>NC_053389.1:47465397-48145397 GCF_905171765.1 Bufo bufo | reverse complement strand
ATAGGGGATCTGTGGATGGCGCTGTTAAGGGCATCTGTGGATGGCGCTGTTATGGGGGGATCTGTGGATGGCGCTGTTATGGGGGGGATCTGTGGATGGCACTGTTATGGGGGGGATCTGTGGATGGCACTGTTATGGGAGGGGGATCTGTGCACTGCTATGGGGAGGGGAATCTGTGGATGGCACTGTTATGGGGATCTATGGATGACACTATATAGCATCTTATGCTATATGTGTCATCCACAGATCTCCCACATGACAGTGTCTCCACAGATCCCCCTCCCCATAACAGTACCACTGCCATCCACAGATCTCCCAATACACCGGCCACATCAGTATTCAGACTATTCCTTAATTGGCAGTAACTTTTACTTGAACTTTAAATCAGCTCTATGATCTTTATTACCTTACAAATACAATGAAGCTCCGGTAACAGGCAGCGCGGGCGGCGGCGTAACGTCACTCACTCACGTGATGCGCCTGCTCCGCCCACTTTATGAATGAAGCAGGCGGAGCAGGCGCATCACGTGAGTAAGTGACATTACGCCGCCGCCCGCTCTGCCTGTTACCGGAGCTTCATTGTAAGGTAATAAAGATGCGCTGATTTAAAGTTGAAGTAAAAGTTACTGCCGGTTAAGGACCCGCAGGCATAGCGCCTGACCACCCGCTCCCGCCCGCATAGCAACGAATCGGCCGATTATTCGATAACAGGATTCGTCGACAACGAATCCCGTTATGGAATATTATAGATAACTTCGATTAATCGTTGCAGCCCTACTGAAGAGCACAGATCTCAGTTACAGTCATCACTTGCAGTGACATATCTTCCATGGGAGCAAACATGACCAACATGAGGCCCATGGGACAGGGAGGCCTAACATGTAAAACGCTGCATTTTCATGCAGCCACCACTAGGAGGAGCTCAGTGCAAATAGATTTTTACATCTTCCATTGCCGTCAATGATAACTGTATAAATTCCTAAGCACTGAGCTCCCTCTAGTGGTGGCTGCAGGCTGCTCTTTTTATATTATATTACGTGAAGTGAAGCAGATTTATCAATGTACAAATCTGTGTAAATACACTGAGAAATATGGTCTTCAGAATAGTGCCATATTTATGAAGCACTTTCTCCACTCTTTCGGAGGTGGTGATGTGTACCGTATAAGTGCTGGGAGGAGTGTATATCCCACCCAGATACCTCAGGGGGGTGAGATAACTGAAATACAGAAAGCTGCAGAGGTTTCAGCAAAGTGTAGTTTGCTGAGACAGTTTTATCTACATGTTGTTCTGGGCTGGATTTCATGTGGACTGGGGGATAGGTTTGGTAGTGGGATCTGCCAGTCCACACCCTTCCACTACATGTATTGTCTTTTGCCGGAGGTGATCGCAGGTGAGGCCTGCTGCTGTAATCGAGGAGGGATAAAAACAACCCTCTGTGTATGAGAGAGAGAGGGAGAAAGACTGAGGAAGCCTGAGAGAGAGGGGGGCCTGAGAGGCTCTGCGTGGTCTGAGGGGCCACGAGGCTTTGTAAAGCCTGAAGTTTGGGGGGGCCCAGTGACGCCTATGGAAAGAGGGTCGCACGGTCAAAGTGAGGAGGACTTCTGGACCATCTCTCCACAAGGGTGCTGGTGTGGTCACAGCCTGGAGGCTGCTGGACCATATATGGCTGAGGAAGCTGTATCTAATCCCGTGTGTGAAGGTAGAAGGTGAGCTAGAGACAACACGTGTATTAGGTAGAGCCCAGACGGGCAGGTGTTTATTTTCGATGTTTATGTGTGTGTTGGTGCTGAAGTGCCGAAATAAAGCACCTTTTGGACTTGAACCCCGTTGTCAGAGGAGAAGTCTGTGATTGCGACCCCCTGAGAGAGAGCAATCCCTAAGGCTCCATTCACACGTCCGCAAATGGGTCCGCATTCATTCCGCAATTTTGCGGACCCATTCATTTTCTATGGATGGGTAGGATGCGGACAGCACACAGTGTGCTGTCCGCATCCGCATTTGCGGAGCACGGCCCCGATCTTCGGGTCTGCAGCTCCGCAAAAGATAGAACATGTCCTATTCTTGTCCGCAGCTTGCAGACAAGACTAGGCATTTCTATAGGGGTGCCGGGCGGGTGTGTTGCGGATCCGCAATTTGCAGGTCCGCAACACACCACGGACGTGTGAATGGAGCCTTACACCGACTTAGAAGTTGGATAAAATGGGCAAAGCAAATGGTGTTTTTTTTTTAAATTACAATTTATTTAAAAAAATTCTGCTTAATAAAAGAAATTGTAAATTCATCATAAATTTAGGGCATCGAGGTTTGCATTTCGCATTGGCATCTGTACTTGGAAACTAGGTGGGGTCCACGCTAAGTTCTGCCATGAGGTCCTATCAGATCGATGTACACCCCTGATCATACTCATAGAAGGAAGGGGCATCTCAGATGTGGCAGGTTTCTATTAGAAGCTCCTCATCAAAGCGCCAAGTATTGGGAAAGTAAATGCTAGCCCAGAGCAAAGGTTAAACTTTGCAGTAAGTCATTTTGCAGAAGCTTTTTATGTATTTTTTTTATTTCATTTTTTTATTTTCCAAACATTTCCTCAGCCTGGCTAACCTTGAAAGCTTCAACGCCTACAGGAACAAAAAAATAATAATTGCTTAAATTCCTTAGTCAAAACAGACCTCATTTCCATAACTTTTCATGATAAGAGATGCTGAGAACGTTGACAAACAGCTTAGAAAATACCAGAGAACGGATGTTACTGGGGAGAATCATTACGCTGAAATAATTTTATAAAAATCATCAAGACCAAGGCGAGGAGCAGCAGGGAAGGTGATGTGGACTAATCAACGCAAACTAGTCTGGAGACTCATGAAAAGAAACCACCATATGAAATATAAAATAGCGAATCCTAACAATAACTAAAAAATATCACATCCAGATAAAAATGTCGGGTTGCCACAAAGCCCTGCACGCAGTTATGTCTCAGGCAGATAAGTTAATGGTTACAGGTGTGGTCTGATTAGACATTGGGTCTTGCCACAAGAGGGTGTAAAAGTGCTTCCCTCTCTATAAAAAAGGCTCTCAGAGGCTACTTTTGGGTAGTGTCCCTCTTGGTGAGAGATCACTTACTGCTATGATGTACTTGAAGACATTTTGCCCACTTGACAGAGTTTGAGAAGCGGAGCAAAAGCAGAATGGTCAACTATCTGCCTACCGTGTAGGCCGTTCTGACCTAACTATTAGAAGGTGTTGGGAGCAGAAGATACATGAGGGAAGAGGCTCTGGACGGCCCAGACAGGCCACCAGTAGAAAGGATCGTTTGATCTGCCAACAGTCACAAGCAGCTGACAGTTTTGTTGTCCACCATTCAGACTCAGATGGCCCCTTCAATATACACCCTTGTCTCTGCTTGGACCATTTCCAGGTTCTTAGCAAAAGGAAATTTGATGTCACAGTGCCCATTACATTTCCTTCCATTGACAGCAGCCATTGTCGTCTTAGTTTGCAGTGGTGCCGTGAACAAGAAACCTGGACTGTTATGGACTGGAACCGTATTGTCTTTAGCGTCAAATCCAGGTTCTGTTTGGGATCTGACGATGGTCAGATTCCAGTATGGAGGCCTTGTGGTGAGCGCTTAACTCCTGCCTTTGTTGTGGAGCGACACACTGCCCCAACTGCTGGGGATGATCTGAGGAGCCATTGCATATGACAGTCGGTCACCCCTAGAAGTGATACGATGGACACTAACAGCTCAGTGATATGAGCAGGACATCCTGCAGCCACATGTGTTCTTCTCATGGCAGGGCATTGTTCAGCAGGATAATGCTTGTCCGCACATAGCAAGGGTTTCCCAAGAATGTCTTCTCCAGATTATAACACTTCCGTGGCTGCCCGGTCACCAGATTTATCACCAGTCGGGCATCTATGGGACCAGTTGGAATGCCAGCTTCAGCAACCTACGAATGTGCAGGATCTAAAGGCCCAACTGTAAATGTGCCGCAGGATACCATACAGAACCTGTATGCCTCCATGTCCAACCGTATCTCATCTTGTATCCAGGCTAGAGGCCGTATCTCATCCTGTATCCAGGCTAGAGGCTGTATCTCATCTTGTATCCAGACTAGAGGCTGTATCACATCTTGAATGCAGGCTAGAGGTAATATCTCATCTTGTATCCAGGCTAGAGGCAGTATCTCATCTTGTATCCAGGCTAGAGGCCGTATCTCATCTTGTATCCAGGCTAGAGGCTGTATCTCATCTTGTATCCAGGCTAGAGGCCTTATTTCATCTTTTATCCAGTCAAGAGGCCATATATCATCTTGCATCCAGGCTAGAGGCCGTATCTCATCTGGTATCCAGACTAGAAGCTGTATCACATCTTGAATGCAGGCTAGAGGCTGTATCTCATCTTGTATCCAGGCTAGAGGCCGCATCTCATCTTGTATCCAGGCTAGAGGCCGTATCTTATCTTGTATCCAGTCTAGAGGCTGTATTTCATCTTGTATCCAGGCTAAAGGCTATATCTCATCTTGTATCCAGTCTAGAGACCTTATCTCATCTTGTATCCAGTCTAGAGACCTTATCTCATCTTGTATCCAGTCTAGAGACCTTATCTCATCTTGTATCCAGTCTAGAGGCTGTATCTCATCTTGTATCCAGTCTAGAGACCTTATCTCATCTTGTATCCAGTCTAGAGACCTTATCTCATCTTGTATCCAGTCTAGAGACCTTATCTCATCTTGTATCCAGTCTAGAGGCTGTATCTCATCTTGTATCCAGTCTAGAGGCCGTATCTCATCTTGTATCCAGTCTAGAGGCCGTATCTCATCTTGTATCCAGTCTAGAGGCCGGATCTCATCTTGTATCCAGGCTAAAGGCTGTATCTCATCTTTTATCCAGGAAAGAGGCTGTATCTCATCTTGTATCCAGGCTAGAGGCAGTATCTCATCTTGTATCCAGGCTAAAGGCCGTATCTCATCTTGTATCCAGTCTAAAGACCATATCTTATCTTGTAACAAGGCTAGAGGCCGTATCTCATCTTGTATCCAGGCTACAGGCTGTATCTCATCCTGTAACAAGGCTAAAGGCCGTATCTCATCTTGTATCCAGGCTAGAGACCATATCTTATCTTGCAACAAGGCTAGAGGCCGTATCTCATCTTGTATCCAGGCTACAAGCAGTATCTTATCTTGTATCTAGTCTAGAGGCTGTATGTCATCCTATATCCAGTCTAGAGGCCGTATCTCATCTTGTATCCAGTCTAGAGGTTGTATCTCATCTTGTATCCAGGCTAGAGGTCATATCTCATCTTGTATCCAGGCTAGAGGCCGTATCTCATCTTGCATCCAGTCTAGAGGTTGTATCTCATCTTGTATCCAGGCTAGAGGTCGTATCTCATCTTGTATCCATTTTAGAGGCTGTATTTCATCTTGTATCCAGGCTAGAGGTCGTATCTCATCTTGTATCCATTTTAGAGGCATGCCAACAGGGTCCTAGAGCCGCCTTTCACTTGTAAGGTTTTCACCCGATAAACTTCTTCTTTGGCTCTAATATTGTAATCACTTACATATATCATCATTACATTCACACATAGAAAGTTTCATTCCAAGAACTCCTTCTGATTGCGTAATTTATTTTTTTGTCAATGAGGGTATACAAAAAAAATGAAAGCAACAAAAAATCATCCAGGGGGCCGAGACCATTTCCATAAAAACCTGCAGGACAGAATTACTGTATTCTTTGTATATTTTCACATATTTGGCAAGCTGCATCTGGTTCCGATATATACGACTAGAGCTTAGAATAAATGAAGAGGCCTTTTGTGCGTGCAGACGAGATGAGAGCTACGATGAGACGCTTGGATCAGGCCCTTCTGCGCAATTAGGCCACATTGATTTTTCTGGAAAGGTAAATTGAAATTAAATTTCCAAAAGTAATGTCTGTTTCACGAGGAGCAGCGTTGTGCCAGCTCCAGCATTACTAATGTGGCGTGAGCGATGTCTGCTTCTGCTGGGAGTAGTAGTTATTTTACACATACATGGCTCATATATGGCCCCATTAGATTGCCAATACAATGAGAATAAAGAGATTAGGGGGCATCCGCAAAGGATTTAATTGTCAACGGGGGGACATACAGTATTTTCTAATGCCCCACAGCATTGATTAGAGGGGTGGCCGTGCAGGTGCAGCTTGCTCTTCATTCATTTCTATGGGAAATAGGTGAGCCCGCTTGCACTGCTATTTTTGAAAATCCCATAGCAGTGAATGGAGAGCATGTGACGCATGCGCAGTGTGCTCCCCCTTAACAGCAGAGCCTGGTTCTAGAGATTAGAAGGTCCTAGAGGTGGAACCTGCACCTATCAATCATTTATGGCATATCATTTTGTCTTATTCCCAGACTCCCTGTCATGGGTGATTAGGTGGTAGTATCAAGTGGAGCCTGAAAGAGTCCTCATTTGTATCGTGTATGGAATGGATACCCACGTGTATGTCGTGGCTGAAGCTCTGCAGTAATACCTCAGTGTTAAAGGGTACCTGTTGCAGCACCCTAGTACAGGGGTGTATGCAATTGTTTGGTCGTGTACTGTGTATGCTATGTAATGTGTGCTCAGAATATCTTTGCATGGTGAAGGTACAGCTAAGGTTAATTTATCCTAGCCTAGCCCTCTTGGGGGTCTTAGGGGGTGGGCTGGCTTCACCCCTAGTTCCAGAGAGCTCTAGTCAGTCTGAGGAAGAGTTTGAAGGGTGTAGGGAGCAGATCCTCTGCTTCTACTATATTGGAGAATCTGCATGGCCAGGCGAGTTGTCAGTCAGCAAGGTAGCCTGCTTAAAGCTTTCCAGACCCTGCTGCCTTGGTGGGGTTACAAGTTAAGACACCCTACATACTTCAGGAACGACACGCAAAATGCAGGTGTTATCAATAAAATACAGTCACCAGAGATTCTAGAGAGAGACTTGCTTAATTTATGCACAGACATCTGTGAAAAGGATTTGCACCGTGTACAGAATGTTGTTGGACGTACTACAACTCCTATTTTGCATTCAAGTAAGGAAGGAAATGTAATTTGTTGAACAAGGCCTGGTTAGTGATTCCTACTACACCACATGCTAGCCATTGCGTTGCACCTACTGCCAGGTACTCATACAACCCCCAACA
Organism: Bufo bufo; assembly: GCF_905171765.1. NCBI lineage: Eukaryota > Metazoa > Chordata > Amphibia > Anura > Bufonidae > Bufo > Bufo bufo. The sequence goes on along the minus strand of NC_053389.1, from coordinate 48,138,252 downwards.
TCAAGAGTACCCTGAACTACCATCAGGTAGGAGCCCCAACTACAGGTAGTGCCCAGAGGGAAGATAGGATGCACCCTCCTTTTCACTTCACCGGCACTAGCAAGTGATGGCCTGGGGGGGGGGGACCACTGTCACACATCTTGTCAGGGCCACTGCCACTCTGCTCGGGAAGCAGTATCAACCCTATTAATCCAGCCATAACACCTGGTAGTTCTGACCCTGCTGAAATACCCTTCTTCCCTCAATCTGTTCCTGTGTTTATGAGAAAGAAGAATTTAAAAAAATATTCAAATCAGAGCGCAATCGGCCACTGATGGGGACTTGATTTTGACCACATATGGACGCTGCAACACGTGACCCTGCGTCCTAGGACTGTAAAGCATTCATCGAGGGAAGAACGGACCACATTACAGGCCGGCCACGATGCCCAATTAACCCTTCACCTCCAAGTTCCTCGCTGCAGGTCTCGGAGCAGCAGTGTCTTCAGGAATAAATTATCACAACTTATTATTAGCTCCCAATTAACAGGCGCCATGCATTAATTAGCGGCTGCGGCAGGTTATCACATCGCACGCCCTAGGTTCATCTAAGCTGCAGTGCTGAATTCTGCCTCTCACCAATTCTTCAGCCTGGGTCTACACGTTCTTCCCGCCATGGCCTCACACCAATGCGGCAGCGGCGGAGACGGATCGGGAGAGTTGGCCGTTACTTTTTGTGATTAATGAGAGCTATTTTTAAAGGGAATTTTGCAGCTTATGAGCGCGGCCGGTACAATGTGTCACGCAGACAGAACGTTGTTTAGCACACAGCAGATGGAGGCGAGCTGGGAAACCGAATCTACGTGCCGCCAAGACTCAAGATTTGGGAAAAACTTCTGCGCATTTATATAAACCATACGCGCCTCCTGCTACTGCGCCTTTCGTAGGGGGATATTCAGAAGGGGCAGTTTCCACGCGGTTTTGTGCGTTAATTCTCAAATTTTAATGAGCTTCATCAGTGCCAGCAGTAGACGCGCGCCTCGGTGTGGGTTTTGGCATTTTTGAGGCCCAAGCTAAGTTAGGTGTGGTCCCTAAGCTCTGCCCCCGTCACACCACTGAGCTCCACCCCCTGTCAACCGGCTATGCTCCAGCCCCTTTCAGCTTCACCACTGTGAGGAAATAGTTGTGTTTCAGTTCCTCAGTGTGCTGACGGTTTCTGCTTGCTGGCAGTGAATAGGGACACTCTTGCTTACATCCAGAGTCTGAAAACCCGTCCTGACCTAATACTTCTCCCATCTGGGGGTTTGTTACAATTGTATCCAGTCCAGACAATGCACTGTGAGCTAAACCCATTAGCACAAATCTTTGTCCTTTCCTGATTGTTTGTTACATTGTATCAGCGCGGGTAAATAGTATCAGTCTGTAGGTTGGATACAACTGTAACAAACCCAAAACTGTGAGACAGATCCGTACAAAGGGGTTATCCAAACTCTATAATGCTCCCCTATATGCCCGAGCCCCTCACACGTATAGTACTTACCTCTCTCCCCGCCACCCGCGACGCCTCTGAAGCCCGCCCGGCCGCCGCTGCATCTCAGCCAATATCGGGCAGTGACGGGAATGAGCCCCCCTAGCAGGTGACGTTCCCATCGCGGCCTACTATTGGCTGCTTCCCCCCAGACGCCGGATGGGGAGATGCGGCGGCGGCCGTGCGGGCTTCAGAAGCGACGCGGGTGTCGTGGAGCGAGGTATGTATTCTCTATGTGAAGGGTCCAGCCATAAGTAGGAGCATTTCAGGGGTTGGATAACCCCTTTAAAAACATGAAATGTTCCCATTCAATGACAGCCAGCGGAGATCTTGAAAAAGGATATGATAAAATTGCTAAAATGTTCATTATACGACGATTGAAAGACTCCTAGAAGTAATCCTAACATCCTGGGTGATTAAGTATTTACAGTGGGTGATCAGAGGTGGGACCCCCAGAGATCTTGAGAACGAGGGGTCCTTGAGTGCGCACGTTGGTCCGCTGCTCCATTCACTTCTATGGGGGTGACATTAGCATTCAGCCGTGAACCGACATGAGCACTATTTTCGGGAACACTTGGGGTCCCTGTGGCTGTGCCCCCCCCCCCCCCCCCCACCACCACCACCGTTCCAACTTTTTGTGGGCTAAGCCCTTTAATAGGAGGAGGCACAAATGGCCTGTATCTATTGCAATAGAAAGGTGAGCGCCACAGGAGCTCTCTGCCCACTCATCCTTCGGGTTTTTATCCTCTTACATTTGCCATATTTTCGGAGGCGACGCTCAGGAGCAGCACTATCATTAGCTGAAGAGTCTATTGGCATTGGATTCATTTATATTTTAGGATTGTCACAATAAAGGAATGAATGCAAATCACTGACAGAGACTAGGGGAAGAGGACGAGAGCGCGGCTCAGCCCCAGACTCGCTCAAATTGCTCATTACTTGCAAGACATTTCCAGAACAATGAGGTGCGGGACGACTGATGGAGAGCACTCCAGCCTTATTGGCGGCGCCGGCTATAAATGGCGTTAAAAAAAAATAAAAAATCGGAGTGTTACTATTTTAATAAGGATTGCTCTGTTGAACAAAAACTCTCATCGGCTCCGTCTCCAGGGGTAATTTTCTGTGACATTTCTGCGCAACGCCGAGGGGTCCGGAAATATCAATATCTCTGCAGGAGTCATGAGAAAATGTACAGTACAGGGCGAGAGCTTTCTTTTCACAGAGTCTCCCGGGTAATGGCGGCGCTAAACCTAAAAATGGACGAGTTTACTTAGAAAATCGGACTGACGACCTGGGGAGCGGAATAAGGATGCAGACACATTCTAGATCTGAGTCGGCATAGGTTAAACAACGACCCCCTCCGGCCGACACTCTTATTTGGTTTTATTCAGTAACCTACAAGTTGATTTTCAAATCTGATTTTAGCCTTAAAAAGTTATTTTTAGGTACAAGATTCTGTGCTTAAAAGACGCGATGTCTTATAGCGGGCGATAAACTCTGTTTTTCTGCTCCAAAACTCCTGTATAGAGTCACTTGCTAAAACATTAGCTGCCACTAGGGGGAGCTTTAGATCTTACTGCTAAAAGGGTGGGTTCGCATTTGCGTTATTGAATTCCGTTATAACAGAATATAACGGTATATAACGGAATTCTAGGCCTTTAAGAGGCCTTCCGTTTTGCTCCATCCTAATACACGTCTACGGGGACAAATAACGGTTCCGTTTGGTTCCGTTATACATGACGGAAAAAAATAGTTCTGTCGACAGTGCAAACAATGAGAACCCGTCCTTACTGTGTTATTACTGAGTTCAATATGTTCTGCAAGTGCCTAAGCTCCCCCTAGTGGTGGCTTCCAGCAGCTGGAATTTTGGTGCTATGTGTTAGATAAAGGAAGCTTTGCTCCCTATGAAGATATTTATTTTAAAATAATCAGCAAATAATGTTGCTTTTAAAATTTTTGAACAAAAAAATAAAATCTGTGATGATTTCCTTTGTTTTACTAAAGCCCAGCCCTGCTCCTCCAATAATTTCCCTTTTTTAATTTTTGGGTACAGAATAGATCCATGCAGAAGAATCTCCCATGGGCACAAGATGAGACTCCCAGGATCTAGCAGAACAGTCCTGAATTTCAAGCTCTGCCCCACAGTCTCTGGAAGGCTGATGAATGCCCCAACTTCAACTCTTTCTGCCTCCGCAGGAGGCAGATGCAGCTGAATACAATGGTGAAGAAGGAGTCGTCAGCTCTCTGATCCACTAGTGGTTTGGCGCAGGCAGGCAAAATGCAGTGATGTCATCATTCCAACCATAGACAGCAAGGTGCACCGTGGGAATGTGAGTATGCATTTTGGAAGTACATACTGTGTGTGGGGGTACTTATGGGGCATAATACTATGGATGTGGGGGCTCACACTGTGTGGGACACTTAAAGGGGTTGACTGGGTTCCAGATATTGATCTTTGTTTAGCAGAAGTCATCAATATCAGATCGGTGGGGGTCTGACACTTGGCACCTACACTGATCAGCTGTTTCAAGCTGCCATAGTGCTGGAAACCACACAGTGTATGCAGCTGAAGGCAGAAGGCTCCGTACACTGTGTAGTGGCCGTGTTGGGGTACTGCACGTTAGCCCCCACTTACAGTATGCCGGCTTCAGAAACTATACAGTGTATGCAGCCTTCTGCTTCCACTCTGTACACTATATTGTTTCTGGAGCCAATGCTGCCCAAAACAGCTGATGGTTAGAGGTCAGACCCCCACCGGTCTGAAACTGATAATACTAAAGGGGCATCATACTGTGTTGGGGCATCATTACCGTCTGAGGGGCACTAAAGGGGAATCGTACTGTGTTGGGGCATCATTACCGTCTGAGGGGCACTAAAGGGGAATCGTACTGTGTTGGGGCATCATTACTGTCTGAGGGGCACTAAAGGGGCATCATACTGTGTTGGGCATCATTACCATCTGAGGGGCACTAAAGGGGCACCATACTGTGTTGGGGCATCATTACTGTCTGAGGGGCACTAAAGGGGCATCATACTGTGTTGGGCATCATTACCATCTGAGGGGCACTAAAGGGGCATCATACTGTGTTGGGGCATCATTACTGTCTAAGGGGCACTAAAGGGGCATCATACTGTGTTGGGGCATCATTACTGTCTAAGGGGCACTAAAGGGGCATCATACTGTGTTGGGGCATCATTACTGTATAAGGGGCACTAAAGGGGCATCATACTGTTTTGGGCATCATTACTGTCTAAGGGGCACTAAAGGGGCATCATACTGTGTTGGGGCATCATTACTGTCTAAGGGGCACTAAAGGGGCCCAAAACACCTGATTGTTAGGGGTTAGACCCCCCACCAGTCTGAAACTGATGATACTAAAGGGGCATCACACTGTGTAGGGACATCATTACTGTCTGACAGGCACTAAAGGGGCATCATACTGTTTGGAAGCATCATTCTTGTCTGAAGGACACTAGGAGGGCATCACTATTGGGTGGAGAGGCATTAAGGGCCACTATAAGTGTGTGGGGTCGTGGGACACAAAGTGGACTGGGCAGCATTGGTTGTCTACGGATAGAGATTGGATGGAGTTATAAATGTGACTTAATGTAAAAAGAATTTGCTTTGGCGTTGGTAATGTCACTAGTATTATCCATTGTATGGGGGCTAGCTTCTATACCCACAGCTCCAGACATCTGCATCCTAAAGGTTTCCATCCTTTTAAAAGCCCCACCAGGGCTACCAGCTATTACACATCTCATTACGACCTCTCAAAAAGAGGCACGGTGGTGAGCAAACTAGTGCATAGCGAAAAGTTCTGCAACTTTGTAACTACTTTGGGTTTCAATTCCTCATCACATTTTTTATGGCCACGTCAAGGACTTGTATCAGATTTTTAATGCAAATTCCACACTAAAATTCTGCAGCACTACATAATACATACCGTGGATAGGGAATTTTTAAATCCCATTCACAAGTACAGTAGTTGAAAAAAATGGGTTTCAGGCCCAAGGTGCAGACATTCAAACCAATTCGAATAGGGTAACAATTTAGCAGTTTTTCACTTTGATCCATGAAGTTGTCGATGGGTTTGCAACAAAATCAGCAGCAGAAAGTATTTGTTGTATTAGATTCTCTGCAGCTCAGATTTTCAGACTCTTTCATTCACTGACAGCTAGAAGAGATGTTGAAAATGGGAAGGACCTGCAGCACAAGATATTTTAGAGAGTTGCAGATCTCAGTATACAGATTCTGCTTTATTTGCATTACACTGGTCGAGCCATTTCATGATGGGTTCGGTCACTGAGAGGCAGTTAATCAGCCGCTACGACATCTCCAGTCCATTAAGAGACACAAGTTAAAGACCAGTTACCTGGGGAACACAGTGGACGCAACCCCGAATCTTTAGACTATTCTGAGCCTCCAGTTTATCCCCCACCCCCCAATATAGGCTTTTAATGCAGAATGTCATTCATTCCTGTGACAATCAGATATGTGGATGTCCACAGTGACAACAGCTCCTGGTACAGGAGCCCCAGTGTGTGCAGGAGAAGCGGAGGATCTAACCAAACAAGAAAATAAAATCAATCTAAAGAGGAGAAAGGAGGCAGAAGGGGGAGACATGATCCTGCACAGAGAGCGAGAGGAAACCGGGAGCCTACAAAGAGGAGATTGTTCAGAGAAGCGAAAGAGAGACTGAGCTGGACTGACAAAGACTAACAGAATACAGAAAGGAATGTACAGTACATATCGCGATAGAGACCACCGCATACAGGAGGAATGTATATATACTGAGCATATTGCGATAGAGACCACCGCATACAGGAGGAATGTACATATACTGAGCATATCGCGATAGAGACCCCCGCATAAGGGAGGAATGTATATATACTGAGCATATCACGATAAAGACTACCGCATACAGGAGGAATATATAAATACTGAGCATATCGCGATAGAGACCACCGCATACAGGAGGAATGTACATATACTGAGCATATCGCGATAGAGACCACCGCATACAGGAGGAATGTATATATATACTGAGCATATCACGATAGAGACCACCGCACACAGGAGGAATGTACATATACTGAGCATATCGCCATAGAGACCACCGCATACAGGAGGAATGTATATATACTGAGCATATCACGATATAGACCACCTCATACAGGAGGAATGTATATATATATATATATATATATATATATATATAATGAGCATATCACGATAGAGACCACCGCACACAGCAGGAATGTACATATACTGAGTATATCACGATAGAGACCACCGCATACAGGAAGTATGTATATATACTGAGCATATCACGATAGAGACCACCGTATACAGGAGGAATGCATATATATACTGAGCATATCACCATAGAGACCACCGCACACAGCAGGAATGTATATATACCGAGCATGTCACGATAGAGACCACTGCATACAGCAGGAATGTATATATACCAAGCATGTCACGATAGAGACCAACGCACACAGCAGGAATGTATATATACTGAGTATATTACTATAGAGACCGCCACATACAGCAGGAATGTATATATACTGAGTATATCACGATAGAGACCACCACACACAGCAGTAATGTATATATAGTGAGCATATCACGATAGAGACCACCGCATACTGGAGGAATGTATATATACTGAGCACATCAGGATACAGACCACCGAATACAGACGGAATGTACATATGATGAGTATATCATGATAGAGACCACCACACACAGGAGGAATATAGATACTGAGTATATCATAATAGAGACCACCGCACAGAGGAAGAATGTGCATATAGTGAGCATATCACGACAGAGACCATCGCATACAGCAGGAATGTACATATACTGAGCATATCACGATAGAGACCACCACATACAGGCGGAATGTACATATACTGAGCAGAGCATATCACGATAGAGACCACCAAATACAGGAGAAATGTATATATAATGACTATATCACGATAGAGACCACCGCATACAGGCAGAATGTACATATACTGAGTATATCACGATAGAGACCACCGCAGACAGGCGAAATATACATATACTGAGCATATCACGATAGAGACCATCGGACACAGGCGGAATGTATATATTATAAGTATATTACGATAGACACCACCACACACAAGCAGAATGTACATATAATTAATATATCATGATAGAGACCACCGAACGCAGGAGGAAGGTATATATAATGAGTATATCACGATAGAGAACACCATACACAGGAGGAATGTACATACAGTATACTGAGTATGTCATGATATAGAACATCATACACAGGAGGAATGTACATAGAGTATACTGAGTATATCACGATATAGACCATGTACACAGAAGGAATGTGCATACAGTATACTGAGTATATCACAAAGATATGTAGAATCTATATGTAGATATGTAGATGTAGAATCTACTCATACTATGTATCATGACAGAAGAAAGATTTACATACTGTACCATAAATATATAAGATATTGCCAAAAAAGGCAATCCTACTATATACCAATTGTAAAGACAATATACTCTAGTATGCCAAAAAGGAAAATGGTAAATATACACACATTGTATATCATGATATAGGAACCCTGTCATCTCAGGTTAAACAGAGACAGACAGAGGACCTACATGCAAGGTTATATTATGACACGTACATCTGCTTTCGCATTGTGGCAGAAAGTCTACATGTACAGGCGTAAAGCATATATGTACCGTTATATCATGACAGAGAACCTAGAGGCAGCATGATATCATGGCAGGGTCCCTACATAAACCACATACTGACCATCATATCATGACAGAGACCCTATATGTACCATCAAATCATCATTGAGAACCCGCTTGCACAGTCATGATGAGCACTTTAAGTGCATTGACAGGATTAGGACAGTGAGAACTTCAAGCCACACTGCTCCCTCATGATGAAAAATCTAAATACACCTCAGTCATGACAGGAGCCATATACGTCTATTCTAAAACGGCGCAATTGACATTTTCTTAGCAGAAACTAGGTTACAACAGTGGAGTAAGTGGATGCAGCTGAATATCAGGACAAAATGTAGGGGGTTAGAAAAGGAATGGCATGGGAAATGCAATGTACAGTATAAGGCTACTTTCACACTCACGTTTTGTGCGGATTCGTTCTGATAATACAACCGTCTGCATCCGTTCAGAACGGATCCGTTTGTATTATCTTTAACATAGCCAAGACGGATCCGTCTTGAACACCATTGAAAGTCAACGGAGGACGGATCCGTTTTCTATTGTGCCAGATTGTGTCAGTGAAAACGGATCCGTCCCCATTGACTTACATTGTGTGCCAGGACGGATCCGTTTGGCTCAGTTTCATCAGACGGACACCAAAACGCTGCAAGCAGCGTTTTGGTGTCCGTCTCCAAAGCGGAATGGAGACTGAGCTGATGCAAACTGAGCGGATCCTTTTCCATTCAGAATGCATTCGAATGCAAAGTGATCCGTTTTGGAGCGCTTGTTGAGAGCCCTGAATGGATCTCACAAACGGAAAGCCAAAACGCCAGTGTGAAAGGAGACTAAAGTGTGCAAGCCTGATATACAGAGAGATGGTACAGGACGTAATGTATATCATAATATATATGGCTATGATCCCAGCACCGAGAGCTGCTCTGGAGAGGCGTCTACAGAATAGGTGACATGAGGAAAGACACCCCCAAAGACTGTGTGATAGCATGGAAGGCTAAAAATATAGAAGCAGCCGACATATAAGGACAGAATAGTGCAATACTGGGAAATAGAAGAGGGTAAGACACCAGGGCTGCCTCCAAGCTGCAAGAACATTTACATATACATTGGTCTGAGATACAGGGTAACTCTGTACGTTATAATACGTGGGCTGGAATAGGAGGCAGATGCCTATAGATATCACATACAGATTATTGTATCAGACGACGCTTCATAAATAATGTAACCAAATATTGCAGTGAGCAGATCCATATAGATACAAAGTATCAACAATGTAACAAGCGGAAGAACCAAAAGATATCCAGAAGGAAGGATCTAATCCAGAGACTGATCCCAGGACAGGAGAGGCATAAGAGAGAGGGAATAAAGGAGGAATGAAGGAGAGGAATGAAGAGGGAATGAAGAAGGAACTGCTCCTTATTAGAACGCCAAACATTCCAAACTCCTCATCCAAGAGAAGATATAGGGTGCACATCCATAGGTATAGAGGGATGCACAGAGTCAAGAGTACAGGCATGTAGGGGGGCACACAGACATATACAGGGGTACAGGCATGTAGGGGTGCACACAGACGTATACAGGAGTACAGGCATGTAGGGGTGCACACAGACGTATACAGGAGTACAGGCATGTAGGGGTGCACACAGACGTATACAGGAGTACAGGCATGTAGGGGTGCACACAGACATATACAGGGGTCCAGGCATGTAGGGGGGCACACAGACGTATACAGGAGTACAGGCATGTAGGGGTGCACACAGACGTATACAGGAGTACAGGCATGTAGGGGTGCACACAGACGTATACAGGAGTACAGGCATGTAGGGGTGCACACAGACGTATACAGGAGTACAGGCATGTAGGGGGGCACACAGACATATACAGGAGTACAGGCATGTAGGGGTGCACACAGACGTATACAGGGGTACAGGCATGTAGGGGTGCACACAGACATATACAGGGGTACAAGCATGTAGGGGGGCACACAGACATATACAGGAGTACAGGCATGTAGGGGGGCACACAGACATATACAGGGGTCCAGGCATGTAGGGGTGCACACAGACGTATACAGGGGTACAGGCATGTAGGGGTGCACACAGACATATACAGGGGTACAAGCATGTAGGGGGGCACACAGACATATACAGGAGTACAGGCATGTAGGGGGGCACACAGACATATACAGGGGTCCAGGCATGTAGGGGTGCACACAGACATATACAGGGGTACAGGCATGTAGGGGTGCACACAGACATATACAGGAGTACAGGCATGTAGGGGTGCACACAGACGTATACAGGGGTACAGGCATGTAGGGGTGCACACAGACATATACAGGAGTACAGGCATGTAGGGGGGCACACAGACATATACAGGAGTACAGGCATGTAGGGGTGCACACAGACATATACAGGGGTCCAGGCATGTAGGGGTGCACACAGACATATACAGGGGTACAGGCATGTAGGGGTGCACACAGACATATACAGGGGTACAGGCATGTAGGGGTGCACACAGACGTATACAGGGGTACAGGCATGTAGGGGTGCACACAGACGTATACAGGGGTACAGGCATGTAGGGGGGCACACAGACGTATACAGGGGTACAGGCATGTAGGGGGGCACACAGACGTATACAGGGGTCCAGGCATGTAGGGGGGCACACAGACATATACAGGGGTCCAGGCATGTAGGGGGGCACACAGACATATACAGGGGTACAGGCATGTAGGGGTGCACACAGACATATACAGGGGTCCAGGCATGTAGGGGGGCACACAGACATATACAGGGGTACAGGCATGTAGGGGTGCACACAGACATATACAGGGGTCCAGGCATGTAGGGGTGCACACAGACATATACAGGGGTCCAGGCATGTAGGGGGGCACACAGACATATACAGGGGTCCAGGCATGTAGGGGGGGCACACAGACATATACAGGAGTACAAGCATGTAGGGGTGCACACAGACATATACAGGGGTACAGGCATGTAGGGGTGCACACAGACATATACAGGGGTCCAGGCATGTAGGGGGGCACACAGACATATACAGGGGTCCAGGCATGTAGGGGTGCACACAGACGTATACAGGAGTACAGGCATGTAGGGGTGCACACAGACGTATACAGGGGTCCAGGCATGTAGGGGTGCACACAGACGTATACAGGGGTACAGGCATGTAGGGGGGCACACAGACATATACAGGGGTACAGGCATGTAGGGGTGCACACAGACATATGCAGGGGTACAGGCATGTAGGGGTGCACACAGACATATACAGGGGTACAGGCATGTAGGGGGGCACACAGACATATACAGGGGTACAAGCATGTAGGGGGGCACACAGACATATACAGGGGTACAGGCATGTAGGGGTGCACACAGACATATACAGGGGTACAGGCATGTAGGGGGGCACACAGACATATACAGGGGTGCAGGCATGTAGGGGGGCACACAGACATATACAGGGGTGCACACAGACATATACAGGGGTCCAGGCATGTAGGGGTGCACACAGGCATATACAGGAGTACAGGCATGTAGGGGGGCACACAGACATATACAGGGGTCCAGGCATGTAGGGGTGCACACAGACATATACAGAAGTACAGGCATGTAGGGGGGCACACAGACATATACAGGAGTACAGGCATGTAGGGGTGCACACAGACATATACAGGGGTCCAGGCATGTAGGGGTGCACACAGACATATACAGGGGTCCAGGCATGTAGGGGGGCACACAGACATATACAGGGGTACAGGCATGTAGGGGTGCACACAGACATATACAGGGGTCCAGGCATGTAGGGGTGCACACAGACATATACAGGGGTCCAGGCATGTAGGGGGGCACACAGACATATACAGGGGTCCAGGCATGTAGGGGGGCACACAGACATATACAGTAGTACAGGCATGTAGGGGGGCACACAGACATATACAGGGGTACAGGCATGTAGGGGTGCACACAGACACATACAGGAGTACAGGCATGTAGGGGTGCACACAGACATATACAGGGGTCCAGGCATGTAGGGGGGCACACAGACATATACAGGGGTACAGGCATGTAGGGGGGCACACAGACATATACAGGAGTACAGGCATGTAGGGGTGCACACAGACATATACAGGAGTACAGGCATGTAGGGGGGCACACAGACATATACAGGAGTACAAGCATGTAGGGGGGCACACAGACATATACAGGAGTACAGGCATGTAGGGGTGCACACAGACATATACAGGAGTACAGGCATGTAGGGGTGCACACAGACACATACAGGAGTACAGGCATGTAGGGGGGCACACAGACATATACAGGAGTACAGGCATGTAGGGGGGCACACAGACATATACAGGAGTACAGGCATGTAGGGGTGCACACAGACATATACAGGGGTCCAGGCATGTAGGGGGGCACACAGACATATACAGGAGTACAGGCATGTAGGGGGGCACACAGACATATACAGGAGTACAGGCATGTAGGGGTGCACACAGACATATACAGGGGTCCAGGCATGTAGGGGTGCACACAGACATATACAGGAGTACAGGCATGTAGGGGGGCACACAGACATATACAGGAGTACAGGCATGTAGGGGGGCACACAGACATATACAGGGGTCCAGGCATGTAGGGGTGCACACAGACATATACAGGGGTCCAGGCATGTAGGGGTGCACACAGACATATACAGTAGTACAGGCATGTAGGGGTGCACACAGACACATACAGGAGTACAGGCATGTAGGGGGGCACACAGACATATACAGTAGTACAGGCATGTAGGGGTGCACACAGACATATACAGTAGTACAGGCATGTAGGGGTGCACACAGACATATACAGGGGTCCAGGCATGTAGGGGTGCACACAGACATATACAGGGGTCCAGGCATGTAGGGGTGCACACAGACATATACAGGAGTACAGGCATGTAGGGGTGCACACAGACATATACAGGGGTCCAGGCATGTAGGGGTGCACACAGACATATACAGGAGTACAGGCATGTAGGGGTGCACACAGACATATACAGGGGTACAAGCATGTAGGGGGGCACACAGACATATACAGGAGTACAGGCATGTAGGGGGGCACACAGACATATACAGGGGTCCAGGCATGTAGGGGTGCACACAGACATATACAGGGGTCCAGGCATGTAGGGGGGCACACAGACATATACAGGAGTACAGGCATGTAGGGGTGCACACAGACATATACAGGGGTCCAGGCATGTAGGGGTGCACACAGACATATACAGGAGTACAGGCATGTAGGGGTGCACACAGACATATACAGGGGTACAAGCATGTAGGGGGGCACACAGACATATACAGGGGTACAAGCATGTAGGGGTGCACACAGACATATACAGGGGTCCAGGCATGTAGGGGGGCACACAGACATATACAGGGGTCCAGGCATGTAGGGGTGCACACAGACATATACAGGGGTCCAGGCATGTAGGGGTGCACACAGACGTATACAAGTTACAGACATGTAGGGGTCACCCACACAAAGGCACAGGTTACTGACATGTATTCGGTATGGGCACAGGGAGATCCAGGGGGGCACACACTTTGGGGTGCAGGACATATAAAGAGGCTGATAGTTATCTCTATTTCCAGCAGCTGCAAGTGGCAGGACAGTTAAAGTACGGGCTGCACATAGCGCCCCTGTGCGGGGGCTACTTACCCAGTGCCAGGTGCAAAAGGGGCAACAGCAGGGCGCTGAGCCCGGGGCAGCTCATCACTCCCATGCCGACCCCGGTGCCTCCATCTGCTTCACACGCCTGAGTGCAAACCGGCCATTCCCGGAGCCCTGCGACGCTGCGGGCGCATTCCCTGAAAGAAGCCCTCACCCGACGGGTGAGAAAAGCGGCGGCGCCCGAGTGTATGAGCCTGAGCTCGGCGGCTCAGTCCTCACTGCCTGCAGCAGCCACAGCCTGGCATCAACTGCTCCTCCAGCCGCTCACTGCTCCCTCCTCCTCCATCCCCTCCCCAGCCAGCCCGTCTCATGGAGTGCCCACTCCCCTCTCTCCATCACCCACCCCTCTGCCGTCTTGTGGAGTGCTCACTGCCCTACATCCATCACTCAGCCCTGACCTCATGGAGTGCCCACTGCTTCACCACCCTCAGCCTCTCTGCCTAGAGTGCCCACTCATTCAGGACCCTCAGTCTCTCTGCCTGGAGTGCCCACTGCTTCACCACCCTCAGCCTCTCTGCCTAGAGTGCCCACTGCTTCAGGTCCCTCAGCCTCTCTGCCTGGAGTGCCCACTCCTTCAGGACCCTCAGCCTCTCTGCCTGGAGTGCCCACTGCTTCACCACCCTTAGCCTCTCTGCCTAGAGTGCCCACTGCTTCAGGACCCTCAGCCTCTCTGCCTGGAGTGCCCACTGCTTCACCACCCTTAGCCTCTCTGCCTAGAGTGCCCACTGCTTCAGGACCCTCAGCCTCTCTGCCTGGAGTGCCCACTGCTTCAGGTCCCTCAGCCTCTCTGCGAAGAGTGCCCACTGCTTCAGGACCCTCAGCCTCTCTGCTCTTGGAGTGTCCCCTCCATTCTGACCCTGACCTCTCTGCTGTCTCTTTGAGTGCCCAACTCCTTTGTGACCCTCAACCTGTCTCTTAGAGTGCCCCCTGCATAACCCTCATCCTGTCTGCCACTTCTTGGGAGTACTCACTTGTTCAGGACCCTCAACCTCTCTGCCTGAAGTGCCCACTCCTTAAGGACCCTCAGCCTTTCTGCTCTTGGAGTGCCCACTCCACCCTGACCCTCTACCTCTCTGCTGTCCCTTTGAGTGCTCACTTCTTCAGGACCCTCATCCTTTCTGCCTGGAGTGCTCACTGCTTTAAGACCCTCTGCTATCTCTAGGAGTGCCCACTCCCTCACAATCCTCAGCATCTCTTTTTTATTTATTGGAGTGCCCACTCCTTTTTAAGCCTTAGCCTCAACCTATCTCTTGAAGTGCCCACTGCATAACCCTCAGCCTGCCTGCCACCTCTTGGGAGTACTCACTTGTTTAGGACCCTCAACATCTCTGCCTGAAGTGCCCACTGCTTCAAGACCCTCAACCTCTCTGCCATCTCTTGGAGTGCCCACTACTTCAGGACCCGCAGCCTCTCTGCCTGGAGTGCCGACTGCTTCACCACCCTCAGCCTCTCTGCCTGGAGTGCCACTGCTTCAGGACCCTCAGCCTCTTTGCTCTTGTAGTGTCCACTCCTTCTCCTTAGCCTTAGCATCTCTGCTTTCTCTTAGAGTTCCCACTCCTTCCCAACCTTCTACCTGTCTGCTGTCTCTTGGAGTGCTCACTTGTTTATGACCCTCAACCTCTCTGCCTTGAGTGCCCACTGCTTCAAGACCCTCAACCTCTCTGCCATCTCTTGGAGTGCCCACTCCTTCAGGACCCTCAGCCTTTCCACTGTCTCTTGGAGTATCCACTCCTTCAAAGACATTTAGCCTCTCTGCCATCGCTTGCAGTGCCCACTCCCGCATAATCCTCAGCATCTCTGCTATTTCTTAGAGTGCCCACTCCTTCATAAGCCTTAGCCTCTCTGCCTTCTCTTAGACTGTCCACTCCTACCCAACCCTTATCCTGTCTGCTGTCTCTTGGAGTGCTCAATTGTTCACGACCGTTAACCTCTCTGCCTGGAGTGCCCACTCCATAACCCTCAGCTGTCTCTTGGAGTATCCATTCCTTCAGGACCCTCAGTCTCTCTGCCATCTCTTGGAGTGCTCACTCCTTCACAACCCTCAGCATGTCTGCCATCTCTTGGAGTACTCACTCCTTCACGACCCACAGCCTGTCTGCCATCTCTTGGAGTGCTCACTCCTTCACGACCCTCAACATGTCTTCCATCTCTTGGAGTGCTCACTCCTTCACGACCCTCAGCATGTCTGCCATCTCTTGGAGTGCTCACTCCTTCACGACCCTCAGCCTGTCTGCCATCTCTTGGAGTGCTCACTCCTTCACGACCCTTAGCCTGTCTGCCATCTCTTGGCTCACTCCTTCATGACCCTCAGCCTGTCTGCCATCTCTTGAAGTGCCCACTCCCTCATTACCCTCAGCCTGTCTGCCATCTCTTCGAGTGCCCACTCCTTCGCGACCCTCAGTTTGTCTGCCCTCTCTTGGCGTGCCCACTCCTTCGCGACCCTCAGTCTGTCTGCCCTCTCTTGGAGTGCTTACTCCTTCACAACCTTCAGCCTGCCTGCCATCTCTTGGAGTGCCCAGTCCCTCGCCACCCTCAGCCCACTCCACTCTCACTGACAGCCCACTTCCCTGTCTCCATATCTCAACCCCCTGTATAATGGAAAGCCCATTCCTTCCATGAGGTGTTCACTCATCCCTCATCACCCAGACTCTGTCCCCTGGAGTTCTCCCCTCTCCTAAACCCTTTTCTATCTCTTAGTCCTTATTCACATGTCAGTGTTTGATCAATTATTTCCATCAGTGATTGTGAGCCAAAACCAGAAGAGAAGACAACACAGAGATACTGTAATGTATAATGGAAAGATTTCCATTTGTTCTGTGTTTCTGACCTGCACCTGGTTTTGGCTCACAATCACTGATGGAAATCACTGACCAAACACTAATGTGTGAATAAGGCCTTAAAATCATCAGTTACTTCTCGCCATTCACCTGTCCCTGGTGTACTCCATGAGGTCCCACATTCACCTAGCTCCTGTTTCATGGAGCTCCAATTTCTAGGTGTCCATTATCCAACCCCATCATCATGGGGGTGTTTACTGACCTCTCCCAACCAGCTACCTCCTCTCTTATTGGGTGCAAACTCCTTTGTCTCCATAACAGTCCACCTCTTTGAATGCCCCCTCTTATCACCATCTACTGGTCCTATCCTCTCTCACTGAGTATTCATTCCCCTGTCCCCACAAGTCAGCCCCTGACAGTGAGTTCTCACTCCCCTAACGCTATCAGTCCACCCATGTCATTCTGTACTCACTCCCTGGTCACCATCAGTCAGCCCATGTCACTGAGTGCTCACTTCCTTATCTCCATAAGTCTGCCCATGTCATGGAGTGCTCACTGTTTTGTCTCCATCAGTCAGCTCCTCGTGGAGTGCTCACTCTCCTATCTATCAATCACCCTATGCAATTGAGTGCTCACTCTCCTATCTCCATCAGTTAGCCCATGTCACTGAGTGCTCACTCCCTGGTCTTCATCAGTCAGTACATGTTACTGAGTGCTCATTCTCCTATTTCCATCAGTCAGCCCATGTCACTAAGTGCTCACTCCCATATCTCCATCAGTCGGCCCATTTCATTGACTGCTTGCTTTTCTATCTCCATCAGTCAGCCCATGTCATTGAGTACTCACTCGCCTATATCCATTAGTCAGCTCACTCCCATTTCCCCATCAGTCAGCCCATGTCACCAAGTGCTTACTCATCTATCTCCATCAGTGAGCCAATGTGTTAGAATGCTCTCTCACAGGTCTTTATCATGCAGCCCATGCCATTGAGCACTCACTCCTTGGTCTCCATCAGTCAGCCCATGACATTGAGCCCTCACACCTTGGTCTCTATCATTCAGCTCATGACATTGAGTGCTCACTCCTTGGTCTCTATCAGTCAGCCCATCACATTGAGTGCCTACTCACAGGTCTCCATCAGTTAGTCCATGACATTGAGTGCTCACTTCCTGGTCTCCATCAGTCAGCCCATCACATTGAGTGCTAACTCCCTGGTCTCTTTCAGTCAGCCCATCACATTGAGTACTCTCTTCCTGGTGTCCATCAGTCAGCCCATGACATTGAGTGCTCACATCCTGGTCTCTATCAGTCAGCCCATCACATTGAGTGCTCACTCCCTGGTCTCGATCAGTCAGCCCATCACATTGAGTCCTCACTGTCCTATCTCCATCAGCCAAACCATGTCATAGACTGTTCTCTCCCTGGGTTCGATCAGTCAGCCATGACATTGAGCACCCACTCCTTGGTCTCCATCAGTCAGCCCATGACATTGAGCCCTCACTCCTTGGTCTCTATCATTCAGGTCATGACATTGAGTGCTCACTCCCTGGTCTCCATCAGTCAGCCCATGACATTGATTTCTCACTCCCTGGTCTCTATCAGTCAGCCCATCACATTGAGTGCCTACTCACAGGTCTCCATCAGTCAGCCCATGACATTGAGTGCTCACGTCCTGGTCTCCATCAGTCAGCCCATTGCATTGAGTGTTCACTCCCTGGTCTCTATCAGTCAGCCCATCACATTGAGTACTCTCTTCCTGGTCTCCATCAGTCAGCCCATCACATTGAGTGCTCACTCCCTGGTCTCGATCAGTTAGCCCATGACATTGAGCCCTCACTCCTTGGTCTCCATCAGTCAGCCCATCACATTGAGTGCTCACTCCCTGGTCTCCATCAGTCAGCCCATGACATTGAGCCCCCACTCCTTGGTCTCCATCAGTCAGCCCATCACATTGAGTGCTCACTCCCTGGTCTCCATCAGTCAGCCCATCACATGGAGTGCTCACTTCCTGGTCTCCATCAGTCAGCCCATGACATTGAGCCCTCACTCCTTAGTCTCCATCAGTCAGCCCATCACATTGAGTGCTCACTCCCTGGTCTCCATCAGTCTGCCCATCACATTGAGTGCTCACTCCCTGGTCTCCATCAGTCAGCCCATCACATTGAGTGCTCACTCCCTGGTCTCCATCAGTCAGCCCATCACATTGAGTGCTCACTCCCTGGTCTCCATCAGTCAGCCCATCACATTGAGTGCTCACTCCCTGGTCTCCATCAGTCAGCCCATCACATTGAGTGCTCACTCCCTGGTCTCCATCAGTCAGCCCATCACATTGAGTGCTCACTCCCTGGTCTCCATCAGTCAGCCCATCACATTGAGTGCTCACTTCCTGATCTCGATTAGTCAGCCCATGACATTGAGTGCTCACTCCCTGGTCTCTATCACTTCAGTCTGTTCCTATCTCCTCTAGTGCTAACTGCCCTCTACTTTCTAATACATATTCCCTACATGCCGTTCCAGCAATTTTATTTCCCCTTCTTTGCACCCCATCCTATCCCTTCTTGCCCTTCATGCCTGACCCCTTTGCTTTCCACTCATTGTCCTGATTTTCCTCTAATCTCCTCATGGATTTTGCCGCTTTTTTAAGCGGATTTGCTGCTGGGAGAAAGTGAATAGTAGGGGGCTGGGATGTGACTGCTGTACTCCTTCCCTCACCTTATAAGAAACCCATTTTCCCATCTGGATCCAGGCTAAAGGTGCACATTTAACCCCTTGTGAGGAAGCCAGCCTGACAAATGTCACACATATAAATCACTGTCACTTATTAGGTTAGCGATTTAAATAAACAGCCGCGATCTCCGCTGCAGTGTCATTAATCTGAGCTCCCCCATCATTGACAGACCCATCAGACGGCAAATGGGTTTTTCCTACAGCAAGGAACGCGTTAAGGATTAACCCAGTCTGTGCAAAGCAAGGTGACGATGCCTTTCGCTACCAGCTGCTGTGCAGGGGTTAATAGCAGACTGGAGCACATGAACATGTCATTTATCAGTGTGCCAGCTGCGGATGGTGCCAGGGCTGTGTCGTAGAGCGCCTGCTCTGCGGCCATTAACTTGGCATATCTCCGTCATGTTGCTATGATTTACTCAGATGCCTGGTTAAAGTCACACAACCCTCCCTCTCCTTTATGGGCTCTTCATACAGGAGAGGACCTAATGCCTGAACAGGAGGGTAGAACTGGGGCCTATGGTGAATTGTGCAGTATATCTACTGGGCCTGCTTCATGAGTAATAGCCATAATGTTGTAAAGTCTCTGTGAAGCATCCCGGTCACCAGGAATCAGGTCAGATATCTGTATGACCAGATGGGGATGAGGTGTATGACGCATGGGGGTCATTATAGCAGCATACACTTAGCGGGTTATATAGATTGCAATATACAGATGCAACCGTCACATCACTTAAAGAAGAACTCCTACAAAAATGTTTATTTTCTGACCTGTTAGAAAGGTACATAAGGTAAACTGTAGTGAAGGTAACTTTCTTACCAGTGACTGTAGTTGTGAGAGTTATCCCCTCCCTTCAGTTCCTCAGCTGTGTCATGTGACCAGCACTCTGACTTTCCAAATAACACAGCATCTTATGTGTGGACAGGAAGCCAGTTTCTCTATACATGTCAGCCTCATAGGAATGAATAGAGAAGTAACTGACTTCCTGTCCTGTGTCAGTTGGAGATCAGAGTGCTGGTCACATGACACAGCTGAGGAGCAGAAGGGAGGTTATAACTCACAAATACAGTCACTGCTAAGAAGATTACCTTCCCTACAGATTACATCATGTACCTTTTCTAACAGGTCAAAGAATAAAAAAATTGTGGGAGTTCTACTTTAAAGCATTCTTCCCCAATGTGTGACCCTTCAATTGTTGCAAAATGCATAGGTCATGGCTACACAGTGACTTGCGGGCACATGGCAATAAGATCCCAAATGGTGCACTGACAGGGTAGTGAAGGTGGTAGCATAGAATTCCCAGCCTATTTTGGATCATACCCGACTGTCGTGTGGCGGTAACCTGTGGGCCATTGCCCTTTACATGAGATGTAGAAGCGTGACGTTACGATTTTATGTTACACACCCACAAGTTGCTGTGGAGTCTTGGCTTAAAGGGGTTGTCCCACAAATAATATTCTACAAATTTCAAAGCAGCACCTGGATCTGAGTACTTTTGTAATTCCATGTCATTAAAAATGTATTACAGCTACTGAGTTGTTCAATTAAATCTATCTGTATAGCGCCACCTGCTGTTTGTTCTCTTGCTAATGTCTCTGTCCCGCTCACCAAGGTGGAAGCACATGCTCAGTTCCACCTTGAGAAGAATTGGAGCAATAAATGGGGATCCATGTGAGGTACGGGGCTGTCATGGACTAGATTATGTATGATTTTAATTTTTTACATTATTACATTATGCTTTTAATACATATGCAAATGAGCAATCAAGTGCACTGAGCGCGGAACCAAGTCGCTCTGTGCACCCTTGCTTCTCCTGCATCCTCTTCTAGCCTCCCCTTCTCCTTCTTGATTCCCAGGGTCAGGTTCTTGCATAGTCATAGTCTCGCCTGGCTCTGTCAATCAAGAAGCAGAGAGAGGGGTTGGCAGAGGAAACAGGAGGAGCAGGGGTGCGCAGATTAGCTTGGGCCCACCTTCAGTGCACTTAACTGCTTATTTGCATAGGGTTTAAACATGCTATTTCTCCAGAATGAAGTAACAGATCGCTAAGTGAAAGGTGTCATTACATTCAGTTGAGCTGACCCTACAGACCACTACTTAATCTCCTTCCTTACCCAGCATCCACCATATTCATCTATTTTGGATACAGTTGATGTTTTTGCCTTGATGTGTAAATGCTGGAAAACGTGGAACAGCGATCTACTCTTAACACTATGCTGTTTTCAGATCCAGCATTCTGATATCTTTCTCAGGATGAAACCTTTGCCCTTCTTAGGCATAGAGCTGGAGCAACACATCCTGTCTACCTGCAGCCACCACTAGAGGGAGCTTACCGCATACAGTTTTATTATTGAGTTCAATTTATAAAAATATATACAATATGCACCCCTAGTGGTGGATAATTGAATCTCTATGTAGGGGATTTGGAGATATGTTAGAAAAAAATTTACTTTTACTGCAGAAAAATATAATTACTGTGAAATACAAAATGCACTTTGCTTTTTACACCAAGGGGACTTCTTTTGCTCTCTGCAAACTCTCGATACGCTAAACACAATGTTCTTCAAGCTGTGGCTTTCCAGCAATGGGCGTAGCTATAGGGGGTGCACAGGTAGCAGTCGCTACTGGGCCCAGGAGCCTGACAGGGCCCAAAGACCCTTGTGCCGCATAAGAAGACACACAAAGCACTGAGGGAAGGGGGGCCCAAGGTGAACTTTTGCACCAGGGCCCATGAGCCGTTAGCTACACCCCTGTAATTCTAGCTGTTGCAAAACTACAACTCCCAACATGCTATGACAGCCTGCGACTATCAGTACAGGTTGGAGAGCCAGAGGGTGGAGATCACTGTGCTACAGGAACACTAAAGTCAGTAAATAGATACTATAGTAACAGTACGGCTCTGTTCACACTAGACTCAGTCTGCCCTGACACCAGTGAGCAGAGCATTTCCAGGGCACCAGTCTAATAAGCCTGTAGTAGATCTAGGAAACCAGTTACAGGTGTCATCCCTGCGGATCCTCCAGCCATTCCTCACTGCTAATTTGCTCTGTACATAGCTGAATGTCCCCATTATCTGCCTGATAATATGAGGCATTAAGCTCCGAGTGACACCCCACCACCACCACCCCCTCCATCCACTTATCTGTCTTTATAGAAGAGCCAATCATGATTTATATAGTGAGGGTCACTAATGAGTCATTTGAAGAGAGAACACATTTACATGCAGCGCAGTCCACCGAACAGAGAAGATTAGACGCTGAATTCCGGGGACAAGACGGTGAACGAGGTCTACAAATGGAGCCAGAGCTGCAGACTCCAGTACAATGTAACGTGCACGAGCAACTGTCTTGTCCTCTGGAGCACAGTCCACATGTCTCCTCCATGATCATCACGTCTCTTGTAGATCTGTCAGTCCCCAACTCTCCTTCATGACTGTGACTTTTCCAGATGCCGGCAGATGTGGTTGGAAAATCTACAGTAAGTGAATGTAAACCTGGGATGAAGAAAGGGGAAAAAAATATTTTCCGCCATCAGTCTACTATATTTCCTAAGATCATACTTCCTATCTTTAATCCATGACATTCCTTGTCTTCTAGATCTAAGTGAACATCTCTTCTCTGTGACTGTCACTAATTTTCGATATCTCAGTCCACATCTCTCCTTCATGAGCATCACTTCCAGATTTCAGTTCATATCTCTTTTCCATGAGTGTTACTTGTCTTCTAAGTATCAATTTACACCTCTCTTACCTAAATACCACTTGTTATCTAGATATGTTTCTATTAGGGATCAACCGATTATCGGTTTTACCGATATTATCGGCCGATATTCAGGATTTTGACAGTTATCGGTATAGGCATCTATTTTGCCGATATTCCGATAACGTATTGGGAACACAGATCGCGCTGCTGTCAGCGCTCTCCGTGTTCCCTCCGCAGCACAGGGGAGAAGGAAGCAGTGTCTCCTCCCCCTGTGCTGCTGCTGCCGCCAATGACAGAAGATAAGAGGAGGGGAGGGGCTGTGACCACCGCTCCACCAATGAAGATAAGTCTCTCATTAATTCATATACAGGAGGCGGGAGCTGGCTGCAGAATCACATAGCCGGCTCCCGACCTCTATGAGCAGTAGCTGCGATCTGCGGTAGTTAACCCCTTAGGTACCGCGGATCGCAGCTACCGCTCATAGAGGTCGGGAGCCGGCTATGTGATTCTGCAGCCAGCTCCCGCCTCCTGTATATGAATTAATGAAAGACTTATCTTCATTGGTGGTGCAGTGCGCCCCCCCCAAGCCCCCCAGTATTAATCATTGGTGGCACAGTGCGCCCCCCACCCCCATCCCAGTATTAAAAACGTTAGCGGCGCAGTGCGCCCCCCCACCCAAGCCCCCCCCCCCCCAGTATTAATCATTGGTGGCAGTGGCCACAGGGTCCCCTCTCCCCTGCTCCTCCGATCGGAGCCCCAGCTGTGTAAGCCTGGGGCTCCGATCGGTTACCATGGCAGCCAGGACGCTACTGAAGCCCTGGCTGCCATGTTCAGCTCCATGCTGCTGTGTGCACAGAGCACAGAGCAGCAGGGACAGTGCAAGCTCCTATTCACCCTGATAGAGATCTATCAGGGTGAATAGGACAAGGGTTCTAGTCCCTAAGGGGGCTAAAAGTTTGTAAAAAAAACAAAAAAACACAAAAATATTAAGTATAAATGAAAAATAAAAATTGACAAAAAAAATAAAAATTACACGTTAACAATAAACATATTCATTTTCAGCAGATTTGTGTAGGAATTTTATTTTTTTTCAAAAATGAAAATTCCCAGAATATCGGTATAAATTATCGGCTATCGGCCTGAAAGTTCACAAATTATCGGTATCGACCCTAAAAAAATCAATATCGGTTGATCCCTAGTTTCTATCTCTTCTCCTTGACCTTTATGTGTCTTCTAGATCTCAGTTTCTATCAATCCTCCATGACCATCACTTGTTTTCTAGATCCAAGGACCTTTTGATCATCCATGTCCATCACTTGTCTTCTAGATCTCAGTTTACACCTCTTTCCCATGAACGTCACTGGTCTTATAGGTATAAATTCACATCTCTCCTCAATAAGCACCACTCTTTTTTTTTCTTTCTAGATCTCAGTTCACATCTGTTTTCCATGAGCGTCACTTGTCTTCTAGATCTCTCTGCCTTAGGCCTCCTGCACACGACAGTATTTTTTCACGGTCCGCAAAACGGGGTTCCGTTGGTCCGTGATCCGTGACCGTTTTTTCGTCCGGGGGTCTTCCTTGATTTTTGGAGGATCCACGGACATGAAAAATGAAAAAAAAATCGAAGTCAAGTTTGCAATTGAAATGATAGGAAAAAACAGACACGGATCACGGACGCGGATGACAATCTTGTGTGCATCCGTGATTTTTCACGGACCCATTGACTTGAATGGGTCCGCGAACCGTTGACCGTGAAAAAAATAGGACAGGTCATATTTTTTTCACGGCCAGGAAACACGGATCACGGATGCGGCTGCCAAACGGTGCATCTTCCGATTTTTCCACGGACCCATTAAAAGTCAATGGGTCCGCGAAAAAAAACGGAAAACGGAACCACGGACGCGGATGCACACAACGGTCGTGTGTAGGAGGCCTTACTAGTATTATATCTAGATCAATCTACCAGTCTTCCATGCTCACGACTGGTCTTCAAAAGCAGTACTTTCTGTTTCATCACTTGTCATCTAGATCAGTCTCCTTAGTTTCCCTCATAACTAGGTTTTTTTTTAGAGGAGAATCCCAACTTTTTCTTAGCTTTTCCACTTCCTCATTATTTTGTCTCCTTTTACCACCAATGCTTGATTTCCAATTTCTCATCCATGATGCCACGTGTGCTATAGGTCAGTCATTTGGTCTTTATGACTTTCACTTGTCATCTACATCCTGGGCAGAATATGGAAACAACCACTACCCCCTAATGCAGGGAAACAACTTATGCTTCCTACTGTACATCAGATGGTGTAAAGACCTCAAGAGAAAAATGGAAGTCACCAAAACAAGTCAGATGCATACGCTGGACCAGTAGGGGAAATGGGATATTTCAGCTCTAAAGCCTGTAGAATAGCGAGTGCAGCTCTGGAGTATAGTACAGGATGTAACTCAGGATCAGGACAAGATAAGTAATGTATCTACACAGTGACTGCACCAGCAGAATAGTGAGTGCAGCTCTGGGGTATAATACTGGATGTAACTCAGGATCAGTACAGGAAAAGCAATGCAATGTATGTACACAGTGACTGCACCAGCAGAATAGTGAGTGCAGCTCTGGAGTATAATACAGAATGTAACTCAGGATCAGTACAGGATAAGTCATGTAATGTATGACTCTGTACACAGTGACTGCACCAGCAGAATAGTGAGTGCAGCTCTGGAGTATGATACAGGATGTAACTCAGGATCAGTACAGGATAAGTAATGTAATGTATGTACACAGTGACTCCACCAGCAGAATAGTGAGTGCAGCTCTGGAGTATGATACAGGATGTAACTCAGGATCAGTACAGGATAAGTAATGTAATGTATGTACACAGTGACTCCACCAGCAGAATAGTGAGTGCAGCTCTGGAGTATAATATAGGATGTAATTCAGGATCAGTACAGGATAAGTAATGTAATGTATGTACACAGTGACTGCACCAGCAGAATAGTGAGTGCAGCTCTGGAGTATAATACAGGATGTAATTCAGGATCACCACAGGATAAGTAATGTAATGTGTGTACACAGTGATTTCACCAGCAGAATAGTTAGTGCAGCTCTGGAGTATAATATAGGATGTAACTCAGGATCAGTACAGGATAAGTAATGTAATGTATGTACACAGTGACTGCACCAGCAGAATAGTGAGTGCAGCTCTGGAGTATAATACAGGATGTAACTCCGGATCAGTACAGAATAAGTAATGTACTGTATGTACACATTGACTGCACCAACAGAATAGTGAGTGCAGCTCTGGAGTATAATACAGGATATAACATAGTAACATAGTATATAAAGCCGAAAAAAGACATTTGTCCATTCAGTTCAGCCTGTTATCCTGCAAGTTGATCCAGAGGAAGGCAAAAAAAAAACTGTGAGGTACAAACCAATTTTCCCCACTTAAGGGGAAAAAATTTCCTTCCCGACTCCAATCAGGCATCAGAATAACTCCCTGGATCAACGACCCCTCTCTAGTAGCCATAGCCTGTAATAATATTACACTCCAGAAATACGTCCAGGCCCCTCTTGAATTCCTTTATTGTACTCACCATCACCACCTCCTCAGGCAGAGAGTTCCATAGTCTCACTGCTCTTACCGTAAAGAATCCTTTTCTATGTTAGTACAGGACAAGTAATTTAATGTACAGTACAGACCAAAAGTTTGGACACACCTTCTCATTCAAAGAGTTTTCTTTATTTTCATGACTATGAAGGCATCAAAACTATGAATTAACACATGTGGAATTATATACATAACAAACAAGTGTGAAACAACTGAAAATATGTCATATTCTAGGTTCTTCAAAGTAGCCACCTTTTGCTTTGATTACTGCTTTGCACACTCTTGGCATTCTCTTGATGAGCTTCAAGAGGTAGTCCCCCGAAATGGTTTTCACTTCACAGGTGTGCCCTGTCAGGTTTAATAAGTGGGATTTCTTGCCTTATAAATGGGGTTGGGACCATCAGTTGCGTTGAGGAGAAGTCAGGTGGATACACAGCTGATAGTCCTACTGAATAGACTGTTAGAATTGGTATTATGGCAAGAAAAAAGCAGCTAAGTAAAGAAAAACGAGTGGCCATCATTACTTTAAGAAAAATTGGGAAAACTTTGAAAGTAAGGGCTATTTGACCATGAAGGAGAGTGATGGGGTGCTGCGCCAGATGACCTGGCCTCCACAGTCACCGGACCTGAACCCAATCGAGATGGTTTGGGGTGAGCTGGACCGCAGAGTGAAGACAAAAGGGCCAACAAGTGCTAAGCATCTCTGGGAACTCCTTCAAGACTGTTGGAAGACCATTTCAGGGGACTACCTCTTGAAGCTCATCAAGAGAATGCCAAGAGTGTGCAAAGCAGTAATCAAAGCAAAAGGTGGCTACTTTGAAGAACCTAGAATATGACATATTTTCAGTTGTTTCACACTTGTTTGTTATGTATATAATTCCACATGTGTTAATTCATAGTTTTGAAGCCTTCATAGTCATGAAAATAAAGAAAACTCTTTGAATGAGAAGGTGTGTCCAAACTTTTGGTCTGTACTGTATGGACAAATAAGTAAAGTACTGTAAGTGCACCGTTAATTCCATATGTAAACTGCAAGTATGTATTTCCAGGTGACATATGATGTCATTCTCTGACATTGTATCAGTTTACTATATACAGTTCCTTTCTATGGTGTTAAAAAATGACAGTAATCATCCCCTGCTGCTCAGAGCTCTCTGTGATTTGTAGTCCTACATGGCAGTGGATGATTGTGCATTTCTCTCCATAAAAAGGCTGTGTCCTCCTGAGAGGCGGCAGACGCTGCTGTAGTGTAGTCCTCGGCTCCATCTCCCTCCAGCACTGGAAGCCCGAGGAGTCAGCAGCAGGATCATAAAACTGAACTGATGGATTCTCCGCTTCTCTGAGGTGCTTTGAAATCTAAACATGAAGTACAACCTAAGTGAGAATGTATTACTGACACTCTCTGTGCTCCTCGCCTTTCATCAACTTTTATACAGAGCGGACGGATGTACGGGTGAAAATTGTATTCACCGAGAATAAAACCGCCCTTAACCCCTTCCTACCTGTGATATAGGACACCAATTATCAATTGCCCTCAAGAGAAGATAATGGGGGTTTTATCTTAATAGATGAAGACATCCCATTGGTTGCCTTGGGTCTGGCTTCAGAAACCCATGTCCACTGCAGGAGAAGGTATTTTATCATATGGACAAACCTGGTCCATTAGAGCTGCCCTGAGTCATAGAAGGGGCCTCCCCAGCAATGGACCCCCCCCTTCCGTATGACACCCATGTGTCCTAAAATGGTTCAGGGCTCATGCACATGGCCGTAGGGACACCCCCCTTCCATATGACACCCATGTGTCCTAATATGGGTCAGGGCTCATGCACATGGCCGTAGGGACACTCCCCTTCCGTATGACACCCATGTATCCTAATATCGGTCAGGGCTCATGCACATGGCCGTAGGGACACCCCCCTTCCATATGACACCCATGTGGTCCTAATATGGGTCAGTGCTCATGCACATGGCCGTAGGGACACCCCCCTTCCATATGACACCCATGTGTCCTAAAATGGGTCAGGGCTTATGCACATGGCCGTATGGACACTCCCCTTCCGTATGACACCCATGTATCCTAATATGGGTCAGGGCTCATGCACATGGCCGTAGGGACACCCCCCTTTCGTATGACACCCATGTGTCCTAATATTGGTCAGGGCTCATGCACATGGCCGCAGGGACACCCCCCTTCCGTATGACACCCATGTGTCCTAATATGGGTCAGGGCTCATGCACATGGCCGTAGGGACCCCCCCACCCCTTCCATATGATATCCATGTGTCCTAATATGGGTTAGGGCTATGCACACGGCTGTAGTTTCTGTCCGCATCCGATCCGTATTTTATTTTTTTTGCAGATCGCATGCGGACCTATTAATTTCAATAGGGCTGCAAAAGGTTGTGTGCAGTCCGCACGTCCGTTCGGCGGCCCCGCAAAAAAAAGGTCTTGTTTTGCGGTGAAATATAGGAAATTTCTACAGAAGTTAACAAAGAAATGGCAGCATGCATGCGGCGGGGATGTGTATTTTGCGGATCTGCGATTTGTGGATTGCAAAACGCTTTTGGCCTTGTGCATGAGCCCTTATACTGATGGGACTCCTCTTTATACGGCCCTACATGGCTGTGCATCATATGCTATTCTCCAATCACATCTAAAGCTGCATAAACAGTTCGGAGCTTGCGTCCTATCTTATGTGTCTAGCAGAAACCCCATAATGCCATGCAATCTGAAATTGGCAGGCGAAAGGTGTAGCCTTTTCTCCCTCACGACTGCGTGGCAGTAGGACGTGATTTGACGCTGCACCAGCAGAGGGCAGCAGCGAGACATGAGGTGCTGCAAAATAGCGTATGGATGTGCAGCTGTGGTGGTGACTGGAGTGACGGGTGTGCTCGGCTCTACTTTTTCTATCAATAAGTGCTGTAATCTGCACTTTACAAAGGAGTAAATGCCTAGTCAGTGTTGATAGGACGGTCTTACGGTCTCGCCCCCCCCCCCCCCCCAATGACGCATTTTTTTTGTTCCTTCCATACATTTGACCACAGGGCGGGTGATTTATGGGGTTGAGGGGAAGCGTGCTCGCGATGCCTACAATGCGTTAAGTGATCACCAACACATGGCACTCCTAATGGATAAATGATGGGCCGGCTCCAAAATTTCAGCAACATTAGGCGGGTACAGACCCGTGACTGAAGAGAACGGGACAGGGTGACCCTGATGCTTCCTCCGACACAAATCAGCAAAAAAAAAGAAAAAAAGAGGAGGCGCAAACAAAAAACAAAAGCAAAAACAAAAGAAAAAAAAAAAAAACCTTCTGCGGTTTTCCCAGAGCGGAAGGATTGTGACATCGACAGCACGGACACAATAGTGGATTTCGTAGCATCCAGCCAAATAATTACGGCACTGTGCGAGGCGTAGAGCGCTGGGAAGAACGAGGCGCGTACATGACCCAGATAACAGATTATTAAGAGACCTACTAACTAATTCACCTCTCAGGTCATTTATCAACATCTCCCCATTGGGGAGGACGAAAAATCCAGGACACAACTTGTGGGAAAGCTCGGATTCATCCAGCAGGAAAACGCGGCGGGTTCCTCCAGATATTCCCACGACGTTGATCTATTTTCTCCCTGCGCCTGGTTAAAATGCAGACGACGGCTTTATAAATCTCACTCCAGCTGCTAACGAGTCCGCCGCGAACATAGGAACCCTGTGTACTCTGTGGTGTGGAGACGGACAATAAAAGGGCCCTGGGGAAAACGGTCGCGGCGGGGCCCTTATGGGGTCATCAGTCCGATCGGCAACTCTGGGGCCCACACACAGTAAAAAACTCAGACGAATGGGGGTCATTAATCCTCATGTCCCAGTTTTATGTAGATTGTATTAAAACATTTGCAACTTTCTAACGTTATGTTTCGATGTCTCCTTTTTCAAAAACTCTGCTTGCTGTCATTGAATGAGGACAATATATTTTTTTTTTACAACCAGATGCTACTTCAGGAAATTTGCTCCAATGCATCCAGTCTAATCAATCCACTGTAAGCTAAACATATCAGCACAAATCTCTCCGTTCTGTTTTTGAGAATGCAGGAGAATAGTGAGTGCAGCTCTGGAGTATAATACAGGATGTAACTCAGGATCAGTACAGGATAAGTAATGTAATGTATGCACACAGTGACTGCACCAGCAGAATAGTGAGTGCAGCTCTGGAGTATAATACAGGATAAGTAATGTAATGTATGTACATAGTGACTCCACCAGCAGAATAGTGAGTGCAGCTCTGGAGTATAATACAGGATGTAACTGAGGATCAGTACAGGATAAGTAATGTATGTACACAGTGACTGCACCAGCAGAATAGTGAGTGCAGCTCTGGAGTATAATACAGGATGTAACTGAGGATCAGTACAGGATAAGTAATGTATGTACACAGTGACTGCACCAGCAGAATAGTGAGTGCAGCTCTGGAGCATAATACAGGATGTAACTGAGGATCAGTACAGGATAAGTAATGTATGTACACAGTGACTGCACCAGCAGAATAGTGAGTGCAGCTCTGGAGTATAATACAGGATGAAACTCAGGATCAGTACAGGATAAGTAATGTAATGTACGTACACAGTGACTCTACAAGCAGAATAGTGAGTGCAGCTCTGGAGTATAATACAGGATGTAACTCAGGATCAGTACAGGATAAGTAATGTAATGTATGTACACAGTGACTTCACCAGCAGAATAGTGAGTGCAGCTCTGGACTATAATACAGGATGTAACTGAGGATCAGTACAGGATAAGTAATGTAATGTATGTACACAGTGACTGCACCAGCAGAATAGTGAGTGCAGCTCTGGATTATAATACAGGATGTAATTCAGGATCAGTACGGGATAAGTAATGTATGTACACAGTGACTGCACCAGCAGAATAGTGAATGCAGCTCTGGAGTATAATACAGGATGTAACTCAGGATCAGTACAATATAAGCAATGTAATACTGGATACATACAGAAACTCCACCAGTTACATTGATGTACAGGGTGGGCCATTTATATGGATACACCTTAATAAAATGGGAATGGTTGGTGATATTAACTTCCTGTTTGTGGCACATTAGTATATGTGAGGGGGAAAACTTGACGGCCATTTTGAAGTCGGCCATTTTGAATCCAACTTTGGTTTTTTCAATAGGAAGAGGGTCATGTGACACATCAAACTTATTGGGAATTTCACAAGAAAAACAATGGTGTGCTTGGTTTTAACGTAACTTTATTCTTTCATGAGTTATTTACAAGTTTCTGACCACTTACAAAATGTGTTCAATGTGCTGCCCATTGTGTTGGATTGTCAATGCAACCCTCTTCTCCCACTCTTCACACACTGATAGCAACACCGCAGGAGAAATGCTAGCACAGGCTTCCAGTATCCGTAGTTTCAGGTGCTGCACATCTCGTATATCTTCACAGCATAGACAATTGCCTTCAGATGACCCCAAAGATAAAAGTCTAAGGGGGTCACTGGATATGCGAAATTGCTACATGATGATGTGTTTCCCTCTTTATGCACTGAAGCTGGCACTTTCCCTGAGTTTTTCCAGCAAGATGGTGCACCACCACATTATGGGTGTCAGGTCCGAGCATTCCTAGATGAACAGTTTCCTGGAAAGTGGATTGGTCGTCGTGGGCCAGTTGAATGGCCACCAAGGTCTACTGATCTGACCCCCTTAGACTTTTATCTTTGGGGTCATCTGAAGGCAATTGTCTATGCTGTGAAGATATACGAGATGTGCAGCACCTGAAACTACGGATACTGGAAGCCTGTGCTAGCATTTCTCCTGCGGTGTAGCTATCAGTGTGTGAAGAGTGGGAGAAGAGGGTTGCATTGACAATCCAACACAATGGGCAGCACATTGAACACATTTTATAAGTGGTCAGAAACTTGTAAATAACTCATGAAAGAATAAAGTTACGTTAAAACCAAGCACACCATTGTTTTTCTTGTGAAATTCCCAATAAGTTTGAAAAAACAAAAGTTGGATTTAAAATGTCCGACTTCAAAATGGCCGCCATGGTCACCACCCATCTTGAAAAGTTTCCCCCCTCACATATACTAATGTGCCACAAACAGGAAGTTAATATCATTAACCATTCCCATTTTATTAAGGTGTATCCATATAAATGGCCCACCCTGTAGAATAATTCTATACATAAACTATGATTTAATGGCTGGATCCAAATATTTTGAAGGTACATTTACTATACTTTGTAGTAGGTTTGCTTAAAGGAGTTGTGCTATGAAAAGTATTCTACATTTTTTTTAAACCAGGACCTGGATCTAAATACATTTGTAACTGTGTAATTAAAAATTGAATATACCAACTTTTTGGTATATTTCAATAAAATGTATCTGTTTAGTGCCACCAGTTTTTTCCCCCCTTATTTCTCTGTCCACCGAGATGATCGCACTTGCTCACCAACTACCACCATAAATATCTTCTGTTAGAAGCTGTGGCCGTTGTAGGGAGAGAAATGCAGCAGAAAGGACATGCCCACTGAGAAAGGACACGACCCTGAGCTTTCAGCCTGAAAGAAATCTAGCAATTGGAGCAACGAATATGGAGATCTCTGGACCCATGTGAGGTACAGGGCTGGGTCTAGCTATAATAGAAAGGGATTGTCATGTGCTATGTGATGTCTGATTTTCTTTCTTTACATGACTCATTAGAATAGATAGCCCCTTTAATTTGTATAAGTTGTTTTATAATTGGGGGCCTGATCCATGTGAACACTTAGGGCCCTACACTAGAATTTACTCAAAAAATAACACTATAGAAACTGTATTATATTTATATACATTAATGATGTTTTTAGTTTCTTTCTTTTTTTTGCCATTTTTTCCCCTTTAAAGAGAGTGGTGAATAAAGCATGAATTGTTTCTGCATTACGTAGACCAGGGATGCTCAACCAGGGGACCTCCAGCTGTTGTATAACTACAACTCCCACCATGCCCTGCTGTAGGCTGATGGCTGTAGACTGTCCGGGCATGCTGGGAGTTGTAGTTTTGCAACGAGAGCCGCAGGTTGAGCATTCCTGATGCAGACTTTCAGCTATTATCGGGAGCTGTAATTTTTCACTAAAATCCTATGTGTGAACCGCCCCTTACGTGTTTTTTTTTTTTTTTTTATTGCATTAGATCCTCTTCGTCCTCCATGAGGTCGTAGACCGATCTCATTTTGTATAATGCGGTCTCTTCAGTGCGCCCTGCTTGGTGTCCACGTGCGTGGAGCTGGGTGTGATCATCAGCAGTTCTGATTAGGGAGCTGAGTTTAAATTTTTTAAAAACATTTTAATTAATGTATTCTACTTTTTCATTTTGTATTCACTATACTGTGCACATTATATAATTATATATTTGCTAGGTCGTTGCTTGCAACTCTCTAATTACTTTCCAGGCAGCCAAATTTCTCATTAAGACATTTGCAGTGACAGAAGTTTTTGCACCGTATCCAGTGTGTGCGCAGTTTAAAGTGAAATCGCAAAACATGGGAAAAAGCGAATAACGTGCCCCTAGATTGTACCTATGGGGGGCAGCAACACTGATCAGGGGTATTAGCACTCCTAATACACAGCCACATCCAGCGCCAATGAATATTTGAGTAGTGAAGGGGAGGGAGAGGCGTGTCCCTTTCCCTTCCTCTGATAGGCTGCAGGCACTAGGCCGGCAGCCTATCAGAGGCCGGCGCAGGCGGCGCGATGACGTCATCGCGACGCCTGAGCCATACAACACGGGACACAGGCCGGAAGAGGCTGCATCGCATCGCTGACATGGAGGTAAGTATGTGTTTTTTTTTTAATATACAATACTTTTACTGGCACATGGGGGCTGTTATTGCTGGCACATGGGGGCTGTTATTACTGACACAGGGGGGTGCTGTTATTGCTGGCACAGGGGGGGGGCTGTTATTACTGGCACGGGGGGGCTGTTATTACTGACACAGGGGGGTGCTGTTATTGCTGGCACAGGGGGGTGCTGTTATTGCTGGCACAGGGGGGGGCTGTTATTACTGGCACAGGGGGGGGCTGTTATTACTGGCACAGGGGGGGGGGGGCTGTTATTGCTGGCACATGGGGGGCTGTTATTGCTGGCACATGGGGGGCTGTTATTGCTGGCACATGGGGGCTGTTATTACTAGTACATGGGGGGGCTATTATTACTGGCACATGGGGGGCTGTTATTACTGGCACATGGGGGGCTGTTATTACTGGCACATGGGGGGCTGTTTATACTGGCACATGGGGGGCTGTTATTACTGGCACATGGGGGGGCTGTTATTACTGGCACATGGGGGGGCTGTTATTAATAATACTGGCACATGGGGGCTGTTATTAATACTGGCACATGGGGGGCTGTTATTACTGGCACATGGGGGCTGTTATTACTGGCACATGGGGGCTGTTATTGCTGGCACATGGGGGGGCTGTTATTACTGGCACAGGGGGGGCTGTTATTAATACTGGCACATGGGGGGCTGTTATTATTACTGGCACATGGGGGGGGCTGTTATTAATACTGGCACATGGGGGGCTGTTATTATTACTGGCACATGGGGGGGCTGTTATTATTACTGGCACATGTGGGGCTGTTATTATTACTGCCACATGGGGGGGCTGTTATTAATACTGGCACATAGGGGGGCTGTTAATACTGGCACATGATTGGGGTCACTATAGGGGCATCTACTGAAGCCAAAAAGAAGGGGTATTTTATATGGGGCGCTCTGTACAGTAGAATTTTATACTGGAACACATTATGGTGGGTACTATGGGGAAGGGGGGAGAGGAGTACTATGGGGTCATCTACGGGGGGGCACCAAGAAGGGGTATTTTATACTTGCAAATTATGGGGGACACTGAGGGCATCTACTGGAGCATTTTTTACTGGTACATTATGGGGGGCACTAGGAGGAAGGGGGGAGAGGAGCACTATGGGGGCATTTACTGGGGGCACTATATAGGGGTATTTTATACTGGTACATTATGGGGGCACTATGGGGACATTAGCTCAACTGGGGGCATTACAAGGGGGTATTTTTTGCACTGTCACATTATAAGGAGAATTATTTCTACTGGGGGGGCATTATGGTGGGCTTTATTACTCCCCCATGGTATGACCCCCTAGTAGCAGCACCATCCTCTCCCTGCTCTGCTATCCCTCTGCCCCTTCCCCAAATCCTTATTCTGAAATCTTTCTCATTAGGATAAAACACATCAGCTCCACCGAGCCCCCGGCCAAAGTGTGGAAGTGGCGTCTGAGACCCCCAAGGGCCAAGTAACTGTAAGTTTTCATGTGGAATATGTTTGTTATACACATGTAGCCTTCACTGTGCCACACAATATACAGTATACCTCTACACTGTGCCACACAATGTACAGTATACCTCTACACTGTGCCACACAATATACAGTATACCTCTACACTGTGCCACACAATATACAGTATACCTCTACACTGTGCCACACAATATACAGTATACCTCTACACTGTGCCACACAATATACAGTATACCTCTACACTGTGCCACACAATGTACAGTATACCTCTACACTATGCCACACAATGTACAGTATACCTCTACACTGTGCCACACAATATACAGTATACCTCTACACTGTGCCCCACAATATACAGTATACCGCTACACTGTGCCCCACAATATACAGTATACTTCTACACTGTGCCCCACAATATACAGTATACCTCTACACTGTGCCACACAATATACAGTATACCTCTACACTGTGCCACACAATATACAGTATACCTCTACACTGTGCCACACAATATACAGTATACCTCTACACTGTGCCACACAATGTACAGTATACCTCTACACTGTGCCCCACAATATACAGTATACTGCTACACTGTGCCCCACAATATACAGTATACCTCTACACTGTGCCACACAATATACAGTATACCTCTACACTGTGCCACACAATATACAGTATACCTCTACACTGTGCCACACAATATACAGTATACCGCTACACTGTGCCACACAATATACAGTATACCTCTACACTGTGTAGTCTGTTCTATAAGCACCCTATTGTTTTGTGGCGGCGGACAGAAAATAATCTGAAAGTGCCCCTCCCGAGACCAGGCTCTGGATCCGCCACTGTGTGTGCTGTCCTTATCTTTTGAGGCCCCCATTGAAGTGAATGGGTCTGAAATCCAACCCACAAAAAATGCGGATCGGATGCGGACATAAAATACGTTTTTATAGGGGTTGTCTGATCTGAGACATTGGTGGCATATTACTAAGGTAATTTCACGAATGTCAGATAAGTGTAGGTCCCACCTCTGGGACCTGCTCCTATCTCCAGAACGGGGGCCCCAAAGTGAAGGAGAGCGCAATGCGCACGTTCAGCCACCCTATTCACTTCTATGGGTGATTCGAAAAAAAAAACGAGGGCCGGTTCAGCTATTTCCGACACCACCATGGAGGTGAATAGAGAGGTAGCCATGCATGTGCGGTGCTCATTTCTATGAGCCTAAGGCCTCTTTCACACTACCGTATGGCTATTTCAGTGTTTTGCGGTCCGTTTTTTCACGGATCCGTTGTTTTTTTTGTTGGTTTCTGTTGTGTTTCCGTTTCCGTTCTGTTTTTCCGTTCCGTTTTTCAGTATGGCATATACAGTAGACAGTAATTACATAGAAAAAATTGGGCTGGGCATAACATTTTCAATAGATGGTTCCGCAAAAACCGAACGGATACGGAAGACATACGGATGCATTTCCGTATGTGTTCTGTTTTTTTTGCGGAATGTGATTTGTGGGCAATAATAGGACATGTTCTATCTTTCAACGGAACGGAAAAACGGAAATACGGAAACGGAATGCATACGGAGTACATTCCGTTTTTTTTGCGGAACCATTAAAATGAATGGTTCCGTATACGGAACGCAAAAAACGGCCCGCAAAATGGAAAAAAAAAATGGTCGTGTGAAAGAGGCCATACGAAAATAGGCAAGTGCTCTTGTTCGCAGAAAAATACAGTTTTCATTGCTGGTGTTTTCTTATTTTTTACAGGTGAAGCAGATATATTTAAAGGTCCTCTATCAGGAGGATCAACACTATTAAACCAGCCATAATGCCTGCTAGGGCTGATCTTTGCTGATTTTAAACATACGTTTCTTCCTTCAAATCGTTGCTGTATTTAGAAGAAATTACTGTTTTTAGAAATCTGCAAATTGGGGTTTAAAAGGCATCTGTCAGCAGTTTTGTCCCTATGACACTGGCTGACCTGTTCCATGTGCACTTGGCAGCTGAAGGCATCTGTGTTGGTCCCGTGTTCCTATGTGTCCGCATTACTGAGAAAAATGATGTTTTACTATATGTAAATGAGCCTTTAAGAGCAACAGGGGCGTTGCCATTACTCCTAGAGGCTCAGCTCTCTCTGCATCTGCGGCGTCCTCTCCGCATGGATGATATCTGTGTGCTGTCCACAATTTTTGCAGCCTCTTAGAAATGAATGGGCCCGTGCGCGTTCCGCAAAAAAGAGAAAACATCTGAAAACTGCGTGTGGGGAGAAGGAAGCCAATCTCACCCCACAGGGGCCCACACTCTGCAGTGTGGTGGGGTGCGGCTCCCGCTACACTAACTTTGGCTCAGCTGCTCCTCCTTCTTCAACCTGTGGCGGCCCGCTCCTGCTGGATTCTGTGCCCACCTTAAAGTGCTATACAGGGATGTACAGAGTGATGCAAGCGGTACCTGCTGCATTCAGCAAGAACTCCTGGAACAAGAACTCTGCCCTTAAGGCTCCATTCACACGTCCGCAAAATGTGTCCGCATCCTTTCCGCAATTTTGCGGAAAGGGTGCGGACCCATTCATTCTCTATGGGGACGGAATGTGCTGTCCGCATCCACATTTGCGGATCCGCACTTCCGCATCCGTGCTTCCGTTTCCGCAAAAAAATAGAACATGTCCTATTCTTGTCCGCAATTGCGGACAAGAACAGGCATATTCTATTATGTCGGCAATGTGCGGTCCGCAAAATGCGGAACGCACATTGCCGCTTTCCGTGTTTTGCGGATCCGTGACTCCGTGTTTCCGCAAAACACATTGCGGACGTGTGAATGTAGCCTAAAGGCTATGTACACCTTTTTTTATTATTGTATTGTACTCATTTTGAGCTAAAAATCTTTTTTTCATTTGGTCTTTCCCAAACATTTTGAACCCCTGTCTTTGTGCAGCCTTCAGTTTCTCTAGTAGCAGGATCTGAATTTTTACTATCTCTGCTCTTTGACCTCATAAACACTCATTATAGCTCAATTCTTACTGATAAGAATGTGGCTTGAATAAGGGCTCATGCACACGAACGAGTGCCGGCCGGACCTGTGCTGCGGACCGCAAATTGAGGTCCACAATGCACGGGCCCCGACCGCGTGCCCACCATCTGTGGACGCGGACCCATTTACTTGAATAGGGTCTGCAATCTGCGACCGAGAGTCCGCACTACAAAAGTAGTGCATGCAGCACGCTGCAGTGCGAATGCATGGACAGAAAACTCACGAAAGCACTCCGAAGTGCTGACGTGGGTTTTCGATCCATGCCTCCGTTTTGCACTGCACTGTATCACCGGGATTGCACACCTATTCATGTGAATGGGTCTGCATTTGTGATACAATGCGTGCACGGCCGATGCCCGTATATTGCGGACCCGCTATTTGCGGGCCGCAAAATGTACACGGTCGGGGAACGGCCATCTGCATGAGCCCTACATTTTAATGACCTCTTAGTAATTGAGAGATAAGGTTTATCAGATGAAAGTAAAAAGTAGGAGTCACACAGATAGATAAACAGTTAAGGGTTTGTGACAGAACGGCTCAATATTGCAGCATTCCCCCGCTCTCAGAGCTGCGCTGACATACACAGTCCAAACTGCTGCGCTGTGCTAACATAGTGGAGAGGACTGCTGTGCGCACGCACATGTGTCCTGAGAGTGTATTTCAGTGCTGCTCTGAGTGCTGACAGCGGGGAAAATGGGGGGCAGGAGGAAAATGAAAAATAGTGATCTGGACTCCATATCTGCGGGACTACTTATGTATTACTGCCAGTAATGGTTGGAAATCGGGGTGACAGATTCCCTTTAGGGCTCATGCACACGGCCGTTGCCCGGCTATGGCTCATACTGCTGTGCGCAAACAGCGGGTCCGCAACACTCGGGCACCGGCTGTGTGCACCCCGCATCACGGATGCGGACACATTCACTTGAATGGGTCCGCAATAGGAAAAGTCGGTGCGGAACGGAGGCACAGAACCCCACGGATACACTACAGAGTGCTTCCGTGGGGTTTCTGTCCATGCCTCCGCACCGCAAAAGAGTAGTGCATAAACTACTTAATTTTTTGCGGTGTGGACCATCGGATGCGGATCGCGGACCCCATTTAAGTGAATGGGTCCGTGATCCGCATGCGGCGACCCTACAGTTGGGGCCAGTGCGCGCCCGGCCGGCACACATTCATGTGTATGAGCCCTTAGGTGGATGCATTCTCTTCTATTACAGTCACCATCCTGGGACGGACCCTCTACTAGCATTTTATAACCGACCCCCAATAACAATATGGCAGCGCCTCTGCGGTCCCTGTAGCACTCAGGTTTATGTCTTCTAAGGGCTCATGCACACGAGCGTATTTTCTTTCAGCTTCCGTTCCGTTTTTTTTGCGTACCGTATGCGTAACCATTCACTTCAATGGGTCCGCAAAAACAATGGCAGCGACTCCGTGTGCATTCCATTTCCGTATTTCCGTTCCACAAAAAAAAGTTGTGCATGTCCTGCTATTGTCCACAAATCACGGTCCGAGGCCCCATTCAAGTCAATGGGTCCGCAAAAAATACGGAACGCACACAAAACACATCCGTATTTCATCCGTATTTTGCGGATCCATACGGTAGAAATGCTATGCCCAGCCCATATTGCTCATGTGTTTGGTGATTAATAAGTTACTGTTTCCGTTTGCGATCCGCAAAAAACGGATCGCATATGGAAACCATACGCATATGTTTTGTGGAATAACGGAACGGAAGAGGACTTAAATTAGAGGGAAAAAAAACTCAGATACGGAACAACGGATCCGTGAAAAACCAACCGCGAAACAACAACGGTCGTGTGCATGAGCCCTAACCTGTTGATTACTTTGAGGATTACATGTAGTTCTCGCACCACTAATTTTCCCCTCCGTCCGCACACATGCACCAGTAATGCTGCCACAAAGACTGCCAAGGATTAGACCGTTATCCCAGTAAACAGCGATCTGCGAAATCCGACTGGTGAATACTGAGCCCCAGAAGCTTCTGATCCCCCCTCCTCCCTTCTCTCCACTTCACTATGAATCCATTTCCCCCATACAGATTCTCAGAATCACATCTCTGCTGGTACACGGAGCAAATCCAGATAATTCCTTCACAGGCGGAGCAGTATGTGCACAGCACAGAGTATATGACAGGAAGAGAGATAATACACAGCACAGAGTATATGACAGGAAGAGAGATAATACACAGCACAGAGTATATGACAGGAAGAGAGATAATACACAGCACAGAGTATATGACAGGAACGGGGAGAGATAATACACAGCACAGAGTATATGACAGGAACAGAGATAATACACAGCACAGAGTATATGACAGGAACAGAAAGAGATAATACACAGCACAGAGTATATGACAGGAACGGGGAGAGATAATACACAGCACAGAGTATATGACAGGAAGAGAGATAATACACAGCACAGAGTATATGACAGGAAGAGAGATAATACACAGCACAGAGTATATGACAGGAAGAGAGATAATACACAGCACAGAGTATATGACAGGAACGGGGAGAGATAATACACAGCACAGAGTATATGACAGGAATGGGGATAGATAATACACAGCACAGAGTATATGACAGGAAGAGAGATAATACACAGCACAGAGTATATGACAGGAAGAGAGATAATACACAGCACAGAGTATATGACAGGAAGAGAGATAATACACAGCACAGAGTATATGACAGGAACAGGGAGAGATAATACACAGCACAGAGTATATGACAGGAACGGGGAGAGATAATACACAGCACAGAGTATATGACAGGAACAGAGATAATACACAGCACAGAGTATATGACAGGAACAGAGATAATACACAGCACAGAGTATATGACAGGAACGGGGAGAGATAATACACAGCACAGAGTATATGACAGGAAGAGAGATAATACACAGCACAGAGTATATGACAGGAATGGGGAGAGATAATACACAGCACAGAGTATATGACAGGAAGAGAGATAATACACAGCACAGAGTATATGACAGGAACGGGGAGAGATAATACACAGCACAGAGTATATGACAGGAACGGGGAGAGATAATACACAGCACAGAGTATATGACAGGAATGGGGATAGATAATACACAGCACAGAGTATATGACAGGAAGAGAGATAATACACAGCACAGAGTATATGACAGGAAGAGAGATAATACACAGCACAGAGTATATGACAGGAACGGGGAGAGATAATACACAGCACAGAGTATATGACAGGAAGAGAGATAATACACAGCACAGAGTATATGACAGGAAGAGAGAGAGATAATACACAGCACAGAGTATATGACAGGAACGGGGAGAGATAATACACAGCACAGAGTATATGACAGGAATGGGGAGAGATAATACACAGCACAGAGTATATGACAGGAACAGGGAGAGATAATACACAGCACAGAGTATATGACAGGAACGGGGAGAGATAATACACAGCACAGAGTATATGACAGGAAGAGAGATAATACACAGCACAGAGTATATGACAGGAAGAGAGATAATACACAGCACAGAGTATATGACAGGAAGAGAGATAATACACAGCACAGAGTATATGACAGGATAAGAGAGAGATAATACACAGCACAGAGTATATGACAGGAACAGGGAGAGATAATACACAGCACAGAGTATATGACAGGAACGAGGAGAGATAATACACAGCACAGAGTATATGACAGGAAGAGAGATAATACACAGCACAGAGTATATGACAGGAAGAGAGAGAGATAATACACAGCACAGAGTATATGACAGGAACGGGGAGAGATAATACAGAGCACAGAGTATATGACAGGAACGAGGAGAGATAATACACAGCACAGAGTATATGACAGGAAGAGAGATAATACACAGCACAGAGTATATGACAGGAAGAGAGATAATACACAGCACAGAGTATATGACAGGAACGGGAAGAGATAATACACAGCACAGAGTATATGACAGGAACGGGGAGAGATAATACACAGCACAGAGTATATGACAGGAACGGGGAGAGATAATACACAGCACAGAGTATATGACAGGAACGAGGAGAGATAATACACAGCACAGAGTATATGACAGGAACGGGGAGAGATAATATACAGCACAGAGTATATGACAGGAACGGGGAGAGATAATACACAGCACAGAGTATATGACAGGAACGGGGAGAGATAATACACAGCACAGAGTATATGACAGGAACGGGGAGAGATAATACACAGCACAGAGTATATGAGAGGAACGGAGAGAGATAATACACAGCACAGAGTATAGGAGAGGAAGAGAGAGAGATAATACACAGCACAGAGTATATGACAGGAACGGGGAGAGATAATACACAGCACAGAGTATATGACAGGAACGGGGAGAGATAATACACAGCACAGAGTATATGACAGGAACAGAGAGAGATAATACACAGCACAGAGTATATGACAGGAACGGGGAGAGATAATACACAGCACAGAGTATATGACAGGAACGAGGAGAGATAATACACAGCACAGAGTATATGAGAGGAACGGAGAGAGATAATACACAGCACAGAGTATAGGAGAGGAAGAGAGAGAGATAATACACAGCACAGAGTATATGACAGGAACAGAGAGAGATAATACACAGCACAGAGTATATGACAGGAACAGGGAGAGATAATAGACAGCACAGAGTATATGACAGGAACGGGGAGAGATAATATACAGCACAGAGTATATGACAGGAACGGGGAGAGATAATACACAGCACAGAGTATATGACAGGAACAGAGAGAGATAATACACAGCACAGAGTATATGACAGGAACAGAGAGAGATAATACACAGCACAGAGTATATGACAGGAACGGGGAGAGATAATATACAGCACAGAGTATATGACAGGAACGGGGAGAGATAATACACAGCACAGAGTATATGACAGGAACGGGGAGAGATAATACACAGCACAGAGTATATGACAGGAACGGGGAGAGATAATATACAGCACAGAGTATATGACAGGAACGGGGAGAGATAATACACAGCACAGAGTATATGACAGGAACGGGGAGAGATAATATACAGCACAGAGTATATGACAGGAACAGAGAGAGATAATACACAGCACAGAGTATAGGAGAGGAACGGAGAGAGATAATACAC
Organism: Bufo bufo; assembly: GCF_905171765.1. Taxonomy (NCBI): domain Eukaryota; kingdom Metazoa; phylum Chordata; class Amphibia; order Anura; family Bufonidae; genus Bufo; species Bufo bufo. The sequence goes on along the minus strand of NC_053389.1, from coordinate 48,093,947 downwards.
AGCACAGAGTATATGACAGGAACAGAGAGATAATACACAGCACAGAGTATATGACAGGAACGGGGAGAGATAATACACAGCACAGAGTATATGACAGGATAAGAGAGAGATAATACACAGCACAGAGTATATGACAGGAACGGGGAGAGATAATACACAGCACAGAGTATATGACAGGAACGGGGAGAGATAATACACAGCACAGAGTATATGACAGGAACGGGGAGAGATAATACACAGCACAGAGTATATGACAGGAACGGGGAGAGATAATACACAGCACAGAGTATATGACAGGAACAGAGAGAGATAATACACAGCACAGAGTATATGACAGGAACGGGGAGAGATAATACACAGCACAGAGTATATGACAGGAACGGGGAGAGATAATACACAGCACAGAGTATATGACAGGAACAGAGAGAGATAATACACAGCACAGAGTATATGACAGGAACGGGGAGAGATAATACACAGCACAGAGTATATGACAGGAACGGGGAGAGATAATACACAGCACAGAGTATATGACAGGAACGGGGAGAGATAATACACAGCACAGAGTATATGACAGGAACGGGGAGAGATAATACACAGCACAGAGTATATGACAGGAACGGGGAGAGATAATACACAGCACAGAGTATATGACAGGAACGGGGAGAGATAATACACAGCACAGAGTATATGACAGGAACGGGGAGAGATAATACACAGCACAGAGTATATGACAGGAACGGGGAGAGATAATACACAGCACAGAGTATATGACAGGAACGGGGAGAGATAATACACAGCACAGAGTATATGACAGGAACGGGGAGAGATAATACACAGCACAGAGTATATGACAGGAACGGGGAGAGATAATACACAGCACAGAGTATATGACAGGAACAGGGAGAGATAATACACAGCACAGAGTATATGAGAGGAAGAGAGAGAGATAATACACAGCACAGAGTATATGACAGGAACGGGGAGAGATAATACACAGCACAGAGTATATGACAGGAACGGGGAGAGATAATACACAGCACAGAGTATATGACAGGAACGAGGAGAGATAATACACAGCACAGAGTATATGACAGGAACGGGGAGAGATAATATACAGCACAGAGTATATGACAGGATAAGAGAGAGATAATACACAGCACAGAGTATATGACAGGAACGGGGAGAGATAATACACAGCACAGAGTATATGACAGGAACGGGGAGAGATAATACACAGCACAGAGTATATGACAGGAACGGGGAGAGATAATACACAGCACAGAGTATATGACAGGAACAGAGAGAGATAATACACAGCACAGAGTATATGACAGGAACAGAGAGAGATAATACACAGCACAGAGTATATGACAGGAACGGGGAGAGATAATACACAGCACAGAGTATATGACAGGAACGGGGAGAGATAATACACAGCACAGAGTATATGAGAGGAACGGAGAGAGATAATACACAGCACAGAGTATAGGAGAGGAAGAGAGAGAGATAATACACAGCACAGAGTATATGACAGGAACAGAGAGAGATAATACACAGCACAGAGTATATGACAGGAACAGGGAGAGATAATAGACAGCACAGAGTATATGACAGGAACGGGGAGAGATAATATACAGCACAGAGTATATGACAGGAACGGGGAGAGATAATACACAGCACAGAGTATATGACAGGAACGGGGAGAGATAATATACAGCACAGAGTATATGACAGGAACGGGGAGAGATAATACACAGCACAGAGTATATGACAGGAACGGGGATAGATAATACACAGCACAGAGTATATGACAGGAACGGGGAGAGATAATACACAGCACAGAGTATATGACAGGAACAGAGAGATAATACACAGCACAGAGTATATGACAGGATAAGAGAGAGATAATACACAGCACAGAGTATATGACAGGATAAGAGAGAGATAATACACAGCACAGAGTATATGACAGGAACGGGGAGAGATAATACACAGCACAGAGTATATGACAGGAACGGGGAGAGATAATACACAGCACAGAGTATATGACAGGAACAGAGAGAGATAATACACAGCACAGAGTATATGACAGGAACAGAGAGAGATAATACACAGCACAGAGTATATGACAGGAACGGGGAGAGATAATACACAGCACAGAGTATATGACAGGAACGGGGAGAGATAATACACAGCACAGAGTATATGACAGGAAAGGGGAGAGATAATACACAGCACAGAGTATATGACAGGAACGGGGAGAGATAATACACAGCACAGAGTATATGACAGGAACGGGGAGAGATAATACACAGCACAGAGTATATGACAGGAACGGGGAGAGATAATACACAGCACAGAGTATATGACAGGAACGGGGAGAGATAATATACAGCACAGAGTATATGACAGGAACGGGGAGAGATAATACACAGCACAGAGTATATGACAGGAACGGGGAGAGATAATACACAGCACAGAGTATATGACAGGAACGGGGAGAGATAATATACAGCACAGAGTATATGACAGGAACGGGGAGAGATAATATACAGCACAGAGTATATGACAGGAACGGGGAGAGATAATACACAGCACAGAGTATATGACAGGAACGGGGAGAGATAATACACAGCACAGAGTATATGACAGGAACGGGGAGAGATAATACACAGCACAGAGTATATGACAGGAACGGGGAGAGATAATACACAGCACAGAGTATATGACAGGAACGGGGAGAGATAATACACAGCACAGAGTATATGACAGGAACGGGGAGAGATAATACACAGCACAGAGTATATGACAGGAACGGGGAGAGATAATACACAGCACAGAGTATATGACAGGAACGGGGAGAGATAATACACAGCACAGAGTATATGACAGGAACGGGGAGAGATAATATACAGCACAGAGTATATGACAGGAACGGGGAGAGATAATACACAGCACAGAGTATATGACAGGAACGGGGAGAGATAATACACAGCACAGAGTATATGACAGGAACGGGGAGAGATAATACACAGCACAGAGTATATGACAGGAACGGGGAGAGATAATATACAGCACAGAGTATATGACAGGAACGGGGAGAGATAATACACAGCACAGAGTATATGACAGGAACGGGGAGAGATAATACACAGCACAGAGTATATGACAGGAACGGGGAGAGATAATACACAGCACAGCCGTTTTGGGCGAACGGGCGAACATATGGAGAAATTCGCGCCCGCCATTTTCTTTTACATTGTGAAGAACTTTGACCCATGACACATCCATCAGGTGGTACAGGACAGCCAATTGAGATGTTTCAGCACATGGACACACCCCCTACCTTATAAATAGACCTGATCTGGCCGCCATTTTACATTCAGTCTTTTGCCAGTGTAGGGAGAGGTTGCTGTGTGGAGCAGGGACAGGCTGTTAGGCCTCTGGCTCTTTCACACGAGAGTGACGGATTAGGTCCGGATGCGTTCAGTGAAACGCGCAACATTTTGCAAGCAAGTTCAGTCAGTTTTGTCTGCGATTGCGTTCAGTTGTTCAGTTTTTTCCGTGCGGGTGCAATGCTTTTTAATGCGTTTTTTAGGCGCGTGATAAAAACCTGAAGGTTTACAAACAACATCTCTTAGCAACCATCAGTGAAAAATGCATCGCACCCACACTTGCCTGCGGATGCAATGCGTTTTTCACGCAGCCCCATTCTCTTCTATGGGGCCAGGGCTGCGTTAAAGACGCAGAATATAGAGCATGCTGCAATTTTCACGCAACGCACAAGTGATGCATGAAAATCACCGCTCATGTACACAGCCCCATAGAAATGAATGGGTCAGGATTCAGTGCGGGTGCAAAGCGTTCACGTCACACATTGCACCCGCGCGGAAAATTCGCTCATGTGAAAGGGGCCTAAGATGTGCTATCGATAGGTGTGATATACTTATAATATGCTTTCTAACATAGAAAGTACAGTCCTGATCAAAAGTTTAAGACCACTTGAAAAATGGCAGAAAATCCTATTTAGCATGGCTGGATCTTAACAAGGTTCCCAGTAGAGCTTCGACATGCAACAAGAAGAAATGGGAGTGAGACAAAACATTTTTTGAGCATTCAATTTAATGAAAACAACGAATAAACTGAAACAGGCTGTTTTTCAGCTGATCAAAAGTTTAGGACCACACCTCCAAAAAAAAACTAAACCCCCACAAAACAGAAATTCAACTTCCAAACATGAACTCAGTAATGAGTAGCTCCGCCGTTATTGTTTCGGCATGCTTGATGCAAGCATTTCCATGAGGTGAGTGGAAACATTTCTCCAAGTGGTGAAGATGGCGGCACGAAGGCCATCTACTGTCTGGAACTGTTGTCCATTTTTGTAAACTTCCCTTGCCATCCATCCCCAAAGGTTCTCAATTGGATTTAGATCAGGGGAACACGCAGGATGGGCCAAAAGAGTGATGTTATTCTCCTGGAAGAAGTCCCTTGTCCTGCGGGCATTGTGTACTGTAGCGTTGTCCTGTTGAAAAACCCAGTCGTTACCACACAGACGAGGGCCCTCAGTCATGAGGAATGCTCTCTGCAACATCTGGACATAGCCAGCGGCCGTTTGACGCCCCTGCACTTCCTGAAGCTCCATTTTTCCACTGAAGGAAAAAGCCCCCCAGACCATTATGGTGCCCCCTTCACTGTGGCGCGTAGAAAACATCTCAGGTGGGATCTGCTTGTCATGCCAGTAACGTTGGAAACCATCAGGACCATCAAGGTTACATTTTTTCTCATCAGAGAATAAGACTTTCTTCCACCTTTGAATGTCCCATGTTTGGTGCTCTCTTGCAAAGTCCAAACGAGCAGTTCTGTGGCGTTCAAGGAGACGAGGTCTTTGAAGACGTTTTTTGTTTTTGAAGCCCTTCAGTCTCAGATGCCGTCTGATGGTTATGGGGCTGCAGTCAGCAACAGTAAGGGCCTTAATTTGGGTCGAGGATTGTCCAGTGTCTTGACGGACAGCCAATTGGATCCTCCGGCTCAGTGCTGATGACATTTTTTTGGGTCTTCCACTTGACTTTTTTTGTTCCATAACCCTCAGGATCATTTAAGAAATTCCAAATGACTGTCTTACTGCGTCCCACCTCAGCAGCGATGGCGCGCTGTGAGAGACCCTGCTTATGCAGTTCAACAACCCGACCGCGTTCAAAAAGGGAGAGTTTTTTTGCCTTTGCCATCACAACGTGTGACTACCTGACAGAAAATGACAATGAATCCACATCTTTGCACAGATTTGGCCTTTTAAAGGCAGGTGGTCCTAAAATTTTGATCAGCTGAAAAACAGCCTGTTTCAGTTTAATCGTTATTTTCAATTAATTGAATGTTCAAAAAATGTTTTGTCTCACTCCCATCTCTTCTTGTTGCATGTCGAAGCTCTACTTGGAACCTTGTTAAGATCCAACAATGTAAAATATGATTTTTTGCCATTTTTCAAGTGGTCTTAAACTTTTGATCAGGACTGTATATTATAGTGCATTTGTATTGTGCAGCAGTTGTCTGCGGTTTTGCTGCGTTACCGCATCTACACAGAGTGCCAAACGCTATTGGAACAAATAATTTCTACTGGTGTGATTTACCAGTTGCCCCCCAAAAAAACTGATTGAGGCAGGGGTGTTATATACCAATAACATACGTTCTATATAGTGCATTTAGGTAGTGCAGCATTTGATTGCGGTTTTGCTGCGTTACCGCATCTACACAGAGTGAAAAACACTATTTGAAGACTGATGCCGTACAGTGGCGTCCGTTCATCATACAGTTCCATGGTAGAAAATAAATTACGTTAACGTATGCATTTTTCTAATGGACTCTGCAGGATACAAAAACGTGGAGTGCTGCACATTTGTATACATCAAACCGATAGGAAATAACATTTTCTAGGCTCCAGCAGGGCACATTTTTGAGAGTTTCCCTTTAAGACGCATAAAAATGGCCCCTGATTAAAATACATATTTTTTGTGGGAATTTTTGCCAATGATCCTCCTCTGGTGTATCACTGTCCGTGTTGTGGGACTATTTGTGTACTTCTAGTAAGGTCCCTTTCACATGAGCGAGTTTTCCTTGCGGGTGCAATGCGGGAGGTGAACGCATTGCACCCGCACTGAATCCGGACCCATTCACTTCTATGGGGCTGTGCACATGAGCGGTGATTTTCACGCATCACTTGTGCGTTGCATGAAAATCGCAGCATGTTCTATATTGTGAGTTTTCCACGCAACGCAGGCCCCTCAGAAGTGAATAGGGCTGCTTGAAAATCGCAAGCATCCCTAAGCAAGTGCGGATGCGGTGCGATTTTCATGCGTGGTTGCTAGGTGACGATCGGGATGGAGACCCGATCTTTATTATTTTCACTTATAACATGGTTATAAGGGAAAATAATAGCATTCTTAATACAGAATGCTAAGTAAATTAGGGAGGAAAAGGACCTTTGGTGACGTCACTGCGCTCATCACATGGTCCATCACCATGGTGATGGACCATGTGACGGACCATGTGATGAGCGCAGTGATGTCGCCAAAGGTCCTTTTCTCCCAGATCATCAAAGAAGAAGAAAGAAGAGAAGCCGGGCAGCGCGAACAAGTGGATGAGGTGAGTTTAAATTTATATATTTTTTTTAACCCCTCCATACTTAGCATTCTGTATTAAGAATGCTATTAACCATGTTAGAAGGGAAAATAATAAAATCTACACAACACCGATCCAAAACCCGAACTTCTGTGAAGAAGTCCGGGTTCGGGTCTGGGTACCAAACATGCCAATTTTTCTCACACGCGTGCATAACGCATTAAAACGCTTTGCACTTGCGCAGAAAAAACGGGCATTTTCCAGCAACGAACCCGCATACTATCCGGCCCTCACACGCGACGCCCGTGTGAAAGAGGCCTAAGTGTTTGCTGGCTGCAAATATGAGCTGAAGGTTTTTCAGGTTCGCCTGCCATTATAGTGAATAGGGCCCGCCGCAAACTTGCGGTTCGCGAACATTTGATCGCGTTCGCGAACCATCCTGACCGATGTTCGTCCATCACTACAGAGAGAGATAATACACAGCACAGAGTAAATGACAGGAACAGAGAGATATAATATACAGCACAGCAGGGGCGGAATGACAACTCATGGGGCCCCTGGGCAATAGGAGATTATGGGGCCCCTGTGTCCCCGCCCACCCTGAAGCCACACCCACACACAGCCCTACCTACACACTAACCTACACTTGGTACAGAACTTTCACTATGTTCAAAATAAATATTTACTAATTAAAAAAAAACCATTAGAAATACTTACATTAAATAAAGTGCAACAATTATACAATTACAAATTGGCTTGTAGTGAACTGGCAAGGGGATTGCAAAATCCATTCCATGGTAGCCAATTTTGAAAATATTTCTAAAGCCTCATGCACACGAACGTATTTTGTTTCTGTTCCATTTTTTTTGTGGATAGGATGTGAAACTATTCATTTCAATGGGTCCACATAAAATGGTGTGCTGTCCGCATCCGTATGTCCGTTGCGTAGCCCCGCAAAAAAAAAATATAACATGTCCTATTCCTGTCCATTTTAGGCATTGTTACAATGGATCTGCAAAAAAAAACGGATAGCATACGTTTTTTTTTTTTGCGGATCCGCAATTTGTGGACCGCAAAACACATACGGTCGTGTGCATGTTGCCTAAGTGGGGAGGTGAAAGAGCGTAAAGCTGGCCATACACCTATAGATTATCTGCAGAAGAATCTGATTGGATGCAGGCATTGTTCAGGTATTTTGAGAGCCAGCGGGGCCGTCTAGCAGTATACTGAAGCTTGGCCCCGTGGGAGATTCCTCCATCCGTACAGTTTAGTGTAGATGGAGGAATCTGTTGCACTTTTTCCATCTGACCATAGAAAATCTGCAGATAATGTAACCTGTGAGTGAATGTGCCTGTCTTTGCAACGCACTAGACGCAGGAGTCTGTAACGCACTGGACGCAGGACTTTGTAACGTACCGGACGCAGGAGTCTGTAACGCACTGGACGCAGGACTTTGTAACGCACTGGACGCAGGAGTCTGTAACGCACTGGACGCAGGACTTTGTAACGCACTGGACGCAGGACTTTGTAACGCACTGGACGCAGGACTTTGTAACGCACTGGACGCAGGACTTAACGTATTTTTTGCCCCATAAGACGCAGTTTCCCCCCCCCCCCTAAAGTGGGGGAAAAATGTCCCTGCGTTTTACAGGGTGAATACTAATGATTAGTACCGGAGGACCGGGAAGCGGTGAAGGCTCTGTACTCACCGCTTCCTGGTCCTTGGCTGTCGGCTGTGCTGTGGCTGCGCACAGCGTGAGGGCGCTCAGTGACCTCACGCTGTGCGAGTCGGGTCACAGCACAGCCGCAGCAGGAAGAAGACAGAGCGCGCTGGAGGTGAGGAGCGGCGGAGTCCAGAGCAGGAGAGGTAAGTGTTTTTTTAATTTTATTTGATCTGTGGCATGGGGGCACATAAATGGCATGGGTGCTCATAATGAGTCTTATAAGTGACATGGGGGCTCATAATGGAGTCTTACAAGTGACATGGAGGCTCATAATGGGAGTCTTATAAGTGACATTGGGGCTCATAAATGGCACTGGGGCTTATAGATTGCATGGGGGCTCATAATGGGGGCTGATAAATGTCATGGGGTGCTGATCTGAGGTATGGGGGGCTGATCTGAGGCATGGGAGGCTGATCTGAGGTCTTACTGGGATCTTATTAACATTGGGGGTCTGATCTGAGGTCTGATTGAGGGTCTTATTAACATTGGGGGTCTAATGAAAAATATTTTTTTCTTATTGTCCTCCTCTATGCGTCTTATGGGCCGATGCGTCTTATAAATAGAAAAATACGGTAATTTAAAAAAAGAACACTCACAAGAGAGAGAATACAAGCCTTCCCCTGGCCCTGCTACCTGCTTGCCCATTCTGTCTCCTCAGTAGGTGCTGCCTGCTCATCCCGTGCCTCCTGCAGAGTCCGCACTGTACGAGAGGCAGGGACAGGGAGAGGCAGTGGCTGTGAAGGGAAAAGTTCCAGAGCACACAATGACCGCCCCAGAGCCTTTCTGCTGCCTGGCCAACTGTATGCTGCCACAGCGCCAGCCTGCAGGACATCAGAGAGGCCTGGGGTCCACATTATAGCACCACTACATTTACATTTATTTATTATGAAAAAGCATTATACATAACTGAAAAACAAACAAACATTCTTTACTGTCCCTTTAAGCAAAAGCCAGAATATAATAAAAGACAAAAACAGACATTAAACTTAACTACATTTATAATGAAACAATTTTCTTACAAAAAAAATGCTATTCTGTCGTCTGCTGTGCCATCCTCTGCTTGCTTCCGCAGATTCTTTCCCCTCCTTTCTGTCTCTCCTCAGTGCGCAGGTGCACTGTTATGTGGGATCTGTGGATGACGCACTGTTATGGGGGATCTGTGGATGACACTGTTATGGGGGATCTATAGATGACACTGTTATGGTGGGATCTGTGGATGACACTGTTATGGGGGATCTATGGATGACACACTGTTATGGTGGGAGGCCGCACACTGTTCCACCAATGATATTACAATAGAGGGAGGGAAGGGGGGCAGGGGGGGGCCGCACACTGGCCACCAATGATATTACAATAGAGGGAGAGAGGGGGGGCCGCACTGGCCACCAATGAAATTAAAACTGGGGAGGGAGGGGGGTCTGCCCCCTCCTGCCTGGCAGCACCTGATCTCTTACAGGGGGCTATGATACGCACAATTAACCCCTCAGGTGCGGCACCTGAGGGGTTAATTGTGCGGATCACAGCCCCCTTTAAGAGATCGGGTGCTGCCAGGCAGCAGGGGGCAGTCATGTACACAGTTCTTAGTATATTCTAACTTGAAGCGTCCCCATCACTATGGGAACACCTCTGTGTTAGAATATACTGTCGGATCTGAGTTTTCACGATATAACTCAAATCCGATGGTATATTTTAACATAGAGGCGTTCCCATGGTGATGGGGACGCTTCAAGTTAAAATATACCATGGGATTGGAGAAAACTCTGATCCGATGGTATAATAGGGACTCCTGACTTTACATTGAAATTCATTGGGGGACGGATCCGTTTGCAATTGCACCATATTGTGTCAACGTCAAACGGATCCGTCCCCATTGACTTGCATTGTAAGTCAGGACGGATCCGTTTGGCTCCGCACGGCCAGGCGGACACCAAAACGACTTTTTTTTACTTTCCTTCATGTCCGTGGATCCTCCAAAAATCAAGGAAGACCCACGGAAGAATAAACGGACACGGATCACGGAACTACGGAACCCGTTTTTGCGGACCGCAAAAAAAAACGGTCGTGTGCATGAGGCCATACATTGTGATTTCCTGAATCTTTTTTTTTTTTATTCTGTCTCTCAGAGTGAGAATGCACCTACAATGTGAATGTCAGACCCCACCATGATTTCTAAGTGGGAGAACTTGCAAAATCGCAGGGTGTTCAAATACTTCTGTTCCTCACTGTATATAGCATAAGATGCTATGTGTAATCATGACAGATAGCATTAGCATCTTATGATATGTGTCATCCACAGGCAGTGTCTAGTAATGCAGTCATGCCTCATTCAAGTTAATGGAGCCCTCAGCATAACTGTTCGGAAAGGCCAGGGATTTTTTTTTATTCCTTTGCAGTTGCAGAATTTAATTCTCAGCCCAATAATAAATCGCCCAATGCGCCCATAAAGATGTTGGCTGGCAGGGAAGTCTGACATACTCACACAGTCACACTCTCGCATGAGCATTGCCGCTGCGTAGCGGGCCGGCCGGCAGCGTAACATCACTCACGGCGTCACGCGCCAGCTCCTCCCACTTTATTAATGAAGCAGGCGGAGCAGGTGAGTGACGAAGTTACGCTTACGCTGCCGTCCGGGTAGGCCTGCCTGCTGCTCTACTTTGATAGTGACTCTGACTCGTATGCGGGGCAGCTTCCCCGCGTTAAAGACGGCCGGCCCTGCTGGAGGAGGAGGAGCCTCTCACGGGGCCGGGGCCCCCTAGTGGCCGCGGGCGGTCGGTCCATGCCCGAGTGCTCAATCTGCCCCTGCAGCACAGAGTATATGACAGGAACGGGGAGAGATAATACACAGCACAGAGTATATGACAGGTGACTACAGGAGAGTCAGGAGGAGAGGAGCAGGAGGTAAGTGTCACGGCTGTGTTACTGTCTCGTTGCTGTTCAGCGTGACACGTTAGCCGTGCATGCTGGTTGCCTGGGGCAACGTGTTGTTAAGGGTCCATTCAGACATCCGTAGTGTTTTGCGGTCGGCAAAACACTGACACCGCACATGGCCGGCACTATATAGAGGATTCCTATTTTTCTCTGCAACTGCGGACAAGAATAGGACATGCTCTATTTTTTGTGCTTGTGGGGTTAACTACCTAGCTGGGTGTGGTCACTAGGTGCTATTTAGCCTGTGGCTGGTAGTCTGGAGTTTAGTTGTCCTCCAGCCTCTGTTGGTGCTGGAGCTATGCTCCTGTCCTGGGTATTCCATCTGCCCAGTTATTTAGGGCCACCTAGTGAGACATCAATGTCATCCCGTTGTTACCATGTCTTCCTACCTTACCCGTTTCTAGGTTTGGTGTGGTTTATGTTCAGGTTTGTGTTATATGTCTAGTCGTTGTTCCATGTTTGGTCTGTACGGTCCTGCATGGATGCTAGACACTCCCCTGTCTGTGCCTTCGGTGAGAGGGCTCCAGGGTTCCCCAGGGGGTGAACAACAAGTCAGTGTGCAGCTCTGCCTGAGGCCGCTATGCACCCTGTCCGCATGGGGGTCCAGCCAGTTACTGGTGTGTTGGTTTTCCTTCCTGTTACTGCGGCAGGTAAGTGCTAGTTGTTCTGGGTTCTTACATCCTGATCCAGTTGCTTTTCGCTGTCTTCCCCTTTCCTTGCATCTAGGCCAGTGGGAGACTCCTGTTCATCCGTATCTTGGAGGAACAGGTCGTCTCTAGTTCCTGACATTATTTCCAGGGTTCATCAGGGCGACTCGGGGTCCGAGGTTCCAGTGTATGAGCCATCCCACCATCTAGGTCCGCTCATATGGATAGGAGTCAGGGCTAGGATGAGGGTGGCATTAGGAGGTGCCCTGCTCCCTTTCCCCGGCGTCCAGGCCTAGTTTCTATTTCCACATCCCATCGGTGTTCAGTGTGGAGTTTACTCCTACACCGCACTGTGACAGTAAGTGACTTCAGGAGATTAAGAGCAGGAGGTAAGTGACTAAAGGAGAGTCATGAAGAGGAGAAGGAGGTAAGTGACTATAGGAGAGGAGTAGGAGGTAAGTTATTAAAGGAGTCAGGACTGGAGGAGGAGGAGGTAAGTGACTACAGGAGAGTCAGGAGGAGAGGAACAGAAGGTAGGTGATTACAGGTCAGGAGGAGAGGAGCAGGAGATAAGTGACTACAGGAGAGTCAGGAGGAGAGGAGGAGGAGGTAAGTGACTACAGGAGAAGAGGAACAGAAGGTAGGTGATTACAGGTCAGGAGGAGAGGAGGAGGTAAGTGACTACAGGAGAATCAGGCGATGAGGAGCAGGAGGTAAGCGACTATAAGGGGGCAGTTTAGTTATTGGGCAAACATCTTTACCCCATCTCTTCACCATTTTCAAGGTCTCTGGCAGAAGCAAAAAACAAGTCCTGACCTCATACTGATCACTGTTGAAGGGCAGTTACAGTGTGTCAGCGACCTCTAGCACCACAGTGTGGTGAAGCTACAGCTCCCAGCATGCTCTATTCTCTTCTATGGGATTTCAGAGAATAGCAGAGCAAGTCTGCATGCTGGGAGTTGTAGTCCCCAGCCCCCTTAGCATAGCCCATGAACAGGGGCATAACTACTATAGTGGCAGACCATGCGACTGCTATAGGGCCCAAGGCAAGAGGGGGCCCAGTCTTAGTTGGGATTATGTCCTCTTCTACTTGGGGTAAAAACTTGGTCAGGACTCTACCCTCTAAAGGAACAACTTTTAGCAAATGAGGCAGTAGAAAAATCGCCCAAGGGCCATTGTAAAGGGTTTAGGCGGAAACCCTTCTGTCCTGTGTGGGGGGCCTGGTGTGATCCTTGCTATGGGGCCCTTACTACTCTATGTACGCCACTGCCCATAAACACCAAATCTCTTTCCAGATGGTTTGCTACAGTGTATCAGTGCAGGTATGAAGTCCTTAGGCCAGGCTGATATGTATAAAGCAACCCTGCAATACATCAGAGAGCAAACTTCTTGCTATGAAAAGCCTCCATTCACTGATTGCAAGCAGAGATCATGAACATGATGAGAAACTCGGAGATTCAGTCAGAAGGTGCATCACTGGTAACAGAAATGCAGAATAAGGCCTCATGCACATTACCGTATGTATTTTGCGGTCTGCAAAAAACGTATCCGAAAAAAAATGCGGATGACGTCCGTGTGCATTCCGTATTTTACGGAACAGCTGGCCCCTAATAGAACAGTACTATCCATGTCCGTAATGCGGACAATAATAGGACATGTTCGTTTTTTTTTTTTTTGCGGAATGGAAGTACGGAAACAGAATGCACACGGAGTAACTTCAATTTTTTTTGCGGACCCATTGAAATGAATGGTTCCGTATACGGTCCGTAAAAAAAAAAATGGAACGGACACAGAAAATACATTTGTGTGCATGAGCCCTAATACTGTCGCTTCTAGGAGATTAGATTGCAAGCTCTGCTGCTCAGCACTTTGTGTACAGGAGGTTTGGTCAGGTAATCTGGTTAGTTCCCTCCATGCTGACTCCAGACCAGTTTCCGTATTTTGCAGATCCACCGTTTGCAGACCGTAAAATTGATACGGCCATGCGAATGTAGCCTAATAGGGGGTTTTCCAATAAACTCAATTTATGACCTATTCACATAGGACACGATGGGGGTTTGATTGCTAGGATCCCATCGACCACGGGAATGGGGGTCCGCGAGTCCCCTGTGTAAACCACTCCTCTACTCATGTCTGTGGGACCGCAGGGAAAGCCAAGCGCTGTATTCATCAATCCCATAGACCAGGGATCAGCAGCCTCCGACACTCCAGCTGTAGAGAAAACTACAACTCCCAGCATGCACACTTGCTTGGCTGTTATATGAACTTCTATGGACGTTAATGGAACATGCTGGGAGTTGTAGTTTCACCACAGCGGCAGTGCAGGAGGTTTCTGACCCCAGGATGGAGTGGCGGTCACGGATTTGTGCTACCACTCCGCTAACACAGTGAACCCCCATTCTCCTGACCTGTTAAACCCCCAGCGATCATGCATCATTTCCTATCCTGCAGAATAGACTGCTGCTTCTGGATGTAAATGTTTAGAGTCAGTGACAGCAAGCAGAGATCGTGAAGAATTTAAATTGGGGGCCCGAGATTTTGAGATTGATGGCCTATCCTCAGAATATCTGATCGGTGGAGGTCTGACTCCCGGACGATCAGCTGTATGGCCCTGCGACCTCATCCTAGGTCGGTGACGTCGCGCAGTTACGGGCAACCTGCGGCACTCTAGCTGTTGTGAAACTACTATGCTCCATTTAGTTCTATGAGAGTTCTGAGAAGAGCAAGTATGCATGCTGGGAGTTGTAGTTTCACAACAGCTGAAGAAGGCGCAGCTTAGTCCCATTCCAATGAAAGGTCCTGCGCTGCAATACCGAGCACAGCCACTCTACAATGTATGGCGCTGTGAGGAGGCAGCGGCGCTCCCCTGAGAGCCACAGTGCGCTGTGAGTCGGACCCCCACACAGTCGATATTCATGCCCTATTCTGTGGATAGACCATCAATGTCAAAATCTTGGACAAAACCCTTTAAATTAGAATAGCTGAAATGACCTGTGCTGGAATATTTAAAGTGACAGGCACAGTACAGGGGTAGCGGGTGCTGTAGACATCGCGCACCCCTTTATTGCAGGCTGGGCAGCCGACGCTAATTAGATGCTTATGTGCCAGACGACGTCTTTCTATCCTGCAGCCGGTAAAGGGTTAAACGGCGTCTTCCCTGGGTGTCAATTTCCTATCTAACAAGCCGCAGCGGCTCCGTCCCTGTTATTCCCTCGCTCTCTATTCATTTTCTTGCCTAATTAAATACAAGTCTGACTTTTTTTTTTCTCTTCCTCTTGGTTCTTAATGTGTTTTAAATGATATCCCAGTCGTGTGAAGCCAAGATTAAAACAGGATGATTTCCATAATTTATCTGTCTGTTTGGATGATCAAATCTGCAAAAAATCAAAGCCCTTTTTACTCCCCCCCCCCCCCCCCCCCATAGCGCTGCTAAATACCGTTCTCCGCTACCGTCCCCGCGGAGCGGTATTCACTATGTCCAGTGCATTCCCCGCACTGCTGCCTCCGCCATCCGTGACTCTCGACCTCCGGCATTCCAGCTGTTGTCAAACTACAACTCCCAGCGTGCTCCATTCGCTCCTATGACAGTTTGTGGAACTTCTGAACAAGTCTGCATGCTGGGAGTTGTAGTTTTATTAGAAGGTTGCTGACCCCTGCTGAAGACAATGTCGCGACTAATGTCATTTCCTAGGAAGATGAACGGCAACATTGTTACCAAAGGAAAGTTACAAAGTTTTCCTGGCTGAGAGGGAGAGACCCCCTACTGCTCCCTGTGAGGGTAGAACAAGCCGAGGCGGCCGGTGGACATCCGAAAACCGTGCAGCCATGCGAGCTTTACGTATAATACATTGACAGTAAGTAGCTTGCTTATTGCTATTGGCCACACAAGTCTGTAGGTTTCCCCAGAAAACTTTGCTGCCATTTAGGCTAAATGCACTCGATCTGCGCGTGGAAAATCCGCACAGTAGGTCATTTGAATTTGAAATTCTCATGCACACAATGCATTTTTTTCCGTGCGGATTTTGACCTACGGAGCGGATTTTTAAATCTGCAGCATGTCAATTTATTTAATTTTTACTGTCCGGATTTTCTTCATTCACTTCAATGGGGAGAGTAAAATCCGCACCAAATCCACACCAATTGATACGGATTTCCCTGCGAACACCTGCAGGCTTCAGTGCGGATTGTCCGCAAATAAATCCTGAATGTGTGCATTTACCCTTACAATAAGGCCTCATGCACCACGTTGTTGTGTTCCGTTCCGCAAAATGGGGTTCCGTGATCCGTTTTTGTTTCCGTGTGTCTTCCCTTATTTTTGGAGGATCACCAGACATGAAGGAAAGTAAAAAAAAGTCTAAGTCAAGTTTGCCATGCAAATGATAGGAAAAAAACGGACGTGGACGACAATCTTGTGTGCCTCCGCGTTTTTTCACGGTCCCATTGACTTGAATGGGTCCGCGAACCGTTTTCCATGAAAAAAATAGGACAGGTTATATTTTTTTGACGGACTGGAACCACGGATCACGGACGCGGATGACAAACAGTGCATTAGCCAAGTTTTTAATGGACCCATTGAAATTCAATGGGTCCGCAGAAAATCACGGAAAACGGAACAACGGACACGGAATAAAACAACGGTCATGTGCATGAGGCCTAAGAGAGTGATTTACAACCGATTCTATAAGGAATTATCGGAAATGGCTGCGGCTCAGCTGCCCGCAGGCCGCCCCGTCTGGTTGTAGCACAAAGCTAAGACATGCTATATTGTAGCGAAATCATGTGGCCATGGGCGCCATGGGTGGGCAAAGGATCGCCTTGAGGCTTCAGGCAAACCATGTGTTCCTGCCTTTAGGCTGTGTTTTAGACATTGCCATCGCTTTCTGGAGTCCTGGCTAAACCGCAGCATTTTTGCATAGACTTTTTAAAACTGCAACAATAAAACGCAACATGTGAACTCATCCTTAGGCCTCCTGCACACAACCGTTTTTTTTTACGGTCTGCAAAAACGGAGTCCGTGATCCGTGACCGTTTTTTTTGTCCGTGGGTCTTCCTTGATTTTTGGAGGATCCACGGACATGAAAAAAAAGTCGTTTTGGTGTCCACCTGGCCGTGCGGAGCCAAACGGATCCGTCCTGAATTACAATGCAAGTCAATGGGGACGGATCCGTTTGACGTTGACACAATATGGTGCAATTGCAAACGGATCCGTCCCCCATTGACTTTCAATGTAATGTCAGGAGTCCCTTTTATACCATCGGATCGGAGTTTTCTCCAATCCGATGGTATATTTTAACTTGAAGCGTCCCCATCACCATGGGAACGCCTCTATGTTAAAATATACTGTCGGATATGAGTTAGATCGTGAAACTCAAATCTGACAGTATATTCTAACACAGAGGCGTTCCCATGGTGATGGGGACGCTTCAGGTTAGAATATACTAAAAGAACTGTATACATGACTGCCCCCTGCTGCCTGGCAGGTGCTGCCAGGCAGCAGGGGGCAGACCCCCCCCCCCTGTTTTTATTTCTTTATTGTCCAGTGCAGCCGGCCCCCCTCCCTCCCCTGTAGTTAACTCATTGGTGGCCAGTGGCCCCCCCTCCCTCCCCTGTAGTTAACTCTTTGTTGTCCAGTGCGGCCGCCCCCCCCCCCTCCCTCCCCTGTAGTTAACTCGTTGGCGGCCAGTGGGCCCCCCTCCCCTGTAGTTACTGTAACTCATTGGTGGCCAGTGGCCCCCCCGTCCCTCCCCTGTAGTTAACTCGTTGGTGGCCAGTGGGCCCCCCCTCCCTCCCCTGTAGTTAACTCGTTATCGGCCAGTGGGCCCTCCCTCCCCCTCCTAATTAAAACCTCCCCCTCCTAATTAAAATCTCCCCCCCCTATCATTGGTGGCAGCGGAGAGTACCGATCGGAGTCCCAGTTTAATCGATGGGGCTCCGATCGGTAACCATGGCAACCAGGACGCTACTGCAGTCCCGGTTGCCATGGTTACTTAGCAATTTGTATAAGCATTATACTTACCTGCGATGTCTGTGTCCGGCCGGGAGCTCCTCCTACTGGTAAGTGACAGATCATTAAGCAATGCGCCGCACAGACCTGTCACTTACCAGTAGGAGGAGCTCCCGGCCGGACACAGACATCGCAGCCTCGCAGGTAAGTATAATGCTTCTACAAATTGCTAAGTAACCATGGCAACCGGGACTGCAGTAGCATCCTGGTTGCCATGGTTACCGATCGGAGCCCCAGCGATTAAACTGGGACTCCGATCGGTACTCTCCGCTGCCACCAATGATAGGGGGGAGATTTTAATTAGGAGGGGGAGGGCCCACTGGCCACCAACGAGTTAACTACAGGGGAGGGAGGGGGGGCCGGCCGCACTGGACAACAAAGAGTTAACTACAGGGGAGGGAGGGCCGGCCGCACTGGACAACAAAGAGTTAACTACAGGGGAGGGAGGGGGGGCCGGCCGCACTGGACAACAAAGAGTTAACTACAGGGGGGGGGGGGGCCTGCCCCCTGCTGTCTGGCAGCACCTGCCAGGCAGCAGGGGCAGTCATGTACACAGTTCTCAGTATATTCTAACTAGAAGCGTCCCCATCACTATGGGAACGCCTCTGTGTTAGAATATACTGTCGGATTTGAGTTTTCACGAAGTGAAAACTCATCTCTGAAAAAGCTTTTATGTAGACGGATCAGCGGATCCGTCTGTATAAAAAGTAACCTACGGATCACGGACGCGGATGCCAATCTTGTGTGCATCCATGTTCTTTCACTTGAATGGGTCCGTGAACCGTTGGCCGTGAAAAAAATAGGACAGGTCATATTTTTTTCACGGCCAGGAAACACGGATCACGGATGCGGCTGCAAAACGGTGCATTTTCCGATTTTTCCACGGACCCATTGAAAGTCAATGGGTCCGCGAAAAAAAAACAGAAAATGGCACACCGGCCACGGGTGCACACAACGGTCGTGTGCAGGAGGCCTTAGAGCTCTTTCACACTTAGATTGTGGCATTCCGGTTTTCAGATCTGGCAGAGGATCTCAAAACCGGGCCAAAGCGGTTCAGTTTTGTCCCCATTTATTGTCAATGGGGGGGGACAAAACTGATCAGGGTGCATTCCGTTCCGTTTTGTTGCGTTTTTATGACCGGACACAAAACGGATCTGTAGCCCATTGACTTAAGCTACTTTCACACTAGCGGCAGGACGGATCCGACAGGCTGTTCACCCTAGTCAATGGGGACGGAGCGGCAGTCCGGCGGCACAGTGAAATAGCGGCAGGACGGATCCGACAGGGTGAACAGCCTGTCGGATCCGTCCTGCCGCTAGTGTGAAAGTACCCTAACACAGATTTTAGTGCTGGATCTGGTTTGTTCTGTTTCGATGTAACACATCCCTATCCTAACAGAAAGGATGCATCAGAATGTGTTAAGATCAAACGGAAACGTTTTGGTCCGGTCTTGAGTTCCTCTGCCGGATCTCAAAACCGTAAACCAAAACGCTAGTGTGACCCAGGCCTTAGCACAATACTTAACGAAGAGCACCAGCTATGGATTGCTGCAACAAACAGGATACGATCCCACTGTGCAGATGGCTGCATGCCGCCATCCGCACCCACCCGCGATAGCCAATGGGATCACGATTTTGCCATAAAATTGCATGGCCATTGGCGGCTGCAGGTGGACGTGGCTTGTCTGCATCGTGGGATCGTACCCTCAGTGACGGACAAACCATAAGCCCAGTACATACGGCTGTCTTCACACATTGAAGAATTTTCCGGGATTGAAAATCAGTTCCGTTTCCCTGAATGAGGGACTGCATAAATCCACGTTCTTGTCGCCCCATTTAAATTATTTGAACTGATTTTCAGTCTGAAAAAATTCTGCAACCAAATCCGCTGCATGTGAAAGCACCCTTAGGAGGCCCTGCGCTCTAAAAGCAGCTTCCTGCTATTAAAATGCCCTATGGATTGTTAGAGCGCTATTACTGTGGGTATCGCTATAATTTTACCGCTACCTGCCAGGTGGCACTTGATCTTGCACCCTGAAAATTGGTAAGTCCAGGTGTAGCTGGCAATTAGCAGCAAATGGCAAGTGCTACCCGGGCTAGGAGATGCATCGTAGGCCTCATGCACACGACAGTGTTTTTTCACTGTCAGTGATTTGGCTTCAGTGGTCCATGTCCGATTTTGCTTCAGTTGTGTTTCCTTGTGTCTTCCTTTTTTTTTTTGTCTGACGGGAAAAAAAAGGAAGGTTAATGAAAAGTGTAATTTTATTGCACCAAGGTCTTGTAGAAAAAAAAACGCGGACACGGATGACATACCAGTTGTGCATCTGTTTTTTTTGACGGACCCATTGACTTGAATGGGTCCGTCCTCCGTTTTCCACTGACAAGAAACAGGACAGGTTATATTTTTTTGACGGACTGGAATCACGGACGCGGAGAAAAAACGGAGGACTATCATTTTTTTTTCACAGCTTCATAGAAATGAATGCGACCTCCGCTAAACTGTGAAAAATGACGGAACGGACGCGGATGCACACAACGGTCGTGTGCATGAGGCCTAGGGCCTCGTTCACATTTCTGTTTTTTGCTGACGTGTGCGGTCCGCATTTTCTGCAGACACCACACGTACCCATTGATTTAAGTGTCTGTTCACATTTCAGTATTTTTTTTTTTTTACTGACCGTGGGTCAGTAAAAAAATTACGGGGACACGCACTACTTTGATCTGTGATGTGGACCAAGCACGCCCATTGAACTCTATGGATTCATGAAAATCACTAACGCATCCGTGTTGTGTACATTTTTCACTGAAGACTAATAGGAGATTCTTTGGAAATTAATTTTCAGCTGAGCAACGTCAGTGAATTACGGATAACACACGGTTGGTAAAAAAGGACACACAGACCAACCACGGATCCTTCACGGATGAAACACGTATGCTTTTTTTCATGGACGTGACACTGACACGGAAATGTGAGTGAGTATCCTTAGGCCTCCTGCACACGACTGTGTGCGCCCCGTGGTCGTACTGCGGCCAGTGCAAAATGTGGCCCGCAATGCACGAACACCGTTCGTGGGGTAGCCACAGCGGATCGCTGACCCATTCACTTTAATGGGTCCGCGATCCGGCCGTTCCGCAAAAAGATAGGACATGTTCTATCTTTTTGCGGAACGGAAGTACAGGACGAAACCCCACAGAATCACTCCGTAGTGCTTCCGTAGGGTTCTGTTTTGTGCTTCCGTTCCGCACCATTCCGCATCTCTGGATTTGCGGACCCATTCAAGTGAATGGGTCCGCATCCGTGATGCGGAATGGCCACGGAACGGTGCCCGTTTATTGCGGATCTGCAAATGCGGTCCGCAATACGGCCACGGAGCGCACAAATAGGCCTTAATGATACATAAGAGGGTGATCTATGATGGGCCATTAGAGAGCAGGGGGCCTGTATACTCTCTGTGCACAGAGGCTCCATGCTCTCCAAAAAACGGAGAAAGCTGCAAAGAAGTCCAGGGTATATGAACGTGTGTTCACATGCAGCGGTTGTGGTGCAGTTAAAACCAAATCAGAAAAAAAGCATATACATATTACCATGGTTTTCTATGCCGGTGTGAGCATGCTTTTACTGCTCCTGTGTGTGACTATATCCTGAGATACTATCCTGGCTACTGTAATGCTCCCAGTCCTCACCGCTTATTACAGTTTCCAATGAATTGTCCATGTCAGAAAACTGCTTCTCAGCCTGAGACACCCCCAGATTATCCGGAATCCCCCCTGAATCATAGCTGGGTGAAATGCAGTAAAAAGGCACATAATCTGCATGCACCCTCCATCACGCCGGCTTTATACTTCAGGTGTTCTCTTCTAGTAGCAATGCTTCCAGGGCAGAATACTTCCGTAATACGACATCTAATCAAATTTGCAACAATTTTCTGTATTGACAAAACAGATTAAAAATAAATAAATATCACAGACTTCTATGGCATCAGAGCCGCCATTATTAATCAGTATTGGTTACAGTGTATAACCTGGTCCTTCCTGGGGTAAATGCGGGGCTGTCAGCAGCCTCCTTATAAAGTATAACAGACAGCGCCCCCTGCCTGTAGAGTCGAGTCATAGGCTGCTCTGTCCAGCGGATGCTATTATTTTTACTTTCTTTGACATTAGTATTAGATGTACACTGACGCTGACGCCCCGCGGGTGATTCTTACTTCTGCTGATCACCTCTTCCCCATTAGGTCTCATCCACACGACCATGTCCGTGACGACTTCCATGACAAGATGGTCAGTGGTTCATTCGTGCCCTTTTGAAACCAGCCATACAACAATATTTACTTGTATGGCCAGTTTTATGTCATGTCCTCCAGTTGGGCATGACACCTGCAGCAGCAAGAAACTAAAACTGATGTAAAACGCTGATCTTAGTAAATGTTCCCCATTAAAGCCAACGGTCGCGCGTGCTGTCCGTGGAGACCACGTGTAAAAGAGGCCTTAGGACACAGCATTGATCAATAGCTCCGGCTTGGCTGCTCTGTCGTCGAGTCTGTTTTCTGTTATGGTAAAGCCATCTGCAGCTCACGCAAAACTATTCTGCTAATCTATATATTAGGAGGTCACTTAAAGGGGTATTCTTCTCCTCTCAGACATTGGAAGGAATATTGCTAGGATATCCCCTGCAATCTCTGATAGGCAGGGGCCCCACCTTTGGGACTCACACCTATACTTAGAATGGAGCCAGCAAAGTCGCGAAGGACGCACCATGCAATTTTTGAAATAAATGGTAGTCGCACTGCGCAAGCGCGGCCACCGCTCCATTTGCTTCCATGGGGCTGACGGAAATAGCTTGCGCTCCTATAGGAAAGAGTGGAGGGCGGCTGTGCATGCACGGTTCTATGTATAGGCGCAGGTCTCCGCACCTATCAGACATTGGGGGCATATCCTAGAGATGGTACAACCCCTAGTGAGGAAGGCTCCAAACTTCAGGTTAGCATAGGGAATCTCATTGATTGTGCTGCCTGTAATGTGACGGGTCTCCTTTAAATCTTTGCTCTCCGTATTAGAGTCCCCTTTGCCAGCCCTCCGCCTCATTACACGAATATTTGGCCGGTGGCTGCTTATTATTGCAGTTGATACAATGTATTACAAAGCGCACGCCACAAAACCTCTGAATCAATATTTGTCAGGGCTGCAGATTGGATTCTTTGTAAACAGAATGCTCTGCGCCTGCAGAAGATCACAACTTGCTGATGGTGAGGTGGGGTCCGTACTGACATCATGAACACTTTAGACACATTTTCTGTCAAATCTGCTTGACAAGGTGACATCGCCCGGGAGCCTCTGTGTACATTTCAGAGCCGATAGATTTCCTCGCAGACTTTTCCACCTTAAAGGCGTATTCCCAACTAAATGAATCCTGAAGATCCATATTGTGCGTTTTATCACCAGACGTTTTTTTTCTTCCATTCCTAGCATTTTTTTAGATTAAGGGCTCACATGGCCACGGCCGCGCCCGTCTTCTGCAATTTTATGGAAGGGAACCGTCCACCCATAATAGAAATGCCTAGTCTTGTCCGCAAAACGGACAAGAATTGGACATTTTCTATTTATTTTTTTTTGTGGCCCCACGGAACGGAGCAACGTGTGCTGTACGCAAAAAATGCGGCTCGGATTTGGAACCCAACAATGTTCGTGTGCATGAGCCCTAAAGGGGATAATGATTACCTTTTCTCAGGATAGGTCATCAATATCAGATCAGCGGGGGTCCGACTCCCGGTGTTCTGCCAGATCTCTATACCTTGCGAAAAGTCTATACCAGAAGTGACGCGGCCGCACAGGAATCAGCTGGAGGAGGGTGTGTGTGGCGCTGCGCAAGCGCACATCCACCGACTTACCAGAGAATCATTGCAGCGCCACGACAGAAGTACTTAGGGGTATAGAGATTTTGCAGCGCCAAATGTTGCATCAGATCTCCCTACCCCTGAGTGCGCAGGCGCCCACAAATCATCAGTTGCAGTTCATCCTTACCGCAGAGCTGAGTGCTGGATACCGAGGTCACCAGTCGCCTGCGCACTCAGGGGTAGGGAGATCCATTTTGCACTGCAAAATCTCTATACCCCTAAGTGCGCACGCGCGGTGCACGAAGTACTTATATCGCAGCGCTGCAATGATTCTTTGGTAAGCCGGTGGATGCGCGCTTGCGCAGCGCCGCGCACACCCTCCTCCAGCTGATTCCTCTGCGGCCGCGTTACTTCTGGTATAGACTTTTCGCAAGGTATGGAGATCTGGCAGAACACCGGCACCTCTGCTGATCAGCTGTTTGAGGAGGCTGCAGCTCTTTGGTAAGTTACTGAGCACAGTGGGGCACATTTACTAAGGGACTTGTGAATATTTTAAGGGTAAAATAGTCACAAGTCTCCTTTTTTAACTGGCTGTGCAACAATATTTAGTCACACAGCCGGTTTTACGGCATGTTGGCCAGTTGGGTGGGATGGAGGCAGAGCGTGGGCGTGCCGGGGGCTGCATCGGGGCCTGGACTCCACCTCCAGCAAATTTACTAACAGGCTCAAATGTTAGCAAAAAAACTACACCAGCAAGGGGCTGACATAATGTTTACGCCAGGCGCATGGACTACCACACGCCTTGTCATAGATCAGACGAATGTAAGAGCAGGGCCGTAAAAAGTGTGCCCCAGTGCTGTCCATTGGATAGCGGCTGTGCTTGGTATTGCAGCTCAGCCCCATGCACATGAATGGAACGGGGCGGCGCCTAGGCCCCCTAACGGATAAACGTGATGTCACTGGAGTTGGACCCCCACCAATCTGATGTTGATGACCTATCCTAAACATAGGCCATCTTTATCAAAATCTTGGAAACCCATTTAAATTCTGTTGGCCCCTGTAATTGTGGAGAAACAAAAAGCACAGAAAAAAAAAATTAAAAACATCACCGTGGATAAATGGCACAGGCAGTTTTTTTGAAGCAGTAAAAAAACAAACAAAAAAAAAACAATGGCAGTCTATGGAAGAAAAACCTCAGGCAATGAGGGAAAAACACCAGACCTACAGCATGCTGCGATTTGATTAAAAAAAAGGCATAAAAAAAAAAAAAGCACCTCAAGGGTGAAAAACACCACTACCTGTTTGTCCTGCGTTTACTCCCATACACTTCCATGTAACATCATGACACTTTGTTGGCAAATACACAAAAAATCGTACAATCCCTCAAAAATTCCACCAGCCTTAGGGCTCATGCACATGGCCGTATTTTGTGGTCTGCCAAAAACGGATCCGCAAAAAATACGGGTTACATCCGTGTGCATTCCGTATTTTGCGGAAAGGAACAGCTGGCCCTTCATAAAACTGTACTATCCTTGTCCGTAATGCAGACAATAACAGGACATGTTCTATTTATTTGCGGAACAAAAATACGGACATACGGAAACGGAATGCACACGGAGTAAATTCCGTTTTTTTGTGGATCCATCGAAGTGAATGTTTTTCGCATATCGTCCGCAAAAAAAACTCAGAACAGACACAGAAAGAAAATATGTTCATGTGCATGATCCCTTAGGTCTCCTGCGCACGAACTCTTCGTTCCGTGCATTGGGGACCGCAATTTCCGGTCCCCAATGCACGGGCAACCTCCTTGCCGGGACGGATCCAGACCCTTTCAACTTCAATGGGTCGGCATCCGTCCGTTCTGCAAAAAGATAGAGCAAGTTCTATCTTTTTTTTCGGGATGGAAGTACAGAACCCCACAGAAGAAATGCAAATGAGCAGAATCTGCCTTGTTTTTCAGCCGAAACACTATTTGCATGTCTTTCCCATATGCCCATGTTTATGCAAATGATGTTTACATGACAAAACAGTATAGAAAGGTTATTGAATATAAATGTTAGGACAATTAGAAAACTGAAATTTTTTATGCAGCCCTCCTAAGCAGTGAGAGAAGAGTTAGCTGGCATCCCCAAAATTTTTTACAATTTTGCCAAATGATAATGATCTAGGTGCTCAGGTCCCCCAAGCCATCCAACAAAAATACAAAAATCAAGCAACTTTGAGGCTTACTGGCTCTCAGTCAGATAAGAGCTGGTCTTGAATGTCTCATTGCACACAAGGCCATTGTAAGGTATGCTGACTGTACTTGTTTCATAGATAGGTTGTTGGCTTGCACATACCTGGCTTTTGGGATATAGCATTTGTGTGATTGTCTGTTATACGTTGTCTATTGTATGTTATAGATAATGATTAATTTTAAAAATAATATAGCATCTATAAAATAAATTATTAATGATAGGTAAAAGAATAACTACAAAAAAAAACAGTATGGATGATTGATAGCATAACAAGGATAAAGAGAAGCTATATACAATAAGTGAAAAAAGATTATAGGTTTATCTAGTGATAAAAAAAATCTAGAATATTCGCGAGATTACGAAGATATAGCGCTATATTCTATATCTTTGCGAATTCTCGAAGTGCCGATATTTGCAATAAAAATTTGCGATTAGAATATTCGCGCTCAACACTATTGCTGAAGTGAGACATCAACATTAAGTTATCCTCTATCCACCGGATATCCACCAAATAGGGGATAACTGTTAGATCAGTGGGAACCCACCAATTATGGGAAGAGGACCCTGTGCCCCTCAGAGCCTCTTGAGATGAAAGGAGTGGCAGGTCCAGTATGACCCCAATTGATTGAATAGTTATAACAAAAAAAAATGTAATATCCCTTTAAATTCCGGGGAATTAAAATTACTTTTTATCTGTCTGGACTCCTCATTTTAAGGTCTACATCCAGAGCTGTATTCACAATTCTGCTCATATTGGAAACGGTTAACAAGCTAGTTCACAGCCCGTAACAGTTTGGCTGAGCACACAATACAGAATGCCTTGTGCTGCATTGCATTCTCGGAGTGATTCGTTTTTTCTTCAACATTTCCATAGTGTGAAGTCCATGATATTTTTATTCACACAGATTTTTCGTTACTTGTAGTTTATAGTTATTCTGTGCCTGCTAGCTTATACACAACAAGCAGAGCTGCAGTTTAAAGCATAGAGGAGGGGCTGAGCACAATTCCAAGCCACTAATGACACAGGAAGTGATTTCAGACTACTATAGTCTCCAGTAGAAAATGCAAGGCTACTTTCACACTAGCGTTCGGAGCGGATCCGTCTGATGTTTCATCAGACGGATCCGCTCCGATAATGCAGACATTCGCATCCGTTCAGAACGGATGCGTTTGCATTAAAACTTAGAAAATTTTCTAAGTGTGAAAGTTGTCTGAGCGGATCCGTTCAGACTTTACATTGAAAGTCAATGGGGAACGGATCCGCTTGAAGATTGAGCCATATTGTGTCATCTTCAAGCGGATCCGTCCCCATTGACTTACATTGTAAGTCTGGACGGATCCGTTCGCCTCCGCACGGCCAGGCGGACTCCCGAACGCTGCAAGCAGCGTTCAGGTGTCCGCTCACTGAGCGGAGCGGAGGCTGAACGCTGGCAGGCGGATGCATTCTCAGTGGATCCGCCTCCACTGAGAATGCATTGGGGCCGGACGGCTGCATTCAGGACCGCTCGTGAGCCCCTTCAAACGGTGCGCACGAGCGGACACCTGAACGCTCGTGTGAAAGTAGCCTGGAGTCACTGGTCATAGCAGTGCCCAAAAAGAGCAGTAAATTGGTAAACCCTGAGTAAAGGAAGCAGCAGGTAAGTGTTACCCGTGGGGCAGTGGCTAAAATTTCTGCTTCCATTTTATGTTACTTCATAGCTGATTTGTTTGGTAGCGCTCTCCTTTTCTTATGAGCTGTATCATTCGTTTTCGATATGTAATACAAAACTGTCTGTGCACTTAATTTAGCTAAGGTGCAATTTTACCAGATTGTTGGAGTAATTCCAGCAGAACGGAGCAAGAAAATGCAGGTGGAACTCCAAAATCCAGACAGATGGAGGCTAAAAATAGAGGAGGGTTTCACCGCATCCTCGACTGCTGGGGAAAATAATGCGGCCCATACATCGCCTCTCTCTGAGGCACATATTCTAATCTGCAAAATCATTTAATAAGATAGTGGTTCTCTGCTGAGAACAGGAGATTGCATCATGTAAAAAAGGAATCACCCCTGTACCCACATACATTACATTACTTATCCTGTACTGATACTGAGTTACATCCTGTATTATACTCCAGAGCTGCACTCACTATTCTGCTGGTGGAGTCACTGTGTACATACATTACATTACTTATCCTGAGTTACATCCTGTATTATACTCCAGAGCTGCACTCACTATTCTGCTGGAGCAGTCACTGTGTACATACATTACTTATTCTGTACTGATCCTGAGATGCATCCTGTATTAAACTCCAGAGCCGCACTCACTATTCTGCTGGTGGAGTCACTGTGTACATACATTACATTACTTATCCTGTACTGATCCTGAGATACATCCTGTATTATACTCCAGAGCTGCACTCACTATTCTGCTGGTGGAGTCACTGTGTACAAACATTACATTACTTATCCTGTACTGATCCTGAGATACATCCTGTATTAAACTCCAGAGCTGCACTCACTATTCTGCTGGTGGAGTCACTGTGTACATTACATTACTTATCCTGTACTGATCCTGAGATACATCCTGTATTATACTCCAGAGCTGCACTCACTATTCTGCTGGTGGAGTCACTGTGTACATTACATTACTTATCCTGTACTGATCCTGAGATACATCCTGTATTATACTCCAGAGCTGCACTCACTATTCTGCTGGTGGAGTCACTGTGTACATACATTACATTACTTATCCTGTACTGATCCTGAGATACATCCTGTATTAAACTCCAGAGCTGCACTCACTATTCTGCTGGTGGAGTCACTGTGTACATACATTACTTTTCCTGTACTTCACAGCACAGCCGACAGCAGGAGGATGCAGATCGCGTTGGAGGAGAGGAGCAGGAAGGGTAAGTGTTTTTTATTTATTTTATATTTATGAGGCTGTTGGACACTTCTGGGGGCTGATGGAGAGGCTGTTGGGGGAGAATTATTACTACTAGGGGGTATTATGCGGAGCTTTACTACTATTGGGGGTCTATGAGGAACATGATTACTAATATGGGCACTATAGGGGCATTTTTACTACTAAGTGTGCTTTGGCAGAGAATTATTTCTATTGGTGGGATTTTGGGGAGCACTGTTACTTTGGGGGGCACCCTGGCACAGTATCAGCTTAGCACAATTATTTTTGGGGGACATTATCTTTATACTATTAGTGTCTGGGCGCAGGGGCACTATCTGTGTGGTAGTAGTATTTCTAGGGGGACTTTCTCTGCAGTATAGTATTGGGGGTGGCAGGATGGGGTGTTCAGAAGATGTGAAGATGATGGAAACGTGGGAAACTAATGTCTGTTTGTCAATCTCTGCAGGGACGGGAGATGGCTGAAAAATCATCATGGCGGTCTGGTCTGAATGGAGAAGATAAAGAAAGAGAACGTCTACAACAAAGGTGAGAGGTATGGGGCGCTATGTAGGAGAGGAGATGCCCCGGCCAACCCGCCCCCCCCCCCCCCTGCCATTTGCAGAAGGAGGATTCAGAGCTGGGTGAGGACGGCCAAAGGGGGCAGCAGGCCACGGGCGGGTGGCAGATGGTGGGGGGAACCACAAGCCTTGAGCAGGATCTGGGGAGGGAGGAGATTGGAGGAGCTTCCTGGCTGTAGCTTGTTGTATAAGCAGGCAGTGCAGTCAGGACAGGCCTCCCCTCTCCGTATGATGTGTAGACAGGCCGCAACTATAGAATGTCAGCTGTACAGTGTGTGTTGGGAGTGGCCTATTATATGTAGGAGGCAGGGGCGTAGCTAGAAATGCATGGGTCCCATAGCAAAAAAAAATTATGGGCCCCCCATAACAGTGTCCCTGACAGTGACTGACCCCCAACAGGGGGTGGAGGCCGACAACTATTGTAAGACGGACCCCGCGTTCCTTATGTAAGTGAGCTTAATGCACTTTTTCATCGTTTAGCCGCATCTAGCCTCCTTGAGAAATCGATGTTTTATTCAGCCGCTGCCCCGTGCTTCAAGTCAGGTTTGAAGTCAAGGGGGCAGCGGCCTAGGCGTCTCCAATCCTGCTCTCCCCGCCTCCCGCCGCCTTTATTGACACGCCGGATCTCAGTGCCGGGACCGCGCTCCCAGCCCGAATGCGCAGTAAAGGGCTGCTGTATCCTGTAGCGCGATCCCGGCTCCGGCTCGTACACTCAGCCGGCTTCAGTTTCGCTACTGCGCATGCGCCCGCCAGCCTTACATACTAGCGCAGTTACAGAAGATGCTGGGCGCATGCGCAGTAGAGGAACTGAAGCCGGCTGAGTGTACGAGCCGGAGCCGGGATCGCGTTACAGGCTACAGCAGCCCTTTACTGCGCATGCGGGCTGGGAGCGCGGTCCTGGCACTGAGATCCGGCGTGTCAATAAAGGCGGCGGGGAGAGCAGCATTGGAGACGCCTAGGCCGCTGCCCCCTTGACTTCAAACCTGACTTGAAGCACGGGGCAGCGGCTGAATAAAACATCGATTTCTCAAGGAGGCTAGATGCGGCTAAATGAAGAAAAAGTGCATTAGGAAACTACTATGCAGCACTATAAGGTACTACATACTAGTACATACTTTGCACAAGTTTATTATTTACAACTTAAAGGGAACCTGTCACCAAAAAAATCGCTTATTAAGCTGTTAATAGTATTTTTTGGTGACAGGTTCCCTTTAAGTTGTAAATAATAAACTTGTGCAAAGTATGTACTAGTATGTATACTACTATCTAATAATCCTTATCTATCACTTGACACTTCACTAACTTACTGGGGACAGTCAGGACTCCTCTCCACGCCAGACTTTTTCTTTTTACTGTGGCAGACTGCTGGCAGTGCACAAAAGATCAGAATCCATTCACTTCTGTATTGATGACACATCCTGAAGATCAATTAGGCACACTGGGCGCAGGGGGGCGGGCAGGCAGGCTCCCGCTCTTCACATTCAAAATAGGCAGCCGGCGGCAGCGTAACATGACGTCACTTCACTCCGTCACGCCGCACGTGCATGGCTGGCAGTGCAGGAGGCGGAGCACAGGGGTGTGATTAGGCTGTGCCCAGGCACACCTCGTGCGCACGCCTATGGGTACGCCCCTGTTCCGGCCCCCTCCACCACCTACCTCATCTTCTGCCCCGGGCCCGCCTGCTCCAGTCCTGAGTCCTGACTTGACGCGGCTTCCCCCCAGCCAGGCCTGAGCCGCGGACCGCCCACGCCCCACTCACTACACTGGGCGGGCGGTCGGGCCTGGCTGCCAGTGCCTCTGTGTGTGTAAAGGCCGATTTATTGGCCTGCATTTGTGGGAGGGGTGTAGCTGCCTTTATAATCGGCATACGCCCCCCCCCCTCAATGAACGTCTCGTCTCATTTCTACCTACCACACGTGCAGGCAGGTGACGGCGGCGTTCCTGGCTCACGAGTCTGCGGTCAAAGGTGAGTATGCTGCCTCATCCAGCAGCCATGTCCACGTAGTCCGGCCGGCGGTGTTTCGGCTCCCCAAGGTGAGGGGGAGCACCACCGGAACGATCGGCAAGGGACCGACATGCGGCTCCCCACGCGGCCATTCATCGTAGGGTTACAGGGGACAGCGTGTTTCCAACTCCGGCGCAGCGGTAAAGTCTTGCACGGGCCGCCGTGCAGTTAGATAGGAAGGTAGAGAGGCAGAGCTGGAGCAGGCTCGGTGGTCTATTAGTCAGGCCTGCCTGCTCCAGCTCAGTGCACAGGTCAGATCCCTGATTGCTGGTGAAGATTAAAATAAAATATTTAGTATATAAGGGGGAGGGGGGGGGGGGGTACATATTTGGTTTAGGCAATTATGTTAAGCACCCTATTTGTAGTTTGTCAGCAGGCTTCTCTAAGTTGCAGCCATTATGTCATATTTTCTAAAAAAAAAAAAAAAAAAAAAGAGGGTGTTTGTGTAGGTTAATCAGGTTTTATTCTCAGTTTGGTTCTATATTATAGTACTGCTTCACAGCACGGTCTTACGCCGTATGATTCTTTGTACTAGGCTTAGTCGTACACGCAGCGCAGCGTTTGTTCCGCTCAGTTTAGTTGCTTGGTTTCCGCATTACTATTGTAAGGTTTTAATTCCTGTTTACGCTTGTACACTGGTGTTTCATGATTTGACGTTCATTTCTAGGTCCGTGCTTCCCTTTTCTCGAGTATCGCCAGAGTTTTTCTTTCAGGTCAGGGTGTGCTATTTTCTTCCTATTTTCCGCGACTCAGTTTCAGTTTGTAACAAAGTCTAGATACCGAGCTGTCTTGTAGACACTTCGCTGGTCTTAAAGCACCATCCTGTACGTTGTGTCAATCCATTTTCCACTCCACAGAGCGGTGTCACAAGGCCTCTGCCGGTTTTCAGACTAGCCCCTCTAGTTCACTGTCTGGACCGGACGCCCTCAGGCCTTCAGGGTCAGTTGATAAGTTAGGTCGACCTGTTGTATACACGCGTTGATTAAAGCCGAGTTGGACAAAGGTTTCCTCATCGGTCCCTTTAAAACCCCCCCTTTTCAGCAGTGGCGAGTCAGCCCGGTTGGAGTAGTCACAGGCAAATTTAGCAAGAAAGAAAGACTCATCATTGATTTGTCAGCCCCGCATGGGTCCCATGTTGCTAGTCTCAACTCGCTCATCCCATCGGAGGAGGTTAGCATGAAGTATTCCTCCATTGACCAAGCCATAGCTATCATCATGCACTTAGGTACTGGAGCAGCTTTATCTAAGGCGGATATATCTGACGCCTTTAAGCTTCTCCCGATCATGCCGGCCCTCTGGCAGTGGCATGGCATTAAGTGGAGAGACCAGTATTACTTCTCTTCGAAGCTCACGTTTGGCTCTAAAAGCAGCCCGTGGCTATTCGATCAGTTGGCACAGGCCCTCCACTGAGTGTTAGAGAACAAGGTACAATGTGAGCATGTCATCCATTATTTAGACGACTTCTTGCTGATAGAGAGGCCAGGAGTTGCCCCAGTAGGTCTCAAGAAGCTTCTGGATTGTTTCTCTCGGTTAGACGTCCCAGTGTCCCCTAAGAAGGTTGAGGGTCCGTCCACTGTCATCACCTTCCTGGGCATTGTTTTAGACTCGCAGAACATGCTAGCGAAGTTACCCACGGATAAACTGGTCAGGATCAGGGAAGTGATACACAGGTTCACGGTTACCACCGTGACCACGAAGGCCGAATTACAATCACTGTTGGGCATGCTGAACTTTGCCATGCGTATAATCCCACAAGGCAGGTCATTCATTTCTCGTCTGCTGACACTCCTCCCCTCAGCACCTTGTCAGGACAGCCCGGTGCACTTAGACAGTCTGGCTCTAGCGGATCTTCACATGTGGGATCACTTTCTCCACCAGTGGAATGGAATTTCCCTTTTCATTCCCGCAATATGTAGTAGTTCTCCTGTAATTCTTTCTGACGCAGCTGCAAGTTCAGGGTTTGCAGCCATTTTTGGCACCCATTGGTTGGCAGGCGAGTGGCCAGACGAATCCCAGGTTTCTTGCAGACCTCAGCACTATTTGAGTTGTATCTAGGGATGAGCGAACCCGAACTGTATAGTTCGGGTTCGTACCGAATTTTGGGGTGTCCGTGACACGGACCCGAACCCGAACATTTTCGTAAAAGTCCGGGTTCGGTGTTCGGCGCTTTCTTGGCGCTTTTTGAAAGGCTGCAAAGCAGCCAATCAACAAGCGTCATACTACTTGCCCCAAGAGGCCATCACAGCCTTGCCTACTATTGGCATGGCTGTGATTGGCCAGTGCAGCATGTGACCCAGCCTCTATATAAGCTTGGGTCACGTAGCGCTGCACGTCACTCTGCTGATTCAAGTGTAGGGAGAGGTTGCAGCTGCGACGTTAGGGCGAGATTAGGCAGATTAACTCCTCCAAAAGACTTCATTCTGTGATCGATCTACAGCTGTGGATCATTGAAGTGCTAATATTGAATTGCTCACTTTTTTTAGGCTGCCCAGAGCATTTTTATATCACTTTTTCTGGGGTGATCGGCGGCCATTTTGTGGCTTGTGGTGCGCCAGCACGAGCTATCACCAAGTGTATTTAACCATCGATAGTGTGGTTATTTTTTGCTATATCCTACATCAGCTGCAGGCTGAGCCTGTGTCACCGAAGAGCATTTAACCATCAACAGTCTGGTTATTTTTTGGCCATATCCTACATCAGCTGCAGGCTGAGCCTGTGTCACCGAAGTGCATTTAACCATCAACAGTGTGGTTATTTTTTTGCCATATACTACATCAGGTGCAGGCTGAGCCTGTGTCACCCAAGTGCATTTAACCATCAATAGTGTGGTTATTTTTTGGCCATATACTACATCAGGGGCAAGTTG
Organism: Bufo bufo; assembly: GCF_905171765.1. Classification (NCBI taxonomy): domain Eukaryota; kingdom Metazoa; phylum Chordata; class Amphibia; order Anura; family Bufonidae; genus Bufo; species Bufo bufo. Next base: position 48,059,628 of record NC_053389.1, on the reverse strand, counting down.
AGCCTGTCACCCAGCGCCTAAAAAATAGACCTGACATTTATATTCCTCCAAATCAGTACTGTTTTAGCTGGTCAAGTTATTTGTAGTGACCGTAAAAGCACAGTTTTTGTTCTGGGTTGAAAAACTATTCCCAAATTTGCCATTCTCAAAATTAGTAGTTTCTGCTATATCAGGCCTACTTTAAATCTATCCCAAAAAGGATATCTTAGATTCCAGGTGCTGATAGTGTCATTCTGAAAAACTTAACACACACGCTACCGTGCAGATACAAGTCTAATTCTGTGATTAAAGGTATATCTGTCACACAGCGCGTAAAAAATAGGCCTCACATTTCTATTCAACCAAATCCGTACTGTTTTAGCTGGTCAAGTTATTTGTAGTGACCATAAAAGCACACTTTTTGTTCTGGGTTGAAAAACTATTCCCAAATTTGCCATTTTAAAAATTGTGGTGAACGGTAACAATGAGGAAAACATCTAATAAGGGACGCAGATGCGGACGTGGACATGGTCGTGGTGGTGTTAGTGGACCCTCTGGTGCTGGGAGAGGACGTGGCTGTTCTGCCACAGCCACACTTCCTAGTGTACCAACTACCTCAGGTCCCAGTAGCCGCCAGAATTTACAGGGATATTTGGTGGGGCCCAATGCCGTTCTAAGGATGGTAAGGCCTGAGCAGGTACAGGCATTAGTCAATTGGGTGGCCGACAGTGCATCCAGCACGTTCACATTATCTCCCACCCAGTCTTCTGCAGAAAGCGCACAGATGGCGCATGAAAACCAAGCCCATCAGTCTGTCACATCACCCCCATGCATATCAGGGAAACTGTCTGAGCCTCAAGTTATGCAGCAGTCTCTTATGCTGTTTGAAGACTCTGCTGCCAGGGTTTCCCAAGGGCATCCACCTAGCCCTTCCCCAGGGGTGGAAGAGATAGAATGCACTAACGCACAACCACTTATGTTTCCTGATGATGAGGACATGGGAATACCACCTCAGCACGTCTCTGATGATGACGAAACACAGGTGCCAACTGCTGCGTCTTTTTGCAGTGTGCAGACTGAACAGGAGGTCAGGGATCAAGACTGGGTGGAAGACGATGCAGGGGACGATGAGGTCCTAGACCCCACATGGAATGAAGGTCGTGCCACTGACTTTCAGAGTTCGGAGGAAGAGGCAGTGGTGAGACCGAGCCAACAGCGTAGCAAAAGAGGGAGCAGTGGGCAAAATCAGAACACCCGCCGCCAAGAGACTCCGCCTGCTACTGACCGCCGCTATCTGGGACCGAGCACCCCAAAGGCAGCTTCAAGGAGTTCCCTGGCATGGCACTTCTTCAAACAATGTGCTGACGACAAGACCCGAGTGGTTTGCACGCTGTGCCATCAGAGCCTGAAGCGAGGCATTAACGTTCTGAACCTTAGCACAACCTGCATGACCAGGCACCTGCATGCAAAGCATGAACTGCAGTGGAGTAAACACCTTAAAAACAAGGAAGTCACTCAGGCTCCCCCTGCTACCTCTTCTGCTGCTGCCGCCTTGGCCTCTTCTGCTGCTGCCGCCGCCTCGGCCTCTTCCTCCGCCTCTGGAGGAACGTTGGCACCTGCCGCCCAGCAAACATGGGATGTACCACCAACACCACCACCTGCGTCACCAAGCATCTCAACCATGTCACACGGCAGCGTTCAGCTCTCCATCTCACAAACATTTGAGAGAAAGCGTAAATTCCCACCTAGGCACCCTCGATCCCTGGCCCTGAATGCCAGCATTTCTAAACTACTGGCCTATGAAATGCTGTCATTTAGGCTGGTGGACACAGACAGCTTCAAACAGCTCATGTCGCTTGCTGTCCCACAGTATGTTGTTCCCAGCCGCCACTACTTCTCCAAGAGAGCCGTGCCTTCCCTGCACAACCAAGTGTCCGATAAAATCAAGTGTGCACTGCGCAACGCCATCTGTGGCAAGGTCCACCTAACCACAGATACGTGGACCAGTAAGCACGGCCAGGGACGCTATATCTCCCTAACTGCACACTGGGTAAATGTAGTGGCGGCTGGGCCCCAGGCGGAGAGCTGTTTGGCGCACGTCCTTCCGCCGCCAAGGATCGCAGGGCAGCATTCTTTGCCTCCTGTCTCCTCCTCCTCCTACTCAGCTTCCTCCTCCTCTTCTTCCACCTGCTCATCCAGTCAGCCACACACCTTCACCACCAACTTCAGCACAGCCCGGGGTAAACGTCAGCAGGCCGTTCTGAAACTCATATGTTTGGGGGACAGGCCCCACACCGCACAGGAGTTGTGGCGGGGTATAGAACAACAGACGGACGAGTGGTTGCTGCCGGTGAGCCTCAAGCCCGGCCTGGTGGTGTGCGATAATGGGCGAAATCTCGTTGCAGCTCTGGGACTAGCCGGTTTGACGCACATCCCTTGCCTGGCACATGTGCTGAATTTGGTGGTGCAGAAGTTCATTCGCAACTACCCCGACATGTCAGAGCTGCTGCATAAAGTGCGGGCCGTCTGTTCGCGCTTCCGGCGTTCACACCCTGCCGCTGCTCGCCTGTCTGCGCTACAGCGTAACTTCGGCCTTCCCGCTCACCGCCTCATATGCGACGTGCCCACCAGGTGGAACTCCACCTTGCACATGCTGGACAGACTGTGCGAGCAGCAGCAGGCCATAGTGGAGTTTCAGCTGCAGCACGCACGGGTCAGTCGCACTGCGGATCAGCCCCACTTCACCACCAATGACTGGGCCTCCATGCGAGACCTGTGTGCCCTGTTGCGCTGTTTCGAGTACTCCACCAACATGGCCAGTGGCGATGACGCCGTTATCAGCGTTACAATACCACTTCTATGTCTCCTTGAGAAAACACTTAGGGCGATGATGGAAGAGGAGGTGGCCCAGGAGGAAGAGGAGGAAGAGGGGTCATTTTTAGCACTTTCAGGCCAGTCTCTTCGAAGTGACTCAGAGGGAGGTTTTTTGCAACAGCAGAGGCCAGGTACAAATGTGGCCAGACAGGGCCCACTACAGGAGGACGAGGATGAGGAGGAGGTGGAGGAGGATGAGGATGAAGCATGTTCACAGCGGGGTGGCACCCAAAGCAGCTCGGGCCCATCACTGGTGCGTGGCTGGGGGGAAACACAGGACGATGACGATACGCCTCCCACAGAGGACAGCTTGTCCTTACCTCTGGGCAGCCTGGCACACATGAGCGACTACATGCTGCAGTGCCTGCGCAACGACAGCAGAGTTGCCCACATTTTAACGTGTGCGGACTACTGGTTTGCCACGCTGCTGGATCCCCGTTACAAAGACAATGTGCCCACCTTACTTCCTACACTGGAGCGTGATAGGAAGATGCGCGAGTACAAGCGCACGTTGGTAGACGCGCTACTGAGAGCATTCCCAAATGTCACAGGGGAACCAGTGGAAGCCCAAGGCGAAGGCAGAGGAGGAGCAAGAGGTCGCCAACGCAGCTGTGTCACGCCCAGCTCCTTTGAGGGCAGGGTTAGCATGGCAGAGATGTGGAAAAGTTTTGTCACCACGCCACAGCTAACTGCACCACCACCTGATACGGAACGTGTTAGCAGGAGGCAACATTTCACTAACATGGTGGAACAGTACCTGTGCACACCTCTCCACGTACTGACTGATGGTTCGGCCCCATTCAACTTCTGGGTCTCCAAATTGTCCACGTGGCCAGAGCTAGCCTTTTATGCCTTGGAGGTGCTGGCCTGCCCGGCGGCCAGCGTTTTGTCTGAACGTGTATTCAGCACAGCAGGGGGCGTCATTACAGACAAACGCAGCCGCCTGTCTACAGCCAATGTGGACAAGCTGACGTTCCTAAAAATGAACCAGGCATGGATCCCACAAGACCTGTCCATCCCTTGTGCAGATTAGACATTAACTACCTCCCCTTAACCATATATTATTGTACTCCAGGGCACTTCCTCATTCAATCCTATTTTTATTTTCATTTTACCATTATATTGCGGGGCAACCCAAAGTTGAATGAACCTCTCCTCTGTCTGGGTGCCGGGGCCTAAATGTGTGACAGTGGCCTGTTCCAGTGGTGAGTAACGTGAAGCCTGATTCTCTGCTATGACATGAAGCCAGATTCTCTGTTACGCGACCTCTCTCCTCTGCCTGGGTGCCTGGGCCTAAATATGTGACAGTGGCCTGTTCCAGTGGTGGGTGACGTGAAGCCTGATTCTCTGCTATGACATGAAGACTGATTCTGTGCTGACATGAAGCCAGATTCTCTGTTACGGGACCTCTCTCCTCTGTCTGGGTGCCTGGGCCTAAATATGTGACAGTGGCCTGTTCCAGTGGTGGGTGACGTGAAGCCTGATTCTCTGCTATGACATGAAGACTGATTCTCTGCTGACATGAAGCCTGAATCTCTGTTATGGGACCTCTCTCCTCTGCCTGGGTGCCTGGGCCTAAATATGTGACAGTGGCCTGTTCCAGTGGTGGGTGACGTGAAGCCTGATTCTCTGCTATGACATGAAGCCAGATTCTCTGTTACGCGACCTCTCTCCTCTGCCTGGGTGCCTGGGCCTAAATATGTGACAGTGGCCTGTTCCAGTGGTGGGTGACGTGAAGCCTGATTCTCTGCTATGACATGAAGACTGATTCTGTGCTGACATGAAGCCAGATTCTCTGTTACGGGACCTCTCTCCTCTGTCTGGGTGCCTGGGCCTAAATATGTGACAGTGGCCTGTTCCAGTGGTGGGTGACGTGAAGCCTGATTCTCTGCTATGACATGAAGACTGATTCTCTGCTGACATGAAGCCTGAATCTCTGTTATGGGACCTCTCTCCTCTGCCTGGGTGCCTGGGCCTAAATATGTGACAGTGGCCTGTTCCAGTGGTGGGTGACGTGAAGCCTGATTCTCTGCTATGACATGAAGACAGATTCTGTGCTGACATAAGGCCAGATTCTCTGTTACGGGACCTCTCTCCTCTGTCTGGGTGCCTGGGCCTAAATATGTGACAGTGGCCTGTTCCAGTGTTGGGTGACGTGAAGCCTGATTCTCTGCTATGGCATGAAGACTGATTCTCTGCTGACGTGAAGCCAGATTCTCTGCTATGGGACCTCTCTCCAATTGATATTGGTTTATTTTTATATATTTTATTTTTATTTTAATTAATTTCCCTATCCACATTTGTTTGCAGGGGATTTACCTACATGTTGCTGCCTTTTGCAGCCCTCTAGCTCTTTCCTGGGCTGTTTTACAGCCTTTTTAGTGCCGAAAAGTTCGGGTCCCCATTGACTTCAATGGGGTTCGGGACGAAGTTCGGGTCGGGTTCGGATCCCGAACCCGAACATTTCCGGGAAGTTCGGCCGAACTTCTCGAACCCGAACATCCAGGTGTTCGCTCAACTCTAGTTGTATCCTATTGTCGCGGCCGCCTGTGTTTGGGGTAGCAATTGGTCTAATTGCTCAGTTTTGTTTGTAACAGATAACACAGCTGTTATCGATATTTTAACCAGCGGTTTGTCTAAGTCCTTACATATTATGAGTCTCCTGAGGCGTCTAGTACAACTTTCATTGATGCATCATTTCCATTTCAGTTGTGCACAATTGCCTGGTACACGAAACATGGCAGCGGATGCCTTGTCACGAGCTAATACCTCCCTTTTCTTTCAGATCATGCCAGAAGCGGACATCACAGGTGCCATGATTCCTCCGCATGAGTCACTAGTCCTGGTCTAACTGAACACCTAGCTCCTGCTCACACGTTGCTTTCTAAATCTCTCTCACCTAATACGGCCAGAGCTTACCACACAGGGTGGAACGCATATTGTAGGTTCCAGGAGCGGTTCCCTCAGGGGCAGTCCAGCTTTGTAGAATATGTCCTTGACTTCATAGGGTTTTGTCACTCTGAGTTGACGTTATCCCATAATACAGTTAGGCCCTACCTAGCAGGGGTTCAGCACTTTCTGGCTGTGAGCCATCCGGATCGGGGCTCCTTATTCTCTGTCCACGCTGTTAAGGCCGCTTTGAGGGGTCTGGGTAAATGTAGCGTGAAAGGACGGGTCCGTAGACAAGCCATTTCAGGTCAGGTTTTCCGGGATCTCTCTGACTCCTTAGATAAGGATCCTTATGGTTTCCTCTTTAGCCTTGTGCTCAAAGCTGCTATTTATTTGGCCTTTTATGGGTTTTTGAGACCTGGTGAGTTCACAAGCTCCTCCAATAGCAGTAAGTTCATGTCAATTAGCCAACTGATTGCGAGTGTTGAAGGTTTCTCTTTACTATTGCCAGTGTCGAAAACGTCACAGGTGGGTCCTCCGGCTCAGGTGTCATTCTTCCCCACAGTACACAGTTGGTGCCCCGTCCGGGTACTCCATCAGTTACTGGCAGCATTAGATGGCCTTGGGCCGAGTAGTCCGTTATTGCCTTTCGGCCAATCGCCTCTCACAACCCACCAGTTTGTGTCCCATATACGCCCTCTGTTGGCCAGCTTAGGTGTGGATCCAGCTTCGGTGTCGGGTCATTCCTTCCGCATCGGGGCTGCATCCGCAGCTTCAAAAAAATCAGGTGCCGGCGCACGTCATCCAAAAGTTAGGTCGCTGGCGGTCATCATGTTTTAGCAGGTATATTCCTCATCCTAAGGTCGAAATGTCGCTTGCTTTTCAGAATCTGGTTCTGTAATTTGTGTTGTAATAAAGGAAATCCTGCCTTTCCGTTTGCTGTTTTGCCCTCTATACAGGTGTCCCTACATCGCCGCGGTTACGGCGTACTTATAGCCGCTTTAGAGTTAAGGGGGCCGTAGATGGGGTCAGTTCCTTCTCGCCATCATTAACCACGACCACAAGTGTACAGGCCGATTTATTGGCCTGCATTTGTGGGAGGCCTTTATAATCGGCATACGCCCCTCCCTCAATGAACGTCTCGTCTACCCCTCCCACCCTCCCTTTCATATTACTACTCTTAATATTCAGGCGTCCCTACATCGCCGCGGTTACGGCATAATTCTAGCCGCTTTAGAGTTAAGGGGGCCGTAGATGGGGTCAGTTCCTTCTCGCCATCATTAACCACGACCACAAATAAATGTTAGCATAGCGGGTGAGGGGCACTTCACCTATATACTGTATATAATATTATACAGTGTGGGAGCTGTTGTAGATGAGAGCCCCCTGAGGGGGTCTGAAGCTGCCTGCTACTGTACATGGACACTCAAATCGATTGTAACATATTTGATGGAAAAGAAAGAGAAAAATACATCTCAGAGAATCCACATCTTCATTTCCAGCCGCTCAGACATATTGTCTGCCTCGCTTTTGTCACAAAACCCAGAGTACAAGCAACAAGCAGGGGTCAGAGAGGAGGCTTTACTCTGCTGGATGGGGGTCTGTCCGTCCTCGGTGGCTTTTTACAGACACTCGATATCTCTGCGACTTCCAGCCCCTGGCATTGAACAGCCTCTTGTGGCTGAGCACTTTGCTTTCTGCCATTGTGCAGCTCCTCTGTATAATGCATTGTTAGACGCAGCAGGAGAGAGATGGGGGGCTGCACATTTGACCCATTGGATTTCAAAAGGGAAGGTTTTTCATCCTCCCTATTTTGTCTGCGGCTATGTGTCTGTAAACAGGAGCAGGAATGGATTTTTGAGGCAAAATGGTTGTGAAGTGAATCATCTCGGCTGCTGCAAGTTACCTTCTAGATACACAGTAAATCATCATCTTCCGGGCCCCGCTTTGTTCTGGTATCATAGGAGACGGTGGTGTCGGGGCAGCGTATAAACCCATTAGTACGAAAATAATGAGGGCGTCCAATGTAGAGAGGAATCTGTGGATAGGTAGTCATGACTTTTATCCCTTGATGACGGGATCGTTTGCAGGAGATAAATAATAGGGCCGATGTGACCTCTGTGACCACTTTTTACAAAATTCTGAGAAACTTAGAATTTAATAGCGCACCGAATCCTGCTGCACCTGCTGCACCCGCTTAATGGCGGCGGGTTACACTTTGTAGGTTCTCACCGAACCCCGTAATAATGATACCAGGTTATATGTATATGATAACCCCATGCTTTGCTGAGAACACTGACATCTGTAGGACATGACCACCCAACATGGTGAGACATGGACTTCTAGAGCTTTGGTCTTGTTAAAGATCTGATGTAAATGGGGGCTGTGGTTTAAAGAGGTGGTAGAGAGGGTTCAATGGGCTTAAAGGCTGTGACAATTTCTTTTATGATTATATTCGACTTCTTTTGGACAAAAAAATCTTTTTTTCCGATCTTTATAAAAAAAATTCATCTGTTATTCCTCTACAGCCAGGGGTGCACCTACCCTTTCTGCTGCCTGAGGCGAAAACTGAAATGGTGCCCCCCTTTCCCAATGCCAATTTCTTAACCTAACCCCTTCCCTTCAGTCAATGGCCCTTCGGCTGCCCCCCTCTTGCCCCTACCTGGTGCTGCCTGAGGCGATCGCCTCACCACGCCTCATTGGTGGTGCGCCCCTATCTACAGCTTTCAGCTCCACTGGATCTGCAGACTGATATTTCTCCATCCCAGTGATCAGAGAGCTGCTGGCCTCATTCTGTAGCCCTTTTCCCTAGCGCTCACGAATACTTATTTAATATTTAAAGCGGCTGATTGCTTTTTTTTATATTGATGACCTATCCTCAGATCGTCACCCCCGCCAATCAGCTGGTTGAAGAGAAGGCGCGTGCCGTGCAAGCGCAGCCTTCCCCTCATGGGACAGCTCCTTACTATATACTTGAATAGGAAGAAGCCGTCACATAGAAGTGAATGGGACGTCTGAGCTGTAATTACACCTGTTCACTGCTGCGGTTGTGACGGCGTGAGGAAGTGAACAATGAAGGGAAGGCAGCGCTCATACAAGAGTGGACTCCTCTTCAAACAGCTGATCGATAGGGGTGCTGGGTTTCGAACCCCCGCCGATCTGATATTGATGACCTATCCCGAGGATAGTTCATCAATATTAAAAAAGAGGACAACACCTTTAAGAGACCATTCAGACGTACGTAAGTGTTTTGCGGTCCGCAAATTGCGCATCCGCAAAACCCAGATACCGGCCGTGTGCATTCTGCATTTTGCGGACCGCACACGGCCAACCCTATGATAGAAATGCCTATTCTTGTCTGCGATCGCAGACAAGAAGAGGACATGCTCTATCTTTTTTCCGGGGCTGCGGAACAGAACTACAGATGTGGACAGCCCACGGTGTGCTATCCGCATCTTTTGCGGTCCCATTAAAATGAATGGGTCCGCACCCTTTTCGCTAAAAATTGTGGAACTGATGTGGATCCAGAATTTACGGAAGTGTGAATGAACCCTAATTCTTATCAAAGTGATAATTTCTCTGAAATAAGTGTCACTTGCAGTGGGTGTGGAACCACTGTGCCAAACCAACCGGTTTGACTTTGGGCTACTCCTGAAGACATTATCCTGGCAGTCAACCTTTAACCCTTATACAGGGATCTGTCTTCGCTGCAGAGAAGCCTTCATTCTTCTTGGAATAGTCCCGGTGTGGTTGGCAGCTGGCCCATGGGGGTCAGAGACACCAGTGTCAAGCATCAAGGGATCAGGCAATACTCTTGGTCAGGAAACAGCCAGAAGTCAGGGTTGGCAGAGCTCAGGTGTATATGTGAAACGGGTCTGAGATCAGGGCAGGTGGCACAGGGTCAGAATCGGTACACAGTCAGCCTTACACAGGGACTAGCAAGCTTGATACACCTATTGCTCAGGCACCCACCCCTAGGCGAAGGTGCCTTAAAATACCCACAAGTGGCCAGCTATAGGCTGGAACAGATAAGGGTGTGTATGCTGGTCTTTAAGAGTCAGAAACCACATCCTCACCCTAAAGAGATAGAAAGGAAGGACTAGTCAGCCGTGGCCTGCTGGAAGAAAAAGCCACAGAGGACCGGCAGGAGTGGGAACTTGCGACACTAGCAACAGGAGGAGGGTGAGAGATGGGGCATCCGTTGGCCGGAGAGCAGGACAGTGGCGGGCACCCCCATAACAAAGCCATAATGATCTTTTAGGAAAGTACTCAGACAAGTGCTACAGTTGGACTTGGAGCAGCTCTCTTATGGAATTCACTGAGAAGGAGAAGGAACAGTCTGCCGAAACTGAACGTTGTAGATAATTTCCTTTTTAACAAAGACCAATTGGAAAAATGATTTTTAGTCCAAGTTAAGAAGACTGCAATAATAAAAAAAATTGTCCCTATAGCCATTAATGTTTTGAATAGAGGAAGATGTAACCCTTCTTTTGTTTGGGGTCATCCTACTTATCCACAGTGGTTACCCAGCAGGTACCTGTCGGTCAAACAGCCGAGTCATATTGTACATCATCTCCTCTTTGTGTCACTGTGTGTTCTCTTTGAAGCTTGATTTTAGATGCTCAAGACTTTCCGGGATTCGGTGCCTTTATGTAATGTCCTTCTTGATGGTCTAGGGGGAAGGCGTGTAGGTTTTGCCATCTTCCTCTTCTGGTGGGGACACTTAGAAACAGGGGAGTACATAGAAATCACTGGGCCCCATGGCAAGAATCTGAATTGGGCCCCCTCGTGAGTGACCCATCGCACCCCTTAGGGTATGTGCACATCTACTGCAGAGGTTCCAGCAAAAGCCTCCGTTGCGGATTCTAGCAAAAACAAAGGACAAAACAATCTTGAATGACCGCATTATTGTGAATGGGATCCGGCAGGCGCTAGCAGTGTTTGGCATATGCTGGATCTGGCGATTCTGGTATTCAGCTGGTATGCTGGAACAGAATACCAAAATCTGATCGCAGGTGATTACCTAGCCTTACCCGATGAACTGTGCCCGCTGCTGCTACTTTTTATATAGTGTGTCATCCTTCCCCCATGGACTGTGCCTGCTCCTGCCTCACCTCCTCCCCGATGCTGACTTACCGAATGTGCTGCGGGCCTGGCGCAGATCTTCACAGCACTAGTCTGGAGTCTGGTGACGGTGCAGGGTCAGGTCAGGTCTGGACTGGTCAGTCAGGTCACAGTGCGACGCGTGTTTGGCAGAGGAACAGGACAATACACACCTCAAATGCTGCAGAACCTCATAATACACACCTCAGCTGCTGCAGAACCTCCTAATACATACCTTAGCTGCTGCAGAACATCATAATACACACCTCAGCTGCTTCAGAACCTCATAATAATCACCTCAGCTGCTGCAGAACCTCATAATACACACCTCAGCTGCTGCAGAACCTCCTAATACACACCTCAGCTGCTGCAGAACCTCCTTATACACACCTCTGCTGCTGCAGAACCTCCTAATACACACCTCAGCTGCTGCAGAACCTCCTAATACACACCTCAGCTGCTGCAGAACCTCATAATACACACCTCAGCTGCTGCAGAACTTCATAATAAACACCTCAGCTGCTGCAGAACCTCCTAATACATACTTCAGCTGCTGCAGAACATCATAATCTGTTGCTAGAGAACATAAAAGGCTTTGATCACATCTGTGTTGGGGCCTCATTCGCAGATCAGATCATAAATTCTGGACACAATTTTATAGCCTGGCAGATGGAAACCCGTCAGATCTCATCATGGTCATCGGGATCCGTCGGGTGTTGTCGTCCATAAAGTTCCAGATCCGGAACTGCAGTGATTTTCGTTGATTTGCTCCTATTATTATTATTATTATTATTATTATTATTTATTATTATTAAAGCGCCATTCATTCCACAGCGCTGTACATACAGTATGAGAAGAAGATGTATACATACATAATACAGACAATTACACTAATAATAAACAAGACGAGTTACAAACTGGTACAGAAGGAGAGAGGGCCCTGCCCGTGAGGGCTTACAATCTACATGGTATGGGAGAAGGACACAGTAGGTGTGGGTGAAGCTGGTCGTGGCGGTATAGAGGCAGCAGGGTCACTGGTTGTAGGCTTGTCTGAAGAGGTGGGTTTTCAGGTTTCTTTTGAAGGATTCCACTGTAGGTGAGAGTCTGATATGTTGGGGTAGCGAGTTCCAGAGTTTGGGGGATGCACAGGAGAAATCTTGGAGTCGATTATGGGAAGAGGCGATGAGAGGAGAGAAGGAGGTCTTGTGAGGATCGGAGAGTGCGTGTGGGGATGTATCGGGAAAGTAGCTCAGAGATGTAGGGAGGGGACAGGTTATGGACGGCCTTGTATGTATTTGTTAGTACTTTGAAGTGAATTCGCTGGGCAATGGGGAGCCAGTGAAGGGATTGGCAGAGGGGAGAGGCAGAGGAGTAATAGGGTGAGAGGTGGATTAGTCGGGCAGCAGAGTTGATGATAGATTGGAGGGGTGCTAGAGTGCTAGATGGAAGGCCACAGAGGAGAGTGTTGCAGTAGTCTAGGCGGGAGATAATTAGGGCATGTACAAGCATTTTCGCAGATTCAAAGTTAAGGAAAGCACGAATACGGGAGATGTTTTTGAGTTGGAGGCGGCAGGTGGTGGAAAGGGCTTGGATGTGCGGTTGAAAGGAAAGGCCAGAATCCAAGGTCACTCCAAGGCAGCAGACTTTGTTGACCGGAGAGAGTGTGCAGCCATTGATCGTGATAGATAGGTCTGTTGGGGGGGTTAAGCAAGATGGGGGAAAGAGGATGAATTCTGTTTTATCCATGTTAAGTTTTAGAAAGCGAGAGGAGAAGAAGGATGATATAGAAGATAGACATTGTGGGATTCTTGATAGTAAGGTGGTGATGTCTGGACCAGAGAGGTAGATTTGTGTGTCGTCAGCGTAGGACTGATACTGAAAGCCATGGGACTCTATGAGCTGTCCCAGGCCAAAAGTGTAGATAGAGAAGAGCAGGGGTCCTAGGACAGAGCCTTGCGGGACACCAACAGAGAGGGAATGAGACGAGGAGGTGGTGCGGGAGTGGGAGACGCTAATCGTCCGGTCTGTGAGGTATGATGTGATCCAGGAGAGGGCCAGGTCAGTGATGCCAAGAGATGAGAGAGTTTGCAACAGAAGGGAGTGGTCAACAGTGTTGAAGGCAGAAGACAGGTCAAGGAGAAGGACAAAGTATTGTTTCTTGGTTTTGGCTGTCAGTAGGTCGTTGGTGACTTTGGTGAGGGCAGTCTCAGTCGAGTGGTGGGGTCGGAAGCCAGATTGTAGGCGGTCAAAGAGGGAGCAGGAGGAGAGGTGAGAGGACAGTTCAGAATGGACATGTTGTTCAAGTAGCTTTGAGACATACGGAAGAAGTGATATGGGGCGATAACAGGACAAAGAAGATGGGTCAAGTGAAGGCTTTTTGAGGATGGGTGTAATGGTAGCGTGTTTAAAAGCAGAGGGGAAGACACCAGAGGTTAGTGATAGGTTGAAGAGATGAGTTAGGGCTGGGATAAACACTGTGGTGAGGTTAGGGATGAGGTGGGATAGGATTGGGTCAAGTGCACAGGTGGTGAGATGTGATCTGGATAGTAGAGTGGAGAGTTTTTCTTCGGTAATGGTGGAGAAGCGGGTTTTGGGAGAAGAGGACCGAGCCGTTGTGTAGAGGGTCTGTGGGGACTGTGTAGTGAAGCTTTCTCTGATGTTGACTATCTTTTCTTTGAAATATTTGGCAAAGTCCTCAGCTGAGAAGAGAGGAGAGGGTGGGGGTGCTGGGGGACGGAGAAGGGAGTTAAAAGTGCTAAAAAGTTGTTTAGGGCTGTGGGCCAGGGAAGATATGAGAGATGAGAAGTAGGCCTGTTTTGCATCAGCGAGTGAGGATTTGAATATGAGGAGGGATTGCTTGTATGAGGTGAAATGATCTTTTGAATGGGATTTCTTCCATCGCCGCTCAGCAGCCCTGGAAGCTTGTCTGAGTTTTTTGGTCAGGTTGGTGTGCCAGGGTTGTCTGTTAATTTTTCGGGTTTTGTTGTGTGTGAGGGGGGCAACAGTGTCCAGAGCAGTACTTATTGTGGTGTTATATAGGGTGGTGGCAGTATCTGGGTCTTGGAGAGAACAGATGGTAGAGAGTGGGAGAAGAGAGTCAGAAAGCAAGCGAAAGTCGAGATGTTTAAGGTTCCTGCGGGGGTGTGCTAGTGTGTGGACCGGGGGAGCTGCAGAAGAGACCAATGAAGAGAAGGTGAGTAGGTTGTGGTCGGATAGGGGGAGAGGCGAATTAGAAAGGTTAGATAGGAAGCAGAGGCGGGTAAAGATAAGATCCAAAGTGTGACCATGACGGCATAACAGTGAACGTCACCAGCACAGATGTGAACAAAGCCTAATACAAACCTTAGCGGCTGCAGAACATTATAATAGTAACGAGGGAACTATAAGTCTCATCACCAGATTGTTATTATTGGAAAATAGGGAGCAACACAGGGAGAGGTAAAATGGAGAGAACTACAAATCCTAGCATGTCCAGGCTGTTATTATCGGATACAAGTAGATATTACACAGAGAGAGTATAAGGCCGGGTTCACATCACCGTTTAGTTTTCCGTTCTTCTGATACGTCAGATGAACAGAAAAATAAAGAAAAAACGGATCCTGTATTTCAAGCATCAGTTCTGCACATTTGGCATCCGTTTATGCTATATCTGTCAGAGATCCGTTATTTTAGACGGAAAAAAGTCCTGCATGCCAAACGGAAAACTAAACAGTGTTGTGAACCCAGCCTAAGAAGAGAGAACTACAACTCCCAGCATGTCCAGATTATTATAGGACATCATCTAGTTGTACTAGGTGAGAGCTTTAAAAAGAAATAACTATAACCCCCAGTATGGCCAGACTTATTATGGGGCATCAGTATACATTACAGAGAGGGGGTATAAGAAGAACTACAACTCCCAGCATTGCCAAACTGTACTAGGGAATAAATTGAAATTACATGGAGAGCGATACAATAGGACAGAAGAACTACAACTCCCAGCTTTTCTAGTATGTTATGGGTTATCCCATAACACCACTAACCTCACCTCCAGGCACCACACAGAAGCTCCGCCCCCTCACAGGGATATGCCACAGGTCTTTCACCAGTCCTCAGCACTGGTCACATGATGATGACATCACCAAAGGTCCTTTAGACTTCTGCTGCTTTCTCATTCCTTGGCTTCCTGCACTGGTCACATGGTTGATGACATCACCAAAGGTCCTTCTCCACCTCTTACATTCTAAGGTAGCCATACAAGTGTAATTAGTGGGCGGGACCTATTCTCCACTGCAGGCCCCCTTCCCCCAGGGGCCCCATAGCAGCTGCGTGGTCTGCCTCTATTGGAGGTACGCCACTGCTTAGAAATAGCTCTGGGGGATGTTTGGGGTAGTAGTCTAGACAGACACTAGGGCACATACACTGACCAACAAGAAGGGTAATGATGTTTTGAAGTTTTGACTTTCAGGTTCCATATCTCACCGTCCAATACAGCTTTGAACGTGAGACTCCCATCATTTTATAGACAATCATCTTGGCTATCTCATACATAAATTGGACTTGAAACTACTTAGCATATCATTAGTTATGCAGATCTTTGACATGTAACTGCATTGTTATTGTTTTGCTCCTAAAATTCTAAATTTTAATTTTTATCATTTTGTAAATAGACCTTTGGCTTTCAACACTTCCTGAATCCTTCTGGGCATGCTCTCTATCAGATTCAAGTATGTCTTGACCGAAATCTGTTCCCAGGTCTCTTCTACACGTTCCCAATGTTGGTCGACTCACTTGGGTACAAATACAGCTTTTTCTTCAACTCTACCCACTAGTGTTCGATTGGGTTGAGGTCTGGGGACTGTGGAAGCCAATCCAGCACCTCTAGTTCATTGTCGTTGAACCATTTCTTCACCAATCCCGACGTATGCTTCAGTTCGTTGTCCTCCTGGAACACTATATTGTCCTGTTAATACCCATAGTACTCGAGTGTACGACGTAACTTATCTTGTAGGATACTCACATATAGCTCAGCATTGAGACCACCATTGATCCTGGTCAAGTATCGAACGCCTTTGGCTGTGAAAAAAACCCATATCATCAGGCTTCCTTGTTAGGGCAAAACCACTACTTCTATCATCTGCTGGGGTCCAAATCAGATAAAAGTACGAGTATACTCGGGAGAGATAAATGACACAGGCTCAAGGTTGTATCAGAATGATCTCTCTCTCATCTTTATTGGGCCGATACAAAATATTTATACCCTTTTTCTAGAACTCAAGCCAAACACAAATATTGTTATTTTACGTAAAGATCACGTGATTATTAATAATAATAATAATAATAATAATAATAATTATAACAACTTCTTTTTGATGCTTGCAAGTCAAGCACATTTGATTACAAAAAAACTTATCTTAGCCTTGAAAAGCACCTTGTACTAGTTGCACTCCCAGAACATCAGGTACACATAGTTCTGAGAACTAATAAGCAATTAAGTTTGTTTGCCTCAAATACACACGGCTCAGCAATTCTCAATTCTGACCTAAAATAAACCAGCAAAGTAAAATGGAACCCAGGATCCAAAATTAAGGTGCAATCCCTCACATTCCTCCACCAAACTTGACAGTTCCTGCAATTTCTCAATCCGTTAGCCCCCTTTCCCTTCCAGACCCATTTGCACACATCAGAGCCCAGTCTTAACTTTCGTCTCATCGCTCGCTCCAAATCAGCCATTTCCAATGTTCTACTGTTCGTACTTCTTTGCAAATTCGAGCTGACCCTTCTTATGGTGATATTGAAGTCGAGGCTTCTTCACCTTTTTTCAGGCCACTATTCCAGACTTGTGTAATGTGCGTCGCATGGTGCTTGCATGGACGTCTGTGATCTTACTATTATGAAGCCACCTCCTTGGCTTTGTTTGTCGCACCAGAACTGATAGACCTTGTGATGAGCCGACTTGTTGACTCTGATACTCTGCCTGAATGTCCAACTCTTTGCTTTGGAATGCATGTATGTATGTATGTATACTAATGCCAGAAGCCTGACTAATAAAACTGGGGAGCTGGAATTAGTGATGTTTGAGTAGGACTATGACATAGTGGGAATAACTGAGACATGGCTGGATGATAGTTATGACAGTGGGAAAAACTGAGACATGGCTGGATGATAGCTATGACTGGGCAGTTAATGTACAAGGTTACAGTCTGTTTAGAAAGGATCGTCAAAACCGGAGAGGGGGAGGGGTCTGCCTTTATGTAAAGTCCTATCTAAAGCCCACACTCTGTGACGATATAAGTGAGGGACATGAACATGTGGAGTCACTGTGGGTAGAGATACATGGAGCTAAAAAAAACAATACAGAGTCCACAGAAAATCTACTACTAAACGAGATAGACGAGGCGGCAAATCATAATAAGGTGATTATTATAGGGGACTTCAACTACCCAGATATAGACTGGGAAACTGAAACTTGTATATCCCATAAGGGAAACAGGTTCTTGGCAATAACCAAAGAGAATTACCTCTCCCAACTGGTTCAGGACCCGACTAAAGGGACAGCCATACTGGACTTAGTATTAACCAATAGGCCTGACAGAACAACAGACGTGCAGGTTGGTGGACACCTGGGAAATAGTGACCATAAAGTAATAACCTTCCAATTATCATTCAAAAGAGCGTTTCTACAGGGAGGAACAAAAATACCAAACTTCAAAAAAGCTAAATTTAGCCAACTAAGAGAGGCCATAGGCCTAACTAACTGGGACAAAGTCATCAAAAATAAAAATACAGCCACAAAATGGGATATCTTTAAAAACATCCTAAAATCTCATTGTGAGTGGTACATACCGTATGGGAATAAAAGGTTAAGGAACAAAAAGAAACCAATGTGGATAAATAGAACTGTAAAGAAAGCAATAAATGTCAAAAAGAAAGCATATAAATCACTAAAACAGGAGGGTAGCACGGAAGCACTGAAAAACTATAAGGAAAAAAATAGAACATGTAAAAAATAAATAAAAGCGGCCAAACTAGAGACCGAGAGATTAATTGCCAAAGAGAGTAAAACTAACCCTAAAATGTTCTTCAATTGTATAAATGTTAAAAAGTATAAATCTGAAGGTGTCGGCCCTAGACAGAGTAATGAGGGGGGAGTCGCAGAGAGCGACGAGGAGAAAGCAAAGCTGTTAAATATTTTTTTCTCCAGTGTATTCACTGAGGAAAATAAACTGTCAGATGACATGCAGAATGTAAAAATAAATTCCCCATTAAAAGTGTCCTGTCTGACCCAGGAAGAAGTACATCAGCAACTTAAAAATATTAAAATAGACAAATCGCCAGGGCCAGATGGCATACAGCCCCGTATCCTAAGGGAATTAAGTAATGTCATAGCCAGACCCTTATTTGCAGACTCTAAACTGACAGGGAATGTCCCACAGGATTGGTGCATGGCAAATGTGGTGCCAATATTCAAAAAGGGTCCAAAAACAGAGCCTGGAAACTATAGGCCGGTAAGTTTAACATCTGTTGTGGGTAAACTGTTTGAAGGTTTTCTGAGAGATGCTATGTTGGAGCATCTCAACGGAAATAAGCAAATAACGCCATATCAGCATGGCTTCGTGAGGGATCGGTCATGTCAAACTAATTTAATCAGTTTCTATGAGGAGGTAAGTTCTAGACTTGACAGCGGCGAATCAATTGATGTCGTGTATCTGGACTTCTCCAAAGCATTTGACACTGTACCACATAAAAGGTTAGTATATAAGATGAGAATGCTCGGACTGGGAGAAAATGTCTGTATGTGGGTAAGTAACTGGCTGAGGGATAGAAAACAGAGGGTGGTTATTAACGGTACATACTCAGATTGGGTCACTGACACTAGTGGAGTACCTCAGGGGTCAGTATTGGTCCCTATTCTCTTCAATATATTTATTAATGATCTTGTAGAAGGCTTGCATAGTAAAGTATCAATTTTCGCAGATGACACTAAACTGTGTAAAGTAATTTACACTGAAGAGGACAGTATACTGTATATATATACTACAGAGGGATCTGGATAGATTGGAGGCTCGGGCAGATAAGTGGCAGATGAGGTTTAACACTGACAAATGTAAAGTTATGCACATGGGAAGGAATAATGCAAGTCACCCGTACATACTAAATGGTAAAACACTCGGTAACACTGGCATGGAAAAGGATCTAGGAATTTTAGTGAACAGCAAATTCAGCTGCAAAACCAGTGTCAGGCAGCTGCTGCCAAGGCCAATAAGATAATGGGTTGCATCAGAAGGGGCATAAATGCCCGTGATAAGAACATAGTCCTACCACTTTACAAATCACTAGTCAGACCACACATGAAGTACTGTATACAGTTCTGGGCTCCTGTAAACAAGGCAGACATAGCAGAGCTGGAGAGGGTCCAGAGGAGGGCAACTAAAGTAATAACTGGAATGGGGCAACTTGTCAAACTACAGTACCCTGAAAGATTATCAAAATTAGGGTTATTCACTTTAGAAAAAAGACGACTGAGGGGAGATCTAATTAATATGTATAAATATATCAGGGGTCAGTACAGAGATCTATCCCATCATCTCTTTATCCCCAGGACTGTGACTGTGACGAGGGGACATCCTCTGCGTCTGGAGGAAAGAAGGTTTGTACACAAACATAGAAAAGGATTCTTTACGGTAAGAGCAGTGAGACTATGGAACTCTCTGCCTGAGGAGGTGGTGATGGTGAGTACAATAAAGGAATTCAAGAGGGGCCTGGATGTATTTCTGGAGCGTAATAATATTACAGGCTATAGCTACTAGAGAGGGGTCGTTGATCCAGGGAGTTATTCTGATGCCTGATTGGAGTCGGGAAGGAATTTTTTATTCCCCTAAAGTGAGGAAAATTGGCTTCTACCTCACAGTTTTTTTTTGCCTTCCTCTGGATCAACTTGCAGGATGACAGGCTGAACTGGATGGACAAATGTCTTTTTTCGGCCTTATGTACTATGTTACTATGTGTGGCGAAACCAACCTCGCCACTGGGTTTTGGAGAGGCCTGTTTAAAAGCCTCTTGCCTCAGGATTATGGCCCATACTAACTTTTAAACCCCTGAACCTATTCAAGTGAATTTTGGATAGGTTTGTCCCCAAGTTATACTGTTTAAATTGATGTAAGTTATATGTATGGACAATGTAAACTCACAAAGTTGTAACAATTTATAATAAGTGTAACTTGTCAGCTTGGGAGGAATATGCTGGGTGTGTTTCTATTGTCCCATTGTGCCATTGTGTGTTTAAAATGGTGATGTCTGTTCTGTTGTCCCCACATGTGTATTGCTGATTTCCCTTTGTCCTGAGAGATAATTGGATTGCTCCTCGGTTGTCTCCGGGACAGAGAGGAGGAAACCATGATGCATTGTGGGGATGTGTTGTATCTGTCCTGTGTCGCAGTCTCCCTTCTGGTCCTCTGGGGGCGTGAACGATTGGTTGCTGTACTTACATTGTATGTGTTGTAATATACTGATTGGTTGTATTTCAAAACCCTGTGGGCAGTACTATGTTTGTTTTTTGTGAATAAAAGAGGCTGTACTTGAAGTACAGTCAGACCACTGCTTGACCCTCAACACGGAGCCTTGTCTCGTTATTGGGGGGATCCACTGTATGCTGTTAGAGACTGATTGCCAGGAGTGTAAGCTGATTCCTGTTCGTCTGCTAGCAGCTATTCGTGAGGTCCCAGTTTGGAGTGCTATTTTGTATCCAGTTCGGGAGTTTGGTGTTCTGCAGTAGCTGTGCCTGTCTCTCAGAAAGGGGCATATCGCCTAAATGGATTTTAACCCCTTGTCTGCTGAAACGGTACGTTGCATTGGTGGCAAGCAGCGGGATCGTTCCTACAGCCAGAAGGACAGCTACAGGAGACACCATTTCTTTGGATTTTACAACTTAAAGGCAACGCATGTCTCAGTACAGCGACCCTAAAAGCACCAGGATGGAACCAGCAGTGGAGTACAGATACTCTGTTGAGGAATTTGACCGTATGATGTGGTTGCGGCTGAACTTCTTCGGACCCAATCCAGCTGAGAAATCTGTGAAGTTCGTGGGGAGTCTAGTGTTCAAGACCCTACTATACTGGGCAGAAGGTGACGGTCAGCTGCCACGTTGGGTGGACCTCCACCGGAAGTTACAGTTTCGGGACAGAGGGAGCTCAGTCTCCTCTCCCCAGCGGCAGAGTGTCCAGCAGGGAATTGGGAGCCCAGTCTCCATTCCCCAGCGGCAGTGTGAATTGCAGGGAATTGGGAGCCCAGTGTCACGAGGGTGTCAAGAACCACGCCTGACTCCGTTATACCCAGGGTCAGGAAGTTGCACCGTTTGGGTGCGCGCTCTATGTAAGATAGGGCTGTTTCCTTATGGTAGCTTTCTGGGTTTGCTTTGCAACCTTCTCCTCAGCTGTTCCTTGTCCAGCACTCCCAACCTCCTTATATTCCCCTCTCACACTTCTCTGGTTGCCAGATATAGAGCTTCCTGCCTGGACTTCTATACTGACCCTCTGGAGCTGTGTTGCTGCGTTCTCTGGTTGTTGGTCCAGAACATTACCCTCCGGATCCCTGTTGGACCTTTGTGGTCTGCTGTGGTCGCCCACCTGGGTGTATGTGTTTGTCTGTATTGTCTGTCCTCTCCCTGGTGTTTCCCTCTTAGTGTCAGTGGTGCGCACTAGCGATCCCACCGGCCCGTTCACTATCTAGGGCTCATTTTAGGGAAAGCCAGGGTTTAGGCACATGATCGCCGCATGGGTGAGGAACCCGTCTAGGGACGTCAGGGCAGTCAGGTGCCAGCCGCAAGTTGAGTCAGGGGTCACCACCTTTCCCTCTCCCTTGGGCAGGGCTTTCCCTTTTCCCTTTCTGTGCGTGACGCCGGTCATTAGACCCAGTCTCCATTCCCCAGCGGCAGTG
Source organism: Bufo bufo (assembly GCF_905171765.1). Taxonomy (NCBI): domain Eukaryota; kingdom Metazoa; phylum Chordata; class Amphibia; order Anura; family Bufonidae; genus Bufo; species Bufo bufo. Next base: position 48,037,869 of record NC_053389.1, on the reverse strand, counting down.
TGAAGTGCAGGGAGAGGAGAGCAGCGCCCTCCCTCCCCAGCGGCAGGCTGAGTTACAGGGGGCAGAGGTAGTTGTTCCTGCCCCCCAGCAGCAGAGTGATATGCCGGGAAGGCAGTGTGAAATGCAGGGAGAGGAGAGCAGCGTATTCCCTCCCCAGCGGCAGGCTGAGTTACAGGGGGCAGAGGTAGTTGTTCCTGCCCCCCAGCAGCAGAGTGATATGCCGGGAAGGCAGTGTGAAATGCAGGGAGAGGAGAGCAGCGTTCTCCCTCCCAGCGGCAGGCTGAGTTACAGGGGGCAGAGGTAGTTGTTCCTGCCCCCCAGCAGCAGCATGATTTTTTGGGAATTGGGAGCCCAGTCTCCATTCCCCAGCGGCCGTGTGATGTACAGGGAATTGGGAGCCCAGTCTCCATTCCCCAGCGGCCGTGTGATTTATTGGGAATTGGGAGCCCAGTCTCCATTCCCCAGCGGCCGTGTGATTTATTGGGAATTGGGAGCCCAGTCTCCATTCCCCAGCGGCAGGCGGAGTTACAGGGGGCAGAGACAGTCGGTCCTGTCCCCTAGCGGCAGAGTGTCCAGCAGGGAATAGAGAGCCCAGTCTCCTTTCCCCAGCAGCAGGACACTGTATTGGGAGCGGAGATGGTCGGTCGCCCTCCCCAGCGGCTGGAAGTATGTATGGGAGAGGAGCTTGTTACCCCCTCTCCCCAGCGGCAGCTTAACTCACCAGGGGGAGACAGTAAGCCCCACAACAGTGCAGATGGGACCGTTGTCTCTGCACTTACAGCACAGGGGGTAGGGACAGTCGGTCTCCCCCTCCAGCAGCAAAGCTGGGTATCCAAAGGGGAGACAGTCGGTCTCCCCTCCAACAACCAGGCTCCAACCAGGCTTCTTCCGTGGTAGCGCTGGTACCAGGACAGAGTACCGCTGATCCCTGCCCACAAAGCAACTCAGAGACCGGGAGTACCAGCTACCAATATAACCTTGGTGGATTCACTGGACAGAGACAGGCTACTAAATTCAACAGGTCCAGTATTTGGTTGTGGGTGGGCTGCCAGACTAACTCAGGCACCGACCGGCGTGAGGTCAGGTATCTGGTTAGTCTTCCCTGGGGGGGGGAGATGTGTGGCGAAACCAACCTCGCCACTGGGTTTTGGAGAGGCCTGTTTAAAAGCCTCTTGCCTCAGGATTATGGCCCATACTAACTTTTAAACCCCTGAACCTATTCAAGTGAATTTTGGATAGGTTTGTCCCCAAGTTATACTGTTTAAATTGATGTAAGTTATATGTATGGACAATGTAAACTCACAAAGTTGTAACAATTTATAATAAGTGTAACTTGTCAGCTTGGGAGGAATATGCTGGGTGTGTTTCTATTGTCCCATTGTGCCATTGTGTGTTTAAAATGGTGATGTCTGTTCTGTTGTCCCCACATGTGTATTGGCGATTTCCCTTTGTCCTGAGAGATAATTGGATTGCTCCTCGGTTGTCTCCGGGACAGAGAGGAGGAAACCATGATGCATTGTGGGGATATGTTGTATCTGTCCTGTGTCGCAGTCTCCCTTCTGGTCCTCTGGGGGCGTGAACGATTGGTTGCTGTACTTACATTGTATGTGTTGTAATATACTGATTGGTTGTATTTCAAAACCCTGTGGGCAGTACTATGTTTGTTTTTTGTGAATAAAAGAGGCTGTACTTGAAGTACAGTCAGACCACTGCTTGACCCTCAACACGGAGCCTTGTCTCGTTATTGGGGGGATCCACTGTATGCTGTTAGAGACTGATTGCCAGGAGTGTAAGCTGATTCCTGTTCGTCTGCTAGCAGCTATTCGTGAGGTTCCAGTTTGGAGTGCTATTTTGTATCCAGTTCGGGAGTTTGGTGTTCTGCAGTAGCTGTGCCTGTCTCTCAGAAAGGGGCATATCGCCTAAACTGATTTTAACCCCTTGTCTGCTGAAACGGTCCGTTACACTATGTTACTTCATTTCGTATTCTTCTGACTGTCCTGGCCTCACATGATGCAGTTTGGCAATTTTCTTGGACGAGATACCGCTATCGATGAGCTGGGTGATGCTGTTTCTCTTTTCTTGGGAAATCTTCTTCATGGCTGCTCCTGGATTCGAACCAGTGCCCTATCACTTGTGAATCAACCTAATAACACACCAAGCTATTAGGGGATGTGACGTAATTTGTAGTTTATGAGAAGAAAAATATTGTTCCACCACCAAGAACAAAACAGTAACAATGCAGTTACATGAGAAGAATCTGCAAAACTAAATCATATGCTAAATAGTTGCAAGTCCAAATTATGTATGAGGTGGCCAAGATGATGGTAGTCTCACCTTCAAAGATGTAGTGGATGATGAGATATGGAGCCCGAAAGTCAAGCGTACAAAACATTGTTACCCTTTTATTTGTCAATGTAAACTAAGCTGCAAGGCTCCGGATTAACTTTCTTCTAGATTAATGTGGGCTCCAACACACATATTGCATTGCCTTCTGTCCTAGATATTGCAAAAACAGCATATACTGCTAGGGCATGGTTCACTTTTTGAGCTCGTGCATCCCCTAATTGGTTGTCGAGCCCTGGATTGATGAGCCTGCTGGACAATCTGCTGAGTTCTCTGTGCACTGGTCACAATATTGAGCCCTGATCCCTTATTTTGTTAGGGTTGAGATTCTTCTTCGGTAATATTCTGGAGGCAGGTTCCAGGGATCTCTCAGCGATTTGTTATTTAGAGTTTTGTCGATAACAGGAACCAAAATTCAGCAAATCATAAAAAGATATTGATTAGGACGGCTCGCTTCTCCATTGTTTGCATCTGCAAATTAGCATGAAGTCCGACAAACAGACAAATCTTCAGTGACTGACTCGTTACGCTGCCAGCTCCTAAATTTATGGTAAATATAATCCCCTTACGAAAAATATCCCGTGTTTTTTTTAATGTAATGTTGATGCCTTTCTAATGATCTCTAACATTTACTGTGTTTCCCAGATCCTGCTGATTTCTGGACATCAAGACGCGACAACCAGCGGTCATTACAGTTAAGCGCCTGGTCATTTAAAGGTAAAATTACTTTATCGAAGTCCGGAAAACTTCTCATAAAAGTTAACAAGCTTTCCTAATCTGGTGAAACAACGCTTAGGCTTCAGCTTTTCTCATTATCTCAGAGAAAGATACAAATTCTACGGTTTTTTTTGGGAGGGGGGCAAAAGTGCTTGTCAATTAAATGTTGCCTTTACTTTTAATCCCATCGTGTCCTCACCAGACGGCTGTAAAGCAATTGCTGTGAAATCATTAAAATTGGCTAAAAAAAGACGAGCGGCAAGACAAAAGAAATCCATTTAAAGTGAAACGATAAAAATTGATTAGAACAAGTCACATTTATCTACAAGACAAAACATAAAAGGCATATTGTAAACTCAACCAAAAAGGCGTAGTCTCTTGTTACCTTGTAACTTACCAACGAGGACTGATAGCAGCTGGAAGTGAGGAGTCGAACGTAATGAATCCCTAACCTTCAACCTACAGAAGAGTCTGAATTATTCTGTACAAAGGTTCTTAAGACCTGTTAGAAATTTTATAAACTAGTTATATTCCACACTGATATGGCATTAAAGGGCTTCTGTCACCCCACTAAACATTTTTTATTTTTTTTGGTTACTTATGATGCCTGTAATGCGACGATTTATGCATACATACTGTAATTAATCATTTTCGTTCAGCAGATTCTGTTAAAAACGTACTTTTAAAATATGCAAATTACCTTGCTACCAGCAAGTAGGGCGGCTACTTGCTGGTAGCAGCCGCATCCTCCTACCCTAAAGACGGTAAGCTATCCTGGAGGATTTGCCCGCCCACATGAACAAAGAGAACATACAGCGTATCTCCATAAAAAAGGAGCGAGGGAGCCAAATTGGTAGTGTTTGAAATTAAATATAGAAGTTTGGGTACAATGAAGGGTTTAAGGAAGTTCTTCCTGCGTATCCAAGAGATGAAGGGGAGTTTAAGGGACTGTAGATGTGTTCTAATATCTTTGAGTAGGGGGCCGTAGTTGAGATTAAATAGGTCATCTTGGTTAGCTGAGATTTGTATCCCTAGGAACGTAATATCACGGGGGGCCCAAGCAAAGGAGGTGGTGCGTTTGAGGTTCTTGACTATATAGGATTTGCATGAAACATTCAGGGCCATGGATTTGCTATAATTAATCTTGAAATTAGAGATCCATCCGAACTCTTCGAACAGAGAATGGAGCAGTGGGAAAGAAATCGTGGGGTTGGTGGTCATAATTAGTAGGTCATCGGCAAATGCTGCAGTGGTATGCATACAAGAACCCATCTTGATACCTTCAATGTCAGGGTCTTGTCTGATCTTGCATAGCAGGGTTTCCATTACCATGACAAAAAGAGACGGGGAGAGGGGGCATCCCTGTCTAGTGCCATTGGATATGGCAAAGGCAGGTGAAAGAGTGCCGTTGACCTTGACTCTGGCAGAGGGGGACGAGTATAAAGAGAAAATAGCCGCGATAAACTGATCAGGGAAGCCAAATTTTGACAGTGCCGCAGACATATACTGCCAACTGACCCTGTCGAAGGCCTTTTCCTCGTCTGTGCTTAGTAAGGCTAGCGGAGTTGAAGTGCTCCGCGCCCAATTCATGAGGTGGAGGAGGCGGACGGTATTTCCGTTCCCCTGTCTGCCAGAGACAAACCCAACTTGCTCCCTATGGATGATATCGGGGAGAATCTGCTGAATTCGCTGAGCCAAGATCTTAGCCCACCATTTTACGTCCGTATTAAGGAGGGAGATTGGGCGATAACTACCACAATTTAGGGGATCTTTGTTCTCTTTATGAATAATCGTAATGTGGGCCGAAAGCGATTGGGGGGGGGGAGTTGGCCTCCGTTCAGAAGGTGATTACACATGGAGCGGAAGGGGGGGACTAGGATATCTTGAAAATTTTTATGGTACGTAATGGAGAAGCCGTCAGGTCCAGGGCTCTTCCCTGAGGGAATAGATGCCAGTACTTTCCGCGCTTCAGAGTCTGTTATTGGGGCTACTAGCTGAGTTGCCTGGGACTGGGTGATATTAGGGAGATGTAGGGAGGAGAGGAATTTTTCCGTGGCGTCCGTGAGGGTATTAAGCGACTGATTCGAGGGGGGTGGAAGATTGTAGAGCTCCGTATAAAAGGTGCTAAAAGCCATCGCAATGTTAGGGGTGGACTTCAGGTGGGTTCCTTTAGCATCTTTGATAGCAGAGATAAAAGAGTCAGAGTGTTGTTTTTTAACTAGCGCTGCCATAAGATTGTTCCCTTTATCGCCATGAGCGTACGATTTAAATCTGGAGCGTAGGAGCAGTTTGGCCGATGTTACATTTAGTAAGTTCTTAAGCTTAGTTCTTGCATCACTAAGTTCAGTGGCACAACTAAGTGCCTGTGATTGTTTGTGCGTAAGTTCGAGCGACTCAATTTGGGACATAAGGGTGGCAATGGCTTGAGAGCGCTGTTTTTTAACGTGGGAGCCGAGGGCGATAAGTTCCCCACGGATCACCGCTTTATGGGTTTCCCATACAATCGGTGGTGAGGGAGGTGTGTGGCCTGCATTATTCCGCTGGAAGAACTCGGTCAGTGAGGAAGCTAGTTTCTGGGAGTTGGCTTGGTCTAAGATGAGGGTGTCATTGAGGCGCCAATTCCATTCCCTTTTTGGAAGAGTAGTCAAGGTGAAATGTATAAAAATTGGGGAGTGATCCGACAGAGTAATATTACCTATTTTGGCGTGCAGGAGCAGTTGGGCATGTTTTGAGGATAAGAAGAAGTGGTCTAGTCTATGGTATGAGGACTTTGCATGGGAAAAGAAGGTGTAATCCCTACCAGAGGGGTTTAGAGTGCGCCATGTGTCAAACACACCTAATTTTTTCAAGGCTAGTTTCAAACGCCTTAGACATATGTGTGTAATAGCCGATTTCCCGGAGGAGGAGTCTAAGCTAGGATCTAGGGATACATTAAAATCTCCCCCTAAAATGACAATAACTTCTTTGAAGGAGGATAGGAGCGTGAGGGTCTGAATCAGCCATTAGACCTGTCCCCTATTTGGAGCGTAAACGTTAGCTAGTGCGATCTGGGTGTCAGCAATTGCGCCCTTCACAAACAAGTACCGACCATCCGGGTCTGAGGAAGAAGCCGAAACTACGAAGGGTAGTTGCTTGTGAATAGCTATGCTAACACCTCTGCTAGCCGAGCTATGCGTGCTGTGGTACCATTGCGAGAATTTTTTGGGTGGGAGTTTAGGTATCTTACCCGACCGGAAGTGGGTCTCTTGAAAGAATGCTATGGAGACTTTGTCTTTCTGCAGTAGAGATAGGATTTGCGATCTCTTACATGGCTCATTCAGACCTCTAACGTTGAAAGAAGAAACTATGACTTCAGCCATCCCCGGGCGGTAGTTGGGTACATTGCATATCAACAGTTGTAGACCAGTCGAGCGTGGAAGAAGGAGGGAAGGACACAGTGGGAGAAGGGAGGACACAGACAAAATGAACAAAACATCTGCAAATAAAGAAAAAGAGAGTTAAATGCAATAACCAGCATAAAACACAGAGAGATGAAAGCTCCACAGGGCGCCCGATGTTAAAGCGATCCTTTTTCATGACGGCGGACAGCCGGGATCCACCGGGCGGGGGGTCTCGTGGAGCACTTGAGGGCCAGAAGGAGGCCATCAGGGGGTAGGGTCGTGAACCAGGTTAGATGCTGGTTAAACCCCAGCTTCTCGGGGGGGGGGGGGGGGGGGGGAAGGGGAAGGTAATGTGAACTATAAAACTTAGCAATAACAAGGTCCCAAATAGAACGTAGAGGGAAAGTCTCTTTCGTGCTGTAACAAGGGACGTCACCAAATAGAACGTAGAGGGAAAGTCTCTTTCGTGCTGTAACAAGGGACGTCACCAAATAGAACGTAGAGGGAAAGTCTCTTTCGTGCTGTAACAAGGGACGTCATCTGGGTGTCATCAGGGGTCACGGGCTGGGTGACCGCCGAAGGAAGTGCCCTTGTAGTGGGCTGTAGAATCGGTTAGTGTCTCATAAGCGTCATATCATCTCAGCGGTGCGGAGGAAATTCGGAAGTGGCGGGAAGAAGATGGCGTTCCCGGTTAGGCTCTTGGAGCTTTACCCGAGGTGACAGTGTTCCACTGGGCCGAGCTTGGAGGCGAGGGTATAGGCTCTCCCTGGTCGGCGGGCATCCAGGACGGTATCTCCAGCGGTGAAATACCCATGTGATCCCAGGCAGCATTTAGATCCTGAGGGGAGCGTATGGTAATCTGTCTCCCGTTCTTCATAACGGTCAGGCCGAATGGGTAAAGCCATCTGAACTGGATGGCAGAGGCCTTGAGAGCTTCTAGGAGTGGCCGGAGAATTCGGCGTTTCGCCAGCGTAGTAGGAGCCAGGTCTTGAAAAAACAAGATCGGTGTGCCTTCAAATTCCAGGCTGTCTGCTTCTCTACTTGCCTTCAGCAGAGCTGCAGTGTCCACATGGCTTAGAAGGCCACAAACAACATCTCTCGGCGGATCAGAGCCTTTAGGCTTAGGTCTCAAAGCTCTGTGTATCCTCTCAATTGTTATTTTCGCAGCTCTGTCTGTTCCCAGAAGATTCGCAAAAATTTCGCATGCAATTTTTTCCAGAGCTTCCGATGCGAATGATTCAGGCAGGCCCCAGATCCGGATGTTTAGTCTGCGGCTGCGATTTTCTTAATCTTCGATGCGAAGCAAAGCATCATTAAGCACGTCATTATGCGATTTTAATGCTGCGCATATTTCTCCCTCGTGGCGAATAATCGCATCATGCGAATTTTCTAATTCCGCCACCCTCTGCCCCATGCTGCGCAGATCTACCTTGATCTCTGCTAGGTCTTGTCGCAGGGGAGCCAGAGCGGAGTCCAGGACCTCCCGAAGTGCCTTCTTTGAAAGAGTTCCACTCCGTTTTCGGGCTCTAAAGGGTCCTTGGTGCGGTCTCTCCCCACTTTGCCCATTTGCGCTGGTAAAAAGGTGCTTTTAATGGGGTTAATCACCAGCTAGTTGGAGGAGCTCAGCAACAGGCAGCCATTCAGCAAGGCAGCCAAGCTCCGCCCTCATAGTAGTTATATTCTTGTACATAGGGGCAGTATTATAGGTAGTTATATTCTTGTACATAGGAGCAGTATTATAGTAGTTATATTCTTGTACATAGGAGCAGTATTATAGTAGTTATATTCTTGTACATAGGAGCAGTATTATAGTAGTTATATTCTTGTACATAGGAGCAGTATTATAGTAGTTATATTCTTGTACATAGGAGCAGTATTATAGTAGTTATATTCTTGTACATAGGAGCAGTATTATAAAAGTTATATTCTTGTACATAGGAGCAGTATTATAGTAGTTATATTCTTGTACATAGGAGGCAGTATTATAGTAGTTATATTCTTGTACATAGGAGCAGTATTATAGTAGTTATATTCTTGTACATAGGAGCAGTATTATAGTTGTTATATTCGTATACATAGGAGCAGTATTATAGTAGTTATATTCTTGTACATAGGAGCAGTATTATAGTAGTTATATTCTTGTACATAGGAGGCAGTATTATAGTAGTTATATTCTTGTACATAGGAGCAGTATTATAGTAGTTATATTCTTGTACATAGGAGGCAGTATTTATAGTAGTTATATTCTTGTACATAGGAGCAGTATTATAGTAGTTATATTCTTGTACATAGGAGGCAGTATTATAGTAGTTATATTCTTGTACATAGGAGCAGTATTATAGTAGTTATATTCTACTACACAGGAGCAGTATTATAGTAGTTATATTCTTGTACATAGGAGCAGTATTATAGTAGTTATATTCTTTATCAAATTTCTTTTTATTTGAGAAAAATACACAGTCATGTAGAGAGTCATACATCTTGTGTCCAGACGCAGCTGGATAAGTGCATAGTCAGCAAACACAGTATATTCAAGATGATTGCATACACGACTTCAAATAATAAAGTGACATATGTAAACAAATATCTAACGAGGGGGGCTATGACAAGACAAAGGAAGGTGGGTTGGGGGAGAGAGGGGAGGGGGGGGGAGTTAGATGTCAATCAAAATCTTAAGTCAAGACATATCTAAGCCTAGAATTTGCGGTATAGCTTCCAAGGAGACCATAGTTTTACAAAAACTGCTCTAGAGTGATTTTCCCAGTGGGCTAATTCTTCAAACCGATATAGTTGGTCAATTTTTTCCGTCCACATCAAGAACGAGGGGGCTGAATCATTTTTCCACAGTAGAGGGACCAGCAGTCGAGCTGCTGTAATAAGCATGGTTTGTAGATTGTACTTTGAGGGGGTTAGCGTGCCATTTGGACACCAGAGCAGCAGGAGTTTTGCATCTAAGGTAATCTGACTTTTACATATCCTGTTTATAGCTGCTTCTACTTCAACCCAAAACGGTTTTATTTTCTCGCAGCTCCACCAAATATGAGATAAAGAACCAATGTCTCCTCCACACCTCCAGCAACCGTTTGGGATAGCGGGATTGAGCTTGTGAAGGAATTCCGGTGTCTTATACCATCTTGTAAGTAATTTATAAGAGTTTGCCTGTATTCTAATACAACGGTTGAAACCATGTGAGTGTGTGAGGATGAAGGCTTTTTCAGGTTCTGACAAGGACAGGGACAGCTCCTTCTCCCAGGCTGCAAGGAACCACAGATCTGGAGGTGCGGAGGAGAGTAGCTCCCTGTAGAATGTGGAGAGAGGTTTCTTGGGGCGAAGGGCGTTAGAGATTTTCCCCTCCAACCAAGAGGGATCTACCGTAGGCCTGGGAAAAGATTCCAAAAGCGCCAAATCTTTCCTAAAAGCCATAAGCGATAGGAAGGAGGCTCCCTGAACCCTCGGGATTTCATATATTTTACTCCAATTTAAGGCACCTGATACAGTTATGATGTCTTTCAGTTTAAAGTTAGATAGTAAAGCCCAAATTCCTGTTGCATCAGAGGTGGTAGGGTGAACGTGTGCCTGCATCAGATCTAAGGGGAGATTCAAGCTTGGGAACCTAAGGGTCGAGGACCTATATAGTTTAGTCCATTCCAGTAACAGACCTTTCCATAAGGGCGAGGAAAACTTATTATTAGCAGTACATTTGCGCACGCCCCATAGAACTAACTTGTCCCTATATGAAAGCAAATCACACTCCAGTCGGGAGACAAGGCCGAGAGGGCGCCAAGAGATGAGGCTCAAAGCTCTGTTCAGCATCGATGCTTTATAGTAAAGGTAGATGTCGGGTAGGCCGAAGCCTCCCAACCTCCTTTCCCGAGTGAGAGTGGCATAAGCCAACCTAGGGGACTTACCAGACCAAACAAAGGTTGAGATGACCCTGCGGACCTCCACAAAGAAGGAATGGGGTAGCCAGATAGGGAGTGTTTGGATGAGATAGAGCAGTCTGGGGACAATAAAAGCTTTAATGAAGTTTTTCCGCCCAATCCAAGAGATAAACGGGAGTTTTAGAGAGTGTAAGTGTGCTCTAATGGATTTCAGTAAAGGGACATAATTTAATTCGAAAAGATCTTCTGGTTTTGCTGAGATATGGGTACCCAGAAAAGGGATTGACTTAGGGGCCCACGAAAAAGCAGCGGAGCCTTTAAGCGTGTTTACAGTAGCAGATGAGCAAGAAATATTCAGGGCCTGTGACTTAGTATAGTTGATCTTAAAATTTGAGACCGCTCCATATTCTTCAAAAAGGGCTTGAAGTCTGGGGAAAGAGGTTAGAGGGTTGGACGTTATGACCAAAAGGTCGTCTGCAAAAGCGGCCGTCAGATGGGTATGTGACCCCAAGGTGATTCCTTTAATGTCCGGATCTTGCCTGATCCTGGCCAGCAGGGTCTCCATGACAATAACAAAGAGGGCAGGTGAGAGTGGGCACCCCTGCCTCGTCCCATTAGTAATGGGAAAAGCTGGAGAGAGTGTTCCATTAATCCGTATTCTGGCAGAGGGGAGCGAATAAAGTGAGAAAATGGATTGGATAAACTGGTCCGGAAGGCCAAACTTCGACAGTGCCCGAGACATAAATTGCCAACTGATCCTGTCAAAGGCCTTTTCTGCATCTGTACTGAGAAGAGCTAAAGGTATTGAGTGCTGTCGAGCATGCGTGATTAATTGTATGACACGGACCGTATTTTCGCTCCCCTGCCTGCCAGAGACGAACCCCACCTGCTCCTCGTTGACAATGCCAGGGAGAACCGACTGAATCCGTTGAGCCAAAATTTTGGCCCACCACTTCACATCTGTATTTAGGAGCGAGATAGGGTGGTAACTCCCGCAATTTAGGGGGTCCTTATTTTCCTTGTGGATTACCGTGATATGGGCTGAAAGCGATTGGGGAGGGAGGGAGCCCCCTTGGAGTAAGTGGTTACATAAGGTATTAAAATGGGGAATTAGGGTCTGCTTAAAGGTTTTGTAATAAGAGATGGTGAAACCATCAGGGCCTGGGCTTTTCCCTGAGGGTATGGAGGAGAGAACCTTACCAATTTCATCGTCTGTGATAGGAGATAAGAGCTGGGCTGACTGAGCGGGGGTAATGGTTGGTAACTGGAGGGAGGAGAGAAACTTCTCTGTCGCTTCACCTAATTGAGCTGGTGACATGTGATCTGGTGTTTTAAGGTTGTATAGGTCCCTATAGAAGGCACAAAAGGTCTTTGCTATGTCTGGGGTCCCTTTATGAAGGACGCCTTTGTCATCTTTAACTGCAGCAATAAAGGAGTCAGTTTTTTGTTTCTTCACTAAAGCGGACATTAGCCTATTCCCTTTGTCCCCGTGAGCATATGAGCGGAATTTGGCTCTAAGTAACAGCTTAGCTGACGTGACATTTAGCAGGTTCTTGAGCTTAGTGCGGGCTTCTGAGAGCTCCAAGGCACAGCTAAGGGCCTGGGAGGCTTTGTGCGTTAGCTCTAGAGTCTGAATCTGGGAGAGAAGTGTCGCCACAGCCTGATTCCGCTGTTTTTTAATATGTGCACCTAAAGCTATTAGTTCTCCTCTCAGGACCGCTTTATGGGTTTCCCAAATAATGGAAGGGGAGGGGGCGTCAGGGCCTGAGGTATTAGATGTGAAGAAATCCGTTATGATAGAAGATAGTTTAGCAGCATGGGAGGGGTCAGAAATAATAGTCTCATTAATGCGCCAATTCCATTCCCTCTTCGGGAGGTCCAGCAGGGACACACTCAAAAATACCGGAGCGTGGTCAGACAGGGTGATGTTCCCTATGTGGGAATTGATGACTCTGTTAGCACAGGATTTGGATAGAAATAGATAGTCTAATCTATGGTAAGATAGTTTAGCAGCTGAATAAAAGGAAAAATCCCTACCAGTAGGGTTTGTGGTGCGCCAGACATCCAGGACTCCTAACCTCTGTAGGGCCAGTTTAAGGCGCCGCAAACGGGCATGTGTAATGGCAGACTTCCCATTTGAAGAATCTAATGCAGGATCGAGGGTAGCATTAAAATCACCTCCTAGAATAACCATTCCCTCCTTAAAGGAGGATAGTAGGCCTAGGGTCTGAACGAGCCAAGCAACCTGCCCTCTGTTGGGAGCGTATACAGTTGCCAGGGTAACAGGAGTGTCAGCGATAGTGCCCTTAACAAACAGGTAACGACCCTCAGGATCTGCAGATACGGCAGAATGCTTAAAGGGGAGCTGCTTGTGGATCGCTATGCTGACACCCCTGCTAGCCGAACTATACGTGCTGTGGAACCACTGGGAAAATCTTTTGGGGGGCAATTTGGGGATCTTACCCTCTCGGAAGTGGGTTTCCTGGAAGAATGCTATAGACACTTTATCCCTCTGCAAAAGGGCCAGGATTTGGGACCGTTTGCAAGGCTCGTTCATTCCCCGGGCGTTAAAGGATGAAATCACAATAGACGACATTCTGAAATAGAAAGCAGACAATCAGCAACTGACAAAATAATATATGACATCTGGTGGTGGGGGAGGGGGAGGGGAGATACACAAGGGAAGAAGGGGAGACAAACAGGTGAGGTACATAACATTAGTGCAAATACATTTTGCGCAGGGAGCTCTACTGAGCACCTGACTACACGACCCTTTCTCATCACGGCCACCAGCCGGGGTCTGTCAGGTGGGGGGTCCCGCAGAGCTATAGAGGGCCAAATACTGGCCATCTCACAAGGAAAAGGGGGTAACCCAAAGGTGAAACCGGGTTAACCCCTGCAATTATCAAATGAGCAAGTAGCAGGCAAGGTCCAGAGCTTTAAACAAACCAGTAAACAATCTGGAAACGGATCAGCCTCATTAGAACCATGGAACAGCCTTCATCCACAACAGGCGGACAGGACAGGCCTGGAATTGGGCCCTGTGCCCTCAGAAAATGGTGAGGCACCAGGTAACTTCTCCAGGAGGCGCTCAGTCCCGGTCATTTCGGTCAGAGCTGGAAACAATGCAGAAATCTTCTGTATAACTTCTTATATTCAGGTAGGAGGATAATCAGGCTTCTCAGCCCTAGCTTTGGGCGACTTTTTGTTGTAAACAGGGCGCCATTCAGCCGCTTGGGGTGGCGGGAGGGGAGGATCCTCCATGTCGGCCGGCATCCATGAGGGAATATCGATCGGGGGTAACCCCAACTGGGCCCAGCTGGCATGCAGATCCCTCGGCGAGCGGATGGAGATCTGGCGTCCGTTTTTGAGGACTGCGATCCCGAACGGGAAAAGCCACCGGAACGGGGTAGCTGCAGCTCTAAGGGCATCCAAGAGCGGCTTGAGGATGCGCCTTTTGGCTAAAGTGGACGGGGCCAGGTCCTGGAAAAACATAAGCGACGTACCTCCATACTGCAGCTGCTCCTTCTCTCTGCCGGCTCTCATGATTGCAGCTGTATCAACAAAACTTAGGAGGCCGCAGATGACATCGCGTGGGGGATCGGTATTCTTAGGCTTAGGCCTAAGCGCCCTGTGGATTCTTTCAATCACGATACGCTCTGCTCTCTCAGGCCCCAGCAGGTCAGTGAATATCTCGTGTGCCACCTTTTCCAGCGCTTCACTGGCGAACGATTCAGGGAGCCCGCGGATCCTCAGATTTCTCCTGCGGCTCCGATTCTCCTGGTCCTCGACCCTCAGGAGCGCTTCATTAAGCAGGTCAGTGTGGGAGCTGATCGCTTTATACGTCTTCTCTTCCCTCCGGATTGCCGCCTCTTGCGCGCCTTCCAGGTCTGACACCCGGTGACCCATGTTCCGGAGGTCCTCTTTGATTTCCGAGAGGTCTCTTTTAATCGGTGCTAACGCTGAATTTAGCACCTCCAGGAGTGCCGCTTTAGTGAATGAGCCCCTCTGCCTCCTCGATTTGCAGGTGGAGGCATCCGAGACACTCCCGCCATCTGTGTCTTCCTCCATGTCGGATGCCTGGGCAGGAGCGGGCGCCATCTTGGGGGTCTCAGCCGACCGAAGCTTCGGTTGTTTTTTAACGAATTGATCCATGTCAGGCTGTCTGGATCTAACATGGACCGGATCAGCCTGATCCTTAGGTCGGTCCCTACCCGTTTTGCCCATCAGAGCTGTGCTGTTAGCTTAATATAGGGGTTAATTAGCCGGTATGGATGAGGAGCTCAGCAATCTGCAGCCATCAAGCTACACAGCCAGGCTCCGCCCCCTCATAGTAGTTATATTCTTGTACATAGGAGCAGTATTATAGTAGTTATATTCTTGTACATAGGAGCAGTATTATAGTAGTTATATTCTTGTACATAGGAGCAGTATTATAGTAGTTATATTCTTGTACATAGGAGGCAGTATTATAGTAGTTATATTCTTGTACATAGGAGCAGTATTATAGTAGTTATATTCTTCTACACAGGAGCAGTATTATAGTAGTTATATTCTTGTACATAGGAGCAGTATTATAGTAGTTATATTCTTGTACATAGGAGCAGTATTATAGTAGTTATATTCTTGTACATAGAAGCAGTATTATAGTAGTTATATTCTTGTACATAGGAGGCAGTATTATAGTAGTCATATTCTTGTAAATAGGAGCAGTATTATAGTAGTTATATTCTTGTATATAGGAGCAGTATTATAGTAGTTATATTCTTGTACACAGGAGCAGTATTATAGTAGTTATATTCTTGTACATAGCAGTATTATAGTAGTTATATTCTTGTACATAGAAGCAGTATTATAGTAGTTATATTCTTGTACATAGAAGCAGTATTATAGTAGTTATATTCTTGTACATAGGAGCAGTATTATAGTAGTTATATTCTTGTACATAGGAGCCGTATTATAGTAGTTATATTATTGTATATAGGAGGCAGTATTATAGTAGTTATATTATTGTATATAGGAGGCAGTATTATAGTAGTTATATTCTTGTACATAGGAGCAGTATTATAGTAGTTATATTCTTGTACATAGGAGGTAGTATTATAGTAGTTATATTCTTGTACATAGGAGCAGTATTATAGTAGTTATATTCTTGTACATAGGAGGTAGTATTATAGTAGTTATATTATTGTACATAGGAGCAGTATTATAGTAGTTATATTCTTGTACATAGCAGGCAGTATTATAGTAGTTATATTCTTGTACATAGGAGCAGTATTATAGTAGTTATATTCTTGTACATAGGAGCAGTATTATAGTAGTTATATTATTGTACACAAAAGGCAGTATATAATAACAAATGTAAACGATTTCCAGCCACCGGTGTTGGTAACATCCATTCAGTTTTATTTCTTCTCCATTCAAAAGCAGTTACAAAATGGTGGGTACAAACCAGCCCCTACATCTCACTGATGTGTTTCGGGTGCATGTTTTTCGCACCCTTAATCATAGAGTCTTTTACCAACACCGGTGGCTGGAAATCGTTTACATTTGTCGCTGTGTGAGTGCAGTCCTGCACTATTCGTGCCCTGGAGGTCCGAGCGGAAGCTGGCGTTTGCTACTGTATTTGCAGTATTACAGTAGTTATATTTTTGTACATAGGAGGCAGTATTATAATAGTTATAGTAGTCTTAAATATGGTCAGTATTATAGACATACATACTGTAAAGGGTTTTGATACAAGTTCAGCACTAATACACAAGATTACTTTTATCTTTTTTTTATCTGATGCCTTCACCACTCTGAATTGTGCAAGTTGAGTTTATAATCATGGATGTTGCATGGTGTAAGACCATTCACCTCCTCATTATCATATTAGCATATGTGATCTTCTATAGTCTTTTCGTTCTTATCAAGTTATTATAAAGTTGCCATTGTATCACTGTAATTTTAAGTGGGGAATAGTGCAGCCCTGTGCTTTCACCCACACCACTATCCCTAGCTGCTTGGATTAGCCATTATAAACTGAAGGCCCTCAACTTGGCGATGGCCCCTGATCTGACTGAAGTGCACTGGGCCTAGCCATGGGGAGTAGAGACAGACCAGGTAAAGCAATGATAGACAAAATCGAGCAAACATTAGACATTAAACATTAAAGCAAAATCAAAACCAGGGATAACGTCAGAGGCAGAATCAGTATACAGAAGCAAAGTCACAAAACTAACAGGGGCTCAGTATTTCAGGAATTCAGACAACCAGTATAACACAGCTTGTGGGGCAGGAAGACCAGTCGCAGGCACCTGTTGCCATCAGCTGTTCAGATGTCCCACTGACAGGAAACATGTGACACCAGCACCGAGCCTGGTTGGGTCAGCCTCTCTGCTTCCTGATAGGCCAACCAGCCTGACTGTCAGCGGGGCTGGTTGCAACAGTAACGAAACGACCCCACTATGCCGCAACAGAGAGGTTGGGCTCACCAGCGGCACACAGGACAGGTAAGTAAATGACAATCACATTGTCTATGAGATACACTGATTCTTCTGGTAACCTAACCTAGCACATAATGGAATAGGGGTCCTAATAAGACTGGGGCTGATCCATGACAACTTACCTCCCTATTGTTACGAGTTGGAGGTCCCAGGAGAGACCACCGCGTTGTCAAGCAATAAACAAACGGAAATCAGATACAGACACACAAGAGTTTATTGCACAAACAAAAATCAGGGAAGGCAGCACAGACAAAACATGAGCTCTATGTACCGTCAGCACAGTGGGAGAAAACCCCCACTGCGCCACTGTCTAGTAATACTCCAGAGGGGCGTGACTAAGCAACTCCTGGTATTCACTAGGGCCCCAGATGGTAGGGTTAGACTTTGCAGCAGGAAGTTGCCAGGGTCCACTCTGGAGCGTGAACTAGACAGTGACAGCAGGAACGAATGGACAACAGGTACCAGAAGGTACCGACGGCACATAGGCATACATAACAGACAGGCAAATACAAACAGGACAACTAATAACACAAGCAGAGGTACATAGCAAGGAAACAGGAGTGACAATGAGCAGAGAAGGACTTGCTCCACCAGTGGTATACTGCGTGGCCTTGCGCATAGCACTCTGCAGCTAGGCGCGCTTCAGCAAGGGCTTGCTGAACCGAGACATATGAATACACACAAGGTAACAAAAAATACAAGCAGGAGTTCACGCAAGGGAGCAGGAGTGGCAATGAGCAGAGAAGGACTTGCTCCACCAGTAGTAAACTGCATGGCCTTGCGCATGCCACTCTGCTGCAACGAAACGTGCAGCAAGGGCTGTCTGAACACAGACATATGAATACACATAAAGAAACTAAAACATAACTGGCAGAACAGATAACAGAAAGACAGGAAAGAGGACAGGAATGAACAAGTAGGAAACCCACAGAGCACAGACAGACAGACACGGATCCCATGGGTCAGCAGCATGGGAGAGTGAGTACAAACAGGAGCAGGACAAGACAACACACACCAGGAGAGCTGACACAGAACCTTAGGCCGAATGCACGCGGCCGAGAGCGGTCCGTGGTATGCCGGGCTGGATTCCTGTTCAGAGCAGGAGAGCACGGCGTCATAGCAACCAATGACGCCGTGCGCTCCTGCTCTGAACAGGAATCCAGCCCGGCATACCACGGACCGCTCACGGCCGCGGAACACGGCCGTGTGCATTCGGCCTTATATACAGGTTCCATGGGTGCAGCAGAGAGGCCACACCCATGGAGGATGAAAGCTCTAAGAAAATTTAACCCACTATGGAGAATTCAGAGATGAAAATCCTGACCTTGCTCCCAGTGGGCCATTATGATTACCTTTCAATATTTTAGTTAGTCAAAGTGTGACACATCAGGTGTATATGACAAATTTGTCAATAATTAGTTTGCTAAAACAGATGTGTTAGTTATTGCCCAGCTTTCTTAAAACGATGAAAAATCTAATTATTTTTCTGGTTACCACCCTTCTGGTACTGAACATCTGGAGTACATTCTAGTTCCAGCCCATTGTTACAACATCTCTTCTTTGTATATTAAATAAAGGCACACAAACCCTAGTAATGACAGAAAATTGGTTATTATGAACCAGGCCTCAATGCAAACACGTTTCAGAAGACCTCAGAAGATGTGTAGGCTACAAGAACATTTCTAAACAACTGTGTGACGTCAATCCATGGTTAGACAAATTATCTACAAATGGAGAACATTTCAGTACTGTTGTTAATTCAGGACTATTGCTTCTCTCCCTAGTCATTGTCCTGTGAAGAACATAGCAGGCAATCTTATAAAAGGTCAGAAAGACCCCAAGGGTAACAGCAAAAGACCTACGGAAGACTCTACAAACTGTAAAACACTATGTTCATGTATCCACTCTTAAAAAACACTGAAGAGGAATAGTGTTCATGTAAGGCAGGCATCCTCAAACTGCGGCCCTCCAGCTGTTGCAAAACTACAACTCCCAGCATGCCCGAACAGCCTACAGGTATCAGCCTACAGCAGGGCATTGTGGCAGTTGTAGTTTTACAACAGCTGGAGGGCCGCAGTTTGAGGATGCCTGATTTAAGGAGTCTAGGGATGAGCGGCAGGGTCAATATTCAAATTCGCGATATTTCGCGAATATTTGGTAGAATATTCGTCATATATTCGCGAATTCAAGATTATATACTTACATCGGCAATGTAATACGCGCAAAATACCGGCGTGGGTCACTATAGCTACATTTTTCAAGCTGCTAGAAGTTTCCTGAGACTGGAGAAAATGGTTGGCACGGCAGAACATTACAATAGCTTTATATGCAGATAGAGTGCTCCAATATATTCATGATTGCGTAATCGGCACTAATGATGCGAATATTTTGGCGCAATATGTGAAACTTCACATTTTAACAGGTCTGACTACTTATTAGTGATTGGCGCACTAAGTATTGTTGTGAACTTGTGACATCACAGCACTATGTATGTAGCATGTATGTATGGACAGCTACACTATCACGATCTGTATTATATATATATATATATATATATATATGTATAAGCTATCTAACTAACTATCTACTGTAATGAGTGGAAAGCAGAGAGCACAGCAATAACACTGCTGTCTGTCTCAGAACTGCAAAATACTGCATACAAGGGCTGCTGGGGAGGTTCTTATATAGTAAGGGGTCGGCAACTTTCCTATTGGTTGCTAGGGATGTTGCTAAGCTCAGGCAAAGACATTGCAGCCTTCTCATTGGCCCACAAGCAAGAAGGGAGGTTACTGATGAAAAAAAAATCTAGAATATTCGAAATTACAAATATACAGTATATCACTATATTCTAAATATTCACAAATTCTGGAAGTGCCAATATTCGCAATTAATATTCGCTATTCAAATATTCACACCCAACACTAGTAAGGACACCACAAAGGAAGCCATTACTGCCTAAAAATACATTGGGACCCACTTTGAGTTTCCCCCAGACCACCTTCCACAAAGCTTCTGGGAAAATGTTCTATGGACAGGTGAGACAAAAGTAGAGATTTGTAGCACAAATGTACAATGCTATGTTTGGAGGAAAAA
The DNA here is from genome assembly GCF_905171765.1 of Bufo bufo. NCBI lineage: Eukaryota > Metazoa > Chordata > Amphibia > Anura > Bufonidae > Bufo > Bufo bufo. The sequence goes on along the minus strand of NC_053389.1, from coordinate 48,017,967 downwards.
GAACCCTACACAACAACATCAAAACCTCATCCCAACTGTGAAGCATGGTGGAATGGACATTGTGGTTCAAGGCTGGTGGAAGCGGCATCAGGGTTTAGTGCTTGTGTAGGGGAGATCATGTGTGGGGGCTGGTGAATAAGGCATCTTGGTTTGGGACTGGTTGAGGAAGCGTTATGGTTTGGGTCTGACTGAGGGGGAATCATTTGAGTCTGGAGTAAGAGGCCTCATGGCTCGGGGCTGCTTTTCTCCCTCAGGGCTTGGATGCCTTGTGATCTAAGGTGTTTGAAAACATTTTACTGCAGAATGTAACTTTCATGAAGAGATGTTGGGTGATACAATACGACAGTGATCCAAAGCACACAAGTAAATCAACTAAACAATGGTTGAAGATTACAGTATTTGTATTTTGGAATAGCCAAGTCACAGCACTGACCTTAACGCTATGTAGATACTGTGACATGACCTTAATAGGGATGGGCACAAAAGGCATCTCAGAAAAAGTGATGAACTGTGACACATTTAGAGGAAGGAATGGTCCAAAACTCCTCCTCAATGTGCACATCTGTGTTGCATCCATAGGAAACATTTGGTGGAGGTGACTTACTAAAAGAGTTACTTAAGGGTTCACTTACTTTTTGCTATGTGGATCTTTACTCTATGTGCTCAATATGACATGGACATTGCAAGTGTTAGTATGGTGTTGGTTTAGTTAGATTTTATTTGTCTAGATTTGTGACTTTCATAACAATCATATTTTATTAGTAATCCATGCAGTAATCCCTGTACTTTCAAAGGGTTCACTAACTTATTCTTGCCACTGCATACGTGTAGGGTCTCCTGGTGGTTTGTGGCCAACTGCAAACTGGCTTTGTGGAGCTTCTAATCTTGCAGAGGACGGCTAGAGAGGAGACAACGTTAATCTATCAGGCGTGATGTCAGCCATGGCCGCCGCTTTCCCAGCGAGCCATTAAAAGGGATCGCAACCTTCAAAGTGTCTTCCGTTTGTAGGGTCAAAACAACAACAATGCGGGATTTAACAGAAAGCGTCGGCGGATTATTTTTAGCTGGGAAGATAAAGAGTGAATGGAGAAAATAACCTTTACCGTAATGTTTTGCCAAGAAAAACTCCATTCAGTGAGATTGATAGATAGAGACGATCTATTAACGAGATTTTATTAACATGCCGAGAGTAAGTGATTAGCCAAATCACTGTCTTCATATTAAAGTCACTTCATTGTGCCGCTCAGTCATTCCAGGCTGCTATTAAATGGGGTAATTTCCATCGGACCATTATTGTAATTTAAGGGAGAGCATTTCCTGAGGGCTTATTTTACCCTATGAAGAGAAAGTAATGACCCCCCACCTTTGCACCCCCAATAAGTCGTCCTTCATTTGACCTTGTAAGCGTTTTTCTTTGTTATTATTAATTCCTTCAGTCTTTTTACAATGGGACAAACTAGTTCCTCCATTATCAGATACTCTGAACCCTTTTAAGTCAGAAACTTTTGTCTTGAGATGTTATTCCACTTTCTACACAAGATAAGTGTGTAATATGGAGACAATTTTTGGGGATTTATTAAAAAGTCTCAGTTGATAAATCTGGCTTAAATTCTATTAACATCTTCAGGGACAATATCTTTTTATGATTGCATTTAACTTATTTTTGGAATAAAAATTATTTAGTTCAATTGGTCTTTATTAAAAATTTTCAGCAGTTTTTGTTCTACTTGAGTTAAGTTTCAGCCTAGTCCTGCCATGTTGCTGTTCTGGTGGCTATGTATAGCCCTTACCTCTGAATTTCGTACAGCTCTTAAACACTCATTATAGCTAAATTCTTATTAAACTGATGAGAATATGGCTTAAATGGGTGTTTATGAGCTGCCATGAGTTCAGAGATAAGGGCTATACATCCAGCCCCTTAGGACAGCAACATGATGGGACTCATGTCGTAAACTTAAGCCTGTAGGACTAAAACTGCAGAAATTTTTTAATAGAGTAAAGACCAAAATAGTTTTAGCCCAAAATGAGTAAAATGTAATCATAAAAAATTGCCTCCAAAAGGTATTCATATTCATAGCCTTTAAATCTTCTCAACAAACTAACCACCTCCAATTTCCCACCCACTTTTCAAAACTGTAGAGTAAAAATGGTAAATGTCTCAACAAGTTGGATCAGGTAAGTGTCACCGCCAGCTCTCTGAGAAGCTCTGGCAGACGTTCTTCTGTACCTCTTGCATGATGTTCTTTGTTTTGGTTTCACTTTGTCATCCCTTTTCCTTCTCCCAGCTGTCATCTATTTACACTGATTGCCTCCCTTTATATTCCCTCCCATACTGCCTCACTTTGCAGTTTATACTACTTCATGGATTGTGTTCACTGCTAGAGGCTACAACTGCTGGTTCCTCAGATAAGTCTTTTCCTTTATTTGTGTTTCCATGCTGGCTTGATTCTAGGTGACCCTGACTCCCTCCGTATTAAGTGCAGGGAGCCGGTGGTCGTGTCCCCTCAATATTATAGGGTTTTCAGGTGTCACACAGTCTAGGTACGAGGGCATAAAGATCTTTGCATGGGCGTAGCAGTCGGGGAGAGCTCTAGGGGTTTTATAGGGCTCACCCATATGTTCCTTAGTTTCGGATCAAGTCAGTCGGATGTTTATTTATAACTTCCAGTTTTCTGCAACACCATCCATGACATTATAAACCGCCATAATCGTCTTAAGCATGGATCCGGTTTCAGCCTTGATTGACCGCATGCAGGGTCTTTCACTGGAGGTAGCAGATCTCCGTAAAACTGTGTCTCAGTTTCAGGTGACCGGTTCTGCTTGCGTTCATGGAGTTTGTTCCGAGCATAAGATCTCACTTACGTTCTCTGGGGGTAGTGAGAATTTTGTTCATTTTAGAGAGGCTTGCAAACTCCATTTTTGCCTACTTCCCCATTCCTCTGGTGATGAGGAGCAGAGGGTGGGGATCATCATCTCACTGCTCAGGGATAACGCTCAGTCTTGGGCCTTTTCGCTGCCGGTGGGGGCACGACCCTTCCGATCGGTGGATGAATTTTTTGTAGCCCTGGTTCAGATATATGATGACCTGGATCGTATTGCTCTGGCTGAATCTAAACTGCGTCTTTTATGCCAGGGTAAACAGTCCGCAGAGATATATTGTTCAGAATTTCGGAGATAGGCAGCTGATACTGGTTGGAATGATGCTGCACTCCGAAGTCAATTTTGCCATGGTCTTTCGGAGGGATTGAAAGATGCATTTGCCTTTCATGAGAGACCTGCCTCGTTGGAGTCTACCATGTCTCGAGCTGTTCGTATTGACAGGCGTCTTAGAGAGAGAGAGGAGACTACTCTTTCCTGTCATATTCAGTCCAAGGACAGTGGGGCGGTCTCATTCAGTGCGCAGGGGCCTCAGTCTTTCTTAATCCCCTCTGAGGAGGAGGCCATGCAGCTGGGTTTGCTTGCCTCTGATAGTAGAGGATTCAGCTCTCAGAGAAGGGTTTGTTTCTGTTGTGGAGGTATAAATCATTTGGCAAATGTTTGCCCCTCTAGGAGATTCAGGGAGTTTTCTGAGGGTAATAAAGAAACAAAAAGAAAAAAACCCTCTAAAAACTTTCCATCTGTTACTATTAGCAAGAATGATGCGGAAATTGAAGGTTTGCCGTTTGCTTGTAGTTCCTGTTTTGTCCTACCTGCCAGGGTGGCGCTAGATAGCAAGAACATTGTTTGTGAGATTTTTGTGGATAGTGGAACAGCTGTCAATCTCATTGATAATCAATTTTCAAAAACTCATGGTTTCCAGGTATGCACTTTGGAAAAGGATATACCTGTTTTTGCTATCGATTCCGCTCCACTTTCTCAAAAATCGTTAAAGGGCATAGTTCACAATATCCGTTTGACTGTGGGTGACGCTCATGTTGAGGATATGTCATGTTTCGTCCTAAGCGGATTACCTACTCCTCTAGTGTTGGGGCTACCCTGGCTCACTAAACATAACCCCACCATTGATTGGCAAGCAAGGCAAATAAATGGTTGGAGTGACTTTTGCAGAGAGAATTGCCTCACGGCGTCTCTTTCAGAAGTTTGTACCAAGACTGTACCATCTTTTCTCTCTGAATTTTCGGATGTGTTTTCAGAGAGTGGTGTCCAGGAGCTGCCCCCTCACCGGGAGTATGACTGCCCTATTAATCTCATCCCAGGCGCCAAGCTGCCAAAATCACGTTTATATAATCTCTCCCAACCTGAAAGAGTCGCTATGCGTACTTATATCTCTGAGAGCCTGAGAAAGGGACACATCCGACCCTCGAAGTCACCTGTTGCCGCTGGTTTTTTTTTGTTAAGAAAAAAGATGGTTCTTTAAGACCATGTCTGGATTTCAGGGAGCTGAACAGTATCACAATTCGTGACCCTTATCCGCTTCCTCTGATCCCGGACCTGTTTAACCAGATTGTTGGGGCTAAAGTTTTTTCTAAGTTGGATTTAAGAGGGGCATACAACCTAGTCAGGGTCAGGGAAGGGGACGAATGGAAGACGGCCTTCAATACCCCTGAGGGCCATTTCGAGAATTTGGTTATGCCCTTTGGTTTGATGAATGCTCCGGCCGTCTTCCAACATTTTGTGAACAGCATTTTTTATCATTTAATGGGGAAATTTGTACTGGTGTATCTAGATGACATTTTGATTTTTTCTGTATATAGAAAGGCTGAGCACTCTCCCAATGGACCACACACAGACTATTCAAAATTATTATATTTATTACACCGATATATAGATCAAGAACAAAGTGAACATATAACAAATTACACAATAAAAATACACCTTAAAAAATACAATATAAAAGTTATTTGAATAAAAAGCGTGCAGATAAAAAGCATTAATAATTCATCTGCGGTGGTATACAAAAGGTTAATATATGCAACCTGAATGAAGATATGCTGATTGGAAGAAAAAAAAAGGAGTCGATATCAATTCAATATGTTCGATGTTGCGAAAATAATTTTCGACCATAAGAAAATAAATGTTCGAATAAATATAAGAACAAGTTTTTTCCTTTCGAATAAATGTCCAAACTGGAATACGATATTCGATTAGAACTTGCAGTGATAATGTTGATTAAATATTATTCAATCAATATTCCCTGTGTGGCAATGCGAAAAGAATAAACATTCACTCTTGTAAAATGCCGTCTGGTTATAGCTCACGGTGGCGTCCCACGTGGCTAATGGAGTCGATTCCAGTTATTGAAGTCAAAAACGTCCATCAGCTGATGTGCGGGTCTTTTGAAACCAGACGCGTTTCGGGGTCTTTTCCTAGCCCCTTCCTCAGTGGTAGGTGCTACCACTGAGGAAGGGGCTAGGAAAAGACCCCGAAACGCGTCTGGTTTCAAAAGACCCGCACATCAGCTGATGGACGTTTTTGACTTCAATAACTGGAATCGACTTCTTTTTACCCTGATGGATCCATATGGCATATAGCGAACATTTAAACCCTTGAAGTGACAGAGCTGCATTGAAAGACTCTCCTACTAAAGAATCTCTACACAGAGGGCTACATCGTTCACATTGCTCCTGTTGAATCATCATTAACAGGTACCAGCCGAATCTGACTCCATTAGCCACGTGGGACGCCACCGTGAGCTATAACCAGACGGCATTTTACAAGAGTGAATGTTTATTCTTTTCGCATTGCCACACAGGGAATATTGATTGAATAATATTTAATCAACATTATCACTGCAAGTTCTAATCGAATATCGTATTCCAGTTTGGACATTTATTCGAAAGGAAAAAACTTGTTCTTATATTTATTCGAACATTTATTTTCTTATGGTCGAAAATTATTTTCGCAACATCGAACATATTGAATTGATATCGACTCCTTTTTTTTTCTTCCAATCAGCATATCTTCATTCAGGTTGCATATATTAACCTTTTGTATACCACCGCAGATGAATTATTAATGCTTTTTATCTGCACGCTTTTTATTCAAATAACTTTTATATTGTATTTTTTAAGGTGTATTTTTATTGTGTAATTTGTTATATGTTCACTTTGTTCTTGATCTATATATCGGTGTAATAAATATAATAATTTTGAATAGTCTGTGTGTGGTCCATTGGGAGAGTGCTCAGCCTTTCTATATACATTTTCAATTTATTTGACTGGGTGAGTCATCAGGCTTAGTAGCACCCATCCACAGTGAAAGGCGATAGAGAGCCACCATACTCTTTATATTATTTTGATTTTTTCTCCTGATTTCAAAACTCATAGGGACCATCTACGTCAGGTCTTGCTCATTCTGCGGGAGAATAAATTATACGCTAAACTGGAAAAATGTGTGTTTGCGGTTCCAGAAATTCAATTTCTGTGTTTTCTTCTCTCCGCTTCTGGTTTTCGCATGGACCCTGAGAAGGTCCGCGCTGTGCTTGATTGGGAGCTTCCTGAGAATCAGAAGGCGCTGATGCGGTTTTTGGGTTTTGCCAATTATTACAGGAAGTTAATTTTGAATTATTCCTCTGTTCTTAAACCACTCACTGATATGACTAAAAAGGGGGTAGATTTTTCCTTCTGGTCGGTAGATGCGCTTAAGGCCTTTTCTAGTATCAAAGAGAGTTTTGCTTCCGCTCACATCTTGGTACAACCTGATGTCTTGGAGAGCACCCGACAGTAGTAGGGAGGGTGATGAGGGACTGATGGTGCCCCTTACCCTTCCCAGGTTATAAGCAGGCCCCTACCTGGTTATATGGTCCGGGGGGCAATATATGGCAAATGAGTGGAGATGGAATGGAAAGGGTTAAAAGCGGATAGTGGTGTGGCTATGGAGAAGGAAGGGGAGGTGGCAACTGCAAGGGATATATACGCCCCCCCCCTGCGCCTGCCTCTTCCTCTGTTCAGCGAAGGCAAGCTGGTCCCACCCGCCCTCCCTTGTTATGGTTTTTGATTATCTTGTGTTTGGATGGTCATGTTGTATTTCCTTTTTTCGAGGTTCCTGGTTGGTGTGGAATTCGGAAGTCACAGCTGGCGGCAATGTAGAGAACAGGAGCATGATGGGAGCAGATTTGGCGCACGTGCCCTCTGGTGTCCAGGGGTTGGCACACGCACAGAAGGAGTGGTTGGAGGAGGAGTTTAAAATTGCCTTTATAATGTGAGCTGTGGCCGACAATCACCCAGTAAAAGAGAGTTTTAAAGTTGAACGATGTCCGTGTCCTTTGTTTTAGGATAAGTTAATAACGGGGGGGGGGGCCTGAAGGTATGTCTTATCCTAACCCCCTTTTTTCCTGAATACCAACAGTCCTCTGCCTTTCATTGTTGAGGTGGACGCTTCTGAGGTGGGCGTGGGTGCGGTCTTGTCTCAGGGTCCCTCTCCTGCCAAATGGCGACGGTGTGCCTTTTTCTCAAGGAAACTCTCCTCCGCAGAGAGAAATTATGATGTGGGAGATAGGGAGTTGTTGGCCATAAAATTAGCTTTTGAGGAATGGCGCCATTGGCTAGAGGGAGCCAGACTCCCTATTACCGTGTTTACCGACCATAAGAATCTGGCCTACTTGGAATCAGCCAAGCGTCTGAACCCGAGACAGGCCAGATGGTCTTTATTCTTTTCTAGGTTTAATTTTGTTGTCACGTTCCGCCCTGGGGTTAAAAATGTGAAGGCTGATGCCCTGTCACGGTGTTTTCCGGGAGGGGGGAACTTTGAAGACCCGGGTCCCATTTTGGCTGAAGGGGTGATCGTCTCTGCTCTTTATCCTGATTTGGAGGCAGAGGTTCAGGCAGCCCAGGCAGAGGCTCCTGATCTTTGTCCTCCTGGGAAATTGTTTGTGCCTCTCGCTTTATCACACAAGGTTTTTAAGGAGCACCACGATACTGTCCTCGCTGGGCACCCGGGGAGTAGAGCCACAGTGGATCTTATTGCTCGGAGATTCTGGTGGCCGGCTCTTCGTAAGACGGTTGAGGGTTTTGTGGCAGCCTGCGAGACCTGCGCTCGTGCCAAGGTCCCTCATTCACGGCCATCGGGTTCTCTCCTCCCGTTACCCATTCCTTCCCGTCCTTGGACGCATCTGTCCATGGACTTCATTACGGACCTGCCTCGTTCCTCGGGGAAGACTGTGATTCTGGTAGTAGTGGACCGTTTTAGCAAAATGGTGCATTTCATTCCCTTTCCTGGGTTACCCAATGCTAAAACGCTGGCGCAAGCATTTGTTGATCACATTGTCAAATTGCATGGCATTCCTTCAGACATAGTTTCTGATAGGGGCACGCAGTTTGTTTCCAGATTCTGGAAGGCCTTGTGTTCTCGCTTGGGGGTTCGGTTGTCGTTCTCTTCTGCTTTTCACCCGCAGTCGGATGGCCAGACCGAACGCGTCAATCAGAATCTGGAGACATATCTGAGCTGTTTTGTGGCAGAGAATCAGGAGGATTGGTGTTCTTTTTTGTCCCTTGCTGAGTTTGCTTTAAATAACCGTCGCCAGGAGTCCTCGGATAAGTCACCATTTGTTGGTGCATATGGGTTTCATCCGCAGTTTGGGACGTTTTCTGGAGAGGGGTCTTCTGGTTTACCTGATGAGGAGAGATTTTCCTCGTCTTTGTCATTTATTTGGCAAAAGATTCAGGGTAATCTGAAGAGGATGAGTGAGAGATATAAGCATGTGGCGGATAAGAGACGTGTGCCTGGTCCGGACCTGAAGGTGGGTGATCTGGTGTGGTTGTCTACAAAGAATATCAAACTGAAGGTTCCCTCCTGGAAGTTGGGTCCTAAGTTTATTGGGCCTTACAAGATCTTGTCTGTCATCAATCCCGTTGCCTTCCGTCTTGATCTTCCTCAGACTTGAAAGATCCATAATGTTTTTCACAGGTCCCTATTAAAACCGTATGTCCAACCCACTGTACCCTCCTCTTTGCCTCCTCCACCGATTGTTGTTGATGGTAATCTTGAATTTCAGGTCTCTAGGATTGTGGATTCTCGCATTATCCGCGGTTCTCTCTAGTACCTCGTTCATTGGGAGGGTTATGGTCCTGAGGAGAGGATGTGGGTCCCAGTGGCGGACATTAAGGCCACTCGTCTTATCAGGGCTTTCTATAGGTCCCATCCTGAGAAGGTGGGCTCTGAGTGTCCGGAGTCCACTCGTAGAGGGAGGGGTAATGTCACTGCCAGCTCTCTGAGAAGCTCACTTTGCGGTTTATACTACTTCCTGGATTATGTTCACTGCTAGAGGCTACAACTGCTGGTTCCTCAGATAAGTATTTTCCTTTATTTGTGTTTCCGTGCTGGCTTGATTCTAGGTGACCCTGACTCCCTCCGTATTAAGTGCAGGGAGCCGGTGGTCGTGTCCCCTCACTATTATAGGGTTTTTTAGGTGTCACACAGTCTAGGTACGAGGGCATGCAATTATCTATCATAAAGATCTTTGCATAGGCTTAGCAGTCAGGGAGAGCTCTTGGGGTTTTGTAGGGCTCACCCATATGTTTCTTAGTTTGGGATCAAGTCAGTCGGATGTTTATTTATAATGTCCAGTTTTCTGCAACGCCATCCGTGACAGTAAGTCCATAAAGTCTCAACCGCCTATTCTGAGACTTTAGTCTAGAGTACAAGGCTTGCTATCCCCTCCCTTTAGTTTTGAGCAAAACAACAATTGGTTGCAAGGATTAACATTGGCTCACGAACATAAAAGAAGCAATACCTCCACCTATCCCCCGCTGCTGCTGTTATGATGCAGTCGGGTTCTCTCTCCTTCTGGCTCCTGTCTTGACATACAGGAAATGCCTCAGCAATGACCACTGCAGGTCATTGCTGCTGTCAGTGATTGGCTGAGAGGGCATTTTGATGCATGTCCCCATGCCAAATTCTCAACCTAACCTATTCCCTCCTAACATTACATACAGCAATACGAAACATACAGGGTAAGGCTACCACACCTGCAGCACTACAATCCGGCCACCTGATCCGGTAGAAAGTGCAAGGAATTGGCCAGACACAAACTGCAGCGTGCAACGGTTTGTGTCCCGCTGATTCTCTGCATTTTTGCCAGATTGTGGCCAGATCTCTGCCGGACCCCATTATAATTAATGGGGCCGGCGGGCATTCTGTCTGCATCCAGCAGTGCCAGATCCAGTGAATCACTAACGCAGATGTGAAGGTAGCCTAATACAGCGCCACACACACCTTACATCTCTCCTGATGTAGATGTTCTCTTTCCTCATCTTCTCCATTCAGACCAGACCACCATGATGATTTCTTTCAGCCATCTCTCGTCTCTGCAGAGTTTGACAAACAGACATTTTAGTTTCCTACTTTTCCATCATCCTCCCACCTTCTCAACATCCCATTGTGCACCCCCAAAACTTAGACGCTGTGCTCCCCTATACTATACTGCAGAAACAAATAATCCCCCTGAAAATACTAGTAGCACACAGATAGTGCCCCTTCAATAATTATTGGAACATAGTGCCCTTAAAACTGTGCCCCTGACACTATTAGTGTAAACATAATGTCCCCCAAAAAGAACTGTGCTAAGCTGATACTGTGCCAGTGTGCCCCCCAGTGTAATAGTGCTCCCAAAGTCCCAACAATAGTAATAATTATGTGCCAAAGTGCACCTAGTAGCAATAGTGCTCCGACAGGGTCCCCAAAAGAACTAATGTCCCCACTGTATCCCAGGAGTTATAATGCTCCCATAGTGCCCATACTAGTATTCATGTTCCCCATAGTCCTCCAGTTGTAATAAAGCTCACCAAAATGCCCCTGGTAGTAATAATTCTCTTTATAATGTGTGACAGTAGAAAAATGTCCCCTTATAATGTGTGACAAGTACAAAAAATGCCCTGTTGTATGGTAGTAAAAAAAATACCTCCTCTTAGTGCGCCCAGTAGAGCCAATGTCCCCAGAGTGCCCTCATGTGTGCCAATGACCCGTACTGTGTGCCACTACAAAAATAAAACACTTGTAGTTCCCCCAGTTGAGCTTAGGTGTCCATAGTGCCCCTATAATTTGTGCCAGTATAAATACTCCTATAGTGTGCCCCACATAGATGCCCCCATAATGCTCCTCTCCCCCCTTCCCCATAGTGCCCCCAAAATGTGTGCCAGTATCAAATGCCCCCATATAATGCTCCCATAGTGCTCTTCTCCCCTACTTCTCCATAGTGCCCCTCATAATGGTTGCCAGTATATAGGGCGCCCAGTAGATGCCCCAATAGTTCTTCTCACCCCCACTTCTCCATAGTGCCCCCATAATGTGTGCCAGTATATAGGTCCCCCCGTAGATGCCCTCATAGTGTTCCCCCCCCACACTTCTCCATAGTTCCCCCCATAATGCGTGCCAGTATATAGGGCCCCCAGTAGATACCCCTATAGTGGCCCAGCCCTTCTTCGCCATAATATACTGAAAAAAATAAACACTAATACTTACAGTACCTCCATGCCACTTTCATGGATGTGATGCAGGCCTCTTCCAGCAGTGGAGGTATAACATAGGGGCCCAACGCCGACCCGAACGCCCACATACTGCAACTTGGCACAGGAGCGCATAGTTCCCTGCCCCACCACCGATCACCGCCATAGGCTTCAGGCCTAGTAGGCCTGAGGCCTATGTGGTAGTATAATCCCGGCGTAGGCGTGCGTGTTTACATCATTGCGCACTTGTTCCGGGACGCAGGACCATGAAGATTGCATGCCTGCTGCCTGCCTAACCATCCTGGACACAGGTATGTATTCGCTTTTATTTTAAAAAAATTTTTTTTACCCCAATTATGAAAAATCTAACGTGTCTGTGCAACAGACTCTGTAGAGACGAGATGCGGCTGAAAGAATTTGTCATGGCGGTCTGGGTCAAGCAGAGGAGAAGAGGAAGGAAAAGATCTACATGACAGGAGATGTCCCTGGATGTAAGAGGTATGTGGTGCTGTATTCCCCTATATGTAGAGCTGCTCACCACTGTGACCTGCGTCTCATCTTCTCCTCCAAGTCTTTTTTATTATAATAATATGTATTTTAAATTTGGCAACTAAAATTTTAATTTGTCCCCTGCAGTCCTATGTAACAGCGATAACTTTCTGTGTGCAGATAATGTACAGTCGTGGCCAAAAGTTTTGAGAATTAGATAAATATTGGAAATTAGAAAAGTTGCTGCTTAAGTTTTTATAATAGCAATTTGCATATACTCCAGAATGTTATGAAGATTGATCAGATGAATTGCATAGTCCTTCTTTGCCATGAAAATTAACTTAATCCCCAAAAAACCTTTCCACTGCGTTTCATTGCTGTCATTAAAGGACCTGCTGAGATCATTTCAGTAATCGTCTTGTTAACTCAGGTGAGAATGTTGACGAGCACAAGGCTGGAGATCATTATGTCAGGCTGATTGGGTTAAAATGGCAGACTTGACATGTTAAAAGGAGGGTGATGCTTGAAATCATTGTTCTTTCATTGTTAACCATGGTGACCTGCAAAGAAACGTGTGCAGCCATCATTGCGTTGCATAAAAATGGCTTCACAGGCAAGGATATTGTGGCTACTAAGATTGCACCTCAATCAACAATTTATAGGATCATCAAGAACTTCAAGGAAAGAGGCTCAATTCTTGTTAAGAAGGCTTCAGGGCATCCAAGAAAGTCCAGCAAGCACCAGGATCGTCTCCTAAAGAGGATTCAGCTGCAGGATCGGAGAGCCACCAGTGCAGAGCTTGCTCAGGAATTGCAGCAGGCAGGTGTGAGCGCATCTGCACGCACAGTGAGGCGAAGACTTTTGGAAGATGGCCTGGTGTCAAGAAGGGCAGCAAAGAAGCCACTTCTCTCCAAAAAAAAAACATCAGGCACAGATTGATCTTCTGCAGAAAATATGGTGAATGGACTGCTGAGGACTGGGGCAAAGTCATATTCTCTGATGAAGCCTCTTTCCGATTGTTTGGGGCATCTGGAAAAAGGCTTGTCCGGAGAAGAAAAGGTGAGCGCTACCATCAGTCCTGTGTCATGCCAACAGTAAAGCATCCTGAGACCATTCATGTGTGGGGTTGCTTCACATCCAAGGGAGTGGGCTCACTCACAATTTTGCCCAAAAACACAGCCATGAATAAATAATGGTACCAAAACCCTCCAACAGCAACTTCTTCCAACAATCCAACAACAGTTTGGTGAAGAACAATGCATTTTCCAGCACGATGGAGCACCGTGCCATAAGGCAAAAGTGATAACTAAGTGGCTCGGGGACCAAAACGTTGACATTTTGGGTCCATGGCCTGGAAACTCCCCAGATCTTAATCCCATTGAGAACTTGTGGTCAATCCTCAAGAGGCGGGTGGACAAACAAAAAGCCACTAATTCTGACAAACTCCAAGAAGTGATTATGAAAGAATGGGTTGCTATCAGTCAGGAATTGGCCCAGAAGTTGATTGAGAGCATGCCCAGTCGGATTGCAGAGGTCCTGAAAAAGAAGGGCCAACACGGCAAATACTGACTCTTTGCATAAATGTCATGTAATTGTTGATAAAAGCCTTTGAAACGTATGAAGTGCGTGTAATTATATTTCACTACATCACAGAAACAACTGAAACAAAGATCTAAAAGCAGTTTAGCAGCAAACTTTGTGAAAACTAATATTTGTGTCATTCTCAAAACTTTTTGCCACGACTGTAGTAGATGTTCCATGCAGTCCTGTGTAACACCCCACATAACACAATAGTTTACTGTTATGTTATATAGGACTGTAGGTAACATCTATGACATCTGTACTCAGAGTTATGAGATGGTAGGAGTTTTGAACCCAAGAACACTGCATGTAAGGCAAGCGTCTAAACTAGGGATGAGCGAACCCGAACTGTATACATTTTCGTAAAAGTCCGGGTTCGGGTTCGGTGTTCGGCGCTTTCTTGGCGCTTTTTGAAAGGCTGCAAAGCAGCCAATCAACAAGCGTCATACTACTTGCCCCAAGAGGCCGTCACAGCCATGCCTACTATTGGAATGGCTGTGATTGGCCAGTGCAGCATGTGACCCAGCCTCTATATAAGCTTGGGTCACGTAGCGCTGCACGTCACTCTGCTGTTACAAGTGTAGGGAGAGGTTGCAGCTGCGACGTTAGGGCGAGATTAGACAGTGATTAACTCCTCCAAAACACTTAAGACAGTGATCGATCTGCAGCTGTGGATCATTGAACTGCTGCTATTCAATTGCTCACTGTTTTTAGGCTGCCCAGAGCGTTTTTCAGTCACTTTTTTTCTGGGGTGATCGGCGGCTATTTTGTGTCTTGTGGTGCGCCAGCACAAGCTGTCACCAAGTCCATTTAACCATCAATAGTGTGGTTATTTTTTGGCTATATCCTACATCAAGGGCAAGCTGCCACCAAGTCCATTTAACCATCAATAGTGTGGTTATTTAAATCTATCCCTAAAAGGGTATATTAGATTCAAGGTGCTGATAGGGTCATTCTCAATAACTTCACACACACGCTACTGTGCATATCCAAGTCTAATTCTGTCCGTAAACGTATACCTGTCACCCAGCGCCTAAATAATAGGCCTCAAATTTATATTCAGCTAAATCTGTCATTACTGTTGTGCCTGTATTAGTGTAATACGGTACCTAAATAGATAGCCAGACAGTGTTAGGTGTCTGTAAAAAAAAGGCCTGAATTTGAATTCAATACATAGGCCCGAATAATATTTTTCTTATTGTGGTGAACGGTAACAATGAGGAAAACATCTAGTAAGGGACGCGGACGCGGACATGGTCGTGGTGGTCTTAGTGGACCCTCTGGTGCTGGGAGAGGACGTGGCCGTTCTGCCACAGCCACACGTCCTAGTGTACCAACTACCTCAGGTCCCAGTAGCCGCCAGAATTTACAGGGATATTTGGTGGGGCCCAATGCCGTTCTAAGGATGGTAAGGCCTGAGCAGGTACAGGCATTAGTCAATTGGGTGGCCGACAGTGGATCCAGCACGTTCACATTATCTCCCACCCAGTCTTCTGCAGAAAGCGCACAGATGGCACCTGAAAACCAAGCCCATCAGTCTGTCACATCACCCCCATGCATATCAGGGAAACTGTCTGAGCCTCAAGTTATGCAGCAGTCTCTTATGCTGTTTGAAGACTCTGCTGGCAGGGTTTCCCAAGGGCATCCACCTAGCCCTTCCCCAGCGGTGGAAGACATAGAATGCACTAACGCACAACCACTTATGTTTCCTGATGATGAGGACATGGGAATACCACCTCAGCACGTCTCTGATGATGATGACGAAACACAGGTGCCAACTGCTGCGTCTTTCTGCAGTGTGCAGACTGAACAGGAGGTCAGGGATCAAGACTGGGTGGAAGACGATGCAGGGGACGATGAGGTCCTAGACCCCACATGGAATGAAGGTTGTGCCACTGACTTTCACAGTTCAGAGGAAGAGGCAGTGGTGAGACCGAGCCAACAGCGTAGCAAAAGAGGGAGCAGTGGGCAAAAGCAGAACACCCGCCGCCAAGAGACTCCGCCTGCTACTGACCGCCGCCATCTGGGACCGAGCACCCCAAAGGCAGCTTCAAGGAGTTCCCTGGCATGGCACTTCTTCAAACAATGTGCTGACGACAAGACCCGAGTGGTTTGCACGCTGTGCCATCAGAGCCTGAAGCGAGAAATGATTCTGATACTTGACTATGATATCTGACCATGTCCTAAAATGAACACTGTACTAATGGAAGCACTCATCTCCCGCTGCCCAGCTGCCAAACCTCCAAATGGGCCCCCCTCCCACACTGGGCCCCTGAGCAGCCGGTTCGGTATGTCCACCCCTGAGTGAAGGATCAGTAGAGATGAGTATTCGTTTTTACATGTTTCTAAGCCAATCTGACCACACTGTCACCAATTCTTGTTGCACCGGACTACCTCTTTAAATAAAGTTTATGTAGATTTAATGTAATGGTAGTAGCTGGCCACCAATACTCCCCTAGATACTGCCATGGTTTCGGGCTTTCTGTTCGAGCAAGCACTGTTCTCCCCGGGCACCTCCGCCGCTGTCTGCTTCCAGTCTCATTGCACCTATATTAAGTGGTCCAGCTCTCTTCACAGTTGCCTGAGCGTCAAAGGTCCTTGTGTCCTGCTAAGGTCTGTATTCATACATTTCAGTGTTCCTGAACTCTTGATCCATGTCTGCCTTTCAGATTCCTCTACCTGTCTGATCCCTGCCTGTTCTGTTTTGACTTTCTTTTTGCTGACCTGGATTGCCTGACCTGTATCGGTGCCGCCTGCCCTGACCCTTTTCTTGTACGACTTACCCTTCTGTCCTGCACTGTTTCTCCTGGATACAGCTCAGCCGGTTGAGTACATCCATACCTCTGGTGCCTTGTACTGGTATTCCCTGGTCCGCCTGGGCCAGCTCCTTCGTGTGTCAACCCCCCTCAAGACGACCTGGTGTTCTCCTCGGGAAAGCCTATCACCACCATCTGGGGTATTGTAAAGAATGAAGGGTTCACTTAGACGCCCTTAGAGGAGGTTGGTCATGTGGCACAGTGGGTCCACACCCGCTGATAGTGACATTTAAAACAAGAAAAATCCTACAATCCCACCCTTTTTTTCACTGGCCAGTAAGCCAGAGGCTTCCTGTTCTGTGGAGATCACCTCTCAGCAATCATCTCATTATCATTACATTCAGGATAACAATGAAAGATCATGTCCACAACATTTGTTTTGTGAACATATTTAGTCTATTATGCCCTATGATCCATAAAGGATATCTCTAAATGCTGTCAACAGCAGCTCAGGAAAGATGGCTGAACCTATCATTCTTAGAATGCCTATGAAGGCCTACCTAGAAAACCCACTTTTAAACATGGGACCAACACAGATGCCTTCAGCTGTCAAGTGCACATGTAACAGATCAGCCAGTGTCATAGGTACAAAACTGCTGATAGATGCCCTTTTAAATGACAACTCCTCAAAAATGTTTTTAAAAAAAACCTATGGGTTTTGAACTGAGGAGATGAAAATTAAAACCATCTCAAAGGGGATGTCCAGCCTAGGAGTTGACAACCCCAATGATTGGAACTTAACTTGTCCCCCCCCCCCCCCAAAAAAAAACAAAAAAAAAACACCTGTCCAGAGTCCTACCATCCAAACTATCCCCCCCCCCCCCCCCCCGGCATGTTCCTGGCCAAGTCCAATACCCCCCAGACAGTCAATCACTGGCCTCAGTGGTCACATGTGCTAGACTGCTAGTGATGTGCCGTTCTAGAACATGTAACTGTTGAGGTCAGTGATTGGCTGCAGAAATCACAGGACTAAATCACTTCCTGTCCGGTGGGACCGGAACTGGCTGGAAATGCGGCAGTGGCCACACTTCAGACTAGTTTATTTATTTTATTTTATTTTTAACTGGACACGGGTTCAACCACTGACGGTTCCAATGCTGCACAATCCCTTTAACCCCTTAGGGACCGGGCTCATTTTCACCTTAAGGACCAGGCCATTTTTTGCAAATCTGACCAGTGTCACTTTATGTGGTGATAACTTTAAAACGCTTTGAGTTATCCAAGCCATTCTGAGATTGTTTTTTCATCACATATTGTACTTCATGACACTGGTAAAATGGAGTCAAAAAAATTCATTTTTATTTATAAAAAAATACCAAAATTTACCAAAAATTTGCAAATTTACAAGTTTCAATTTCTCTACTTCTATAATACATGGTAATACCTACAAAATAGTTATTACTTTACATTCCCCATATGTCTACTTCATGTTTAGATCATTTTGGGAATTACATTTTATTTTTTGGGGACGTTACAAGGCTTAGAAGTTTAGAAGCAAATCTTGAAATCTTTCTGAAATTTTCAAAAACCCACTTTTTAAGGACCAGTTCAGGTCTGAAGTCACTTTGTGAGGCTTACATAATAGAAACCACCCAAAAATGACCCCATTCTAGAAACTACACCCCTCAAGGTATTCAAAACTGATTTTACAAATGTTGTTAACCCTTTAGGTGTTCCACAAGAGTTAATGGCAAATGGAGATAAAATTTCAGAATTAATTTTTTAGCAAATTTTCCATTTTAATCATTTTTTTTCCAGTAACAAAGCAAGGGTTAACAGCTAAACAAAACTCAATATTTACTGCCCTGATTCTGTAGTTTACATAAACACCCCATATGTGGTCGTAAACTGGTGTATGGGCACACAACAGGGCGAACAAGGAAAGGAAAGCCATATGGTTTCTGGAAGTTAGATTTTGATGGCCTTTTTTTTGACACCATGTACCATTTGAAGAACCCCTGAAGCACCCCTAGAGTAGAAATTCCATAAAAGTGACCACATCTAAGAAACTACACCCCTCAAGGTATTCAAAACTGATTTTACAAGCTTTATTAACCCTTTAGGCGTTCCATAAGATTTTATGGAAAATGGAGATAAAATTTCATAATTTTACTTTTTTGGAAGATTTTCAATTTTAATAATTTTTTTCCAGTAACAAAGCAAGGGTTAACAGCCAAACAAACTCAACATTTATTACTCTGATTCTGCAGTTTACAGAAACACCCCATATGTGGTCGTAAACTGCTGTACGGGGACACAACAGGGCGCAGAAGGAAAGGAACGCCATTTGGTTTTTGGAATGCAGATTTTGCTGGATTGGTTTTTAGACACCATGTCCCATTTGAAGCCCCCTGATGCACCCCTAGAGTAGTAACTCCAAAAAAGTGACCCCATTTTGGAAACTACGGGATAAGGTGGCAGTTTTGTTGGTACTATTTTAGGGTACATATGATATTACACTTTTTGTGAGGCAAAGTAACAAAAAATAGAAATTCTGAAATCTCATCTCCGTTGGCCATTAACTCTTGTGGAACACTTAAAGGGTTAACAAAGTTTGTAAAATCAGTTTTGAATACCTTGAGGGGTGTAGTTTCTTAAATGGGGTCACTTTTTTCAGTTTCTACTCTAGGGGTGCATCAGGGGGGCTTCAAATGGGACATGGTGTCAAAAAACCAGTCCAGCAAAAACTGCCTTCCAAAAATCATATGGTGTTTTTATTAATTTTTTTTTACAGTGTTCACCTGAGGGGTTAGGTCATGTGGTATTTTTATAGAGCAAGTTCTTACGGACGTGGCAATACCTAATATGTATACCTTTTTTTTTTATTTAGGTTTTACACAATAATATCATTTTTGAAACACAAAAAAAACATGTTTTAGTGTCTACATAAGCTGAGAGCCATAGTTTTTTTTATTAACAAATGTTTTTTTTAGCACAGCTTTTATTTTTTATTTTTTACAG
Organism: Bufo bufo; assembly: GCF_905171765.1. NCBI lineage: Eukaryota > Metazoa > Chordata > Amphibia > Anura > Bufonidae > Bufo > Bufo bufo. The sequence goes on along the minus strand of NC_053389.1, from coordinate 47,998,739 downwards.
TGTTCACCTGAGGGGTTATGTCATATGATATTTTTATAGAGCTGGTCGTTACGGACGAGCGATACCTAATATGTATACTTTCTTTTATTTTTTTAAGTTTTACATAATAATATCATATTTTAAAAAAAAAAAAAAACATGTTTTAGTGTCTCCATAGTCTGAGAGTCATCGTTTTTTCAGTTTTTGGGTGATTGTCTTATGTAGGGTATCATTTTTGTGGGAGGAGATGACGGTTAGATTGGCACTATTTTGGGGGGCATACGACTTTTTGATCGCTTGCTATTACACATTTTGTGATGTAAGGTGACAAAAAATGGCATTTTTGACACCGTTTTTATTATTTATTTTTTTACGGTGTTCACCTCAGGGCGATACCTAATATGGCACCATGGACAGCAGGAAGCCTGTGAAGGTGTCCGGTTGCCATGGTAAGCATCACTCCCTGCCACAACAGAGCAGCAGGTCATGGAGAGGGAGGGGGGCCCCCTCCCTCTCCCATCGGGGCTGAAAAGGCACAGCAGCCCCCAATGGGAGAGGGAGGGAGCTCCCTCCCTGTTAACCTCTTCCATACAGCGGTCCCTACGGACCGTGGCATGGAAGGGGTTAAACAGTTGACATCTGTGCCAGCACAGATGTCAGCCGTTTCAAGTAGAGTGTGAGCAATGTGCTGACACTCTGCAAACCGCTTGGCCATCCTGAGAGAGGGGGCGGGCGGATGATCGTGCACCTGCCCGCCCCCCCAGCACCGCCCGCACTGCCACACCACCCGCACACCCCCGCTACGCCCGCCGGCACATAACACAAAGGGGGGGCGTTAAACATAAAATAAAGGTATTTTGAAGTTTCTGATCTCGCGGGGATCAGAAACTTACGAAAGCGCTGCAAACCGCAGGTCTGAATTGACCTGCAGTTTGAAGCGATCGCCGATACGGAGGGGTCACAGGACCCCCCTTGGCATTGACCCAGGGTGCCTGCTGATTGATTTCAGCAGGCACCCAGTTCCGATCACCGCCCACCACGCGGCGGTGATCGGAACTACACAGGACGTACCTGTATGCCCTGTGTCCTTAAGTACCGGGACATCAGGGCGTACAGGTACGCCCTGTGTCCTTAACAGGTTAAAGGGAACCTGTCATCAACTTTATGCTGACCATACTAAGGGCAATATAAAGTAGTGACAGAAATGCTGATCTCAGCGGTGTGTCACACATCAGCTAAAAGTAAGTGGTTGCCGAGAACCAGTATCATAATCATTGCCACCCAGGCCTTGAAAAGAGTCGAATCTACCTGAGAAGAGTCATGGTTATTCCTAATCTCCTGCACTCTCCCCCATCTGCTGCTGATTGGCAGTTCTCTCCTAGAGAAAAAGGGAGAAAACTAGGTAGAAGACTGTCAGTCATCAGCAGATGGGCGGGGAGAGCAGGAATTTATGAATAACCATGACTCTTCTCAGGTAGATTTGACTCTTTTCAAGGCCTGGGCTGAAATGTTTATGATCCTGGTTCTCAGCAACCACTTACTTTTAGCTCATAAGTAATGATGAGCGGCAGGGGTCATATTCGAATTTGCGATATTTCGCGAATATTTTGTAGAATATTCGCGAATTCGAATATTCGTTATATTCTACATTTTTTTTACTCTAAAAATCAGCAAGGTAATGATCGCATAATATACGAATATTATGTGATCAATACAGGCGTTGGTCAAAAACTAATATATAGCACTATAGAATTTAGTGCTATATATTTGTTTTTTAGAATATTCGTCATTTTTTTCCATCTGAGGTCATGATTCCTTCCTGCTTAAGTAACTTAAGCAGGGAGGAATCATGACCTTAGATGGAAAAAAATTATGAATATTTTAAAAAACTAATATATACAGCAATATAGCTAATATAGTGCTATATTTGTTTTTCAGAATATTCGTAATATTCTAAAACAAGAATATATAGCATTATAGCGAATATTTAAAAAAAATAATGAATATAGAGCAATTTAGCTAATATAGTGCTATAATAATTTTTTTCCAATCTGGACTTCAGATGAGAAAAAAATTACAACTATTAGACAAAGAAGATTATAGCACTATATTAGCTAAATTGCTCTACATTTGTTTTTTCGAATATTCACTATATTGCTATATATTCTTGTTTTAGAATATTACGAATATTCTAAAAAACGAATATATAGCACTATATCGAATATATTAGATTTTTAGAATATTCGTCTTTTTATTTTTTCTATCTGTACAGTTGTTCCACTTCGGCATACTCCTCCCCGAAAAGTGTCCCTGTCACCATGGGAATGCCTGGGGGTTAGAATATACCATCGGATCTGAGTTTTCATGATCTCACTCAGATCGTGAAAACTCAGATAAGATTGTATATTCTAACCCCCAGGCAAGCGTCCCCATCACCATGGGAGCACCTGGGGGTTAGAATAATTGGATCAGAATTTTCATGATCTCACCGAGATTGTAAAAACTCAGATCCGATGGTATATTCTAACCCCCAGGCGTTCGTGAAAACTCAGATCCGATGGTATATTCTAACCCCCAGGTGTTCCCATGGTGACGGGGACGCTTGTCGGGGAGGAGTATGCCGAAGTGGAACAACTGTACAGATTTAAAAAAAAAAAGACGAATATTCTATAAAACAAATATATTCGATATAGTGCTATTCGTCATTTTTCCCATTTAAAGTCATGATTCTTCCCTGCTTAACCACCTCCGGACCGCTGTACGCACAGACGCGTCCTGGAGGTGGTTGATTCATTCCTCCTGGACGCGCCGGCGCGTCCTCTCGCGAGACGCGAGATTTCCTGTGAACGCGCGCACACAGGCGCTCGCGCTCACAGGAACGGAAGGTAAGAGAGTTGATCTCCAGCCTGCCAGCGGCGATCGTTCGCTGGCAGGCTGGAGATGTGTTTTTTTTAACCCCTAACAGGTATATTAGACGCTGTTTTGATAACAGCGTCTAATATACCTGCTACCTGGTCCTCTGGTGGTCCCATTTGTTTGGATCGACCACCAGAGGACACAGGTAGCTCAGTAAAGTCCCACCAAGCACCACTACACTACACTACACCCCCCCCCCCCCGTCACTTATTAACCCCTTATTAGCCCCTGATCACCCCTAATCACCCCTGATCACCCCATATAGACTCCATGATCACCCCCCTGTCATTGATTACCCCCCTGTCATTGATCAACCCCCTGTAAAGCTCCATTCAGATGTCCGCATGATTTTTACGGATCCACTGATAGATGGATCGGATCCGCAAAACGCATCCGGACGTCTGAATGAAGCCTTACAGGGGCATGATCAATGACTGTGGTTATCACCCCATATAGACTCCCTGATCACCCCCCTGTCATTGATCACCCCCCTGTCATTGATTACCCCCCTGTAAAGCTCCATTCAGACGTCCGCATGATTTTTACGGATCCACTGATAGATGGATCGGATCCGCAAAACGCATCCGGACGTCTGAATGAAGCCTTACAGGGGCATGATCAATGACTGTGGTGATCACCCCATATAGACTCCCTGATCACCCCCCTGTAAAGCTCCATTCAGATGTCCGCATGATTTTTACGGATCCACTGATAGATGGATCGGATCCGCAAAACGCATCCGGACGTCTGAATGAAGCCTTACAGGGGCATGATCAATGACTGTGGTTATCACCCCATATAGACTCCCTGATCACCCCCCTGTCATTGATCACCCCCCTGTCATTGATTACCCCCCTGTAAAGCTCCATTCAGACGTCCGCATGATTTTTACGGATCCACTGATAGATGGATCGGATCCGCAAAACGCATCCGGACGTCTGAATGAAGCCTTACAGGGGCATGATCAATGACTGTGGTGATCACCCCATATAGACTCCCTGATCACCCCCCTGTCATTGATTACCCCCCTGTCATTGATCACCCCCCTGTAAAGCTCCATTCAGACGTCCGCATGATTTTTACAAATCCACTGATAGATGGATCGGATCCGCAAAACGCATCCGGACGTCTGAATGAAGCCTTACAGGGGCATGATCAATGACTGTGGTTATCACCCCATATAGACTCCCTGATCACCCCCCTGTCATTGATTACCCCCCTGTAAAGCTCCATTCAGACGTCCGCATGATTTTTACGGATCCACTGATAGATGGATCGGATCCGCAAAACGCATCCGGACGTCTGAATGAAGCCTTACAGGGGCATGATCAATGACTGTGGTGATCACCCCATATAGACTCCCTGATCACCCCCCTGTCATTGATTACCCCCCTGTCATTGATCACCCCCCTGTAAAGCTCCATTCAGACGTCCGCATGATTTTTACGGATCCACTGATAGATGGATCGGATCCGCAAAACGCATCCGGACGTCTGAATGAAGCCTTACACGGGCGTGATAAATGACTGTGGTTATCACCCCATATAGACTCCCTGATCACCCCCCTGTCATTGATCACCACCCCTGTCATTGATCACCACCCCTGTCATTGATCACCCCCCCTGTCATTGATCACCCCCCCTGTCATTGATCACCCCCCTGTCATTGATCACCCCCCTGTCATTGATCAACCCCCTGTCATTGATCAACCCCCCTGTCATTGATCACCCCCCTGTCATTGATCACCCCCCTGTAAGGCTCCATTCAGACATTTTTTTGGCCCAAGTTAGCGGAATTATTATTTTTTTTTCTTACAAAGTCTCATATTCCACTAACTTGTGACAAAAAATTAAATCTCACATGAACTCACCATACCCCTCACGGAATCCAAATGCGTAAAATTTTTTAGACATTTATATTCCAGACTTCTTCTCACGCTTTAGGGCCCCTAGAATGCCAGGGCAGTATAAATACCCCACATGTGACCCCATTTCGGAAAGAAGACACCCCCAGGTATTCCGTGAGGGGCATATTGAGTCCATGAAAGATTGAAATTTTTGTCCCAAGTTAGCGGAACGGGAGACTTTGTGAAAAAAATATCAATTTCCGCTAACTTGTGCCAAAAAAAAAAAATTTCTATGAACTCGCCATGCCCCTCATTGAATACCTTGGGGTGTCTTCTTTCCAAAATGGGGTCACATGTGGGGTATTTATACTGCCCTGGCATTTGACCAAGATATTTATCTCACCCAGCATGGGTATATGTAAAATGACACCCCAAAACACATTCCCCAACTTCTACTGAATACGGAGATACCAGATGTGTGACACTTTTTTGCAGCCTAGGTGGGCAAAGGGGCCCACATTCCAAAGAGCACCTTTCGGATTTCACTGGTCAGTTTTTACAGAATTTGATTTCAAACTCCTTACCACACATTTGGGCCCCTAGAATGCCAGGGCAGTATAACTACCCCACAAGTGACCCCATTTTGGAAAGAAGAGACCCCAAGGTATTTCGTGATGGGCATAGTGAGTTCATGGAAGTTTTTATTTTTTGTCACAAGTTAGTGGAATATGAGACTTTGTAAGAAAAAAATAAATAAAAAAAAAATCATCATTTTCCGCTAACTTGTGACAAAAAATAAAAAGTTCTATGAACTCACTATGCCCATCAGCGAATACCTTAGGGTGTGTACTTTCCGAAATGGGGTCATTTGTGGGGTGTTTGTACTGTCTGGGCATTGTAGAACCTCAGGAAACATGACAGGTGCTCAGAAAGTCAGAGCTGCTTCAAAAAGCGGAAATTCACATTTTTGTACCATAGTTTGTAAACGCTATAACTTTTACCCAAACCATTTTTTTTTTACCCAAACATTTTTTTTTTATCAAAGACATGTAGAACAATAAATTTAGAGCAAAATTTATATATGGATGTCATTTTTTTTGCAAAATTTTACAACTGAAAGTGAAAAATGTCATTTTTTTGCAAAAAAAATCGTTAAATTTCGATTAATAACAAAAAAAGTAAAAATGTCAGCAGCAATGAAATACCACCAAATGAAAGCTCTATTAGTGAGAAGAAAAGGAGGTAAAATTCATTTGGGTGGTAAGTTGCATGACCGAGCAATAAACGGTGAAAGTAGTGTAGGTCAGAAGTGTAAAAAGTGGCCTGGTCTTTCAGGGTGTTTAAGCACTGGGGGCTGAGGTGGTTAAGTTGCTTGTGGGCCAATGACTCATTGGCCCACAAGCAAGAAGCAGGGAGGAATCATGTTTTCAGATGTTAAAAAATGACGATTATTCGATATAGCAAATATATAGCACTATATTGGAAATCTTCGCGAATTCTCGAAGTTACGATATTCGAGATAAATATTCGTAATTCGAATATTCGTGCTCAACTCTACTCACGAGTGACACACTGCTGAAATCAGCATTTTTGTCACTAATTTATGCTGCCCTCAGTGAGGTCAGAATAAAGTTGTAGACAGATTCCCTCTAAAGGTCTAGACTGGATACAACTGTATCAAACCTTCAGCTGTGTAAGCAGGACTAGATGAGGATTGTTTTTTACATGACAGTAGGAATTTACATACTGTTCTATTATATACGTAGTGATGAAATTGCACAGTGAGAGGTTTTGTCTGGGAAAACAGGTATTTTCTTCCCAGCATGTGCTGCTGGGCTGATTTACAGTCAGGTGAGGTCAAATACCGGACCGGATTTTAGTGACGGTCCGGGTTTTGGCAGCACCTGGCTGTCCTTAAATAGGCAGCTGGGCTCAGAAGCCAGGTCTCTGTGTAGGGATCTGGGAGCCTTGTGTCTGGATGAAGGCTTGCTACCTGTTTGGCATGAAAACAGGTTGGTGCCCCTATGGTCCTTGACAGGATTCTTGAAGGGACACAAGTCAATAATGGTCCGCTGGGATGATCGGGCGGAAGAGGCTTTCTCCGCTTTGGAGTCGGCCCTGTGCGCGTCCCCGATTTTGATGACGCCTGACTTCAAAAGGGAGTTTATAGTACAGACCGATGCCTCCGAAGTAGGCCTCGGTGCTGTACTGTCTCAGGAAGTCAACGGACAGGAGCATGCCATTGTCTTCCTCACCCGTAAGCTCACCCCAGCCGAGACCCGGTATAGTATAGTGGAGAGAAAGTGCCTGACTATCAAGTGGGCACTAGAATCTCTCCGCTATTATTTATTGGGGAGAAAATTCCGCCTGGTGACTGACCACTCCCCTCTCAAGTGGATGAGCCAGGCCAAGGACAGAAATGCCCGGGTCACCTGATGGTTTCTCTCCCTACAAAACTTTACGTTTTCGGTGGAACACAGGGCAGGCCGGTTACAGGGAAACGCGGATGCCCTGTCTCGGGTACACTGTCTGGCGTGTGTTCACCCCCTCAGGGGTGACACAGTGAGAGGTTTTGTCTGGTAAAACCGGTATTTTCCTCCCAGCATGTGCTGCTGGGCTGATTTACAGCTAGGTCAGGTCAAATACCTGACCGGATTTTAGTGCCGGTCTGGGTTTTGGCAGTACCTGGCTGTCCTTAAATAGGCAGCTGGGCTCAGAAGCCAGGTCTCTGTGTTGAGATCTGGGAGCCTTGTGTCTGGATGAAAGCTTGCTACCTGTTTGGCGTGAAAACCGGTTGGTGCTGCTATGGTCAAGGACTCTTTGAAGCAGAATTGCCGCACGGTGTGAATCACCACCAACACCGCAAGATGACCTTTTGTTTGATTTTGAGTCCTTGTTTTGTCACTTGCCTAAAGTGTGAATAAAACACTGAACTGTTTGATCCAAAGAACTTGTTGTTGCCTCTATACTGCGTCCGCTAATCCTGTCTACCAGAGCGAATCCCCACAATATATATTTATATATAATCACTAGATAAGTCCTTTCAGGTGGAGGTTATAACTTGGTAAGGCCTCCGATCACGTATCTTGTCCATCTTCAGTCATGAGGAAGATAAGTTCCCATTAAATTTACCATCATGCAGAATAAACAATAGTCCACATACAATCACTGGATTCTGCCTCCGCAATTTACTGAAGTCGGTGATCCTTCAAGGGAAGATTTGTGTGGAAGGAAAGCGGCAAAGAATCCAATTTGTGCTGTAAAGACAGATCTGGAAAAGAGCAGAGAATATCCTCCAAGCCCTTTACAGATGACTACATGCAATAGCACCAATTCTCCATCCATCCAGCTTGATAGCCCTGAGCTAGTTCCCCCGAGGCATGAGCCGGATTCATACCCTGGTCATAGTGCCATAAATACATACAGTGTATATTACACAGTATCAATCACAGCAGAGTGAGGGTGGGGGTCATGAGATGGGTGGTCAGCAGGGGGTATATTACATACCAGGTCTCTGCATAATAAGCAGAATGTATTCATGACCCCCAGATGGCTAATACTTTGTAGCTGCCTGCTATTAAGATTTTTATTAGTCGGTGAACTTTACTTCTCATTTTGACAAATTTTCTCGTTATTCGAATCTAATGGGTAAAAGTTCATTAAGGTTGGTCAATGTCTGCCTATAGAATATTGTCTTTTATACGTGCACGTACTAAGAGAAGGTGATACTTTCTTTTCTGCTCTTCATGCCACAGAAGTGCCCACCGGATTCATTTATGTAAATTAGGGCCATTGTTCATTGTATTATACCTCAGTTGCAGTATTGCAAGGGTTAACCTTCTCTTGCTCTGTGAGCTGCTACCAGGCTGTTTCCAATTATTCGTCAACCTCAGCTATATAAGCTCTGGTGTTTCTTCCACCCCTTGCCTGAACAATTGGTCTCTCTAGCATGCTAGAGCTTGTAAAGAGCTATGATCCTTTTGTCTGCCTGTGTGCCGGACCTGTGCGTGTCCACCATACTGTTTCTCTGCTGCCTGCCTGACCTTTGGTTTGTTTCACGGATTTGCAAAAACTCTGCCATCCCTGACCTCTGCCTGTTTCCTTACTTTTATTGCCTGATCCCTTGGTGCTTTTCACCAGGACTTCCAAAAGGTAGCGGCCTGGTGATGCCCCTGCAGCAAAGGCCAGATCCCTCCATTAAAGGGTAAAAACTAGGGGAACAACAGGGTAATGCCCTCAGCAATAGAACATAGTCAGTCTTGTTAGTTAGCACAGTCCACACTCCCTACCCATAACAATAACTCACTGTGCGCACTTTGCACTGTCTCTCAAGTATCTCGTTATCCCTCCTCATGACACACATGATTGCTACTTATGCTGCAGCAAGCTTGCTGTTCTTTGTAGTTCTCACCTGGATTTTCCACAGGTCTGTACCTGTTCCAAGGTGTGGGAACTAAGAAGTGCAAGTTGCTACCCCTGCTACTGCTCTCCCCTCTCCACTATGTGGCTGTCACGCCCGTGTGTGGGAGGGAGACACTATACCAGACGAAGAAGGAGAGGGAACAAGGAACAAGGCCTGAAAGCAAGGGAAGTAAGAAGGACACCTCCTAGTCAAATCCCTAGTCACAGTCCTCACTGGCTATCAGTATAAACAGACTCCAAGGTGAGTTCATACACAGGAGTACCTAAAGTCCTAACTCACCTTATAAGACCCTGGCGATAGTGACAGGACTGGGACTACCTGTTCCTTCAGAAAGAAAGGACGACCATAAGTCTCCCTCAGGCCTACAACAAAGGGCAGGGGAAAAACACCACACAGATAAACCAAAACAAAATGCAAAAGGAAAAGGAAGCAATTAACTTTCCAGTAGCTATGAAAGCAACAGGAACTCAGCCGAGAACCAAACACCAGCAGACCACAGATACCACTGAAGCTATAAACCATTGTGGGAGAAGCAACTATAAATAAGGAAAGTTAAATGACCACAATAGCAACACCTGGAGGTCGGAGGTGTGGCCAGCATCAGAAACGACACAGACGCCTATTGATTCACAAGGAAACCTGTCAGATCAAAGCACGTGTTGCCAGTCTCACAGATCTTCTGTCACCCACTGTCGCGGGGACGTCCATATGTCTCGGTACGTCCGTGGCAGTGGCCCTATCTGTGCCCTGAGGTGGCGCACTTTTATGACTAGTACCACTCACCTCCACTTGCTAGCTAGTAGGGATGAGCAAATCGACTTCGGATGTGTCCAAAGTTGATTCGCATAAAACTTTATTCTAATATTGTACGGAGCAGGAGCTCCATACAGTATTAGAATGTATTGGCTCCGATGAGCCGAAGTTATTGCTTCGCGAAGTCTCGAGAGACTTCGGGTAATAACTCCATAAATTACTCGGGTTCGGTTCCAAGGTACCACTTGGAACCGAACCCAAGTTCGGGAAATGTCTTTTAACAGTACAAATGAATTTATGAAGTTATTGCGCGAAGTCTCACGAGACTTCACGAAGCAATAACTTTGGCTCATCGGAGCCAATACATTCTAATACTGTACGGAGCTCCTGCTCCGTACAGTATTAGAATGAAGTTTTATGCAAATCAACTTCGGATGTGTCATCCGAAGTCGATTCGCTCATCCCTACTAGCTAGCTACACACAGGAATATGGATGGATCTGTCTCCAGCAGCAGTTTCTTACCAGCACACAATTTCTCTCTGCCTGCATATCACTGAAACTAGGTCTGCAGGGCACTACTGTACTCATGATCCATGTCAAGGTCTTGCACAATTAGATCATGTAATCAAAAAGGTTCTGTGACCCTAACAGCATATTATCCTACAGCAACAACACATGTGGTTAGTAAGTGGCAGTATAACCACCATGCTGTTTACAAATGTATACATACAGTGCAATACATTTATATCACAGTGCAGTGCACCGTGTTTCTTACTGTCCCCAGTGTGGCTCACTTGCAATGTTCATTGCATCCTGCCCAAGGCAATGTGATTCCCCCCAGAATGGAGAAATGCTCTGGCAGACTGCCTGCCATATCTCCCACCACTATCTAGATAAGTCCTTTTTATTGTAATAACTTTTTACAGTACTCTCGCTGGCGTTCCTGGCCCATATCAGCACATTATTTACCTTTCCACTTAGCACATCAAGCATGGATGTAAGTTACATGGCACACTTATTGTAAGATATAAAAGCATGCAATAAATATAATATAGCATATACATTACTGGCATATTCGTCAGTAATTTGGCATGTCATAGTCACATAACAGTTCCAGTCCATGGTAACTCTTTGCAACAAGTTAACAGTAAGGCCTCATGCACACGACCGTTTTTGTGGTCCGCACTGCACGGTTGTGTGCATGATTCTTTTGTTTTCTTGTACGACAGGTAAAGCTGTTTCGAACCCACTTGTAAGGGTACTTTCACACTAGCGTTTTTCTTTTCCGGTATTGAGTTCCGTCCTAGGGGCTCAATAGCAGAAAAGAACTGATCAATTTTATCCTAATGCATTCTGAATGGAGAGCAATCCGTTCAGGATGCATCAGTTCAGTCCCTCTTACGTTTTTTGGCTGGAGAAGATACCGCAGCATGCTGCAGTTTTCTCTCCGGCCAAAAATCCTGAACACTTGCCGGAATTATTTTCCATTGAAATGCATTAATGCCCCAAGTGTTCCGGCAAAACAGATCCGGATTTACGGTCTGCGCATGCACAGACTTTTAAAAATGCAAAAAATAAATAAATACCGGATCCGTTTCTCCGGATGACACCGGAAAGCCGGATCCGGTATTTCTATGCATTTGTCAGACGGATCCGCATCCAGATCCGTCTGACAAATGCCATCCATCTGCCTGCCGGGATCCTCTGCCGCAAGTGTGAAAGTACCCTAAGCCTTGAAGGGTCCAGGTTTTGGACATTGGGGTCAGTGTTGGCACCTATGGACCTGGAACCATATGGCTTATAGCCCAGCAGCTGGTTAGACGTCCAGTGTCTCTCCCTCGCCTATTGACTGTTATATTTGTCTTTACTGAATTTCTCCATTTTCTTAGATACTTTACAATAAGTTTCCGGTTAATGCTGTTTGTGTGTGACTTTTAACTTGACGATTTGTCCTGAGCGTCTTTCTTTCCCTCTTCTTCATTTCTGTTAATTAAAAATGTGACTTTCAGGACAAATTAGAATGAAAAGCTTCTGTGCGGAAATTGAATTTATTAACCTGTTTACACTGTAGTTGCTGGAAGTCAAGTATTCCACATATACAAGCATGAGAACGTTCTGTAATTAATGCTGGCTTTAGATACCCCTCTTTTATGGTTGTACTGAATTAAACAAAGGACAATTATAATGTGACCTGTAATAAAAGGAACCAAGCACCAAACTGCTTTCTCTTCTTCAGCCTTGGTGTTTGCCCGCAGCTACCACTACAGGGAGCTCACTGTACAAAGATTTATACAGATCCAGTTGGGTTCAGTACTATTACAGTAGTAAAAATCCATATACTGTGAGCTCCCCCTAGTGGAGACTATACTCTTCTGGGATTACTCAATTGAAGTCAGTCCATCCACCTTCTCATCTCAGACTTTGATGGCATACCCTAGGAATATACCATCAATGTCAGATAGGTGCGGGTACCGCCTCTTGAACCTGCTCCTGTTTCTAGGACGGGCCCCCGAAGTAAAAGAGAGCACACCATGCCTGTGCTGGATGATCTCCTTTCGTTGCTTTGGGAGTACCAAAAATAGCCGAACGAGTGCATTCATCTATTTTCAGAAGTTCAATAGCGGTGAATGTAGAGCGCACCACCAACCCAATCATCGCTATGGGACTGCTGGATATAGCCAAGCCAGAGCTTAGCTATTTTGAGAATTCCCATAGAGGGAACGGAGGGTGGCTGCTCACTCTTCACTTTAGGGCAGCCCATTACAGAGCCCACACATGGACAAAATTGTTGGCACTCTTCCGTTAAAGAAAGAAAACCCCACAATGGTCACTGAAATAACTCAAAACTCACAAAAGTAATAATAAATAAAGAAAATACTGAAAAATCTGACATTTTGATTTTGAATTGTGGTTCAACAGAATAATTTAAAAAAACAAACTAATAAAACTGTCCTGGACAGAAATGATGGTCCCTTAACTTAATATTTTGTTGCACAACCTTCATAGGCAATTATTGCAATCAAGTGATTTCTGTAACTCTCAATGAGACTTCTGCACCGGTCCACTGGTATTTTGGCCCACTCCTTGTGAACAAACTGCTCCAGCTGTCTCAGGTTTGAAGGGAGCCTTCTCCAGACTTCATGTTTCAGCTCCTTCCTCAGATGTTCAATAGGATTTAGATCAGAGCTCATAGAGGCCACTCCCATGCTTTGTTCTTAGTCATTCTTGGATGTTTTTAGGTGTTTTTTTGACCCGTGACCTGTGACTGAGACCAAGCTTTCTAACACTGGGCAGCACATTCCCCCCCAGAATGCCATGATAGTCTTGAGATGTCATTGTACCCTGCACAGACTCAAGACCCTGTGCCAAATGCATCTTTCACACAATGTACAATGTTCTTTTCTTTGTTAGCTTCATTTTTACCTCTGAGAACATAGAGCTGATGAGACTTGCCAAAAAGCTCCAGTTTTGTCTGATCTGTCCAAAAGGACATTCTCCCAGAAGCTTTGTGGCTTGTCAATAAGCATTTTGGCAAATTCCAGTCTTTCTTTTTTTACGATTTGCTTTTAACAGTGGTTTCCTCCTCAGTCGTCTTCTATTAAGTCCACCGTGGATGGTGCAATCTGACACTGATGTACTTTGACCTTGAAGTTCACCTCTAATCTCTTAGTTTTTCTGGGCTCTTTGGTTACCAATATTATCCATCTCGTCAATTTGTCATCGATTTTCCTCTTGCGGCCACGTCCAGGGAGGTTGGCTACAGTCTTGTAGATCTTAAACTTTTAAAAAATTTGGGCAACTGTAGTAACAGGAACATCAAGCTGTTTGAAGATGGTTTTATACCCTTTACCTTTAACATGTTTGTCTGTAATTTTCTTTCTAATCTCCTGAGACAACTCTCTCCTTAGCTTTCTTTGGTCCATGTTCAGTGTGGTACCCACCATGATACCAAACAGCACAGTGACTACTTTTCACCCTTTAAATAGGCAGACTGACTGATTACAAGACACCTGTGATGCTAATTACAGGACATACCTTAGTTTAGCATGTCCCTGTGGTCAAATTATTTGTAATCTTTCCAGGGGAACCATCATATTCTGTTGATCAACAATTCAGAAGCAATGTCTGATTTTCATTAGCTGGTTTTCAGTAAATTTTTATTATTACTTTTTTCAGTTTCAAGTTATTTCAGTGATCATTGTGGGTTTTTCTTTTTTTAATGGAAGGGTACAGTACCAACAATTTTGCCTACGTGTATATCTGACATTGATGTCATACCCTAGCAATAAGTCATCAGTGTCTCAGATGGGAATACCCATTTAAAATTAAACAGCCGAAGTTCATTGTAACACGTAGTCTGTAACTTTTTAATATACCTTGTGTTTTAGTTCCTCACCATTTTGAAGATCTCTTCTTGTTGGCTTCCAAATACTTTGTCTGTGTCCTTTGGAAGACGTCCTCTAATACCATGGATTGGGGAACTGATGAAGCCGTCACTGCAGAAGCAATAAACCCAGGACATCCGGTTAAATTCCTCACTTTTTATATCTACTGTTGTCTTAATGCTGAAAGTCAATTCTGGTCTCAAGTATCCATCACTGAAATAACCACATCACTTGTTTTCCGCTTGTATAAATGTGCATTAACTGTGGCTACAAACTATACGTGATGTAAGTTTTTTGTCATGGGCGAGACACTGTCGTAATTTACCGGGGCTATAATCTCACAGGTACTTCCAGATCTAAATAGGTTAAATACAGAATTAAACTTGTAATTACAACATCTGTCTTTGAAAGGCATTACAGACAGACGTGGTGAGCCGCAGCCTCCATGCATTACAGCTTCCGCCAGCAGTCACACAGTTTATTGATCTGCCTGGATATTTCCCCTTAGTTACATGTAAAAGGAATGGGAAGCCTTCTGTAGCCTCCTACCTATGGTGGGTGATTTGGTGGCAATGAGCATGGCGTTAGTGCTTGGAACAGTAGAAAGGGTAGTGTGATAAGGAGAATGTGGTGGAGGTGGAAAGGGTAGTGTGATAGTGGTGGTGTTGGAAGGTAGAATGTGGTGCTGGTGCTGGAAGGTAGAGTGTGGTGGAAGTATAAAGCGTGTGTGGTCTGTGATGATGGTGGAGGTTCAAGGGAGTTTGTGGTGATGGAGTAGGTGGAAGAAGGAGTGTGGTGGTGATTATGGTGGAAGAAAGAGTGTGGTGATGATGGAAGTTGAAGGGGGAGTGTGGTGATTATGAAGTTGCATGTAGGAGTTTGCGGGTGGTGGTGGTGGTGGAAGAGAGAATGTGGTGGTTGTAGGTGGAGTGTGGTGGTGATGGGAGAATGTATTGGTGGCGATGGTGGAAGGGAGAGTGTGGTTGTGGTAGTGGAAGAAAAATGTGACAGTGAAAGCCTGGGAGGGGGAATGTGGTAGAAGAGAAAGTGTGGTGGAAGTAGAATTGGGTCTGGTGGTAATGATTAATGATGAGCGGCATAGGCAATATTCGTTTTCACGATATTTCGCGAATGTGTTGCATAATATTTGCGAATTCTAGAATTCTAAATATTCAGTCATTATTTCCGCGATTGTGCAAATCGGCACTAATGATGCACATATTTTTTGCGCAATACATGCAACTTCACATTTTATCAGGTCTGAGTAGATATTACTGATTGGTGCACTAAGTATTGTTGTGACATCACAGCACTATGTCTGTAGCATGTATGTATGGACAGCAGAGAAACAGTAGTTCCTATCACACTACTTAACACCCTGCACTGGAACCTATCAGCTACACTATATCTCTATATAACCTACACTGACTATCTCCAACTAACTATCTGTATTATATATTTGAGCTAACTTTAGTAACTATCTAATGTAATTGGATAAGGAATCGGATCCAGATGAAAGCACAGAGCACAGCAATGACACTGCTCTCTCTCTCAGAACTGCAAAAAACTACAGAAAATGGCTGCTGGGGAGGTTCTTATATAGTAAGGGGTCGGCAACTTTCCTATTGGTTGCTAGGGATGTTGCTAAGCTCTGACAAAGACATTGCAGCCTTCTCATTGGCCCACAAGCAAGAGGGGAGGTTACTGATGAAAGAAAAAAAACTAGAATATTCACGATTATGAATATATAGCACTAAATTCTAGATTTTCGCAAATTTTCCAGGTGCCGATATTCACGATAAAAATTTGCGATTAGAATATTTGCGATCCACACTAGTGATGATGGAAGTAAGAGTCTGCTGATGGTAGAGGTGGAAGTGGGTTGTGTTGGTGGAAGAGAGAATGTGATGGTGGTTGGGGGAATGTGGAGGTGGTGGAAAAAATGTGGAGTGTATTGCTGATGGTGGTGAGAAAGTGTGGTACTGGTAGTAGTGGAAGGAAGAATGTGGTGGTGGAGAATGAGTTGGTGATGGTGGAAGTGATAAGAGGAGTGTGGTTGTGATGATGGTGGAAAGGAGAATATAGTGTTACTGTGATGTGGTGATTGTAGGGGGAGTGTGGCAATGGAGACTATGGTGGTGGTGGTGAGATTGTGCATTGGTGGTGGAATGGAGATTGCGGATGTGGTGGTGTAAGAGAGATTAGTGGTGGTGGTGGTGGGAGAGTGTGGTGGAAGTAGAAGGGGGTGTGGTGGTGATGGTGGAGGTGGAAGGGAGAGTGTGGTGGTAGTGGAGGCGGAAGGGGGATGATAGTGGAAGACAGAGAAAGGTGGTGGTGATGGTGGTTGTAGGGAGAGTGTGGTGATGATGATTTTGGTGGAAGGTAGACAGTGGTGAAGTTGGTAGAGCATGTTTGTCAAGCCAGTAAAGATATTTTTATCTTTAACAGAATGAGTTAAAGAGTAAATGTCATGTTTTCATCAAAAAATCAATTTTAGCATATGTTACTGCTGCAGCAGCATTATGCATAAAGCAATCTTTAGTTTCTTCACATACCACTGTTTTCCTTGAGTTTTCCCTTAGTTACGGCTGTCTTGAATCCTACAATATGAGGATCTTCTCAAGATGGCTCCTCTGCCAGTTCTCTGAGGCCAAAACTGCTTTCCCTCACTTCCCATACACACTTGCTGTAGCCAGCAGCTCCCTGCCAGCCAATCAGATTGGATTACTGAGAGACACGCCTCCTCACTCTGAAGCCTAATGCAGGCATGCAGTGTGAAGGACCTCCCCTCTGTATTCTGTTTACATTAAAGGGGTTCTGCAGTTTTTTAAACTGATGATCTATCCTCTGGATAGATCATCAGCATCTGATCGGCGGGGGTCCGACACCCGGGACCCCCGCCGATCAGCTGTTTGAGAAGGCAGTGGAGCTCCAGCAGCGCCGCGGCCTTCTCTCTGTTTACCGCAGGCCCAGTGACTTCACGACTAGTATCAAAGGCCTGGTCGAGGCGGGGCGGAGCGCCGCTGCCTTCTCAAACAGCTGATCGGCAGGGGTCCCGGGTGTCGGACCCCCGCCGTTCAGATGCTGATGATCTATCCAGGGGATAGATCATCAGTTTAAACAAACTGCAGAACCCCTTTAAGTTGGGAGACAGAGAAGCCATAGCAACGGTCTTTTAAGAGAGCAGTGGAGAGGGACAGGAGACATTAATGAAAGCTGTTATTATAAGGTAATTACAGATCTTTTAGCAATCATTGACAGACTAACTCAGGTATACATGCCTAGCTCTAATAAACCAGCAAATTAAAAAAAAATGACAGTTTTCCTTTAAATCTCACACTCAGCGTGCGCCTCATACAGAGAGATTAATTAATTCTAAGAAAAAGAAAAAAGTTTTCAAATATTAGTCACTTCAATTTTCTATTTTTGTTCTTGGAATGAAGAGTAACAGACACTCTCCGCTCTCACGCCATGTGTGGCCATCTCACTGTGTCTGCGTTTTTATCTCTCTTTTCCCTTTCCTCTTCTGTTCTTGGTAGGGGGCACAAAAATTGGATATGTTCCCTCCCTGCTCAGAGCTACTGGGAAAATAAATGAAAATGCAAAGATCTAGCATATATCTATATATCCACATATATACTGTATATATACAGTCAGGTCCATAAATATTGGGACATCGACACAATTGTAACATTTTTGGCTCTATACACCACCACAATGAATTTGAAATGAAACGAACAAGATGTGCTTTACCTGCAGACTGTCGGCTTTAATTTGAGGGTATTTACATCTAAATCAGGTGAACGGTGCAGGAATTACAACAGTTTGCATATGTGCCTCCCACTTGTTAAGGAACCAAAAGTAATGGGACAATTGTCTTCTCAGCTGTTCCATGGCCAGGTGTGTGTTATTCCCTCATTATCCCAATTACAATGAGCAGATAAAAGGTCCAGAGTTCATTTCCAGTCTGCTATTTGCATTTGGAATCTGTTGCTGTCAACTCTCAAGATGAGATCCAAAGAGCTGTCACCATCAGTGAAGCAAGCCATCATTAGGCTGAAAAAACAAAACAAACCCATCAGAAAGATAGCAAAAACATTAGGCGTGGCCAAAAAAATTGTTTGGAACATTCTTAAAAAGAAGGAACGCACCGGTGAGCTCAGCAACACCAAAAGACCCGGAAGACCACGGAAAACAACTGTGGTGGATGACCGAAGAATTCTTTCCCTGGTGAAGAAAACACCCTTCACAACAGTTGTCCAGATCAAGAACACTCTCCAGGAGGTAGGTGTATGTGTGTCAAAGTCAACAATCAAGAGAAGACTTCACCAGAGTGAATACAGAGGGTTCACCACAAGATGTAAACCATTGGTGAGCCTCAAAAACAGGAAGGCCAGATTAGAGTTTGCCAAACGACATCTAAAAAAGCCTTCACAGTTCTGGAACAACATCCTATGGACAGATGAGACCAAGATCAACTTGTACCAGAGTGATGGGAAGAGAAGAGTATGGAGAAGGAAAGGAACTGCTCATGATCCTCAGCATACCACCTCACCAGTGAAGCATGGTGGCGGTAGTGTCACGGCGTAGGCATGTATGGCTGCCAATGGAACTGCTTCTCTTGTATTTATTGATGATGTGACTGCTGACAAAAGCAGCAGGATGAATTCTGAAGTGTTTCGGGCAATATCATCTGCTCATAATTGGCCAAATGCTTCAGAACTCATTGGACAGCGCTTCACAGTGCAGATGGACAATGACCCAAAGCATACTGCAAAAGCAACCAAAGAGTTTTTTAAGGGAAAGAAGTGCAATGTTATGCAATGGCCAAGTCAATCACCGGACCTGAATCCGATTGAGCATGCATTTCACTTGCTGAAGACAAAACTGAAGGGAAAATGCCCCAAGAACAAGCAGGAACTGAAGACAGTGGCAGTAGAGGCCTGGCAGAGCATCACCAGGGATGAAACCCAGCGTCTGGTGAGGTCTACGCGTTCCAGACTTCAGGCTGTAATTGACTGCAAAGGATTTGCAACCAAGTATTAAAAAGTGGAATTTTGATTTATGATTATTATTCTGTCCCATTACTTTTGGCCCCTTAGCAAGTGGGAGGCACATATGCAAACTGTTGTAATTCCTGCACCGTTCACCTGATTTGGATGTGAATGCCCTCAAATTAAAGCTGACAGTCTGCGGGTAAAGCACATCTAGTTTGTTTAATTTCAAATCCATTGTGGTGGTGTATAGAGCCAAAAATGTTACAATTATGTAGATGTCCCAATATTTATGGACCTGACTGTATATACATTTTTATATATGAGTTTGAAAAGGAAATGACTGGGCACACCTAAGGATATGTAGTGACCAAAAATTTATTAAGTAAAAGGACAAGTGGGTTTGCGGTAATTACAGTATCAGATATATAAATGCAAAACCGTTGAGTAATATAAGGTTTGCACACTTCAACAATGATTCATAAAAGGTCCATATAAAAATCCATGTAAAAAACACTATATATTTGTGGTTAATGTATAGACCAGTCACTGGATGGTAAGGGTACCGCCCGTGACTGATATCCACGCCTCAAACACAAATGGAATACAAGATAAAACTAGTAACAAAGCAGCAATCTAGTATCAGTTTAAATTCAGTGCAGACAATAGTTCGTAGATATAAAACTTAAGCCGCGATTAGATGGTGATGTTATAATCAACCCGACATACAGTAAGAATTCACTGCCCCGGAGTGGTCATGGGAGTCCAAGTGAACTATATGTTAGTTAGGAATAGATTACTGGCCTTGATGTGGCCAAAAGTGCAGAGATTGTAAGTATTGACTTACTCCGTAGCTGACTTAGCGGCGTCCCGCTTACAGTCAGGAAGGGATCCGACAATAGGATAAAAATGTATTTAGGAACAGTCTTACCGATATTAGAAGGTTTCTCTCGTGTAGAAGAAACTTCGGCCGTCTCTCTCGAAACTTTGTTCCCAGAAGTTTCTTCTACACGAGAGAAACCTTCTAATATCGGTAAGACTGTTCCTAAATACATTTTTATCCTATTGTCGGATCCCTTCCTGACTGTAAGCGGGACGCCGCTAAGTCAGCTACGGAGTAAGTCAATACTTACAATCTCTGCACTTTTGGCCACATCAAGGCCAGTAATCTATTCCTAACTAACATATAGTTCACTTGGACTCCCATGACCACTCCGGGGCAGTGAATTCTTATGTCGGGTTGATTATAACATCACCATCTAATCGCGGCTTAAGTTTTATATCTACGAACTATTGTCTGCACTGAATTTAAACTGATACTAGATTGCTGCTTTGTTACTAGTTTTATCTTGTATTCCATTTGTGTTTGAGGCGTGGATATCAGTCACGGGCGGTACCCTTACCATCCAGTGACTGGTCTATACATTAACCACAAATATATAGTGTTTTTTACATGGATTTTTATATGGACCTTTTATGAATCATTGTTGAAGTGTGCAAACCTTATATTACTCAACGGTTTTGCATTTATATATCTGATACTGTAATTACCGCAAACCCACTTGTCCTTTTACTTAATAAATTTTTGGTCACTACATATCCTTAGGTGTGCCCAGTCATTTCCTTTTCAAACTCTTTCTTTGCAAACAGCGGGGTGACGCTGTTAGACTGAGAGCACCCTTCTTTGATGTATCAACCTCCCTGTGCGTCCGACTAACACTATTTTATCTGACATTTTTATATATGCAGATACAAGGCGGTCGTCAGTAACCTGTGGAGGGGGAAGCGTTCCACTTACAAATACAGTAGATTCATAACTGTGAGTTGTCTGTATTCTTTCTTTGGGGTGTATTAGATGAACTAAAAATCTTGCCGTCACCTACCAGCTTATGAACTACCCCAACAGGACATCCATTTTTAAGTTTACCTATAGACTTATCCTCCATGAAAGTGTAAATAGTGTCAATTTGTAAATAGATTACATCACATATCCTGTACTGGTACTGAGTGAGTGCAGCTCTGGAGTATAATACAGGATGTAACTAAATGATTTTCCTATTTCATGACGTAAAGTCATAGTTTTATTAAAGACACAGAGGCTTCGTATTGCTTTCTCCTTCTTTACTGAACCACCAATAGCAGCAAAGAGAAAAAATTTACATACAAGGAACCATAGCAACCAAGGTCCCTCCCCACTGGCCCCTATAATAGGCCGCTCTTCCTCTGTAACTTCCTCTTTCTTTGAAAACTGATGCTGACATCCCGAACATCCCAACGATAACTCCGAACTTTAAACTGGAACGGAAAGTCCAACGCCCATGTAGCGCAATCAACTAGCCAACCTGGCTAAACTGTAGAAGACCTCAACCGATAACACGGCATCTGATAACGGAAATAGCTTCATCCTGGAAAATAAAACAGACCATAGGCCTAGGTGAAACAAACATGTCAGGACAGAATGTCCGGACTCCATCTACGTAACTGACTCAACAGGTGCAAAATGACAGAAGACAATCAAAATGGCTAAATAACATGCGAACAATGGCAATGCAATAAACAATAGGACAATAAACACCTAAAACAAAATAACTTAAATGGTTAATAATACATAGAGGCAATGATACATGACCCCTGTGACAAAAAACCTGCGAGAAAAACCCCAAGGGAGGGAATAGGGTGGGCAATACTCGCCTCCGTGTCTTTAATAAAACTATGACTTTACGTCATGAAATAGGAAAATCATTTAGTTTTACAGCAAGACACGGAGGCTTCGTATTGCAAGTTCAAAGCCCGTCTATAATAGAAGAAAACAAATTAGGTGGAGGACGGAAATAGAACTCCCTAAATGTGGTAACATTGGACCAATCAGCCAGACGCATAACATCCTCCAATCTGGCCCCCGAAACCGCCAAGGCGGTGGCAGAGGCTCCACGCGCAGAATGGGCCGTGAAGACAGAAGTGTCAACACCCGCTAATGACATGACTCATTTAAGCCAGCGTGCTAACGTAGGGCTAGAGACCGGTCCAAAAGGATGACGAATAGAAATGAACAACTGAGAGCTGGCCGGAGACCGATGCGCCAGCGTCCTGGACTCATATTCCTTCAGGCACGCCACGGGACATAAGACCGGAGAGGCAGGAAAACTGGGATAGGAAGCGAAACAGATGCTAGACTTGGTGCGACGCGAGATGTTAAAGGTAACCCCCTCCGGGGTAAAGGAACGTGCATCATGATCAAGTGCCTTCACATCCGAAACCCTCTTGCATGAGATAAGGCAAAATAACGTCAACAATTTAGCTGACAATTGCCTAAGTGTGAGGTCAGAATTCCCGGGCCAAGAGGCCAAGAAGGTAAGGACCAGGGAGACGTCCCAGGTAGTAGAAAAACGAGGTCGCGGGGGACGAGACAAACGAGCCCCCCTTAAGAGACGGGACACCGAAGGATGTTGGCCAGCCGCGACGCCCTCGAAGCCCGCGTGGGTAGAAGAAATAGCGGACCTGAAAACGTTAATGGTCCAATAAGCCTTCCCCGCCTCAAATAGCGAGGTGAGAAATTCTAGTAGGTGTGCTACAGGTGCCGAAACGGGATCCAAGTCCCGTTCCACGCACCAGTTAGCCCAAGTTCTCCAAGCTGCCCGGTACGACTTCCTGGTGCCGGGAGCCCATGCACTGTCCAATAGCTGTCGAGCTGCTGCCGAAACTCCCTCGAACGATCCAGGTGTCCGGAGATCCGGCATGCCAGCAGCCGCAGGGATCCGTCTAGTAGAAGAGGGTGTTGTAGACCCAGAGGGTTGCGGAGGAGATCCGACTGGGTCGGGAGAAGAACAGGAATCTCCACTAGAATCCTCAGCAACGAGGGGAACCATACCTGAGACCCCCAGAAAGGGATCACCAGAACCAGGTCTGCCCGCTGACGAATCACTTGCAAGAGTGTCCTCGGAATCATCGAGAATGGAGGAAACGCGTACAGGCGGGATACCGACCAATCTTGCAGGAACGCATCCACTGCTAATGCCTCCGGATCCGGACGCCAGCTGTAAAACTGGGTGAGCTGTCTGTTCAGACGAGATGCGAACAGATCGATAGACATCGGACCCCACAATTCCGCAATTGCTGAGAAGATCCGAGGATCCAACTGCCAATCGCTGCCATCCGACAGGTAGCGCGAATTCCAATCCGCCTGAACGTTGTTCAGCCCCGGTAAGTACTCCGCCTGCACCATGATGTCCCTGGACAGGCAAAAGGACCAAAAGTCTTTGGCCAAGCGAGCCAAAGTTGCCGAGCGGATACCCCCCAAACGGTTGACATACTGAACTGCCGATATATTGTCCATCCATAACTTGATGCACGCGCAGGCGATCCCGTTGGAGAAACTCTTCACCGCAAAAGATCCCGCAACGAGTTCCAACGCATTGATGTGCAGAAGGGACTCCTCCGCTGACCAGGGGCCCCCCGTGGACACGCCATTGCAATGGGCACCCCAACCCTGGAGGCTCGCATCGGATTCTATTGTCAATTCCGGCAAGAGCCCGAAGATCGCTCTGCCGTTCCACGCCTCCAGGTTGGCAATCCACCAACTCAACTCCTCTCGGGCCTCCGAGTCCAGCACCACCGCGTCTGCAAAGGATGCACCGGTCCGAAGATGGGCGATCTTCAGTCGCTGGAGCGCACGGTAATGTAACGGGGCTGGAAACACCGCCTGAATGGACGATGCCAAGAGTCCGATGATGCGGGCCAGATGGCGCAATGAGAGATGGGGTATGAGGAGTGCATGTCTCAATTCTTTGCGGATTGCCCGCAACTTTGCCGTCGGCAGACTGAGGGACTCCGAGAGAGAATCCACCGTGAATTCCATCCTCTGAGCCGGGATGAGGCAAGACTTCTCTATGTTGAGGAGGAATCCGAGATTCGAAAGCAAATCCGATGTCCACTGGAGATGTTCCAGTAATCCCGCCCTGGACTCGTGCATCAGAAGGATGTCGTCCAGGTAAATGATGAGGCGGACGCCCCGAGTCCTCAACCATGACACGACTGGACGCAGCAACTTGGTGAAGCACCAAGATACTGAGGACAGTCCAAATGGCAGACAGGTGAACCTCCATACCTCGCCATTCCACCTGAACTGGAGCAAATCCCTGGAGCGAGTGGCCACTGGGACCGTCAGGTAAGCATCCTTCAGGTCCAGCTTCACCATCCAGTCCCCAGGAACTAGTAAGTCCCGCAGAAGGTGGATCCCTTCCATCTTGAAATGCCGGTAGCGAACTACCGCATTCAGCGCGCGAAGATTGATGACTGGCCTCATCTGCCCGCCCTTCTTCTGAACGAGAAATATATTGCTGATCACAGTCCCCCGCGCAGGGGACGCTCGTTCTATTGCCCGCTTTTGTCTGAGGGAGCACAGCTCCGCGTCCACCAGAGCGCAATCTGGGTGTGACAGGGGGACAGGCGGGGGGGAGGGAATAAGGTAGGGAGACCCCGTGAGCTCTATGTGAAATCCCCTGACCGTGGACAGCACCCACGGGTCTGAGGTGATGAGACTCCAAGCATGAAAAAAGAGTCGGAGTCTGCCCCCTACACAAGGTACCATAGAATCCCCAAGCTGGGGAAGACTTACCCAAGGGTCTGCGATGGTTGGGGGTGCCCCGGAAGGAGCGAGAACGCCACTGATTTCCTCTGGAGGCGAAGAAGGGAGACGGATTACGTTGTTCTTGGAAAGATGGACTTTGTCCACCGGCACCTCTACTCGATCCTCGGGCCTGGAAACTAGCACGGCCGGACAGGCGGCCCCTACCACTGCCGGCCCGATGAGAGACCCGTCCCTGAAATACTCTGCGCATCGAACTTTGGGCCTTGTCAAGCGCAGTAAAGGTGCCCACAAAACGGCTCATGTCCTTAATGAAGGACTCGCCGAAAAGGAGGCCCTGGGCTTCCTTTCCCGCCTCAGTGAGCGCCAAATTAGCTAGCTTAGGGTCTATTTTAAATAAAATAGACTTGCGCCTCTCAATCGCCACTGCTGTATTGGCGTTACCGGTAAGGCATATGGCCCTCTGGGTCCAGCCCCGTAATTCCTCGGGGTCTATCAGGGATCCCTCATTCCTGGCTGACTCAGCCATCTCCAAGATCTTGGTCAGTGGACCAAGGACATCTAAGATCTTGTCCTGGCAGCTGCGGAGCGCTGAATCCAGTCCTTTTTTGGAGTTCCAGCCAGTTTTGGCCAGAAATTGAGCCATCTTGGGATCCACAATTGGGGTCTCGCAGACCTTATTGGGCACCAATGGCCTGGGACACTCAGCTCTGAGTTTGTTGCGTGATTCGCGGGAAAGCGAGTGACGCACCCAGTGTTCCAAATAAGCCCCCACATGAGGGGAGGGGAGCCATTCCGCCGAACGCGGGTGATGTAAAGATTCAGGGTCGAACATAGGTTCACCTGAATCATCTAGTACCGCCACAGAGTGGGTAGCGTTAACAGGGGACACCACATCCTTGGCAGAGGAGGTCGCCGCAGCGGCAGCTGAGGGGCCCTGAACTGGGGGGGTGACCTCCTCCTCTGCCTCATAATCCATATCCGCAAATGCCTCCTCGTCTGAAGCTCTGTCAGAGTCAGACAATTCCGGTGATTGCGCTCTCGCGCATTTCCATGTCCGCGCCCGTTCTGCCTGGCGGGAAGAGGCCCTTTTCCGTGATCTAAGCACGGTCTCTGGGGTGGCAAGATGCGCACCAGTCAAAACCTCCTCTGTAATAGGAGGGTCATTGGAGGTAGGCTGCGGTGTGGCAATGGGGTCCTGCACAGGTACATTGAAAGGTGGGACGGACAGGGCCTGAGTAATGGTTTGTGAAAGTATGGATGACATGGAGCCCATGGCTGCCATGATCGCATCCGATACCGAGCGCTGCAGGGCCAGGGCCTGAGCCTCCACCTGAGTGGAGATGGATCCCTCAGGGGGGGAGGGGGGCCTACTGGCAGCATGAGGGGAAGTAGGTATAGACATATCAGCAATCTGGCCTAGCTAAGGTGCAAAACCGTATAAATAAGCAACTCACTGAGCAGGGCAAAGATCTATGGGAGAAGCGCTGGACGCTAGCTGGCAGAGGGAGCAGGAGCCGCCGACCGTGCTGTGTGCAGGAAGCGAATGACCGGAAGGGACAGGAGACGCTGAAGCTCCGCCCCCCCAGAAGCCTGCGAATCGCGGCCGCCAACCGCAAGATGGCCGCCGAGATCTCGCGAGATCTCGCGGCCCCACTGATCAGGAAGTGCCAGAGACGGCGCGGCAGCCAGCAGGGGCGGAGGACCCACCCACCGAACACCGGGAACCGCACTAACCAACAGGTAGGACCATCTGGGTCCAAAATAAGTGGGTTGTGGTAGCGAACTCTCCCTGGATAAGGGAGAAGGGAAATGAAAGGGGGGAGATGCGGGGAAGCGGCAATGAAAGCAATCAAGCGCAGTGATAAGCGCAGGGAACCTAAACTATCAGTCCCAGAAATCGGTAGAACGCATAAAGGAAAGGGAGCGCTGCAAGCAAGCAGGGTTAGTCACCCTGGGAAAACAGTGCAATAGACATCAAACATCAATGACACATGCATAGAAGAAGATGTACTTAACTTGGTGGCAGCAGCAAAGAAAGAGGAAGTCACAGAGGAAGAGCAGCCTATTATAGGGGCCAGTGGGGAGGGACCTTGGTTGCTATGGTTCCTTGTATGTAAATTTTTTCTCTTTGCTGCTATTGGTGGTTCAGTAAAGAAGGAGAAAGCAATACGAAGCCTCCGTGTCTTGCTGTAAAACTCAGGATCAGTACAGGACAAGTAATGTAATGTATGTACACAGTGACTGCACCAGCAGAATAGTGAGTGCAGCTCTGGAGTATAATACAGGATGTAACTCAGGATCAGTACAGGATAAGTAATGTAATGTATGTACACAGTGACTGCACCAGCAGAATAGTGAGTGCAGCTCTGGAGTATAATACAGGATGTAACTCAGGATCAGTACAGGATAAGTAATGTAATGTATGTACACAGTGACTGCACCAGCAGAATAGTGAGTGCAGCTCTGGAGTATAATACAGGATGTAACTCAGGATCAGTACAGGATAAGTAATGTAATGTATGTACATAGTGACTCCACCAGCAGAATAGTGAGTGCAGCTCTGGAGTATAATACAGGATGTAACTCAGGATCAGTACAGGATAAGTAACGTAATGTATCTACACAGTGACTGCACCTGCAGAATAGTGAGTGCAGCTCTGGAGTATAATACAGGATGTAACTCAGGATCAGTACAGGATAAGTAATGTAATGTATGTACACAGTGACTGCACCAGCAGAATAGTGAGTGCAGCTCTGGAGTATAATACAGGATGTAACTCAGGATCAGTACAGGATAAGTAATGTAATGTATGTGAGTGCAGGATGTAACTCAGGATCAGTACAGGACAAGTAATGTAATGTATGTACACAGTGACTGCACCAGCAGAATAGTGAGTGCAGCTCTGGAGTATAATACAGGATGTAATGCAGGATCAATACAGGATAAGATGTACATACTGTACATAGTAACTAGTGATGAGCGAAGTTCTCAAAAATTCGATTTGGCTGCTTCGCCGAATTTTACAAAACAAATTTGCTTTGTGATGCATTTCTTTGTAAGTAGCGGGTACAATGACAGGGAACGGCAATTGTGCCATGCCCCCCCTTCCCCATCATTGAACCCCTCAGATGCCGCTTTCATCGTTGATTGCGGCCAGGGCCGGTGCAAGGATTTTTGCCGCCCTAGGCAAGATAAAAATTGCCGCCCCCCCCTTATCAGATGATCTGCCCATATCATGACATCACATATGTTCCACCCCTTTCTCAGCTTTTAAATAAAAAGAACTGCTAGGTTTCCCTTAGGGTTAATCCAGCTTCTTGTAGCTGTCTTTTTTTGCGGAACGGAATTGCGGACCCATACATTTCTATGGGGCCGCATGACGTGCGGCCCCGATCCGGAATTGCGGATCCGCAATTCCGATCCGGAAAAAAATAGAACATGTCCTATTCTTGTCTGCAATAGTGGACAAAAATAGGCATATTCTGTTAGTGCCGGCAATGTGCGGTCCGCAAAATGCGGAACGCACATTGCTGCTGTCCGTGTTTTGCGGATCCGTAGATCCGCAAAACACACATGGATGTGTGAATGGACCCTAAATGTGAGGTAAATTACTTTCCAATGTAGTATTAATAACTAAACAATTACATAATAAACATATTGCTTTGTCTACTTACCACCAGGACAATAAGATGATCTGGACTCTGGCTGCAGTCTGGCTCTGGGGACTCCCTTGTCACTCTCTTCCCCCCCCCCTCCCTCTCTTGTCACTCTCTTCTCTCCCCCCCCCCCCCCTCCCTTGTCACTCTCTTCTCCCCCACTCCCTCCCTTGTCACTCTCCCCCCCCCCCCTCCCTTGTCACTCTCTTCTCCCCCACTCCCTCCCTTGTCACTCTCATTATTCCCCCCCCCTTGTCAATCTCATTATTCTCCCCCCCCTTGTCAATCTCATTATTCCCCCCCCCCCCTTGTCAATCTCATTATTCTCCCCCCCTTGTCAATCTCATTATTCTCCCCCCCCTGACAATCTCATTATTCTCCCCCCCCCCCTGACAATCTCATTATTCCCCCCCCCCTGTCAATCTAATTATTCTCCCCCCCCCCCTGTCAATCTCATTATTCTCCCCCCCCCCTGTCAATCTCATTATTCTCCCCCCCTGTCAATCTAATTATTCTCCCCCCCCCTGTCAATCTCATTATTCCCCCCCCTGTCAATCTCATTATTCTCCCCCCCCCCCGTCAATCTCATTATTCTCCCCCCCCCTGTCAATCTCATTCTTCTCCCCCCCCCCCCGTCAATCTCATTATTCCCCCCCCTGTCAATCTCATTATTCTCCCCCCCCCGTCAATCTCATTATTCCCCCCCCCTGTCAATCTCATTATTCTCCCCCCCCCTGTCAATCTCATTATTCTCCCCCCCTGTCAATCTCATTATTCCCCCCCCCTGTTAATCTCATTATTCTCCCCCCCCTGTCAATCTCATTATTCCCCCCCCTGTCAATCTCATTATTCTCCCCCCCGTCAATCTCATTATTCTCCCCCCCCTGTCAATCTCATTATTCTCCCCCACCGTCAATCTCATTATTCTCCCCCCCCGTCAATCTCATTATTCTCCCCCCCCCGTCAATCTCATTATTCTCCCCCCCCTGTCAATCTCATTATTCTCCCCCACCGTCAATCTCATTATTCTCCCCCCCCTGTCAATCTCATTATTCCCCCCCCCCTGTCAATCTAATTATTCTCCCCCCCCTGTCAATCTCATTATTCCCCCCCCCTGTCAATCTCATTATTCTCCCCCTCCCCGTCAATCTCATTATTCTCCCCCCCCCTGTCAATCTCATTATTCTCCCCCCCCCCCCTGTCAATCTCATTATTCCCCCCCCCTGTCAATCTCATTATTCCCCCCCCCCCCCCGTCAATCTCATTATTCTCCCCCCCCCCCCCCCCGGTCAATCTCATTATTCTCCCCCCCCCCCCTGTCAATCTCATTATTCTCCCCCCCCCCCCGTCAATCTCATTATTCTCCCCCCCCCCTGTCAATCTCATTATTCTCCCCCCCCCCCTGTCAATCTCATTATTCCCCCCCTGTCAATCTCATTATTCTCCCCCCCCCTGTCAATCTCATTATTCCCCCCCCTGTCAATCTCATTATTCTCCCCCCCCCCCCCGTCAATCTCATTATTCTCCCCCCCCCCGTCAATCTCATTATTCTCCCCCCCCGTCAATCTCATTATTCTCCCCCCCCCCGTCAATCTCATTATTCTCCCCCCCCCTGTCAATCTCATTATTCTCCCCCCCCCTGTCAATCTCATTATTCTCCCCCCCCCCCTGTCAATCTCATTATTCTCCCCCCCCCTGTCAATCTCATTATTCTCCCCCCCCCTGTCAATCTCATTATTCTCCGCCCCCCTGTCAATCTCATTATTCTCCCCCCCCTGTCAATCTCATTATTCTCCCCCCACCTGTCAATCTCATTATTCTCCCCCCCCCCCCTGTCAATCTCATTATTCTCCCCCCCCCTGTCAATCTCATTATTCTCCCCCCCCTGTCAATCTCATTATTCCCCCCACACACACACCTCTAATGTAGCGTGGCCGAGCTCTCTTCGGTCCGCGGTACAGGAGCATTTGTTTCCTGTACCCGGCCGGACTGAAAGGAAGTGCACACTAAGTGAGCACTTCCTGTCAGTCCGGCCGGGTACAGGAAACAAAAGTTCCAGTACCGCGGACCGAAGAGAGCTCGGCCACGCTACATTAACGAAAGCACAGAGCAGACACACAGCAGGCGCAGGCTGCGCAGCAATTAGCCGGCGGCCGGAGATTCAAATTAGAGCGGCAAGCGCTCTGGACTCTGTCCTGAGCGCTTGCCGCTCTAATTTGAATCTCCGGCCGCCGGAGACTCAGGAGGCGCAGCATGAGGGGCGCAGCCGGCCGAACTTATATAACCAACTTTTTTTTTTTTTTTTTACAGCAACGGGCGCCCCCTGCTAAATGGCGCCCTAGGCGACTGCCTAAGTCGCCTTACTGGTGGCGCCGGCCCTGATTGCGGCATCTGAGATGAATAGTAAATCATTTTAGGGGTTACTCAGTTAAAAACAATAAAAAAAATAGTACTTACCCTCATCCATTTGATCGCGAAGAGGCCACTTCGGCCATCTTGCTAGAAGGTCTATATCGCGAAATCACATCATAACGTCAGCCGGCCTGCTGACATCATATGTCACTGCGCACGAGATTTCTCGCGGGATCTTCAAGCAAGATGACTTGGCGGCCTCTTCGCTCTCAAACCGATGAGATAAGTATGATTTTTATTTACCGCCATTTCAGGGAAAATCGATTCGCTACCACGAAGCACGGGGAAATTCGGCTTTGCGGCGAATCATCAGCTTCGATTGGCTTAACGCTAACAGTAACAGGGCTCAGTCTAACAGCTGTAAGACAGTTTGTACATACTGTTACTATTGGGCAGCAACATTTTCCTGAATCCTGTACAATGTCGGTCCCTTGGGAATGGACCACAAAGCACAAACATGATTATTACAGAATTAGCAGACGGAGAACTCTGACAAATTAAAATGAGAAGGCTCGATTCATCAAGATCAGAGAATGCACACCTACAGACGTTAGCATTCATTAGCATCCTAATAAGCTTAATCAAGTTTCTGATGCAAGGAAAATGGAGAAAAATGACAGAAGGAGATCTAAAAGCCGACGTGCACCATCCTCACACCCGCCTGGCACCTGAGCTATTGTCTCTGTAGACCTCTTCCCCAAATCTCCAGCTTGTACAAAGTGAATAAGTGGTCTAATTTTCTAAACTGCCCCCATGAGGTTCCCGAGAAAAACCATTATTATGTGACAAGTGATTTTCAGCATTGTAAACAGAGAACGTTACTGCATTACGTCCCCCAGCCCTTATTACAACAGATCCGATTTCTCCATCAGTTAATCAACATTCACAAGTTTTAAATGAGATATATTTTTTTTTTTCTCAAGGAAATTGTAAATTATGCAGCGAAACCAAAATAAACATTTATTGTTATGTGTTTTGGTTTTTTTTGGCCATTTTTGGGACTTTGGACCTATGGAGTCTATAAGTAACAAAAAGCATTGTTGGGATACAGCTCTGAAAGTGTATGTACACCCCTAAACAACACTTTACATTTTACTTACATAACATGCAGAGTCACGGAGTACATTTACAGCCTGCATTACTCCAGAGCAGCAATCACAATTCTGCTATATGATACAGAAAATAATCATGCCGCCTAACAGCTTAGCTAAGCTCCTATATTGGGAGAAGGCTGGGTTTGTTTTTCCTACATTAGGGTCCAGCTACTTGTCGCAGAAAAGTCATGCAACTTTTTGTGTAATGATAATCAATTTTGTCGCAATGTGACATGCTACGCCTGCAACGTAAAGGTCGCAAAAAAAATCCGACTTGGATGGATTTTTTTGCGACTGCAGTGGCAGCATGTCACTTGTTGTATTGGAGGGAAGGGATGCAAACGAGCTCTGCCTCTAATGCCACCAGATGTAAGGCAGCTATCCTATAAGTCAATGTTCAGCTCTTTAACTAAGCCTTGAGACATGACTTGGATATTAAATAAGCCAGCACCTCATCTGCAGACAGCTGTTTCGGGGTGATTGCCCCTCATCAGTGCAGAGCAGAGAAAGACTTAACTGGGTAGGAGGCCTGTGTCCGGGTCAGGGGGGAACTAACTCTCCTTAGGGCGAGATCACCTTAATCAGTGTGAGGAGACTTATAGGCCATACACGCTCCTCCGGAATTCTGGGAGGGAAGAGGGGCAATCACCCCGAAACAGCTGTCTGCAGATGAGGTGCTGGCTTATTTAATATCCAAGTCATGACTCAAGGCTTATTTTAAGAGCTGAACATTGACTTATAGGATAGCTGCCTTACATCTGGTGGCATTAGAGGCAGAGCTTGTCAAGAGCTCATTTGCATCCCTCCCCCAAAGAATTCCAGAGGAGCATGTATGGCCTATAAGTCTCCTCACACTGATTAAGGTGCTCTCTCCCTAAAGCGACTTGTCGCATTGTGACACTGCTGACTATCATTACACAAAATGTTGCACTATACATGTCGCCGGACGATTAGATGACTGTACAGAGCCCAATGTGAAGATGGCACCTCCAAGTATTCAAATAAAAACAGCAAGCTGCGTACAGGGACTGAGCAAACAGGGATTGCTGGGGGAATTCAACTCTGAAGTCTGCAGAATAGTGAATGCAGCTCTGGAGTATAATACAGGATAAGTCATGTAATCTATATACACAGTGATTGCACCAACAGAATAGTGAGCGCAGCTCTGGAGTATAATACAGGATGTAACTCAGGATCAGTACAGGATAAGTAATGTAATGTAAGTACACAGTGACTCCACCAGCAGAATAGTGAGAGCAGCTCTGGAGTATAATACAGGATGTAACTCAGGATCAGTACAGGATAAGTAATGTAATGTATGTACACAGTGACTCCACCAGCAGAATAGTGAGTGCAGCTCTGGAGTATAATACAGGATGTAACTTAGGATCAGTACAGGATAAGTAATGTAATGTAAGTACACAGTGACTGCACCAGCAGAATAGTGAGAGTAGCTCTGGAGTATAATACAGGATGTAACTCAGGATCAGTACAGGATAAGTAATGTAATGTACAGTTGCAAGAAAAAGTATGTGAACCCTTTGGACTGATATGGATTTCTGCACAAATTGGTCATAAAATGTGATCTGATCTTCATCTAAGTCACAACAATAGACAATCACAGTCTGCTTAAACTAATAACACACAAATAATTTAATGTTACCATGTTTTTATTGAACACACCATGTAAACATTCACAGTGCAGGTGGAAAAAGTATGTGAGCCCTTGGATTTAATAACTGGTTGAACCTCCTTTGGCAGCAATAACTTCAACCAAACGTTTCCTGTAGTTGCAGATCAGACGTGCACAACGGTCAGGAGTAATTCTTGACCATTCCTCTTTACAGAACTGTTTCAGTTCAGCAATATTCTTTGGATGTCTGGTGTGAATCACTTTCTTGAGGTCATGCCACAGCATCTCAATCGGGTTGAGGTCAGGACTCCGACTGGGCCGCTCCAGAGGCGTATTTTCTTCTGTTTAAGCCATTCTGTTGTTGATTTACTTCTATGCTTTGGGTTGTTGTCTTGTTTCAACACCCATCTTCTGTTGAGCTTCAGCTGGTGGACAGATGGCCTTAAGTTCTCCTGCAAAATGTCTTGATAAAATTGGGAATTCATTTTTCCTTCGATGATAGTAATCCGTACAGGCCCTGACGCAGCAAAGCAACCCCAAACCATGATGCCTCCACCACCATACCTCACAGTTGGGATGAGGTTTTGATGTTGGTGTGCTGTGCCTCTTTTTCTCCACACATAGTGTTGTGTGTTTCTTACAAACAACTCAACTTTGGTTTCATCTGTCCACAGAATATTTTGCCAGTACTGCTGTGGAACATCCAGGTGCTCTTGTGCAAACTGTAAACGTGCAGCAATGTTTTTTTGGACAGCAGTGGCTTCCTCTGTGGTGTCCTCCCATGAAATCCCTTCTTGTTTAGTGTTTTACGTATCGTAGATTCGCTAACAGGGATGTTAGCATATGCCAGAGACTTTTGTAAGTCTTTAGCTGACACTCTAGGATTCTTCTTCACCTCATTGAGCAGTCTGCGCTGTGCTCTTGCAGTCATCTTTACAGGACGGCCACTCCTAGGGAGAGTAGCAGCAGTGCTGAACTTTCTCCATTTATAGACAATTGAGGATTTTACTAAGTCATGACGTAAAGTCATGATTTTATGAAAGACACGGAGGCGAGTATTTGCTTAACTCTTTCTTTACTGAACATTTAGCAGCAAAGATAACTGAAGAAAAAAACATCAGGGTAACCATGACAATAACTCCACCCCCATAGCCCCTATATAAGGCGCATCACCACATGACCACTTCCTCTTTCTTTGTGGACTTCAACCGACGAGAACCTTGAACTTGGAACGGTCAACAAACAGCCCGAACTTCGACTGCGAACAACAGCGGATTGCCGCCAGCTGAACACCTGGGAGTAACTGGCAGGAGGCGATCAACCTGAAGAAAAAGATAAGACATCATGGTAATATGGATACTTACTATCCGAGTGTGGGAACACCATACTCGGACTCATTCCCTGTGAAAACCAATAAGGCATACAATAAATAAATAAATACAAATAAATAACATTCTAAAAGGTCATGAGACCCCACAGACCAGATGGGTGGGCATAAAACCAAGGGTGGGAAATACTCGCCTCCGTGTCTTTCATAAAATCATGACTTTACGTCATGACTTAGTAAAATCCTCAATTTTATTTCAAGACACGGAGGCTCATATTTGCTAGTTTAAAGCTGAGCGATCACTGAGGAAAAAACATGAGGAACAGGCCTAAAATAGAATTCCCGAAAGGTAGCTACTCGGGACCAATCTGCCAAACGCAATACATCCTCCAAACGAGCACCAGCTACAGACATAGAGGTAGCCGCTGCTCCGCGCACCGAATGTGCGGTAAAGATGGACGTATCGATACCCGATAGGGATAGGACCCATTTAACCCAACGGGACAGCGTGACGCTCGACACCGGCGCAAACGGACGGCGGAAGGAAATGAAAAGCTGAGGATCATTCCCAGTGCGAGAAGCCAAAGTGCGAGACTCGTACTCCCGGAGACAAGCCACCGGACATAACTGTAGAGAAGAAGGAAAGGACGGATAAGCAACAGACTTAATACCCGTCTTAGTGCGCCGAGAGATATTAAACAAAACTCCTTCCGGCGTAAAATATCGAGCATCAATATCCAGAGCCCGGACGTCAGAGACCCGTTTACAAGAAATTAAACACAAAAGGGTCACCAACTTGGCCGAGAGCTGGCGGAGAGACAACATAGAGTTGGAAGGCCAACCCTCCAAAAACCTGAGAACTGTCGCCACGTCCCAGGTGGAAGAGAAACGAGGTCGAGGAGGTCGTGCTAAACGACAACCACGCAACAACCTGCACACCAAAGAATGTTGGCCGGCGGGAACACCGTCAAAACCCGCATGCCTGGAAGAAATAGCCGACCGGTACACATTAAGAGTGCGGTAAGCCTTCCCCGCCTCAAACAGGGATGTGAGGAAATTAAGAATATCCGTTACAGAGGCAAGTACGGGATCCAAGTCCCGAGAATTGCACCAACGACTCCAGACGTCCCATGCGGCGTGATAGGCTCGTCTAGTGCCTGGGGCCCATGCAGACTCCAATAGGCGTCTAGTTGCCGCCGAAAAGCTGGAGGAGTCCCAGGAACCCCTGAAATACGACAAGCGAGAAGATGGAGTGTACCGTCCAGAAGTAGAGGGTGCGGACGACCGTAAGGGTCGAGCAGGAGGAGTGGGCAAGATGGCAAGAGCCGAGGTTTCTCCGAAAGAAGGCAAAGAAGCTGGGGAAACCAAGACTGTGTTCTCCAGTAAGGAACTATCAAAACCAGCTGGGCCTGCTGGTGACACACCTGGGCGAGCACTCGAGGTATGAGTGCGAACGGAGGGAAGGCGTAAAGTAGAGATCCGCCCCAGGGCTGGAGGAAAGCATCTACCGCTTCGGCGTCTGGGTCCGGACGCCAACTGAAGAACCTGGGGAGTTGAGCGTTCAAACGCGACGCGAATAAATCGATGGACAACGGGCCCCAGAGAGATACAATATCTCGGAAAACCCCCGAATCCAACTTCCAGTCGCTGGAATCTGGAAGACACCGAGAACTCCAGTCGGCCAGTGTGTTGTGTAACCCCGGAAGGTATTCGGCCACAACTGACAGTCCTCTGGACAGGCAAAATTCCCAAAAATCCTTGGCAAGAGAAGACAGGACCCTGGAACGCGTCCCTCCAAGGCAGTTTACATACCGGACAGCTGAGACATTGTCCATCCGTAAACGAACACACGCCCGAGCCGAACCGTGCGCAAAGCTGCGGATCGCAAAAGATCCCGCTAGGAGCTCGAGAGCGTTGATATGTAGATGAGATTCGTCCGGAGACCATGCTCCTCCTGTGGATACCCCCTGACAATGGGCCCCCCATCCCATGAGGCTGGCATCCGACTCGATGACCAGGTCGGGACTGGGACCGAAAATGGCACGGCCATTCCACACAGATAAATTGTGTATCCACCACACCAGTTCGTGTCTGGTCTCCAAGTCCAAGGTCAGAGAGTCCGAGAACGAAGCTCCCGCCCTGAGGTGGGCAATTTTGAGCCTCTGAAGGGCTCGATAGTGGAGGGGGGCAGGAAAAATCGCCTGTATGGAAGAAGTTAGAAGCCCTATCAGGCGAGCTAGCTGACGGAGAGACACCTGTGGGAGAGAAAGAGAATGGCGGATCTCTTTGCGGATCGCTTTGACTTTGGACGCAGGTAAACTGAGCGTCTGACTCCCAGAATCTATGGTGAAACCTAGGAACTCTATCGAAGTGGCCGGCAAGAGGCAAGACTTCTCCAGGTTGAGAATGAACCCTAAGCCCTGAAGAAGGTCTTGGGTCAACTTCAGATGACCAAGCAAAAGGGACGGATCCCGAGCCATAATCAGGATGTCGTCCAAATAAATGATCAGACGAATTCCCCTTCCTCTGAGCCAAGCCACCGCCGGTTTCATGAGTTTCGTAAAACACCATGGGGCGGACGATAGACCAAAAGGAAGGCAGGTAAAACGCCAGATGTGGTCCCTCCAAAGGAACTGAAGAAGACCCGGGATGTGGGTGCCACCGGGACTGTAAGGTATGCGTCTTTTAGATCTAATTTGACGAACCAGTCTCCTGGTTGAAGCATATCCCTTAACAGATGGATGCCCTCCATCTTGAAATGTCTGTAACGAACGAAGACATTCAGGTTTTTGAGGTTTATGACCGGACGGAATTGGCCTCCCTTTTTCTGCACCAGGAAGATGCTGCTCAGTATTCCCGAATGAGGATCGGGGGATAACTCTATTGCCTCCTTCTGAAAGAGGGATGCAAGTTCTGTATCTAAGAGTGTCTGCATCTGGATTGAACAAGAAACCCTCGGAATGGGAGGAAGGTTTCTCGGGGTAGATACCAGCTCGATGGTAAATCCCTGGACTGTGGAGAGGACCCACTGGTCTGAGGTGATCCTTGACCACGCATGGGAAAAGAAGCGGAGTCTCCCCCAACCTGCAGTGAAATCGGATAAGACACACAGAGATGGCTTACCATATGGGCGTCTGGATCCTGGAGCGCCACGGAATCCTCTGGAACGGAAGGAACCTCCACGAGACGGGAAGAAGGTTGGCTGGTACTTGGGGTCCTGAAGGGACTGACGATATTGAAAGGAGCCTCTGCCCGTACCTCTGGGCTGAAAATTGGAGCGGCCGGACAGTCGGCCCCTGAGACTGCCGGCCCTGGAAGAAAAACGATGCTGGAAAACGCGGCGCATAGAGCTCTGCGCCTTATCAAGGGCCGTAAAAGCCCCAACATATTTCCCCAATTCCTTTATAAAGGGATCTCCAAAAAGGAGGCCCTGCGCCTCCTTGCCAGACTCGGATAAAGATAAATTAGCTAACTTGGGCTCTATCTTCATCAAGATGGCCTTTCTTCTCTCGATGGCAATGGAGGTGTTAACATTGCCCACTAAACATATAGCCCTTTGGGCCCAGCCGCTGAGATCCTCTGGGTCGACCTGCGTGCCAGCTACCCTAGCGGCCTCGGCTAAATCGAAGATTTTTGCCAGTGGGCCGGTAACATCAAGAAGTTTATCTTGACACGCCTTAAGCGCAGAATCAAGCCCCTTACGTGGATTAAAGCCGGTTTTAGCCAAGAATTGGACCACTTTAGGATCCACGGTGGGAGTTTCACATATCCTGTTAGGGATTAGTGGACGGGGACATTCCGCGCGCAGCTTGCTGCGAGCCTCCTTGGAAAGAGGCGTGCGGATCCTAGCCTCAAGATATTGAGTCACATGGGTGGCAGGAAGCCACTCCGAGGACCGTGGATGGTGTAATTGGTCGGGATTAAATAGAGGATCCCCCATGGGGTCTATGATTGCGTCCTTGACGTCTTCAAGCGGCTCAGTAATGACACCCGTTGTCAGAGACGGGTCATCTAAGGCAGTGTCAACTGCAATATCAGCTAGTTCATCCCCAGAGTGAGCGGACCAATTCTCGCCTGCCTCCTCAACAGACTCTGCGTCTGATTCAGATACCGGATCCGGTAATGCCCGGGCGGTTTTCCATGATCGCACCCTTTCTGCCGGGCGCGGGTTAGCTCTCTTACGCGACTTATTCGCGCAGTCAGTGGATGGGCCAGAGCCATCATTCAGGAGTGTTCTGGAGGCAGGAGGGGGTATATCAGACATGGGTTGTGCCCTAAGGGCCTGAGAAATCGTCTGTGTCAGAGAAGCTGACATGGTCCCCATTGCAGCGACAATTGCATCAGATATAGACTGCTGCAATTGAGAGGTTTGCACTAAAGGAGTAGGGGCCTCATTAGCCCTGTGAGTAGTAGAGAGGGCTACCTGGGTAGTGTGCCTGTCCTGGGTGGAAAGGGCCGGAGAAGCTGGTACAGAGGACATGATGAGGTTAAGTCTGAAGGAGTGAGTCACCCCAACAGACAGCAAGGAATCGGAAGGGAGAAACAGTAATAAACGGTTAATAGATATGCGGCGCAGGAGGGTACAGTAGATACCGATATGCAGTAAATGTGCAGAGCTGAAAAGATGCGGTCAGTAGCAGAAGCAGGAACGCACTGAAGAAGCCCGGGAAGCGGAGGGGGAGTGGAAACAGCAAGTCTCCACCTCCCAGGAGTGAGGTCCAATGAACGGACGCCAAAACGATGACGTCCGTAATCTCGCGAGATCTCGGCGCCAAGGAATCACCTAGGTAAAGGCGGCGACCGGGAATCTCGCACCTCGCGAGACTACGACCGTGTGCAGCCCGGGAAAAAGCAGCAAGAAGGTAAGAACCAGAGATGTGGGGGGGGAGAAATATGGCCGAACGCCATACAGTATGGAACAAGAGACCAAAGCGTCGGGAACACTACAGGAGCTAAAGCGGCACGATAAGGGCCAATAAGAATAAAATAACAAATAGGTAGCGATAGCCACCACACAGGGAAATATATAGAGAGAAGAGGAAGAATCCTACAGAGAAGTGAAAACGGGCAGACAAATAAGCCCAACTAATAACGGAGAACCCTACATTATAAGGGGTTAAAACCACAATATTTTAAGCAATAATATTTTAAATAATAAAACTATACCGACTAACATACAGCCACAAGCTACAAAAAATCGTGTACTTATCTTTGTGAAGCAGCAAAGAAAGAGGAAGTGGTCATGTGGTGATGCGCCTTATATAGGGGCTATGGGGGTGGAGTTATTGTCATGGTTACCCTGATGTTTTTTTCTTCAGTTATCTTTGCTGCTAAATGTTCAGTAAAGAAAGAGTTAAGCAAATATGAGCCTCCGTGTCTTGAAATAAAATTTGTCTTACCGTGGACTGATGAACAGCAAGGCTTTTGGAGATACTTTTATAACCCTTTCCAGCTTTATGCAAGTCAGCAATTCTTAATCGTAGGTCTTCTGAGAGCTTGTGTGAGGCATCATTCATATCAGGCAATGCTTTTTGTGAAAAGCAAACCCAGAACTGGTGTGTGTTTTTTTATAGAGCAGGGCAGCTGTAACCAACACCTCCAATCTCATCTCATTGATTGGACTCCAGTTGGCTGACACCTCACTACAATTAGCTCTTGGAGATGTCATTAGTCTAGAGGTTCACATACTTTTTCCACTTGCACTGTGAATGTTTACATGGTGTGTTCAATAAAAACATGGTAACATTTAATTCTTTGTGTGCTATTAGTTTAAGCAGACTGTGATTGTCTATTGTTGGGACTTAGATGAAGACCAGATCACATTTTATGACCAATTTGTGCAGAAATCCATATCATTCCAAAGGGTTTACATACTTTTTCTTGCAACTGTATGTAGACAGTGACTGCACCAGCAGAATAGTGAGTGCAGCTCTGGAGTATAATACAGGATGTAACTTAGGATCAGTACAGGATGAGTAATGTAATGTATGTACACAGTGACTCCACCAGCAGAATAGTGAGAGCAGCTCTGGAGTATAATACATGATGCAGTGGCGTAACTAAAGTGTAATGGGCCACCGTGCAAACTTTGGATTGCCCCCCCAATTTATACAAAGAGGCGGCAATTTTTTTTTACACTAAGCCCAATGCATGGCTACACTCACCCAGTCCTAACTGATAAAATCTGTCCCTACCTCATTCAGGGTGTCGCTGGCGTTGGCGTGACGTCCACTGGATCCAGAACAAGGTCCCTGTGGTGATAGAGAAAAAAAAGAATAATCACATACGGAAGGGATGGTGACTGCCCCTGTGAAATCACCAGCAGGTGGCGCTGTGCTGGCCTGTAAGACTGAGCCATGCCAATGTATATCAGGGTAATCTAGGACATTTCCCCTAAGTGCTACCACACAGTACTAATGCCCATATTGTGGCCCTTCACAGTAATTAAGCACACCTTGTGGCCCCCTCACAAAAGTTATGTCCTCCTTGTGGCCCCTCACAGCAGTTATGCCTAGATATGTGTCCCCTAACAGTAGTTATACAAGATATGTTCCCCCCTCACAGTAGTTATGCCCAGATATGTGCCCCTCTCACAGTAGATATGCCCAGATATGTGCCCCCTTACAGTAGTTATACAAGATATGTTCCCCCCTCACAGTAGTTATGCCCAGATATGTCCCCCCTCACAGTAGTTATGCCCAGATATGTCCCCCCTCACAGTAGTAATGCCCAGATATGTGCCCCCTCACAGTAGTTATGCCCAGATATGTGTCCCCTAACAGTAGTTATACAAGATATGTTCCCCCCTCACAGTTGTTATGCCCAGATATGTGCCCCTCTCACAGTAGATATGCCCAGATATGTGCCCCCTCACAGTAGTTATGCCAGATATGTGCCCCCTCACAGTGTATACCATGACCGCTGGATCTTCTCCAGCCCCCCCCCCCCCCCCCATTAATCTGTTAACCAGATCCGCAATATGTCAAACTCAAGTGCCAGGAAGACAACACACTGTTTGATGATCCCAGTCTTTGTGACAGATCGCCCTATCGGTTCCCCTAATGATCGAGTCTCCCAGTACCTGCCTGGCCAGCTTACTGGAGCTGACAGTCCCCTGTCTGCAGCAGTGCCATACCAGAACTGGCATTCCTCTCATCTGACAACTTGGCAAACTTGTTGGGGGTCTATCAGCTCAGGGCTAGCCTCCTGGACACTCTTCCCTCTATCCTGCCTTCTTTTACCCAGCTAGCTACCTCACTTTCCTGCACCTCCATACTGCCACCCTCCCCCACATCTACCCCGTATATTGTCTGCTCAGTGTGCAGCAAACTCCTTTCCATAATGTCACGGTATCTCATTGTTGAAATTCGCTCATCTAGATCCAGGATCTGGACTTTCAAACGTGCAATTCGTTCATATTTTCCACAGCAATCCCTCCCATAATAATTTGCCCCCTCAAACAGCTGCTCAAGGACTGCAGACATTGCACAAGGTGTATGACCATCTTGAGTTGCCTGGAGTAGGAGGACAGAACAAGATCTTTTGTGCTGCACTGTGGTTTTTGCTCCTGCTGGGGCTTTTTTTTGTGTTAGACTGAGATATTTGGCTCTGCTGGGGTGGTACTTTGTGCCGCAATATGGTATTGCTGGTCTTGCCTACTTGTATTGCCTCGCCTTCTGTCAATTTGCACCCACCCAGCCGCCATATAGTAATTTTCCCCCACACAGCCGCCATATAGTAATTTTCCACCACACAGCCGCCATATAGTAATTTGCCCCCACACAGCCCCAATATAGTAAGTTGCCCTCACACTGGCCCCGTGTAGTAATTTGCCCCTAATGCCCCTTCACTAATATGTCTTCCTGTGCCCGCCCAGTAATGTCCCCCAAAGTTGGCACATAAAATAAAAAAAATAAAATAAAAGCTAAATACTCACCTGTGTCCAGGTGCTCACTCGCTGCTGGTACGGCTGGCAGGCGCTCACGCGTCACTGTGCTGCGTCATCATGCCCGCCTGTGTCAGGATTTTACTACCGCATAAGCCTCAGGCCTACTAGGCCTGAAGCCTATGGTGGTGATCGGCGGCGGGGCAGGGAACTATGCGCTCCCGTGCCCCGCTGCAGTATGTGGACAATTGGGTCGGCTTTGGGCCCCCTAGTGATGCCAGGTCATCAGTATCTGATCGGTAGGGGTCCTACATCCGGGTCCCCCGCCGATCAGCAGTCTGAGAAGGCACCCATTCATTTTAATGGGTCTGAGCTGCGCCTAGGCCACGTGACCAGTGATGGTGACTTCACATGGCGTAGGAAAAGCAGAGAGAAGGCCGCAATGCTCACAGGAGCGCCATTCCCTTCTCAAACAGCTGATCTGAGGGGGTCCCGGGTGTTGGACCCTCACCAATCAATCAGATACTGATGACCTATCCAGAGGATAGTATTAAAATCTCAGAAAATCTCAGTAAGGATCCAGTACTGTTACCACCTTGAAGCCATGTTCGCTTTCCAGTAAGAGCCGTGTGGAGTTGCCCTCTACACAGAATACACACGTGTTGTTGAGGCGTGTAATAGGTGAAGTCCCCAGGAATCGTTGGTCTTGATGAGAACGTGGCGTGCACCTGCTTCTATCTTTCCTGGAAATAAAGTTGTCAGTGTTTGACATTCAGAGATCTGCTCACAACCTGCTATTAGTCTTCGGGGTCCTCTGTCTTCTGGCAGTGTTCCCATTGATAGCAATATATTCTCAGACGGCCGGGTCAGCCCCAGTCAGGCTCAATAATGTGTCGGCTTGATCTGGATAACGCCAAATACCCAGCACTTGGGACGTGGGAAGCTCAGTGTTTACAGCGATTGCATTGATAGATTACACTTCATGTCCTCTTAATTACACAGTCCACCACTGCCTCATCCTCTCTGAAGCCTAAATCCATCCTCATATGAAGATCCTGAGGGAGCCCATGTCCTGTCTGAGCAGGAAAGTTATCTGTGAAGGATTCTAGTTATATCCTCGTCTTACATGGCCTGGAAATATGTCATATATTTTTTTTCAGTTTTATCCGGGCTACAGATATTGATGACCTGTCCTCAGGATAGGTCATCGGCGGGGGTCTGACACACAGGACCCCCACTAAACAGCTATTTCAGGCAACCACTGCACTGGAAAACGATACCATGTACGTGGCTGAAGCAGAAGCCTCCTGACACTGTATAGTTTCCAGCACCAGCATACTGCAGCTCAGCCCCTTGAATGGGCTCGTAGCTGTAGTACCCTAGCACGGCCACTACACAATGTATGGCGCTGTGCATGTTATAGTCCCCTGCACCAGCTGATTGGTTGTGGTACCATGTGTAGGACCCCACCCAATCTGATATTGATGACCTACCATAACTTGAGGTCAGGCCTTCAGTATCTGTAGCCCAGACAATGCCTTTAACATTTTATTCCACCATGTCTTGTTATTACAAAGGATACCAATGTGGGGTGACAACCACATAGGAGTTGTCACCCAGCTTTCCACAGAACCTGAATGGCATATGTGTCTGAATTGCCCACCACATGTGCATCCCCCATTACTCCTAATGCTGTAATTGTTTTGTGGGAGACTTCCAATTTTCAGTCTTGCATTGTAACATATAATAATCTATAATATATAATAAAAATCTAATAAATATACATATATACAGTACAGACCAAAAGTTTGGACACACC
Organism: Bufo bufo; assembly: GCF_905171765.1. Lineage (NCBI taxonomy): Eukaryota > Metazoa > Chordata > Amphibia > Anura > Bufonidae > Bufo > Bufo bufo. Next base: position 47,954,028 of record NC_053389.1, on the reverse strand, counting down.
TTCTCATTCAAAGAGTTTTCTTTATTTTCATGACTATGAAAATTGTAGATTCACACTAAAGGCATCAAAACTATGAATTAACACATGTGGAATTATATACATAACAAACAAGTGTGAAACAACTGAAAATATGTCATATTCTAGGTTCTTCAAAGTAGCCATCTTTTGCTTTGATTACTGCTTTGCACACTCTTGGCATTCTCTTGATGAGCTTCAAGAGGTAGTCCCCTAAAATGGTTTTCACTTCACAGGTGTGCCCTGTCAGGTTTAATAAGTGGGATTTCTTGCCTTATAAATGGGGTTGGGACCATCAGTTGCGTTGAGGAGAAGTCAGGTGGATACACAGCTGATAGTCCTACTGAATAGACTGTTAGAATTTGTATTATGGCAAGAAAAAAGCAGCTAAGTAAAGAAAAACGAGTGGCCATCATTACTTTAAGAAATGAAGGTCAGTCAGTCAGCCGAAAAATTGGGAAAACTTTGAAAGTAAGGGCTATTTGACCATGAAGGAGAGTGATGGGGTGCTGCGCCAGATGACCTGGCCTCCACAGTCACTGGACCTGAACCCAATCGAGATGGTTTGGGGTGAGCTGGACCGCAGAGTGAAGGCAAAAGGGCCAACAAGTGCTAAGCATCTCTGGGAACTCCTTCAAGACTGTTGGAAGACCATTTTAGGGGACTACCTCTTGAAGCTCATCAAGAGAATGCCAAGAGTGTGCAAAGCAGTAATCAAAGCAAAAGGTGGCTACTTTGAAGAACCTAGAATATGACATATTTTCAGTTGTTTCACACTTGTTTGTTATGTATATAATTCCACATGTGTTAATTCATAGTTTTGATGCCTTCATAGTCATGAAAATAAAGAAAACTCTTTGAATGAGAAGGTGTGTCCAAACTTTTGGTCTGTACTGTGTATATATATATATATATATATATATATAATATATATATTTAATTTTTTATTTTTTTGCATATATAAAAACTATAAAGGTTGTGTGTCCAACCCCAGGTTTAGTAAGCCTTTTCATTTTTTTCAGGGAAAAGCTTATGACCACCCCACCCTCCGATTTTTGGGGCCTCGAGCATTTGCATGGTGGCAAAGTCCGCCAACGGCTATGTCAGTAGTTCAATGGCGAGGCCATGACAACCAAAATGGCGGAAGTCGTGATTTATTCATGTAATCCTCTTCTACACAGTAGCCAAACCAGTCCTCCGTCCGGACAAAAGAGGGTGCAACCATGGACGGCCAAGGAAACGGTCACATGAGTAAATAACAAAATCAACGCCACCTCGGTTGCCATTAGACGAGGGGGTATGAAATATTGTGTAGAAGTGGCCTACCCTCTTATCAGTTTGATATATTGTAGCCAACCTTCGAAACAGGAGAGAGATTTGTAGTTTGTGCCACCTTGATTTCTGCAGACGTCTAGGTACTGACCTGCCAGGATCTTCCTGGTTTTTTAAGCTCACTGTAGAACTTATGTTCCCGGCCTCCTTCTTCCTTTTCACTGTACATAAAAGAGAAGGGAGATCACATCATAGGGAGGACCGCCAGATGCAAGAAAAGACACTGGGTGGAAAGCTTCTCATCTGGGTGCAACAACCTGCAGGGCAGCCTACAACAAAATCACTGAGATGCCGCCAGGGACTCCATGTGGATCATCAGTCAGGCCGGATCATACACTGAAAAAGAGAAGAAGATCGGGAATATCACTGCAGAGCAACAAAGTATACAGTAGGGATTCCACTAGTTAGCAGAAAATACTTTAAAGGCTATGTACACCTTTGGGGGCATTTTTTATTATTGCATTGTACTCATTTTGAGCTAAAAATATTTTTTTAAATTGATCTTTATTAACCGCCTCCGGACCGCCTAACGCAGGATCACGTTCCGGAGGCGGCAGCTCCAGGCACAGTCACGCATATATGCATCATCTCGCGAGACGCGAGATTTCCTGTGAACGCGCGCACACAGGCGCGCACGTTCACAGGATTGGAAGGTAAGCGAGTGGATCTCCAGCCTGCCAGCGGCGATCGTTCGCTGGCAGGCTGGAGATGCGATTTTTTTAACCCCTAACAGGTATATTAGACGCTGTTTTGATAACAGCGTCTAATATACCTGCTACCTGGTCCTCTGGTGGTCCCTTTTGCTTGGATCGACCACCAGAGGACACAGGCAGCTCAGTAATAAGTAGCACCAAACACCACTACACTACACCCCCCCCTGTCACTTATTAACCCCTGATCACCCCATATAGACTCCCTGATCACCCCCCTGTCATTGATCACCCCCCTGTAAGGCTCCATTCAGACGTCCGTATGTTTTTTACAGATCCACAGATACATGGATCGGATCCGCAAAACACATATGGACATCTGAATGGAGCCTTACAGGGGGGTGATCAATGACAGGGGGGTGATCACCCCATATAGACTCCCTGATCACCCCCCTGTCATTGATCACCCCATATAGACTCCCTGATCACCTCCCTGTCATTGATCACCCCCCTGTAAGGCTCCATTCAGACATTTTTGTTGGCCCAAGTTAGCGGAAATTGTTTTGTTTTTTTTTGTTTTTTTTCTTACAAAGTCTCATATTCCACTAACTTATGTCAAAAAATAAAATCTCACATGAATTCACCATACCCCTCACGGAATCCAAATGCGTAAAAATTTTTAGACATTTATATTCCAGACTTCTTCTCATGCTTTAGGGCACCTAGAATGCCAGGGCAGTATAAATACCCCACATGTGACCCCATTTCGGAAAGAAGACACCCCAAGGTATTCCGTGAGGGGCATATTGAGTCCATGAAAGATTGAAATTTTTGTCCCAAGTTAGCGGAAAGGGAGACTTTGTGAGAAAAAACAAAAAAAAAATCAATTTCTGCTAACTTGTGGCAAAAAAAATAAAAAATTTCTATGAACTCGCCATGCCCCTCATTGAATACCTTGGGGTGTCTTCTTTCTAAAATGGGGTCACATGTGGGGTATTTATACTGCCCTGGCATTTTAGGGGCCCTAAAGCGTGAGAAGAAGTCTGGGATCCAAATGTCTAAAAATGCCCTCATAAAAGAAATTTGGGCCCCTTTGCGCATCTAGGCTGCAAAAAAGTGTCACATATGTGGTATCGCCGTACTCAGGAGAAGTTGGGCAATGTGTTTTGGTGTGTCATTTTACATATACCCATGCTGGGTGAGATAAATATCTTGGTCAAATGCCAACTTTGTATAAAAAAATGGGAAAAGTTGTCTTTTGCCGAGATATTTCTCTCACCCAGCATGGGTATATGTAAAATGACACCCCAAAACACATTGCCCAACTTCTCCTGAGTACAGCGATACCAGATGTGTGACACTTTTTTGCAGCCTAGGTGGGCAAAGGGGCCCACATTCCAAAGAGCACCTTTCGGATTTCACAGGTCATTTTTTACACATTTTGATTTCAAACTCCTTACCACACATTTGGGCCCCTAGAATGCCAGGGCAGTATAACTACCCCACAAGTGACCCCATTTTGGAAAGAAGACACCCCAAGGTATTCCGTGAGGGGCATGGCGAGTTCCTAGAATTTTTTATTTTTTGTCACAAGTTAGTGGAATATGAGACTTTGTAAGGAAAAAAAAAAATCATCATTTTCCGCTAACTTGTGACAAAAAATAAAAAGTTCTATGAACTCACTATGCCCATCAGCGAATACCTTAGGGTGTCTACTTTCCGAAATGGGGTAATTTGTGGGGTTTTTCTACTGTCTGGCCATTGTAGAACCTCAGGAAACATGACAGGTGCTCAGAAAGTCAGAGCTGCTTCGAAAAGCGGAAATTCACATTTTTGTACCATAGTTTGTAATCGCTATAACTTTTACCCAAACCATTTTTTTTTACCCAAACATTTTTTTTTATCAAAGACATGTAGAACAATAAATTTAGAGAAATTTATATATGAATGTCGTTTGTTTTGAAAAATTTTACAACTGAAAGTGAAAAATGTCATTTCTTTGCAAAAATTTCGTTAAATTTCGATTAATAACAAAAAAAGTAAAAATGTCAGCAGCAATGAAATACCACCAAATGAAAGCTCTATTAGTGAGAAGAAAAGGAGGTAAAATTCATTTGGGTGGTAAGTTGCATGACCGAGCAATAAACTGTGAAAGTAGTGTAGGTCAGAAGTCTAAAAAGTGGCCTGGTCATTAAGGGTGTTTAAGCACTGGGGGCTGAGGTGGTTAAAAAATACATCATCCTTTTTTCTGTACAGAGCTGACATGCTCTAGAAACAGCCTTTATATCTTCTGTCTTTTCTGTCAGACCTGGAGCTGACGGGCTCCTTATCTCTGCTCTCTGACAGTATAAACACTCATTATAGGTCAATTATAGCTCAGTGTTTATGACCTCTCAGTAGTTTAGAGATAAGGGTTATTAGATGACCGGGACAAAGTGAAAACACCAGTCACACAGCTAGAAAAACAGTTAACCCTTTGTGACAGAACAGCTCAATATTTTTAATAAAGGGCAACTGAAAAAATTATTTTTAGCCAAAAATGAGTAACTTGCAATCATAAAAAAAATTGCCTCCGAAGGTGTACATAGCCTTTAAGTTTTCCTGGCAACACGTCTTGGGGCCGCACTGGCCCCTTCATCAGAGGCGAAGGGGCCAGTGCTTCCCCGAAATGAGTTGTCAGGACAACTTGGAATCAAGTATTTTCTGCTAAGCAGTGGAATCCCTACTGTACACCATGGTTGTGCCGCTGCGATGCTCCCGATCTTCTCTTTTTCACTGTACATGGGTCACTGCAAAATACTAACAAGCAGATAGACTTAACTATGGATGGACACTCAAACTGATGGACAAGAACATAAGAGGAGGAAGGAGGAGAGCCTGTGAAACAGTAATTTAATAAGGCTTTTAGGCTGTGAAGGAGACGGGGAGATCATGTCTGAGTCTGACAGACACTTGCCAGTCTTGAATGCATAGAAATGAACAGGTCTTGAACTTGAGCAATCTGAACTTTAATAGAATAAGCTTCATACGATGGATTTTGGAGCAATGTAATAACATGTTTATTCTTGACTGGAGGGGCTCTTTATGTACTGGAGGTGATGTAATACGGATTTTAACTTTTGTTATATTTTGCAGGTTTATTCAATTTTAATATGAAAAGTTCCCTGACAGCACATTCCTATTAATGTTAAAAATGGCTGAATCCTCCGAGGCCAGCCCATTACCAGCTTGTGCTAGATCATTAGCTTCCACCGTTCTCCTCCTTTTCCTATAAACCTGACTCTGTGAACCTCAGTAAAGCAGCTCCAGCCAAGAGATAAAGGGGCGAAATGGAAACGGTGAATTGTTGCCAATCGTATTTCGCAGATAGGATCCGTGGAAAATGGCTGCAGTTTGCTGTCAGTTTGTGTTTTAGAAAGGTTCAGAACAGATCCAGCAGATATAAAACTTCTGAAATCAGGACGACCTAAAGAAATACTTTCAATTGAAGGAAACGCACCAGGGGATAAAAAAAAAACCACTTTATTTGCTGATCTCCTCCAAGAGCGTACTGTCCATCCATTACTTACCTAGATATCCTCACTCCAGGGCAGCGGTGACAGTCCTAATGTATTTCATGCTCTGACATATACGATGATTGGGGGTGACACATCCAGATCTCCATGGGAGTTGAATTCTTCTACATGTTTCTTCTCCTAGCTGCAGCCGATACTACAAAACCCCGATCGTTCAGTCTACAGCTTAGCAAATGACAGGACCAAATAATTATTTGCTGATAAGCCCGTAGATACAGTATTAACATCCTATTAAATGCTAAAATTCTAATTATCTGCAATGCGAATGATAAACTATTGAATGGTCGTTGAACTTACCATGTCACCAATGAATGCCAAAAGAGTAGTCTGAATAGACTTACTGTATCTTGACTTTGGATGCACATTGTGCAGAATAATTGGTAGAACATCACTCCGGGTTGGCTGTATAATCAAGAGAGGTGTGAAAATGTTTGTTACATGGCAACATTGTATCCTTCAGTGTTTAGAGTGAAATATTCTATCACACTCGAACTATCTTGTTTCTGATGACACCTGTAAAATGTGACCCACATCTCAGCTACATTTACCCAGCGTCAGTGCCTGTCATCTTGATGTGTCTTACGACTAAGGCTACTATCACACTTGTGCTTTCCCTTTCCGCTATTGAGATCCGTCATAGGATTGAAAACGCTTCAGTTTTGTCCAAATTCATTGTCAATGGGGACAGAACTGAACTGAACTGAATGGAATGCAACATTTCATTTTCATCGCAAGCAGCATTTTTGAGTGCGTCGTGGCATGCGGGGCCGAACGATGTAAGTCAATGGTGCCGGATCTGTTTTCTCAGACACAAGAGAAAATGGATGCGGCACCCATCGACTTACCTATCCATCATGACTATTTTATAAAACATCCGGATCCATTCATAATGGATGCAGCCGGTTGCATTATCCTAACAGAAGCGTTTTTTTCTGATCCGTGACGGATCCAGCAGAAACGCAGATGTGAAAGTAGCCTAAGCTGTGTCGAAAATATCAAGACTCTTCAAAGAAATCCTCCTATTATAAGAGCTGCCAGGACTGTGACTCTTTTAGCGTCAATGCACACCGGCAGTCCAAAGAAATACATTTTCCACATGTATGATATACACATGATTTCCACATGACATGATGTACATGCTAAAAATGGTAAGGAAAATTTGGCAAGGGAGTGGGTACGATCTCCAACCTTTAGAAAAATTGATTAATAAGTCAGAAAAAGGCATTAATTTTGAAGCAAATCCATATCTGCACATGGCAGGTATAAATTTTATTTTTTGACTTTCACATAGTCCAAAAAATGTAAAACTTATGAAATGGTATATACCTAGGGGTGCACCTAGTCTTTCTGCTACCTGAGGCGAAAATTGAAATTGCACCCCCACCCCCCCAATCCTCATGCCAAATTCTCAACATAACCCCTTCCCCCGTAACATTACATGCATCACTACAAAACATCCAGGAAAATACAGCACCACATACCTCTTACATCCAGTGGTGTCTCCTCTGATGTAGGTATTCTCTGTCATTATCTTCTCCATTCAGACCAGACCGCCATGAGGATTACTATTAGCCGCGTCTTGTCTCTGTAGACTTTGACAGACATCTTAGTCAAATTCTACATTATCACTTTTCCATCATCCTCCCACTGTCACGGACGTTTCCGCGACAGGTGGCAGGAGATCGGTGAGACTGGCAACACGTGGTTTGATCTGACATGTTTTCCATTTGGATCAAATGACGTCTGTGTTGCTTCTGGTGCTTGTCACACCTTCTTTCCCCAGGTGAGGCTATTAGGGTCATTTAAGCTTCTCTATTTATTGTTGTTTCTCCCACAATGCTGTGCGGTTTATAGCTTCAGTTTGAGTTGCTGGTGTGTGGATCTCGGCTGAGTTCCTGGTGCTGCCATAGCCACTTGAAGTTAAGTGTTTTCTTTCCCTTTTGTATTTTGTTTGGGTTACTTTGTGTGTTGCATTGGATAAGGAATAGGATCCAGATGAAAGCACATAGCAGAAAATGGCTGCTGGGGAGGTTCTTATATAGTAAGGGGCAACTTTCTTATTGGTTGCTAGGGATGTTGCTAAGCTCAGACAAAGACATTGCAGCCTTCTCATTGGCCCACAAGCAAGAAGGGAGGTTACTGATGAAAAACAAATCTAGAATATTCACGATTACGAATATATAGCACTATATTCTACATCTTTGCAAATTCTCGAAGTGGCGATATTCGCGATAAAAATTTTTGCGATTAGAATATTTGTGATAAACACTAGTAATCATGTTCCCCATAGTCCGCCAGTAGTAATAAAGCTCACCATAATGCCAACAGTAGTGATAATTCTCCTCACAGTACAAAAATGTCCTCACAATGTGTGGCAATACAAAAAATTTCCTTGTTGTATGCCAGTATAAAAAATACCCCCTCTTAGTGCCCCCAGTTGAGCCAATATCCCCATAGTCCGCCATAATGTTTGCCAGTAAAAAATACCCCTATATAGTTCCCCTAGTAGATGACCCCCATAGTGCTCCTCTCACCCCCTTACTCATATTGGCCAAATAGCATGGTAACAAATGAAAAAATGAAAAAAAAAAAATCTAAATCTTACCTCCATGCGGTGCAGGCTTCTCCTGGCCTGTGACCCGCGCTGTATGTGGCCCGGCTCAGACGCACGATGATGATGATGTCATTGCACCACTTGTGCTGGCATCTGATAGGTTTCAGGCCTAGTGCCTGTAGCCTATGAGAGGGAAGGGGGAAAAGAAAAACATCGCTCCCATGCCCCATCCTGGGGACAGCAATACAGTTGAATATAGAGAGATGAGCACTTCCACAATGGAATCACTCATTTCCCTCGGCCTCCACCACCCCACACTTGTCTCCAGGGCCCTCCATACGCTTTGTAATGAACTTGGTACAATTCACTCCAGCAATTTTTATATTTTTTTACTTATTTATGAAACTCCAGTCTTAGGCCTCATGCACACGAGGCCTCATGCACACGAGGCCATGAGAAGGCTGCATTAGGCCTCATGAAAACTCATCTCTGAAAAAGCTTTTATGCAGACTGATCTTCGGATCCGTCTGTATAAAAAGTAACCTACTGCCACGGATCACGGACGCGGATGCCAATCTTGTGTGCATCCGTGTTCTTTCACGGACCCATTGACTTGAATGGGTCCGTGAACCGTTGTCCGTCAAAAAAATAGGACAGGTCATTTTTTTTGACGGACAGGAAACACGGATCACGGATGCAAAACGGTGCATTTTCCGATTTTTCCACGGACTTATTGAAAGTCAATAGGTCCGCGAAAAAACGGAAAACGGCACAACGGCCACGGATGCACACAACGGTCGTGTGCATGAGGCCTTAATAAATGAGGGACGTAGAGTTGTAAGAGATAAGAGATCTTGGAAACAGCAGCTATCATTGAATAGATACATTCAAGCAGTAGCACTACAAAAATTCTCTGTGTAACCATAGGTTAGGGCTATACAACGACTTTGGTCACACAACATGACCAATGCAGCGCTACATTCAGAGTGTGAGACAACAGTAGTCAATCAAATCCCATGCAGAGTTTTTTTCAAAGGGAGTTTTGCCACCATAGACTACACGGTAAGTGCTAAGAAACTGTAACTCACCTGTGACATATCTGCAAATCTTTTATTTAGCACAGCCTAAATAGAATACAATTAGTATCCTAAAATAGTCACATAACTCCAAAAAAGCAAAAAATGAAAGACCAAGGTACAGGAATATAACTGCTATAATACTGCCTCATATGTACAGGAATATATCTGCTATAATACTGCTCCTATGTACAAGAATATAACTACTATAATACTGCTCCTATGTACAAGAATATAACTGCTATAATACTGCTCCTATGTACAAGAATATAACTACTATAATACTGCTCCTATGTACAAGAATATAACTACTATAATACTGCCTCATATGTACAGGAATATATCTGCTATAATACTGCTCCTATGTACAAGAATATAACTACTATAATACTGCTCCTATGTACAAGAATATAACTACTATAATACTGCTCCTATGTACAAGAATATAACTACTATAATACTGCTCCTATGTACAAGAATATAACTACTATAATACTGCTCCTATGTACAAGAATATAACTACTATAATACTGCTCCTATGTACAAGAATATAACTACTATAATACTGCCTCCTATGTACAAGAATATAACTGCTATAATACTGCTCCTATGTACAAGAATATAACTACTATAATACTGCTCTTATGTGCAAGAATATAACTACTATAATGCTGCTCCTATGTACAAGAATATAACTACTATAATACTGCCACCTATGTACAAGAATATAACTACTATAATACTACTTCTATGTATAAGAATATAACTACTATAATACTGCTCCTATGTACATGAATATAACTACTATAGTACTGCTCCTATGTACAAGAATATAACTACTATAATACTGCTCCTATGTACAAGAATATAACTACTATAATACTGCTCCTATGTACAAGAATATAACTGCTATAATACTGCCTCATATGTACAGGAATATATCTGCTATAATACTGCTCCTATGTACAAGAATATAACTACTATAATACTGCTCCTATGTACAAGAATATAACTACTATAATACTGCTCCTATGTACAAGAATATAACTACTATAATACTGCTCCTATGTACAAGAATATAACTACTATAATACTGCTCCTATGTACAAGAATATAACTACTATAATACAGCTCCTATGTACAAGAATATAACTACTATAATACTGCTCCTATGTACAAGAATATGACTACTATAATACTGCTCCTATGTACAAGAATATAACTACTATAATACTGCCCCTATGTACAAGAATATAACTACTATAATACTGCCTCCTATGTACAAAAATATAACTACTATATTACTGCCTCCTATGTACAAGAATATAACTACTATAATACTGCTCCTATGTACAAGAATATAACTACTATAATACTGCTCCTATGTACAAGAATATAACTACTATAATACTGCTCCTATGTACAAGAATATAACTGCTATAATACTGCTCCTATGTACAAGAATATAACTACTATAATACTGCTCCTATGTACAAGAATATAACTACTATAATACTGCTCCTTTGTACTAGAATATAACTACTATAATACTGCCCCTATGTACAAGAATATAACTGCTATAATACTGCTCCTATGTACAAGAATATAACTGCTATAATACTGCTCCTATGTACAAGAATATAACTACTATAATACTGCTCCTATGTACAAGAATATAACTACTATAATACTGCTCCTATGTACAAGAATATAACTGCTATAATACTGCTCCTATGTACAAGAATATAACTACTATAATACTGCTCCTATGTACAAGAATATAACTACTATAATACTGCTCCTATGTACAAGAATATAACTACTATAATACTGCTCCTATGTACAAGAATATAACTACTATAATACTGCTCCTATGTACAAGAATATAACTACTATAATACAGCTCCTATGTACAAGAATATAACTACTATAATACTGTCTCCAATGTACAAGAATATAACTACTATAATACTGCCTCCTATGTACAAGAATATAACTACTATAATACTGTCTCCAATGTACAAGAATATAACTACTATAATACTGCCTCCTATGTACAAGAATATAACTACTATAATACTGTCTCCTATGTACAAGAATATAACTACTATAATACTGCTCCTATGTATAAGAATATAACTACTATAATACTGCTCCTATGTACAAGAATATAACTACTATAATACTGCCTCCTATGTAGAAGAATATAACTACTATAATACTGCCTCCTATGTACAAGAATATAACTACTATAATACTGCCTCCTATGTACAAGAATATATCTTGTTCCTTTTTTTTCTTCGTCTCCCGTCTTTGTAATGAGGAGAGAAGGAGAATTAGACTCGGGTTAAACATGGATAAGTGAGTGTGACTGTGGTGACACGGGGAGGCTTTACAGGCTATTATGTTACATTACGATACAATGTATCCAGGTTGTTGCTGCTGCTCTGTCACCAGATGTAGCAGTACTAGTCACTGGTGCATCAATCCTCAAAAGGAATTTAATCTTTTTGCAAATTAAATAAGTGATTGTAGCGAGAGACTGCCGCACTAAATCTCCCAAAATGCATTTAATCTCTTGTAATTTAAAAAAATTTATCAAAACTAATATATGAAGGTCTTTGCAGCGTCTTCTGTGTTGGGTTTTCGTAAACACGGCGAGCATAACAAATCCTAGCGTAGCAATCATTAGCGGTGCCAGAAAGTCTTCTCTCTCGCCACGAGCCAGGATCACACCCCCCAACATCTATTTCCATAAGGTAATAACTTCTCCAGACTCCTTTATATAGTAGAATTTGTTCCGGGAGATAAGCCGTAAAGAATCGCCGAGCCAAACAAACTATAAATAAATGTGTCACTTTAACATGTATTACCATGTAATGGAGAGGGTTTCACGTATAATCACAGCCGTGTGCTCTCCGCCATCCGCGGGGTCATTGCCGCACCGCACTGAAGCCTCCCAGAATGCCGCTGTAGGATAAACTGTGTCCTGAAATCCAATGGGTTTTTGATGCAATTATCCAAAGATGCCAGATAATCTCCTGCTTCACACCGCCAGATAACCTTCCTGTTGGTTCTGCCTATTTAAATATATCGCTAAATCTCCAGATTCCCTTCTATTACAAAGCAGTCTGCCTGCGGCCACCACTAGGGGGAGCTCCTATAAGACTTTCTATATCTGGGCCTGATAATCAAAATAAAGCTTCATCTCTGGAAAAGAGCCGAGGCTCGCCATCATCTTTATTCATCATCTCATCTTTATACCAACAACAAGTGTATAATCATTTATGCAGTTACGATTGATTGAAATGGAAGCTGTAATAATCTCTCGGCACTTAACTACCCCTAGGGGTGGCTGCATGAAAATGCAGTGTTTTCACATCCGAAACAGAAGAAGCTCAGTGCGGGGTCTCCCCTGGGCCCCATAGCTGTCACATGCCACTGACTCTGGAGCATCGTATAGACTGTAAGGCTTGTCATACATGACAGATCTCTTTCCTGACTGACCCATACACGTGCACACTTAGCTCATCGGCTGAGCATGCTTGTGTTCTAATTGAAGACAAGGGAGATGGCTGCTGCCTGACACCTGCTTATCCCCCTGTCGAAATCTAACCGCCCCAATCCATATCCCTGACATGTGGCAATATAGATGTAATATGTAGGGGCAATTTAAAGGGGTATTCTCATCTGAGACAATGGGGGTATGTCTCTAGGATATACCCCCGTTGTCTGATAGGTGCGGGTCCCACTTATATCGGGAACGGAGCCCCGCAAAGTGGTGGCTGGAGGACTCCCATCCGGCAACCACCAAGCGCTCTCCCCATAGAAGTGCTAGGACCCGCACCTATCTCCTAAACAGAGCCCCGAAAGTGGTGGAGGGCGCCCTGCGCATGCCTGGCTCCCACTTCCCTTCACTTCTATGGGCCTGACGGAAATAGCCGAGCCAGCGCTTGGCTATTTTCGGCGGCCACATAGAAAATAATGGAGGGCGGCTGCGCATGCGCAGTGCGCCCTCCACCTTTCGGGGCTCCGTTCTCTATGGGACCCGCACCTATCAGACAATGGGGGCATATCCTAGCGATATGCCCCCGTTGTCTCAGATGAGAATACCCCTTTAACTTTTCCTAAAGATCTATGTTTAGAACCTGGAGAGTTAGGATGACTTGGTGGGGTCATGTATCCTTTGACCTCCACGGGTTGTCAGTTACTGACAACCTGACAACTTCTCCATCATGTATATATTTCATAAGATGACCCATTGAGTGACAATGTTTACGAGCTCCTATTTCCTTATCTTTTGCAGATTTGGGAAAGCTAGGTGCTGAATGGCAGAGGTGGCATAGCATTAATACGGCATTGCCATCCTGGACTGGATATACATGGACGGCATGTTGTCAGCCGCCAACCCATCCTCATCCGGAGAAGCCTTGTGAATTAAACGCCTCTTTCAAATCTTGAGCACGAACAAGTCGACGTGGATCTGGAGTTTAAGTAACGTTTACCGCCCAAGGCGCAACCTACAGCCGGTGCCCATACAAATGATCCCGGCTGAATCCTAAAGTATAAAAACAGCAGAGATAAGCGGCAACACAGAAAGTGAACAACTCCCCTCAATATAACAGGAACAGATCCTACAGCAAATACTAAACAATGCGCCAGGATAATTCATCCCCATCAGCGACCTCATCAATGTCAGCCTCGCAGACCCACCAGCTACTACAGGGTTAACGCTGGGTTTTAGCCGGCGTGTTTACCAAGGCATTACTGAGCGGAAGAAACGCCCCTTTAATGAAGAGCTGGTCGGTAATGGGTTTTTGATTATCCCGCTGTGTATTAAGTTAAGATATTCCATTGATTCGAAGCTATTTCATTTGTTTCTCTCTCCTGTTGACCTTTCACATCCTATTAAAGTACTTGTCCCCGAGGGATGCGCGCGTTCATTATCACCGCTCTGAAGCCGCAGACAGGTTAGAAATTCAGATCTCGCCTCTTCTACGGAGAAATCCGGAACAGCGCGCTACAAGAGAGAGAGAGATGTGATTGTGCAGCTTTTACAGGTTTATGGAGTGAACTTACCGCCTGCCCCGTGACCCAGAGGTAGAGACTCGCGGACCGCAGCTCTTTATCAAGTCTAACACTTGTGGGGAGATTTAATTGTAGACTGTGTATACATGGCAACCGCTACAATAGGTGGAATTATGTTGTCACCTCCCTGCCCTCTCTAAGTAATGGGGCAAGTATAACAATCAAAATTGTAGGTACGGGTGGTATTGCTGTCAGTAGGTTTTTCACATTTTAACATTTTGTAATATACTGTATTTTTTTGTATATTTGTACATAGGAGCGGTATTATAGTAGTTATATTCTTGTACATAGGAGCAGTATTATAGTAGTTATATTCTTGTACATAGGAGGCAGTATTATAGTAGTTATATTCTTGTACATAGGAGCGGTATTATAGTAGTTATATTCTTGTACATAGGAGGCAGTATTATAGTAGTTATATTCTTGTACATAGGAGCAGTATTATAGTAGTTATATTCTTGTACATAGGAGCAGTATTATAGTAGTTATATTCTTGTACATAGGAGCAGTATTATAGTAGTTATATTCTTATACATAGGAGCAGTATTATAGTAGTTATATTCTTGTACATAGGAGGCAGTATTATAGTAGTTATATTCTTGTACATAGGAGGTAGTATTATAGTAGTTATATTCTTGTACTTAGGAGCAGTATTATAGTAGTTATATTCTTGTACATAGGAGGTAGTATTATAGTAGTTATATTCTTGTACATAGGAGGTAGTATTATAGTAGTTATATTCTTGTACATATGAGCAGTATTATAGTAGTTATATTCTTGTACATAGGAGCAGTATTATAGTAGTTATATTCTTGTACATAGGAGCAGTATTATAGTAGTTATATTCTTGTACATAGGAGCGGTATTATAGTAGTTATATTCTTGTACATAGGAGGCAGTATTATAGTAGTTATATTCTTGTACATAGGAGCAGTATTATAGTAGTTATATTCTTGTACATAGGAGGCAGTATTATAGTAGTTATATTCTTGTACATAGGAGGCAGTATTATAGTAGTTATATTCTTGTACATAGGGGGCAGTATTATAGGTGTTATATTCTTGTAAATAGGAGCAGTATTATAGTAGTTATATTCTTGTACATAGGAGGCAGTATTATAGTAGTTATATCCTTGTACATAGTAGCGGTATTATAGTAGTAATATTCTTGTACATAGTAGCAGAATCATAGTAGTTATATTCTTGTACATAGGAGGCAGTATTATAGTAGATATATTCTTGTACATAGGGGCAGTATTATAGTAGTTATATTCTTGTACATAGGAGGCAGTATTATAGCACTTATATTCTTGTACATAGGAGCAGTATTATAGTAGTTATATTATTGTACATAGGAGCAGTATGATAGTAGCTATTTTCTTGTACATAGGAGCAGTATTAGAGTAGCTATATTCTTGTACATAGGAGGCAGTATTATAGTAGCTATATTTTTTGTACATAGGAGCAGTATTGTAGTAGTTATATTCTTGTATGTAGGAGCAGTATTATAGTAGTTAGATTCTTGTACGTATGGGCAGTATTATAGTAGTTCTATTTTTGCACATAGGAGGCAGTATTATAGTAGTTATATTATTTTACATAGGAGCAGTATTATAGTAGTTATATTCTTGTACATAGGAGCAGTATTATAGTAGTTATATTCCTGTACATAGGAGGCAGTATTATAGTAGTTATATTCTTGTACATAGTAGGCAGTATTATAGTAGTTATATTCTTGTACATAGAGGGCAGTATTATAGTAGTTATATTCTTGTACATAGGAGGCAGTATTATAGTAGTTATATTCTTGTACATAGGAGCAGTATTATAGTAGTTATATTCTTGTACATAGGAGCAGTATTATAGTAGTTATATTATTGTACATAGGAGCAGTATGATAGTAGCTATTTTCTTGTACATAGGAGCAGTATTAGAGTAGCTATATTCTTGTACATAGGAGGCAGTATTATAGTAGCTATATTTTTTGTACATAGGAGCAGTATTGTAGTAGTTATATTCTTGTATGTAGGAGCAGTATTATAGTAGTTAGATTCTTGTACGTATGGGCAGTATTATAGTAGTTCTATTTTTGCACATAGGAGGCAGTATTATAGTAGTTATATTATTTTACATAGGAGCAGTATTATAGTAGTTATATTCTTGTACATAGGAGCAGTATTATAGTAGTTATATTCCTGTACATAGGAGGCAGTATTATAGTAGTTATATTCTTGTACATAGTAGGCAGTATTATAGTAGTTATATTCTTGTACATAGAGGGCAGTATTATAGTAGTTATATTCTTGTACATAGGAGGCAGTATTATAGTAGTTATATTCTTGTACATAGGAGCAGTATTATAGTAGTTATATTCTTGTACATAGGAGCAGTATTATAGAACAGTTTGCAAATCTTTTTTCTATAACTTGAAAAAAAAGTAAAAACCTCATAGAAGGGCTGCACATCTCAATGTTAAAATCTATCATTTATTTAGCAGAAAACACAAGACAAAAATTAATAGCATTGTATAGAATTACGACCATGTGTTAGGACAAAGAAATACATCTGTCACGACCAGAGGATGTGGATTCTCTGGGTCAGCTGATAGTGGACTAGGAAAAAGTGTTCATTCACACTTGCGTAGATGTTTTGCGAATCCGCAAAACATGGACACCGGAAATGTGCGTTCCGCATTTCACGGACTGCACATCGCCGGCACTATAATAGAAAATGCCTTTTCTTGTCCGCAGTTGCAGACAAGAATAGAACATGTTCTATTTTTTTTCGGGAACGGAATTGTGGATCTGGAAGTGCGGATCCGGAAATGCGGATGCAAACAGCACAAAGCATCCGTTCCTGCCCCATTAAAAATGAATGGGTCTGCAAAATCCAGAACAGATCCGAAAAAAAGAATTGCGGTTGTGTGAATGGACCCTTAGCCCAATATTGCTGACTCCTAGAGTCAGGACCCTGGTGTTTATACCAGTCACCCAGAAAGCAGCTAACTGCAGCAGTGTGTACAGAGTTAAACAAAGGCAGAGTAATGGAACAAAAGATCTTTACTGGCAGAAGGTAGACAAAAATCACTTGAAGCAAAGGCAAAACAAAGTTCAGAGTAATACAGTATACTGGGTCAGAAGGACTCTTAGTCAGGCAGTGCAAGGTCAGAGGTCCAGACGAACTTACAGATGACGGCAGGCAGATTCGTAGTCAGGCAATGCAAGGGTCAATAGTCCAGGTAATCCAAGTAGCAGACGGCAGGCAGAATAGTAGTCAGGCAATGCAGGGTAAATGCTGGAGGCAGACAGGCAGAGAAGGTCTGGGTTAATTGGCAAAAAGTCCAGTACACAGCAGTCCGATAAATACCATAAAAAAATTTAAATAAAAAGGGTGTAAAAAAAATGCAATTTTTGTCACCTTACATCACAAAAAGTGCAACACCAAGTGATCAAAAAGGTGTATGCCGCCCAAAATAGTGCCAATCTAACCATCACTTCATCTCGCAAAAAATGAGCCCTACCTAAGCTAATCGCCCAAAAAATAAAAAAACTATGGCTCAGAATATGGAGACACTAAAACATCTTTGCTGGTATTGTTTAAAACGTAAAAAGTAAATAAAAATAGTATACATATTAGGTATCGCCGCGTCTGTAAGAACCTGCTCTATAAAAATATCACATGACCTAACCCCTCAGGTGATCACCGTAAAAAAAAAACCTGTGTAAAAAAAGCCATTTTTTGTCACCTTACATCACAAAAAGTGTAATAGCAAGCAATCAAGAAGTCATACGCAGACCAAAATAGTGCCAATCAAACCGTCATCTCATCCTACAAAAATCATACCCTACCCAAGATAATCGCCCAAAAACTGAAAAAACTATGGCTCTCAGACTATGGAGACACTAAAACATGATTTTTTAAATTTTAAAAATGAAATCATTGTGTAAAACTTACATAAATAAAAAAAAAGTTGACTTATTAGGTATTGCCGTGTCCGTAAGAACATGCTCTAAAAAATATCACATGACCTAACCCCTCAGGTTAACACCGTAAAAAAAAAAAAGTGTAAACAAAAGCCATTTTTGGTCCCCTTACATCACAAAAAGTGCAATAGCAAGCGATCAAAAAGTCATACGCACCCCAAAATAGTGCCATCTCATCCCGAAAAAAATTAGCCCCTACACAAGACAGTCGCCCAAAAAATAAATAAAACTATGGTTTTCAGAATGTGGAGACACTAAAGAATCATTATTTTTTTTAAAATGCTTTATTATGTAAAACTGAAACAAATAACCAAAAAAATGTTATATTTGGTATTGTCGTGTCCGTGACAACCTGCTCTATTAAAATACCACATGAGCTAACCTGTCAGATGAATGTTATAAATAACAAAAAATAAAAACGGTGGCAAAACAGCTATTTCTTGTTACCTTGCCTCACAAAAAGTGTAATATAGAGCAACCAAAAATCATATGTACCCTAAAATAGTACCAACAAAACTGCCACCCTATCTCGTAGTTTCCAAAATGAGGTCACTTTTTTGGAGTTTCTACTCTAGGGGTGCATCAGGGGGGCTTCAAATGGGACATGGTGTCAAAAAACCAGTCCAGCAAAATCTGCCTTCCAAAAACCGTATGGCATTCCTTTCCTTCTGCGCTCCGCCGTGTGCCCGTACAGCAGTTTACAACCACATATGGGGCGTTTCTGTAAACTACAGAATCAGGGCCATAAATATTGATTTTTGACTGGCTGTTAACCCTTGCTTTGTAACTGAAAAAAATGGATTCAAAGGAAAAATCTGCCCAAAAATTGACATTTTGAAATGTTATCTCTATTTTCCATTAATTCTTGTGGAACACCTAAAGGGTTAACAAAGTTTATAAAATCAGTTTTGAATCCCTTGAGGGGTGTAGTTTGCAAAATGGGGTCATTTTTGGGTGGTTTCTGTAAGGCAATTCGTCTCTTCACTAGGCATCCCTGATACCTGACCTCGGTGATCAGCTTGGATTAAATCTATCTGGCGCCAGGAGAAGGAACTTATCAGATACAACAAAACACGGGTCTGTACAAATTCACTCTAATTTTATTACCCCTTAGTTCAGCCTTTTAACCACCTCCGGACCGCCGAACGCAGCGACGCGAGGCGGTGGTTGATTGATTCCTCCTGGACGCGCCGGCGCGTCCTCTCGCGAGACGCGAGATTTCCTGTGAACGCGCGCACACAGGCGCGCGCGTTCACAGGAACGGAAGGTAAGCGAGTGGATCTCCAGCCTGCCAGCGGCGATCGTTCGCTGGCAGGCTGGAGATGTGATTTTTTTTAACCCCTAACAGGTATATTAGACGCTGTTTTGATAACAGCGTCTAATATACCTGCTACCTGGTCCTCTGGTGGTCCCCTTTGTTTGGATCGACCACCAGAGGACACAGGTAGCTCAGTAATATGTAGCACCAAGCACCACACTACACTACACCCCCCCGTCACTTATTAACCCCTTATTCACCCCTGATCACCCCAGATCACCCCATATAGACTCCCTGATCACCCCCCTGTCATTGATCACCCCCCTGTCATTGATAACCCCCTGTAAGGCTCCATTCAGACATCCATATGATTTTTACGGATCCACTGATAGATGGATCGGATCCGCAAAACACATACGGACGTCTGAATGGAGCCTTACAGGGGAGTGATCAATGACGGAGGTGATCACCCCATATAGACTCCTTGATCACCCCCCTGTCATTGATCACCCCCCTGTCATTGATCACCCCCCTGTAAGGCTCCATTCAGACGTCCGTATGATTTTTACGGATCCACGGATACATGGATCGGATCCGCAAAACACATACAGACATCTGAATGGAGCCTTATAGGGGGGTGATCACCCCATATAGACTCCCTGGTCACCCCCCTGTCATTGATCACCCCCCTGTAAGGCTCCATTCAGACGTCCGTATGATTTTTACGGATCCACTGATAGATGGATCGGATCCGCAAAACACATACGGACGTCTGAATGGAGCCTTACAGGGGAGTGATCAATGACGGAGGTGATCACCCCATATAGACTCCTTGATCACCCCCCTGTCATTGATCACCCCCCTGTCATTGATCACCCCCCTGTAAGGCTCCATTCAGACGTCCGTATGATTTTTACGGATCCACTGATAGATGGATCGGATCCGCAAAACACATACGGACGTCTGAATGGAGCCTTACAGGGGAGTGATCAATGACGGAGGTGATCACCCCATATAGACTTCCTGATCACCCCCCTGTCATTGATCAGCCCCTGTCATTGATCACCCTCTGTAAGGCTCCATTCAGACGTCCGTATGATTTTTACGGATCCACGGATACATGGATCGGATCCGCAAAACACATACAGACATCTGAATGGAGCCTTATAGGGGGGTGATCAATGACAGGGGGGTGATCACCCCATATAGACTCCCTGGTCACCCCCCTGTCATTGATCACCCCCCTGTCATTGATCACCCCCCTGTCATTGATCACCTCCCTGTAAGGCTCCATTCAGACATTTTTTTGGCCCAAGTTAGAGGAAATTTTTTTTTTTTCTTACAAAGTCTCATATTCCACTAACTTGTGTCAAAAATAAAATCTCACATGAAGTCACCATACCCCTCACGGAATCCAAATATGTAAAAATTTTTAGACATTTATATTCCAGACTTCTTCTCACGCTTTAGGGCCCCTAGAATGCCAGGGCAGTATAAATACCCCACATGTGACCCCATTTCGGAAAGAAGACACCCCAAGGTATTCCGTGAGGGGCATATTGAGTCCATGAAAGATTGAAATTTTTATCCCAAGTTAGCGGAAAGGGAGACTTTGTGAGGGAAAAAAAAAAAAAAAAAAAAAATTTCCGCTAACTTGTGCCAAAAAAATAAAAATTTCTATGAACTCGCCATGCCCCTCAATGAATACCTTGGGGTGTCTTCTTTCCAAAATGGGGTCACATGTGGGGTATTTATACTGCCCTGGCATTCTAGGGGCCCTAAAGCGTGAGAAGAAGTCTGGGATCCAAATGTCTAAAAATGCCCTCATAAAAGGAATGTGGGCCCCTTTGCTCATCTAGGCTGCAAAAAAGTGTCACACATTTGGTATCGCCGTACTCAGGAGAAGTTGGGCAATGTGTTTTGGGGTGTCATTTTACATATACCCATGCTGGGTGAGATAAATATCTTGGTCAAATGCCAACTTTGTATAAAAAAAGGGAAAAGTTGTCTTTTGCCGAGATATTTCTCTCACCCAGCATGAGTATATGTAAAAAGACACCCCAAAACACATTGCCCAACTTCTCCTGAATACGGCGATACCACATGTGTGACACTTTTTTGCAGCCTAGGTGGGCAAAGGGGGCCACATTCCAAAGAGCATCTTTAGGATTTCACAGGTCATTTACCTACTTACCACACATTAGGGCCCCTGGAAAATGCCAGGGCAGTATAACTACCCCACAAGTGACCCCATTTTGGAAAGAAGACACCCCAAGGTATTCCATGAGGGGCATGGAGAGTTCCTATAATTTTATATTTTTTGTCACAAGTTAGCGGAAAATGATGATTATTTTTTTTTTCTTACAAAGTCTCATATTCCACTAACTGTCATGGTCTTACCTTCTTGCTGTTCTCCTTCGTTTGACATGTGCTGGCGGCCATCTTGGTTTCTGGGTTTCTTGTAGCCTCCCACCCTGCGGCTCCTCCTTCCCACTGGGAGGAGCTGGATGCCTAGCTCATATATATAGGAGGTCTGTGGCTTCAGTTCCTTGCTTGGTCCTCCTGTGTTCACATGCTTCTAGACTGCTGCTGCTTCTGGTTCCTGATCCTGGTTTCGTCCGACTACCCTGCTGGTTCCTGATCCTGGTTTCGTCCGACTACCCTGCTGGTTCCTGATCCTGGCTTCGTCTGACTACCCTGCTGGTTCCTGATCCTGGCTTCGTCTGACTACCCTTCTGGTTCCTGACCTCTGGCTTCGCAAAGACTCTGCTTCGGTTTCGCCATCCGTTTGGACTTTTGCTTTACAGCTTTATTTTCAATAAAGCCTTCTTATTTTCACTTATCCCTTGTTGTACGTCTGGTTCATGGTTCCGTGACATTAGGACCAAGCCATGAATTCTGACGGTACAGGGCCATCCTCGCTACCCACGCTGGTTGCCAGACTTGATCAGCAGGATCACCTGTTGGGTCGGTTCGCTGTGGCGTTGCAAACCCTGCTTGAACGCACGGCTCATTTCGCTCCCGTTGCCGATGGGTCGGTTGTCGCTCCTGGGCCCGCTCCTACTGCCGCTCCGGTTGTTGCGCCAGAGTCTACCCCGACACCTGTTGTTGCACCTGCGGTGTTTCGGGGTATGACCGGTTCTGCCCCTCTTCCACAGCGCTTTGGGGGAGAGCCAACTCGGTGCCGAGGTTTCCTTAACCAGGTGGGCATTTATTTCGAGTTGCTGCCACATGCCTTTCCTACTGAGAGATCAAAGGTGGGCTTCTTGATCTCGCTGCTCTCGGACAAGGCCTTGGCCTGGGCCAGCCCTTTATGGGAGAACAACAATCCGGTGGTTGCCGAGTTTTCCGGTTTTGTTGCTTCTCTTCGGAAGGTATTCGATGTGCCGGCTCGTGCTGCCTCTGCTGCGAAGCTCCTTATGTCCATCAGACAGGGTTCACGATCCGTAGCTGAATACGCCATTGAGTTTCGTACCCTGGCAGCAGAGGTGGGCTGGAATAATGAGGCTCTGGTCGCTGCTTTCTCTCATGGTCTCTCGGATGCCTTGAAGGATGAGGTTGCAGCTAAGGACCTACCAGTGGAGCTCGAGTCTCTTATTTCTTTCCTGATTTTGATTGACACCAGACTCAGGGAGAGACCTTCCTTTAAGGAGAGCCTGCGGAGGTTTTCTAACAGATTGGCGCCTACGTTTGCTGTCCCACCCGTGCCTCCCTCTCCTCCCACGCCTCCTGGGGATGACTTGTCTGGGGGTGAACCCATGCAGCTGGGGTTTGCTCGCCTGTCCGAGGGGGAGAGGGTACTCCGGAGACGCGAGGGCCGATGCATGTACTGTGGTCTCGGTGGGCATTTTCGGTTGGCATGTCCGAACCGTCCGGGAAACGCTCGCACCTGAGATCCTGTCGGGGGCAGATCTTGGGTGGAGTCTCCTCGTCCCCGGTTTCCCGTGTTGACAAACCACTGATCACTGTTGTCCTCTCCTGGGTCGGGGGCTCGGTGACGACCCAGGCGTTGGTGGACTCTGGTGCTGGTGGTTTGTTCATTGATAATGTGTTCGCTGCCGCCAATTCCATTCCTCTGCAGGCTCGAGGTTCCCCACTGGCTCTTGAGGCGATAGACGGCAGACCCCTTCTGCCGCCACACGTGACTCATGAGACCCTTGCAGTGGGGATAGCCATTGGTGCCGTTCACAGAGAGTCGGTCTGCCTCCAGGTTATTTCGTCTCCACACTACTCGGTGGTCTTGGGGTACCCCTGGCTCCGGAAGCATAATCCGACTTTCGATTGGAGATCGGCCGAGATCCTCTCGTGGTCACCGCAGTGTGGGGCTAGTTGCATCCATGGGTCTGTCAAGTTGCTGTGTACTTCCTCGGACTCTCTGTTGCCTCCTGAATACGAGGAGTACCGGGATGTATTCGATAAGGTGCGCGCGGTTGCCCTACCTCCGCACCGCCCATACGATTGTGCCATAGAGTTACAATCTGGTGCCGTTCCTCCTCGTGGCAAAGTCTATCCACTGTCGGTAGCGGAGAATGAGGCCATGGAGGAGTACGTGAGGGAGGCGCTTTCACGCGGACACATTCGCAAATCCTCGTCCCCGGCAGGGGCTGGATTTTTCTTTGTGAAAAAGAAGGGCGGTGAGTTGAGGCCTTGCATCGATTACAGGGGTCTCAATCGCATCACGATCAAGAACGCTTACCCGATACCCTTGATTTCCGAGCTGTTCGATCGCCTTAAAGGGGCCACGGTCTTTACCAAACTCGACCTGAGGGCGGCATATAACCTGGTAAGGATCAAGGCGGGCGATGAGTGGAAGACCGCGTTTAACACCAGGACCGGTCATTATGAATCCTTGGTTATGCCCTTTGGGTTGTGCAATGCGCCCGCAGTCTTTCAGGAATTCATCAACGATGTTTTCCGTGACCTGTTGCAGCAGTGTGTGGTGGTCTATTTGGATGACATCTTGGTATATTCTGAATCCATGGAGGCCCACATTCTGGATGTCAGACGAGTGTTGCAACGGTTACGAGAGAACAAGCTGTTCGGTAAGCTTGAGAAATGCGAATTTCACCGATCCCAGGTAACCTTCTTAGGTTACATCATTTCCGCTGAGGGGTTCTCCATGGATCCTGAGAGGTTTCGGCTGTCTTACAGTGGCCCCAGCCCAGTGGTCTTCGTTCCCTGCAGCGCTTTTTGGGCTTCGCCAATTATTATCGGAAGTTCATCAGGGACTTTTCCATGCTAGCCAAGCCTCTCACGGATCTGACCAGGAAGGGCAGTAATTCCCAGGTCTGGCCGCTCGAGGCCATCCGAGATTTTGAGGCTCTAAAGTCCGCCTTTGTGTCGGCTCCGATTCTGTCGCATCCCAACCCTGGGTTGCCCTTTGTCCTCGAGGTGGACGCGTCTGAGACGGGAGTAGGCGCCCTTCTGTCTCAGCGTAGAACACCAGAGGGTCCTCTGCTTCCTTGTGGGTTTTACTCCCGGAAACTGTCTTCCGCGGAGTGCAACTATCAGATTGGTGACAGGGAGTTATTGGCCATCGTGCAGGCCCTTAAAGAATGGAGGCACTTGCTCGAGGGTTCGGTGGTTCCGGTCCTCATCCTGACGGACCACAAGAATCTGACCTACCTTTCTGAGGCCAAGAGATTGACACCACGTCAGGCCAGATGGGCTCTGTTCTTGTCACGTTTTAATTACGTGGTCTCCTACCTACCCGGTTCCAAGAACATCAGGGCGGATGCCTTATCACGGCAGTACTCCGAGCTGTCCAGGGAGGAGTCGATTCCGACTTCGGTCATACCTCCGAATCAGATCTTGGCCGCCATTCGCACCAGCCTGACCTCTCCCCTGGGTGAGCAGATTTTGGCGGCTCAATCTGGTGCTCCCTCTGGGAGACCCAACGGCAGATGTTTTGTGCCTGAGGAGTTGCGCACTCGGTTGTTGCGAACCTACCATAACTCCAAGACCGCGGGGCATCCTGGAAAGAATCAGCTGTCCTGGGCTGTTTCACGTCTGTTCTGGTGGCCTTCCCTACGTTCCGACATCGCCGCATATGTAGCGGCATGCTCCGTTTGTGCCCAGAGTAAGTCCCCTCGGCACCTTCCGTTGGGCCTTCTGCAACCCATAGCCACCGGGGAGCGCCCATGGTCACACCTGTGGATGGATTTCATTGTGGACCTCCCTGCATCCCGAGGCCATACGGTCATTCTCATGATTGTGGATCGGTTTTCCAAAATGTGCCACTGTGTTCCTCTCAAGAAGTTACCCTCTGCACAAGAGTTGGCCACGATTTTTGCCAGGGAGGTCATCCGGTTGCACGGTTTGCCCAAGGAGATTGTGTCGGATCGGGGGAGTCAGTTTGTGTCCAGGTTCTGGCGCGCCTTTTGCTCCCAGTTGGGGATTCATCTCTCCTTCTCCTCGGCCTACCACCCTCAGTCCAATGGGGCCGCAGAACGATCCAATCAGGCCTTGGAGCAATTCCTTCGTTGCTATGTCTCCGATCACCAAGACAATTGGGTTGACCTCCTGCCTTGGGCTGAGTTTGCCAGGAACACGGCGGTGAACTCTTCCTCTGGGACGTCTCCCTTCATGGCCAATTATGGGTTCCAACCTGCCGTGCTACCGGAGGTATTCTCTCCCCAGGATATTCCGGCTGTGGAGGATCACCTTTCCGTCCTACGTGCTTCTTGGGTACTGATCCAGAAGTCCCTTGAGGTCTCTGCACAGCGCCAGAGACTCCAGGCTGATCGCAGACGAGCGCCTGCTCCTTCCTACCAGGTCGGAGACCGTGTATGGTTGTCCACCCGCAACCTCAACCTTCGAGTGCCCACTCCCAAGCTGGCGCCTCGCTTTGTTGGTCCCTTCCGAGTGCTTCGCAGGGTAAACCCGGTAGCCTATGCCCTTGCGCTTCCTCCTGGCATGCGGATCTCCAACGTGTTTCATGTCTCCCTGTTGAAGCCACTGGTGTGTAATCGTTTCACTTCCTCGGTTCCTCGGCCTCGTCCGGTCCAAGTGGGTAATCGTGAGGAGTATGAGGTGAGCAATATCCTGGACTCACGCCTGGTCCGCGGTCGGGTGCAGTTTTTGGTCCATTGGCGTGGTTATGGTCCAGAGGAGCGTTCCTGGGTTCCCTCCGCAGATGTCCATGCTCCTGCCTTGCTCCGAGCCTTCCACGCACGCTTCCCTCAGAAACCGTTCTTTACTCCGCGGAGGAGGGGCCCTTGAGGGGGAGGTACTGTCATGGTCTTACCTTCTTGCTGTTCTCCTTCGTTTGACATGTGCTGGCGGCCATCTTGGTTTCTGGGTTTCTTGTAGCCTCCCACCCTGCGGCTCCTCCTTCCCACTGGGAGGAGCTGGATGCCTAGCTCATATATATAGGAGGTCTGTGGCTTCAGTTCCTTGCTTGGTCCTCCTGTGTTCACATGCTTCTAGACTGCTGCTGCTTCTGGTGATCCTGGTTTCGTCCGACTACCCTGCTGGTTCCTGATCCTGGTTTCGTCCGACTACCCTGCTGGTTCCTGATCCTGGCTTCGTCTGACTACCCTGCTGGTTCCTGATCCTGGCTTCGTCTGACTACCCTTCTGGTTCCTGACCTCTGGCTTCGCAAAGACTCTGCTTCGGTTTCGCCATCCGTTTGGACTTTTGCTTTACAGCTTTATTTTCAATAAAGCCTTCTTATTTTCACTTATCCCTTGTTGTACGTCTGGTTCATGGTTCCGTGACACTAACTTGTGACAAAAAATAAAAAATTCTATGAACTCACTATGCCCATCAGCGAATACCTTGGGGTGTCTTCTTTCCAAAATGGGGTCACTTGTGGGGTAGCTATACTGCCCTGGCATTCTAGGGGCCCAAATGTGTGGTAAGTAGTTTGAAAATCTGTAAAAAATGGCCGGTGAAATCCGAAAGGTGCTCTTTGGAATGTGGGCCCCTTTGCCCACCTAGGCTGCAAAAAAGTGTCACACATGTGGTATCGCTGTACTCAGGAGAAGTTGGGCAATGTGTTTTGGGGTGTCATTTTACATATACCCATGCTGGGTGAGAGAAATATTTTATTTTTTGTCACAAGTTAGTGGAATATAAACTTTGTAAGAAAAAAAAAAATCATCATTTTCCGCTAACTTGTGACAAAAAATAAAAAGTTCTATGAACTCACTATGCCCATCAGCGAATACCTTAGGGTGTCTACTTTCCGAAATGGGGTCATTTGTGGGGTGTTGTCTGGCCATTGTAGAACCTCAGGAAACATGACAGGTGCTCAGAAAGTCAGAGCTGCTTCAAAAAGCGGAAATTCACATTTTTGTACCATAGTTTGTAAACGCTATAACTTTTACCCAAACCATTTTTTTTTTTACCCAAACATTTTTTTTTATCAAGGACATGTAGAACAATAAATTTAGAGAAAAATTTATACATGGATGTCGTTTTTTTTTGCAAAATTTTACAACTGAAAGTGAAAAATGTAATTTTTTTGAAAAAAAATCGTTAAATTTTGATTAATAACAAAAAAAGTAAAAATGTCAGCAGCAATGAAATACCACCAAATGAAAGCTCTATTAGTGAGAAGAAAAGGAGGTAAAATTCATTTGGGTGGTAAGTTGCATGACCGAGCAATAAACGGTGAAAGTAGTGTAGTGCAGAAGTGTAAAAAGTGGCCTGGTCATTAAGGGTGTTTAAGCTAAGGGGGCTGAGGTGGTTAAAGAAGCAGAGAGTATAATTTACATAGTAACATCATTAACCAATCATGTGTAGACACATATATGCTTAGTATGCATTAAGCCGGGATGACCTTATAAGGTGCGACTGTTTTAACTAAGGAATTTAAGGGTCTCTAGAAACTGTCCAAAGACAGAGGAAGTCTCCCAAATTCCACAAAGGGGGAACTTAAAACAGTGCATAAAAAAAGATGCTATTACAATACACATTGTTAAAGCAGACAAAATGGAATCACATATATCCCTTCAATCCCCTCCTGGAACCTTTTATATCTTATACTATATGGTTCTTTCTCTTTTCTCCCTTAGTTTGCTTGTAAGCCTTTAGGTATTCCATATACCCTTCAGAAGTATAATCCTCAGGCTTTGTTGAGGTTGTGTTTGCCTCTTCCATCTCTACCGGAGTATAGAGGAATGTTGAGTGTACCCCTCTTTCGGCCACTTTTTGACATATGGCAAGAAGGGAGGGCACACACTGTAGACAACAGCAGAGACACACTATTGCAGCGACCACGGCGAGTGCCACTCCTAAGACATACCTTATTTGACCAAAGTCAGGTATCCAGCCAAAAAGCCAGTCCCACCATCCTTGGTCAACATCTTGTTTTATATGTTTAATCATTTCTTCTAGTTGGCCTATTTTATCTTTTATTCCACGGGAGTGATCTGATAGATTGAAACAACACATCCCTGCAAAAACTGAGCATTCTATACCATGTTGAAGCAATAAATGGTCAATAGTTGCCCTATTCTACAAGATAGCCTTTTTATATGATTGTATATCCAGCAGTATATCTAGTGACATTTATCTGTTTTACCATAAAACAGGCAAGTTTTGATATTGTCCTGTGGTTATATATGGCCAACCCTGGTACCCCTATCATAGATACCCCTAAACTCATGTATTCTGCTCTAGGAGATTCACATTATAGTCACAATTTTCTGGTGGCTGTAGGGAAGTGTCTCTCGTGTGTCGTGTCTGCATTGCTTGGACTAGTGGTATCATTGTTAATGTTAGCCTAGCTATTGTACAGGGTCCCTCTGTAATATTGGCTGGTATGTACGTGTAACTAGTATTTCCACAGGCCAATACCCACCCTGTTGGTAGAGGTACATGTTTGTCTAGGGATGGTACTATTTTTGTAATATTACATTGCATATTCTTTAGATTTATACATATCTCTATGTCTGAACATTTGTGTTGCAGATCCCCACATTTTATGGAGGAACCATCCTAGTACATAATCTCCTTCATCCTGTTTATCAGGATTTTCTATTGTTAACATTATTTTCATGTGCGATGATCTATGCGGACAATGACCTATACCAGAGAATGAAGAGGTGTCCATGTAACAGGTCCCTCCTTCAAGGAGTATCATTCTCTACTAATTGGTAAAATCAACAAGATTATTTAAGCAATCTTAGTCAGTACATTCAACAATTTCCCAGAAAGGAGTGAGGAGCTCATGATGTTGGAGGTCAGGGCTGTCTGCCCCTGTTAGTACCTCTGGGCCTCGTTGGAGGTCAGGGCTGTCTGCCCCCGTTCCTGCCTCCTCTCTTTCTCTCATAAGCTTCACTCGCGTGGCGTGGATCCAAATTGGAGATTGTTCAGTCAGCACAGCTGTTCTGGTTACTGCAACCACGGTAGTAGGTGGGCGATATACGAAATCACCTTGAGCTCTTCCTTTCTTCAGTGTTTTGACCACCACCTCATCCCCCACCATGTATGGGTGGGTGGGTTCCTGTGGAAGAGAGGGAGACTTACAAGCAACTTTTTCCTCAGTTTTGTTAAGTACCTGTATCAATTTGGTGACATATTCTTCCCTTATTAAATCAAGGTCTCCTCCCTGCACTATCAATGGGCCCAGGGGGTGGGGAAAAGCCTTCCCATGAGTATCTCAATGCTGTTATGTCCTACTCCGTGGAAATGTGCTATTAAGATGGAAGCACTGTGTTGGGGAATGCATGGCTACCCCTCTTTGCAGACTAATCCTGACTTAGGATTTTTCTGCAATACTGGATAACAGCAGTCTTGCCGTTCCTGTTCAGTGGCATACCTTTGAAGATCAGTAAGCATTTGCAACATCTTAGGGGTTGGAGGTGCCAGACATGGCATCTCCCAATGGTTACACGGACCTGTGAGGTTGCATTTGGCCACTCGTTTCGCCACCTTATCTGCCAGCGCATTGCCCTGTGAGACATGATCCTTACGATCTGCTGCCGTGAATCCTCTTCTCTGCCAAATCAGACCATGGTCCCACACTACCCCATGTGCGTACCTACTTTCAGTATAGATGGTGACAGGTCTGTCAGCATGTAGAATACATGCTCTAGTGAGTGTAATGAGCTCAGCTGCCTGCTGTGTTGAGTGTGGATGCCCTTGAGTAGGCCTACAAACATCATGTGTAGTGTGCAAAAAGGTTAAATGTCCCAGGGTGTAAGTAGTTGCTAATTCTACCATCATTGCAAAGGCTGCAAGGGAACGCAGACATGCCGGTATCCCCTGAACAGAGGTGGGCATAACCTTTGAGAAAAACGCACAAGGACGCAACTTGCCTCCGTGTTCTTGTGTCAGTACCCCCGCCATGGTTTTACAATTTTGGCGTGCAAACATGTGGAAGGGCATATTATAGTCAGGGAGGCCCAGCCCTGGACTCGACATGAGTGAACATTTCAGATAATCAAATGCATTGTACATTTCAGAAGACCATTTAATCAAATCTGGATTTTCGTCCAGAGTGGCCTGCCTCAAAACATTGTCATAATAGGAGCAATCAGAAATCCATTGTCTACAGTAGGTTATCATACTAAGGAAAGATAACATGTCTTTCTTGGTGTGCGGGGTGACCAAACCCGCAATAGACTGGACTCTTTCTGTGCTGATTCTCCTTTAACCTTTTGTGAGGACAAAGCCCAAGTATTCAACCTACATTTTACACTATTGAATTTTCTTAAGTGCCACTTTGTGACCACATGCTGACAACCATCGTAACAGTGATAAACCATCCTGAATGCTGGCCTCCGCTGACATGCTACACAGTAACAAATCATCAACATATTGCAGCAGCACAGAACCTTGGGGGGGGGGGGTACCATGGTTTTAACGTGGCCTGGAGGACTATGCTGTACACTACAGGTGAATCAGCATATCCCTGGGGCATTCTGCACCAGGTCAGTTGACGTCCATCAAAGGAAAAAGCAAAAAGTAGTCTGGTTGCCTTATCAACTGGGATAGAGAAGAAAGCATTCTTCAGATCTATCACACTGAAATAGACAGCGTCTGCAGGAATTGCAGAAAGAAGTGAGGTGACATCTGGGACAATAGGAGCAATGGGCACAATGATATTATTTATTGCCCTTAAATCCTGTACAAAGCGGGTAGTAACATCTGCCTTTGTCACTGGATTCACGGGCATGCTGTAGGGTGAAATCACCTCTTCCAGGCTTCCCTTTTGTAGGAATTCTTCTACCATTGGCCTAAGTCCATCAAGTTTCTCTCTTGACAACGGGTATTGTTTCTGGAACAGTGAGATGACACCTGGTTTCACAGTAGCTTTGTAAGGTGTGCAATCTATGAGTCCTGTGTCATATTCATTTGAAGACCATAATGCAGGATTAATGTTGTTAGGTTCTGGGTGGTTCTGTATGTTTGCAAGAATCAGTGGCACTGGTGTAGAGATTGGAATGAGATTTGAGTGTACTCTTATGCCCTGATTCTTTGCTGATACCTGCCAGTCAAGCTTAATGAACAAATCTCTCCCTAACAGGCTGACTGGGCAATCTAGTATAATGCTAAATACATGATCTGTGATGTATTCCCTGTCCATGGTCTCAAGTGGTAGTGAGTCAGTTTTGAAAGGTTTTGTCAAAACCTCATTAATTCACATAGAAGGCTCAGACTCTCCTACCTCCCACTCTCAGTCATCTAAGTCCACCCCTTTTAGTCGGACGCTGTGGTCCTCCTTCTGTCCGTCAATAGTGTCCCAGCTGTCCATAAGAACAGAGCTCTGATGTTAAGCACAACACTTAACATGTAACACGTAACTTCAAACATTGAAACAAACAGAACTGACAATACAGACATGAACACACAAAGGGCCCATAAAAAAAAAATTTCATTGACTTCAATTAAAAAAAATGTACTGCTTGATCAACACTGTTGGCACCAATAAAAAAAAAAAAACTTCCAAGAAAAATAAAATAAAATTCTCAATGCGCATCTTATATGAAAACAAATATCGTACTCCATACGCATTCACATTTTCATGTACTCATTTTCACAAACAGCTCATAACCACGCCCTTATACATAAAAACTGTATTGCATTCACAGCTCTGCTAAAAACATCCATCAGTCTTCACACATTTTCAACTCCACTACAACTCAAAGCCACACCCATTCACATTTCACTGAATCATTTGTCTTCCAACCCAGCCACATAGTTTACTTTGTTTCATTCCAAAACTTGCAGCACAGATAAACACAGCTTTCCTGGAAACAGATAGCCACACCACACCCAGAATTGCTGATGGTCTATGTCGCTGTTGTACTGTGTTTTCCAATGTCTTCTAGTCTTCAATCTGTGATTAATCAACTCTTATAAGAAGACAATATACATGTTATTATCATACAGTAATTTTGTTAAACCCAAATCATCTTATATGCCAGGTGGTCTTAGTTAGTGTTTGCACATATATAATAATTTTTGTTAAAAGCTGGATTATTACACATATAACATTACTTACTCTGCATGATTCCCTCCCCCTTTTCCTTTGCCTGCTCTTCTCTTATCTTAGGAATGTTTCTGTGTTAAGGCAGGGGAAGTAAGTCAGTCCATTCACAGGACGTTCAACCGTCTTAAATATTCCTCAAACTTTTACAGATACTGCACCAGACAATACTGTGTTTTCTCACACTAGTTACAATACTTATCCATTAACTGACCAGGCTATGGGTCTTCCCTATTTCCCCATTTAAACACACACATATCATTAGGGTAACAAAACTTAACCAGTTCATTTCTGAACATTTAACACAAGCGCCTTTCTGACTGCAGACACTTTTTCACATTTTAACTTTCAATTCTCCATTAATATCACATCCTGCAAAATTGTCTACCCATGGGTTAACTAGGAAGTAATTTGTGGGACTACACCGTGCAACATAAACTTTACATGTTTCTCCCATCTCAGGTTTGGGCTAATCTGTTTTTGACCCTTGTCCTCCCATGTTGATATTCTTAGTTCAAAGAATAAGCGAGACAATCACTGTCAGGACTGGCTGTACTGAACCGTGAAGGCTCCGTCAAAAATCCTGTCAACTGATCAGCTGATTCGTATCTTAATGTCTCTCTATACTCTTTGGACCCCTATTGACTATTGCTGTTTTGGACCGCCACTTGCGTTCACTGTCTCCGGGTCAGCGGATTTTAATCCTAGCCGAAGGAGTGGGGCATCTTGCGGTCCTCCACAACACAAACAATTTTACACATTAACAGTAGTTAACCCAAAATACATCAATTTGACAATAACAGTGGGATGTGACCGTACACTTACCACCCGGTCAGTATCTCACACAAACAGATAATCTTATCACTTCTAAGATACTTATACTATATATATATATATATATATGAGTTAATCCAAGCTTATAACCTTCTGTTCCCTGAACAGTATTTATTTAGTGCACTTTATATCTATCTACGGTGATGTGGACTCCCGGAGTCCCTTTTAATCACCTTAGGCTCCCTGAGCCTTTTTCTGTGTCCCTGACACAGCGATCTACCGAAGTCTTAAGTAGATGGTTCAACTTACTTGGGTCGAGACGTGGCCAGTGCCCTCGGATCAGACGGAGGACAAAATTGATGTCTTTCTCACTGGACCCGAGGATGACCCTCTCGATCCCGGATGAGCCCCCAAAGCTGTAAGGCAATTCGTCTCTTCACTAGGCATGCCTGATACCTTACCTCGGTGATCAGCTTGGATTAAATCTATCTGGCGCCAGGAGAATGAACTTATCAGATACAACAAAACACGGGTCTGTACAAATTCACTCTAATTTTATTACCCCTTAGTTCAGCCTTTTAAAGAAGCAGAGAGTATAATTTACATAGTAACATCATTAACCAATCATGTGTAGACACATATATGCTTAGTATGCATTAAGCCGGGGTGACCTTATAAGGTGTGACTGTTTTAACTAAGGAATTTAAGGGTCTCTAGAAACTGTCCAAAGACAGAGGAAGTCTCCCAAATTCCACAGAGGGGGAACTTAAAACAGTGCATAAAACAAGATGCTATTACAATACACATTGTTAAAGCAGACAAAATGGAGTTACATATATCCCTTCAGTTTCTATTATGTAAGCCTCACAAAGTGACTTCAGGCCTGAACTGGTCCTGAAAAAGTGGGTTTTAGAAATTTTCGGAAAAATTTCAAGATTTCCTTCTAAACTTCTAAGCCTTGTAACGTCCCCAAAAAATAAAATGGCATTCTCAAAATGATTCAAACATGAAGTAGACATATGGGGAATGTAACATAATAACTATTTTTGGAGGTATTACTATCTATTATAAAAGTATTTTTATAAATAAAAATGAATTTTTTTTACTCCATTTTTCCACTGTCATGAAGTACAATATGTGACGAAAAAACTATCTCAGAATGGCCTGGATAAGTGAAAGTGTTTTAAAGTTATTCACACATAAAGTGACATTGGTCAGATTTGCAAATAATTGCCTGGTCCTTAAGGTGAAATATGGCCGTGTCCTTAGGACCTAAGGAGCCGTGACAATAAGGTACGTCCCATCACTCGATATAACAACCAATGAAACAGGATTTTGGGGACACATCGGTATCTTCTAACCTCAGACACTAAACTTATTCCATTTAATGATACCAAACCCCACCTAATTGCCCGTAGAGCGCCCAACTTGAGGGACAAGCTGGTACGGAGCCACTTTCAACACCCGTTAGGCATGACGGGAGGAGGAGTTAAGTTGAGAGGCACCTATCCTAAGCCTTTGACTTCGGTTGCTGCTTATTTTTTGGAACATCATGGAGGTAGGTGCAGTGGTCTGAAGATTGCCGGTTTGGACTATATTCCTGGTAATATTAAGGGAGCACCTGTGGTTCAACAACTTCTTAAATCTGAATCCAGGTGGATTTTCAACCTGGGTTCTGTTACACCATATGGATTAAATGAAGAGCTTACTTTTACTGGAAATTACACATAATTTATTCTAGTAGGGGTTTTGTTTTTGCATGTTCTTCCACGTTGCATATTAGTGATTAGAAGCCGCTTTCTGAAGAACATGGGTTCTTACACAATTATTCAAGAAAATATTGGGTGGCATGCGACTGACTTTAGTTTCAATACTATATGAATTCTCAGGCCATATTGATTATTTATTTCACTATTATCATTATTTCTACTTATTTATATTTTTATTCATTTTTCAACATTGTACTTCTTCTCTTATTGGTGGTTGCTGATTTTGATTCCTCCCTCTTAGTGTACTCACAACCAATCCCTCGTAATTCTCCGATTGCAGTGGTTATTCATCTGACAGCTTTTACTTTAACCTACTTTTATTTGTCATCCTTTTTTTTTTGGTTTCCCCGCAGCTGGTCCATTTTTCGCAAGCGTTTTTCTATTCTTTCTCCATTATATATCTTTTTTTTTATTTTATTTTTTTACTAGTTTGTTATGACACACTTTATGGTATTTATGGTGGTTATTCCCATCATTATCACTGTTCTTATATTCACAATCATGGCATTTTTGTTATTTTTGTTGCTTTTACAATCATGGTGTAACATTAGGTGTATAGTAATAAGTCTATTAATTGTGTTGTATTTAATAGTTTTTTCCGATTTTAACCTACGCTGCATGGACTATATTTTTTTTGGTGTATGCATTTTAGATTGTTTATTGTGCCGCACTAATTTCAATTATTGAGTATGATCTATGATCTTATATTATATCATGATTTGATTTACTGAACCTGGGCTGTTTATTACCAGTGTTGCATTAATTTTCACCAAGATCTTGCATTGATGATGGTAGAGTCTGACCGCTGCGCAAAGCCTTCTCCAGCACATCCCAAAGATTCTCAATGGGGTTAAGGTCTGGACTCTGTGGTGGCCAATCCATGTGTGAAAATTATGTCTCATGCTCCCTGAACCACTCTTTCACAATTTGAGCCCGATGAATCCTGGCATTGTCATCTTGGAATATGCCTGTGCCATCAGGGAAGAACAGATCCATTGATGGAATAACCTGGTAATTCAGAATGTTCAGGTAGTTGCTGACCTCATTCTTGGAGCACATACTGTTGCTGAACCTAGACCTGACCAACTGCAGCAACCCCAGATCATAGCGCTGCCCCCACAGGCTTGTACAGGAGGCACTGGTCATGATGGGTGCATCACTTCATCTGCCTCTCTTCTTATCCTGATGTGCCCATCACTCTGGAACAGGGTAAATCTGGACTCATCAGACCACATCACCTTCTTCCATTGATCCAGAGTCCAATCTTTATGCTCCCTATTAAATTGAAGCCTTTTTTTCTGGTTTTCCTCACTGATTAGTGGTTTTCTTACGGCTACACAGCTGTTCAGTCCCAATCCTTTGAGTTCCCTTCGCATTGTGTGTGTGGAAATGCTCTTACTTTCACTATTAAACATAGCCCTGAGTTCTACTGTTGTTTTTCTTCGATTTGATTTCACCAAACATTTAAGTGATCGCCGATCACGATCATTCAGGATTTTTTTCTCGCCAAATTTCTTCCTCGAATACGATGGGTCCCCGATATCCTTCCAGTTTTTAATAATGCGTTGGACAGTTCTTAACCCAATTTTTGTAGTTTATGCAATCTGCTTAGATGTTTTCTCTGCTTGATGCATGCCAATGATCTGACCCTTCTCAAACAGACTAACATCTTTTCCACGATCACGAGATGTGTCTTTCGACATGGTTGTTTAAGAAATGAGAAGCAACTCATTGCACCAGTTGGCGTTAAATAACTTATTGCCAGCTG
Source organism: Bufo bufo (assembly GCF_905171765.1). Lineage (NCBI taxonomy): Eukaryota > Metazoa > Chordata > Amphibia > Anura > Bufonidae > Bufo > Bufo bufo. The sequence goes on along the minus strand of NC_053389.1, from coordinate 47,916,746 downwards.
AAAGATAATCGCCCCATGCGGTATTTATCTAATAGGAGGCTCATAACTATCTGCTTAGTTAAATCCAGGTGGCGACTTTTTTTTTGGACAGGCAGTGTATATGTGCATATATATAATTATATTCTTCCCTGGTATAATAAGATATTCACTGTCAATAGTTTTTTATTCAGATTAGTAGTTTTTATATGATTATTATCCTATTTTTTTGCAATGTTTTTATGGAACGCAATTTGGAGTGTACTTCCGGCACATGGAGCGCACTGTGGAACGCATTTCTGGTGGGATGCCATTTTGCGCATGCGCGGTCCTGTTTTGAGCATGCTGGTTAGTGTAGGGCAGCGCCATCTTACTTTATAGAGCAGTGTCTGGGACTATGCACCAGGGAGACCGATCCACCATAATTTTATTTCATTCCCTTGTCCTCCTTCATGTACCTTCTAACAGGTGATTTTTATTTCTTTCTAATTACTAGCCTATACTGTATTTTTCGCCCTACGTTTTAGAGGAGGACAATAAGAAAAAAAAAAATTTCATTACACCTCAGGTCAGACCACCAATCAGACCTAGTGATGGACGAACATCTGCCGGGGACATTTCGCGAACGCGATCAAATGTTCACGAACCTCAAGTTTGCGGCGGGCCACATTCACGTTAATGGCAGGCGAACCTGAAAAACCTTCAGCTCATATTTTCAGCCAGCAAATACTTAGTAGAAGTGTACAACTAGTCCCACAACATGGACAGTGACATACTAGAGGGGGATAAATGACAAAAATTCCAACAAAAAATATGTATCTAAATCAGGGGACATTTTTATGCGTCTTAAAGGGAAATTCTCTGAAATGTGCACTGTTGGATCCTACAAAAAATTTATTTTAGGCCACAGGAGTACGGGGCTTAAAAATTGGGCATACACCTGACATAAAATAAATTGTGATTATGTGGCTCGAGGTACATTATGCGGTCAATGGATAAAAATTTTACTGTATGCCACTTTAATTTTCACTTTTTTGGGGGGGCAACTGGTATATCACACCAGTAGAAATTATTTGTTCCAATGTCGTTTGTCACTATCTGTAGCTGAGGTAACGCAGCAAAACCGCAAACCAATGCTGCACTACCCAATTATATTGGTATATAACACCCCTGCTTCAATCAGTTTTTTTGGGGGGCAACTGGTAAATCACACCAGTATAAATTATTTGTTCCAATAGCGTTTGTCCCTCTGTATAGCTGCGGTATCGCAGCAGAACCGCACACAACTGCTGCACAATACAAATCCACTATATTATGCTTTCTATGTTAGAAAGTACATTATAAGTATATTACACCCCTCAGTATATCACACCTATCAATAGCACACCTATACCAGTCCTTAAAAGGACTTTTGTGGCCCTATTAGCTAGCGTTTGGTGTCCCTAACAGCCTGTCCCTGCTCCACAAAGCAACCTCTCCCTACACTGGCTAAACACAGAATGTAATGGTGGCCAGATTGGGTCTATTTATAAGGTAGGGGGTATGTCCATGTGCTGAAATGTCTCAATTGGCTGTCCTGTCCCACCTGATGGATGTGTCATGGGTCAAAGTTCTTCACAATGTAAAAGAATATGTTTATAATCGCGAACGAGCAAAGTTCGCCGCAAAACGACCGCCGGGCGAACCGCAAGGCCATCTCTAATCAGACCCCCAATGTTAATCAGACCTCAGCTGACAGCCCCAGTCAGACCCCCAATGTTAATGAGACCCCAATCAGACCTTAGCTCAGACCCCAATGTAAATGACCCCCAATGAGACCTCAGATAAGTGCCCCATGCCTCTCATCAGCCTCCATGCCTCTCATCAGCCTCCATGCCTCTCATCAGCCTCCATGCCTCTCATCAGTCACCATTATCAGCCCTTATGCCTCTTATCACCCACATTGCCTCAGATCAGCCCCCAGCAGCCACATGCTTTATAAAATAAAAAAACACTTACCTCTTCTGCTTCTGGACGCTGCTGCTCCTCACCGCCCGCGATCTTCTTCCGCCTGCTGTCAGCTGCGCTGTGAACTGGCGCACACAGCGTGAGGTCACAGAGCGCCCTCACGCTGTGCGCAGCCACTGCACAGCCGAGGACCAGGAAGCGGTGAGTACAGAGCCTTCACCGCTTCCTAGTCCACTGGTACTAATGAGCGCTCATAATAGAAGCGCTCATTTGTATTCGCCCCATAAGACGCAGGGGCATTTTCCCCCCACTTTTGCGTCTTATGGGGCAAAAAATACGGTATATACTTTGGACACAATAGCATTGATTCAGAGACCCCTGAGGAAGCTGGTTTACCCAGCGATACGTGTGGGGAGCTGTACCTATGCACTATGCCTGCCTGTATCAACATTTGATGAGTATCTGCATTACTTTGATGTCATATTTACTGCATATTATGAATTTTGCATATTTTTTTGGCGGCCTACATTTGTCCATATTTAGGACTTGGTGATTACAGGGACGTATATTGCTCGTATTGCTTTGTCTTAACACATGATCGTAATTGTATACAATGCTTTTAATTTTTTGCCTTGTGTTGCTAAATAAATGATAGATTTTGCCATTCAGATGTGCAGCCACTTCACATGGTTTAATATTAATACCGCGGCTTGCACTCTGAGGTTACTATTTATTCGGTGTGCCCCCTGATTGCATTTTTTGTCTGAACAAGTGGCTTGGAAAATGGGGACCAATAGATTTTGAAGTTGCCTCCACTTTGGGACGTTTCGGCAGAGCCTCCACATAGATAATAGTCCTGGGGACCGATTGGGTTTTTAGAAGTAGCCTCCGCTTTGATAAGTTTTGGCTGTGGCTCCCACCAGAAAATGGCATTGAGATGGCCGCGGTTGGTGTTTTTATAGGGGCATGTCTTTGTGATGACCTCATTCTGCATTATGACATCACATTTGTTCCATGATATAATCACTACTGATGCCCCTTCCTCCATTATGACATCACTTCCTGCTGGACTGGGGAATGCATAATGGGTGACATACTAGCAAGAAAGGCTGATAGCAAAGTGGGCGGGGTTTATGCAAATCTACCCCAAAGTGGATGGTTTATGGGAGTTTCCAGGGTGTTCTTGGAATGGGGCTTGCATATTCAGTGATATGTTGGCATCATTTATTGAGGGGCAGAACTTTAAGGGTGCGACCACATATAGGCCGGTATCCGTGGAGATGCAGCACCTACATTCACATTCTGTGTTTGTTTGTTTTTAACATTCAACTTTATTAAAAACATGACACCAAGAGGCAACTGTGTGCCTTTTTTTCAACAATTAACTTTAATAACAACATGTTACAACAGACAGTGGTAGGTTGTTTGTTTCAGCAATAAAACTGACAAAATCACACAGAAACTGTTGTGGGGGTTTTATATATATTTATTTTTATTGTTAATTTTACTGACAACACCTCGTAGATTTCTTTTTTTTTTTACAACATCAGAATATCAGTCAGATGGAGGCAGCCATGGAAATACACCCACAGAAGAGATATTATTGCATCAACCATAACATGCCTCCCGATTTTTGAAAAGAAGGAAGAGGGATACTATGTGCGGTGCGCAAAGCCACGCCTCTAACTCCGCCCAAAACATAACTAAATACCTAATCCCACCCAGTCCCTTAAATGCCCTAACATAGTAATTATTCCCTTTTTATGCCACCACGCAGTATTTATGCCCACATAGTGCCCCTTCACAGATTATGCCCAGATATGTTCCCCCTCACAGTAGCTATGACAGATATGTGCCCCCTCACAGTACTTATGGTATGTCCCTCACAGTAGTTATGCCCTGACATGTGCACTCTCACGGTAGCGATGCCCAGGATTGTGCCCCCTCTCAGTAATATGCCCAGGAATCTGCCACCTCACAGTTAGGGCTCATGCACACAAACGTATTTTCTTTCCGCTTCCGTTCAGTTTTTTTTGTTTGCGGAACGTATGCGGAACCATTCACTTCAATGGGGCTGTAGAAAATACAGAAGTTACTCCGTGAGCATTCCGTTTCCGTTTGTCCGCATGGCCGTTCAGCAAAAAAGTAGTGCATGTCCTACTATTGTCCGCAAATCACGCAAAAATATGGAACGCACACGGAACACATCCGTATGTCATCCGTATTTCATCCATATTTTGAGGATCCATACTGTAGAAATGCTATGCCCAGCCTATATTGCTCATGTGTTTGGTGATTAATAAGCGGATCAAATACGGAAACCATACGGATATGTTTTGTGCAATAATGGAACGGAAGAGGACTTAAATTAGAGAAAAAAAACTCAGATACGGAACAACGTATCAGTGAATAACGGACCGCAATTCAACAACGGTCGTGTGCATGAGCCCTTGGGGTCCATTCAGACGTCCGTAGAATGGGTCTGGAACCACTCATTTTCAATAGGGCCGGAAAAGATGTGTGCAGCACACAGTGTGCTGTCCGGATTCGCGGCCCTGAACTTCCGGTCCATGGCACCGGAAAAAAATTGAGCATGTCCTATTCTTGTCCGCAGCTGCGGACAAGAATTGGAATCCTCTATTAAAAGTGCCGGCGATGTGTGGCGTCAGTGTTTTGCGGTCCGCAATATAAGGACAGCAAAAGACTACGGACTACCCCCTCACAGTAGCAATGCCCAGGATTGTGCCGCCTCACAGTAATATGCCCAGGATTGTGCCCTCTCACAGTAATATGCCCTGATATGTGCCGCCTCACAGATATATGCCCAGTATTGTGCCCCCTCACAGTAATATGCCCAGTTATATCACCCCCTCACAGAAATATGCCCAGTTGTGTCCCCCTCAAAGTAATATGTCCAGGATTGTGCCCCTCACAGAAATATGCCCAGGATTGTGCCCCTTCACAGAAAGTAAAAAAAAAAACAAGCCCCGCTCCTGCACAGACCAGCAGTGTGGAGCGCCGGCAGGGGGGGAGGAATGATGGAGCAGGGAGCCGACTGCTCCCTGCTCCATCATTACAGGCAACTGTGTCCTGTGGAAGCAGGGACAGCTGCCTGAGAGCGGGACATACCTCCCCTGTACTAGGACTGCGGGACAGCCCCTTGAAATCCGGGACTGTCCCGCCAGATCCGGGATGGTTGGGAGGTATGCCATAATAATAATTTGTATTATTCCACCATTATTGCTATTAGGGTAGGCCATGTATGCCATATCACTCTGTTGCTTACTGAATACCAGGGTCACATAAATTTGTGTTTATGTGGGAGGCAGTTACATTAGGGTTGCCAGCCGGCCGGTTTCTCACCGGCAAGGCCAGTGTTTTAGTGGCCCTGCCGTTGCTGGTAATTTTTTGCTACCGGCAATATTTATTGCTGATATTTTTCGACAAGGCCTGTTACTAATGAGTGCTTCCATTGCAGAGTGCTCATTAGTACAGCCTTTACCGCTCCCACCACTTGTGGTAATAATTTTTTTTTTAAAAAGCACTCACCTCCTCCATTTGCTAGCTTTGCAGGGAACACTCATTGATGACTGAAGGACAGGACCTGCAAGACGTCATCACGCTGGGGCGCAGGTCCTGTCCTGCACATCCAATCACCAGGGAGCGTTTACCGTGGCGCGAGGAAATGGAGGAGGTGAGTACTTTTTTTTTTTTTGCAGAAGCAGAGAAGGGGGCATTAATGGGGGCATTATTCTTACTGGGGATACTAATGGGTGCATTATTCTTACTGGGGCGTAATAATGGGGGCATAATTCTTACTGGGAGGCACTAATGGGGGCATTATTCTTACTGGGAAGCAAAAATGGGGGCATTATTCTTACTGGGAAGCACTGATGGGGGCATTAATCTTACTGGGGGCACTAATGGGGCCATTATTATTACTGGGTGCACTAATGGAGGTATTATTATTACTGGGGGCACTAATGGGAGCATTATTCTTAATGGGGGCATTTTTCTTACTGGGGCATAATAATGGGGCATTATTCTTACTGGTGGCACTAATGGGGGTATTATTCTCACTGGGGAGCAGTAATGGGGGCATTATTCTTACCGGGGGCACTAATGGGGGTATTATTCTTTTTGGGGGCACTAATGGAGCATTATTCTTACTGGGGGCACTAATGAGGGCATTATTCTTACTGGGGGCACTAATCGTGGCATTATTCTTACTGGTGAGCACTAATGGGGGGGCATTCATTCTGGGAAGCATTAATGGAGGCATTACTATTACTGGGTGGCACTAATGGGAGCATTACTATTACTGTGGGGCACTAATGGGGGTAGTATTAATTGTGGGGGGCGCTAATGGGGGCATTATTATTAGGGGGCGCTAATGGGGGCATTATTATTACTGGGGGGCACTAATACGGGCAGTATTAATTCTGCGGGTGCTAAAGGGGGTATTATTGGGGGCACAAATGGTGACATTATTAATGCTGAGGGGGCACTAATGGGGTTATTACTATTACTGGGGGCACTAATGGGGGCAATATTAATTCTGGGATTTCGATTTGTTGTTATCGGCAACAAAGACCGCTTCTCCTTTTGACAGTTCCAGAAATCTGCCCTAGTTGGTGGCCCTCTGCCAACCTGATATTGATTACCTATCCTATGGATAGGTCCTCAAGTCTAAGGAAACCTCTTCAACCCCTAGAGGAGAGGGAGATTTTCCATTTTTGCATTTTCGCTTTTCATTCCCCACCTTCCCAGAGTCATAACTTTTTTTATTTATCTGTTCACATAGCCTTATGAGGGCTTATATATTTCGGGACAAGATGTACTTGTTAATGGCATCATTTACGGTTGCATAAAATGTAGTGTGGGAAGCAGGAAAAAAAATCCAAATAGGGTACAATTGGAAAAAAACATAATTCTGCCAATTTACCTTTTACCTTCATTCTTCAGGTCAGTATGATTACAATGATATCACACTTGTATAGTTTTTCTTTTAATACTGGAAAAAAAACTAAAAACCTTGAAAAGAATGTTTTCTTTTTTTTCTAACCCCTATAACTTTTTTGTAGTTCTGCGCACGAAGCTGTGTGAGGGCTTTTTTTTTTTGCGGGGCATTCCTTTCTTTTTAGTGATACCTTTTTGATGTGTGTGTGAATTTTTGATCACTTTTTATAAAATTTTTGTTGGGGAGTTGGAGTGACAAAAAATAGCAAATTGTCCGATTTAATTTTTTTGTTACGCCATTCGCCATATGAGATTAATATTGTTATCTCTTAGTAGTACGGACATTTTTGGATGTGGCAGTGCCCAGGATGTTTATTTTTTATTAGTTAAGTATTTTGATTTTGGGGAAAGGGGGGTGATTTGAACTTTTATATATTTTTATATTTTTTTAAACTTTTTTTACTTCACCCTGGGTGACTATTACTGACAATCATTTGATTGCCCATTGTGTTCATTGATGGCTATATAGCAATCATTGAACACTTCATTTTCAATATAGCCACTGGGTTGCTATGGCAGCCTCCTTCTTAAGGATCCGAGCCCTGCCACAGCTATGTTCCTATGGAGTTTTCCTGTGACGGATAGGAACACAGTGAATTTATAAAATTTTTGGGTATACATAGTGTAAAAAATAGCTTTTATTATTTTATTTTTAAGGGAAAAATAAAAAACTGCAATTTACATTATTTTGGGGAGTTTATTTATGGTATTCACTGAGTGGTAAAAATAACCTACTTTTGTTATGTGGGCCCGTACAGTGATGATAATGCCACATTTCTATATATTTGTTTACTTTTTTTCCTTTCCTCCTGCAGGCTGTCTCTCATTCTTCTCTTGACTGACAGGGAGGGGAGGGGGTGGCTGCTTTAGCTGCTCATATATCTGGTTTGGTACCAGCTAGATATATGAGCTTTATATTGTTTAAAAGCTTTCAAACAATACCAGAATGACAGCAATATCTTCAGTACATGGGAAGATATCACTGTTATAAATCAAGATGCAGTGAATATAGCTGAAAGTGAAACTAAAAGCAGGTTTTATCTACAATCATTTCAAACTCAATTTCTAACAGTGATACCTCCTGTTTAACTTGGAATAATGCTGTCATTTTGGTCAAACAAGACCAGTTGCATGTTGCTAGCTGCTACCAATCAGGAGATATCAGCAGCCAAAAAAGCCCTCCCGCCTCCACATTCTGCCCAAGCTCAGCTCCGGCAGAACAGTTGAGTACTTTTCCCACAGCCCAAGCTGAGATAGGGCAGAACAGTTAGGTGGTTCAAGTCCCCTAAGGGGACTTAAAATAAGTGTAAAAAAAAGTTTTAAAAAGTAAAAAAAAAAAATCCCCTGCTTTCCCCATATTAAAAATAAAAAATATTAATTATTGTTATTGACCAAACTCCAAAACGCCCAGACTATTATGGAGAGCAATTGATACTAATGGGGGCACCATTGAAGAGCATTATTGCTATTAGGGACTGTGGGGGCACTTTTGCAATTGAGAGAAATCTGGGAGTACTATTACTATGAGGGAACTATCTGTATGGTACTATTTTTTTTGCAGTGTAGTATTTTGGGTCATGAGGGAGCACAGAGGAGACAGTATTGGGGGTAGCAGCAGGATAACATTGTCGGGGCACTTGGAAGGCAAAGATTTTGGAAAAGTGAGGAATCTAAGGTGTCTATGTGCCAAACTCTGCAGAGATTAGACACAGCTGAAAGAAGTCATGAAGGCAGTCCGATCTCTGAATGAAGAGCATGAGGAAAGAGAGCGTCTACATCAGAGGAGACATTACTGGGTTTAAGAGGTATATGGTGCTGTATAACCCTGGGTTGGACGAGAGAGATTAGGTTGCACGGTGAAGGGAAGGGGGGAGGGGGGCTGGTAAATATGTTTAGGGCATTTAAATTTTTGCCTCAGGCAGCAGAAAGGCTAGGTGCAGCCAATATATTCTCGTACATAGGAGGCATTGTTATAGTAGTTATATTCTTTATCAAATTTCTTTTTATTTGAGAAAAATACACAGTCATGTAGAGAGTCATACATTTTGTGTCCAGACGCAGCTGGACAAGTGCATAGATAGCAAACACAATATATTCAAGATAGTTGCATACACGACTTCAAATAATAAAGTGACAAATGTAAACAAATATCTAACGAGGGGGGGCTATAACAAGACAAAGGAAGGTGGGATAGGGGAGGGGGAGAGTTGGATGTCAATCAAAATCTTAAATCAAGACATATCTAAGCCTAGAATTTGCGATATAGCTTCCAAGGAGACCATAGTTTTACAAAAACTGCTCTAGAGTGATTTTCCCAGTGGGCTAATTCTTCAAACCGATATAGTTGGTCAATTTTTTCCGTCCACATCAAGAACGAGGGAGCTGATTCATTTTTCCACAATAGAGGGACCAGCAGTCTAGCTGCTGTAATAAGCATGGTTTGTAGATTGTACTTTGAGGGGGTTAGCGTGCCATTTGGACACCAGAGCAGCAGGAGTTTTGCATCTAAGGTAATCTGGCTATTACATATCTTGTTGATAGCTGTTTGTACTTCAACCCAAAACGGTTTTATTTTCTCGCAGCTCCACCAAATATGAGATAAAGAACCAATGTCTCCTCCACACCTCCAGCAACCGTTTGGGATAGTGGGATTGAGCTTGTGAAGGAACTCCGGTGTCTTATACCATCTTGTAAGTAATTTATAAGAGTTTGCCTGTATTCTAATACAACGGTTGAAACCATGTGAGTGTGTGAGGATGAACGCTTTTTCAGGTTCTGACAGGGACAGGGACAGCTCCTTCTCCCAGGCTGCAAGGAACCACAGATCTGGAGGTGCGGAGGAGAGTAGCTCCCTGTAGAATGTGGAGAGAGGTTTCTTGGGGCGAAGGGCGTTAGAGATTTTCCCCTCCAACCAAGAGGGATCTACCGTAGGCCTGGGAAAAGATTTCAGAAGCGCCAGATCTTTCTTAAAAGCCATAAGCGCTAGGAAAGAGGCTTCCTGAACCCTAGGGATTTCATATATTTTACTCCAATTTAAGGCACCTGATACAGTTATGATGTCTTTCAGTTTAAAGTTAGATAGTAAAGCCCAAATTCCTGTTGCATCAGAGGTGGTAGGGTGAACATGTGCCTGCAGCAGCTCTAAGGGGAGACTCAAGCTTGGGAACCTAAGGGTCGAGGACCCATATAATTTGGTCCATTCCAGTAACAGACCCTTCCATAAGGGCGAGGTAAATTTATTATTAGCAGTACATTTGCGCACGCCCCATAGAACTAACTTGTCCCTATATGAAAGCAAATTACACTCCAGTCGGGAGACAAGGCCGAGAGGGCGCCAAGAGATGAGGCTCAGAGCTCTGTTCAGCATCGATGCTTTGTAATAAAGGTAGATGTCGGGTAGGCTGAAGCCTCCCAACCTCCTCTCCCGAGTGAGAGTGGCATAAGCCAACCTAGGGGACTTGCCAGACTAAACAAAGGTTGAGATGACCCTGCGGACCTCCACAAAGAAGGAATGGGGTAGCCAGATAGGAAGTGTTTGGATGAGATAGAGCAGTCTGGGGACAATAAAAGCTTTAATGAAGTTTTTCCGCCCAATCCAAGAGATAAACGGGAGTTTTAGAGAGTGTAAGTGTGTTCTAATGGATTTCAGTAAAGGGACATAATTTAACTCGAAAAGATCTTCTGGTTTTGCTGAGATATGGGTACCTAGAAAAGGGATTGACTTAGTGGCCCACGAAAAAGCAGCGGAACCTTTAAGCGTGTCTACAGTAGCAGGTGGGCAAGAAATATTCAGGGCCTGTGACTTAGTATAGTTGATCTTAAAATTTGAGACCGCTCCATATTCTTCAAAAAGGGCTTGAAGTCTGGGGAAAGAGGTTAGAGGGTTGGACGTTATGACCAAAAGGTCATCTGCAAAAGCGGCCGTTAGATGGGTATGCGACCCCACGGTGATCCCCTTAATATCTGGGTCTTGCCTGATCCTGGCCAGCAGGGTCTCCATGACAATAACAAAGAGGGCAGGCGAGAGTGGGCACCCCTGCCTAGTCCCATTAGTAATGGGAAAAGCTGGAGAGAGTGTTCCATTAATCCGTATTCTGGCAGAGGGGAGCGAATAAAGTGAGAAAATGGATTGGATAAACTGGTCCGGAAGGCCAAACTTCGACAGTGCCCGAGACATGAATTGCCAGCTGATCCTGTCAAAGGCCTTTTCTGCATCTGTACTGAGAAGAGCTAAAGGTATTGAGTGCTGGCGAGCATGCGTGATCAATTGTATGACACGGACCGTATTTTCACTCCCCTGCCTGCCAGAGACGAACCCCACCTGCTCCTCGTTGATAATGCCAGGGAGAACCGACTGAATCCGTTGAGCCAAAATTTTGGCCCACCACTTCACATCAGTATTTAGAAGCGAGATAGGACGGTAACTCCCGCAATTTAGGGGGTCCTTATTTTCCTTGTGGATTACCGTGATATGGGCTGAAAGCGATTGGGGAGGGAGGGAACCTCCTTGGAGTAAGTGGTTACATAAGGTATTAAAATGGGGAATTAGGGTCTGCTTAAAGGATTTGTAGTAAGAGATGGTAAAACCATCAGGGCCTGGACTTTTCCCTGAAGGTATGGAGGAGAGAACCTTACCAATTTCATCGTCTGTGACAGGAGATAAGAGCTGAGCTGACTGAGCGGGGGAAATATTAGGTAACTGGAGGGAGGAGAGAAACTTCTCAGTTGCCTCACCTAATTGAGCTGGTGACATATTATCTGGTGTTTTAAGGTTGTATAGGTCCCTATAGAAGGCACAAAAGGTCTTTGCTATATCTGGGGTACCTTTATGAAGGACTCCTCTGTCATCTTTAACTGCAGCAATAAAGGAGTCAGTTTTTTGTTTCTTCACTAAAGCGGACATTAGCCTATTCCCTTTGTCCCCGTGAGCATATGAGCGGAATTTGGCTCTAAGTAACAGCTTAGCTGACGTGACATTTAACAGGTTCTTGAGCTTAGTACGGGCTTCTGAGAGCTCCAAGGCACAGCTAAGGGCCTGGGAGGCTTTGTGCGTTAGCTCTAGAGTCTGAATCTGGGAGAGAAGTGTCGCCACAGCCTGATTCCGCTGTTTTTTAATATGTGCACCCAAGGCTATTAGTTCTCCCCTCAGGACAGCTTTGTGGGTTTCCCAAATAATGGAAGGGGAGGGAGCGTCAGGGCCTGAAGTATTAGTTGTGAAGAAATCAGTTATGATAGAAGATAATTTAGCAGCATGGGAGGGGTCTGAGATAATGGTCTCATTAATGCGCCAATTCCATTCCCTCTTTGGGAGGTCCAGCAGGGACACACTCAAAAATACCGGAGCGTGGTCAGACAGGGTGATGTTCCCTATGTGAGAATTTATAACTCTGTTAGCACAGGATTTGGATAAAAATAGATAATCTAATCTATGGTAAGATAGTTTAGCAGCTGAATAAAAGGAAAAATCCCTACCAGTAGGGTTTGTGGTGCGCCAGATATCTAGAACCCCTAACCTCTGTAGGGCCAATTTAAGGCGCCGCAAACGGGCATGTGTAATGGCAGACTTCCCATTTGAGGAATCTAATGTAGGATCAAGGGTAGCATTAAAATCACCTCCCAGAATGACCATTCCCTCCTTAAAGGAGGATAGTAGGCCTAGGGTCTGAACGAGCCAAGCAACCTGCCCTCTGTTGGGAGCATATACAGTTGCCAGGGTAACAGGAGTGTCAGCGATAGTGCCCTTAACAAACAGGTAACGACCCTCAGGATCTGCAGAGACGGCAGAGTGCTTAAAGGGGAGCTGCTTGTGGATCGCTATGCTGACACCCCTGCTAGCCGAACTATACGTGCTGTGGAACCACTGGGAAAATCTTTTGGGGGGCAATTTGGGGGTCTTACCCTCTCGGAAGTGGGTTTCCTGGAAGAATGCTATAGACACTTTATCCCTCTGTAAAAGGGCCAGGATTTGGGACCGCTTGCAAGGCTCGTTCATTCCCCGGGCGTTAAATGAAGAAATCACAATAGACGACATTCTGAAATAAAAAATAGACAATCAGCATCTGAAAATGCAGTATATGACATCTGATGGAGGGGGAGGGGGGGGGGGGGAAACACACGAGGAAAGGAGGGGAGACAAACAAATAAGCCACATAACAATGGTGCAAATACAATTTGCACAGGGAGCTCTACTGAGCACCTGACAGTACGACCCTTTCTCATCACGGCAACCAGCCGGGGTCTATCAGGTGGGGGGACCCGCAGAGCTATAGAGGGCCAAATACTGGCCATCTCACAGGGAAAAGGGGGTGACCCAGAGGTAATACCGGGTTAACCCCTGCATATTAGAAAATGAACAAAGAACAAGGAACAAAGAGTAGGCAAGGTCCAGAGCTTTAAGTGAACCATAAGATAGACTGGCACTGGGTAACCTTCAGCTGCACACCGGAACAATCTTCTCCACAACAGGTGGACATAACTGTCCTGACATCAGGCCAGAAGCCTTTAGGCAAAAGGTAAGCTCCAGGGCACTTCACCTTAAGGCAGTAAGTCCCAGGCACACCGGATTAGAACAGGAAACAGAACAAAGGTCCCCTAAGAGATCTCCATATTCAGGTAGGAGGGTGATCAGCCTTCTCAGCCCTAGCCTTGGGCGACTTTCTATTAAACACAGGGCGCCATTCAGCAGCCTGGGGTGGCGGGAGAGGTGGGTCCGCCATGTCGGCCGGCATCCATGAGGGGATCTCGAACGGGCTTACCCCCAGCTGAGCCCAGCTAGCCTGCAGATCTTTTGGCGATCGGATGGATATCTGGCGTCCGTTTCTGAGGACCGCGATCCCGAACGGGTATAGCCACCGGAACGGGGTGTTTGCTGCTCTGAGCGCATCCAGAAGCGGCTTGAGGATGCGCCGCTTAGCTAATGTGGACGGGGCCAGGTCCTGAAAAAACATGATCGGCGTACCTCCATACTGCAGACGATCTGTTTCCCTGCCGGCTCTCATTAGCGCTGCGGTATCGATGAAACTGAGGAGGCCGCAGATGACATCACGAGGGGGATCTGTATTCTTAGGCTTAGGCCTCAGCGCCCGGTGGATCCTTTCTATGATTACACGATCCGCTCTCTCAGGGCCCAGCAGGTCGGCGAATATCTCATGCGCCACTTTCTCCAGCGCTTCACTAGCAAAAGATTCTGGGAGCCCGCGAATCCTCAGATTCCTCCTGCGGCTCCGATTCTCCTGGTCCTCGACCCTCAGGAGCGCCTCGTTAAGCAGGTCAGTGTGGGAACTGAGTGCTTTATAGGATTTCTCTTCCCTCCGGAGAGCTGCCTCCTGCGCGCCTTCCAGGTCTGACACCCGGTGACCCATGCTCCGGAGGTCCTCTTTAATTTCGGACAGGTCCCTCTTGATAGGGGCTAGTGCCGAGTTCAGCACATCTAGGAGTGCCGCTTTAGTAAATGAGCCCCTCTGCTTCCTAGATTTATAAGTCGAGGCATCTGAGACACTGCCGCCATCTGTGTCTTCCTCCATGTCAGATGCCTGGGCCGAAGCGGGCGCCATCTTGGGGGTCTCAGCCGACCGAAGCTTTGCATGTTTTTTAAGGAATTGATCCATGTCGGGCTGTCTGGATTTCACAGGAGTAGGATCCGCTTGATCCCTGGATCGATCCTTGCCCGTTTTGCCCATCAGAGCGGTGCTGTTAGCGTATTATAAGGGTTAATTCGCCGGTAAGGATGAGGAGCTCAGCAACTTGCAGCCATCACGCTACACAGCCAGGCTCCGCCCAGTAGTTATATTCTTGTACATAGGAGGCATTGTTATAGTAGTTATATTCTTGTACATAGGAGCAGTATTATAGTAGTTATATTCTTGTACATAGTAGGCAGTATTATAGTAGTTATATTCTTGTACATAGGAGCAGTATTATAGTAGTTATATTCTTGTACATAGGAGCAGTATTATAGTAGTTATATTCTTGTACATAGGAGGCAGTATTATAGTAGTTATATTCTTGTACATAGGAGGCAGTATTATAGTAGTTATATTCTTGTACATAGGAGCAGTATTATAGGAGTTATATCCTTGTACATAGGAGCAGTATTATAGTAGTTATATTCTTGTACATAGGAGCAGTATTATAGTAGTTATATTCTTGTACATAGGAGCAGTATTATAGTAGTTATATTCTTGTACATAGGAGCAGTATTATAGTAGTTATATCCTTGTACATAGGAGCAGTATTATAGTAGTTATATTCTTGTACATATGAGCAGTATTATAGTAGTTATATTCTTGTACATAGGAGCAGTATTATAGTAGTTATATTCTTGTACATAGGAGGCAGTATTATAGTAGTTATATTCTTGTACATAGGAGCAGTATTATAGTAGTTATATTCTTGTACATAGGAGGCAGTATTATAGTAGTTATATTCTTGTACATAGAAATAGTATTATAGCAGTTATATTCTTGTACATAGGAGGCAGTATTATAGTAGTTATATTCTTGTACATAGGAGCAGTATTATAGTAGTTATATTCTTGTACATAGGAGCAGTATTATAGGAGTTATATCCTTGTACATAGGAGCAGTATTATAGTAGTTATATTCTTGTACATAGGAGCAGTATTATAGTAGTTATATTCTTGTACATAGGAGCAGTATTATAGTAGTTATATTCTTGTACATAGGAGCAGTATTATAGTAGTTATATTCTTGTACATAGGAGCAGTATTATAGTAGTTATATTCTTGTACATAGGAGGCAGTATTATAGTAGTTATATTCTTGTACATAGGAGCAGTATTATAGTAGTTATATTCTTGTACATAGGAGGCAGTATTATAGTAGTTATATTCTTGTACATAGAAATAGTATTATAGCAGTTATATTCTTGTACATAACGGGCAGTAGTATAATAAAAGTTAGATTCTTGTTTACAGGGAGTAGTATTATAGTCAATGGGTGTAATAACATACTAATAATAAATATCTATTACATTATTATTTCTATGTACTTTACCTAGTATAGCTGCCATTGAAACAGAAAAGTTGATATATGCGCAGTTTGTACGTTATATGTATCAGAAACTTTTCTGCTAACATCTTTCATTTTTAGCTAAAATTATATTGCAACCATTAAAAGTTAGCACACAAAAATCTCTGTGACTTTGCTATTATTGTTCCTATACATAAAAGAGTCTAACAATGGTCTACAACCTCTGGGGTTCTGAGAAGCAGCGTGATTATAGGCAGCACTCACAAGCTTGAAGCCATGCCACATACTCAGCAATTTAACCCCAGGCTGCTGAGTCAGAGACACCGAGGCCGTAACGAGAGCAGGCACAAGGTAAGCATTCTGCATGTGCTGACACCATCTCCCCTGTGCTGAGCCGCTCTCTGAAGTTTCCCTCAGCTCCATCTCAATAGAGACTATTGGAATAACATAGCTGGATAAGCTTCAGTCTGACACAGTGCCATTGATTTTCTTTTATCCAGGGTCACCAAAAAATTCTATCTCCTCCCAAGAAGTTTTAAAATCTTGTGCAATGGACATTCATTTCTTCTTTCCAATATCTTTTAATCTTTAAATGAATACTTATACAACCAATCATTTATGTTATTGTATACTTAATTAATAAAATTAATTGAATGTTTACCTGTGTCCGTAGAATGTAAAGGTGTCAGACCCAGTATATTTTTGGCCAGTGATGGTCCTGGACAGACAGGACAGTGCTAACATGGAAACATCGGTTTTACTGAACGTGTGGGGCAATAAGCTTGATGGTTACAGTCTTACAAGGGACAACAGGCTTGGTGGTTGCACAGTCTCTTAGAGGCAACAGGCTTGGTGGTTGCACAGTCTTTCAGAGGCAACAGGCTTAGTGGTTACAGTAGTCTTACAAGGGACAACAAGCTTGGTGGTTACACAGTCTCTTAGAGACAACAGGCTTGGTGGTTGCACAGTCTCTTAGAGGCAACAGGCTTGGTGGTTGCACAGTCTTTCAGAGGCAACAGGCTTGGTGGTTACAGCAGTCTTACAAGGGAACACAAGCTTGGTGGTTACACAGTCTCTTAGAGGCAACAGGCTTGGTGGTTACACAGTCTTTTAGAGGTAACATGCTTGGTGGTTATAAACAGTCTTTTTACTTGGTGACATAGGTTTCCACGCTTCTCTGGCATTGCACCCAACTCAATGGGCAACAACACTCTTTCCTGGAGACTCCCTCTGGTGGTAATGACAAAGATGGCTCCTTGCTGCTTATTTTAGGCTGTAGCTACTCTCCACATGGTGTGACCTCTTTATACAGTCATGACCAGAGGCCAAGGATCTTCTCCACGAGGCTCACATACATGCTCATCGTACTCTGCACACTCTGACTGCCTTTACTTTTCATGGCCATTGCACTACTCTCTACACAGGCTTTTTTTGGGGGTGACAAGGTGGCTGGTCTGTTCCTCATATCATATGAAGCGGTTTTCTCTGCAACGAGTGTTGCTGCTCCAAACTCTACTTAGGTCCTTAGGGTGGGGCACTAATTGATGAGCCTTACTCACCACCACTTGCTAGCTAGATACCATGCAGGGTGGCTGGTCCTCTCTGCTACAGATACAACGTGCTCTTCCCTCTCTCTGTGGGTTCTGACCATGCAGTCTTCTTGTACACTTCATGTACTAACACTTATGTTAGTGCAGGGAACAGACGTTTTATTTGTGGTCGTCGCAGTCTACCATAAACTTTTAAGTATTACCTGTATAATTTAGGATAATGGGGTCTCGTCTAGTGGTACAGCAGTGATTGGTGGGGGGAGATCATTTATTGCTTGGTAATATATTTTTTGTGCATTTATTAATATAGTTTTTTTATGGGCGAAAGATGACCTGCTGCAGTGCCCTCATGAAATGGTGGGTAAAAATTGCTTCAGTCTGCTCTCCAGGGACCCAGGCAGTCTCTAACAGTGTAAAACCCAATATTCGGCTGCTATTCGGGCAGTGGGTTATATACTATAGCCTTAGGGATCTTGACCACCCAACATATATACACATCAGCACATCTTGGGTTGTCCAAGATTTTGATATTGATGGCCTATCCTCAGGATAGGTCCTCAATATCAGATCGGCCATCACAGGCCTAGGGGTAGCTTCGTCCCACTCTAATAAATGGGCCTGGACTGCAATACCAAGCACAACTGCTAACCAATGGACAGCACTGTGCTTGGTAAGCTGATTGGTGGTGGTGGTGTCAGGTGTCGAAACCCAGCCGATCTGATATTGATGCTCTATCCTGAGGTTAGGTCATCAATAGTAAACACATGGAATAACCCCTTTAACACAACTGGTAGAAACACTGTATCCATTGTCCCTATGCAAAGGTGGTTCCTTATTTTCCTTTCTCTCTTGGACATGCTGTCCAGGGGTCTCAGGGTAGGTGAGAGCTTTTACATGAAGAAGAGCTCAGGTAGTCTTCCAGCAGCTGTCATATCTCTGCAGACTGGAAGTCAAATTGAACTAAGTCAAGGAAGCCAGAAGATGAAGCGAAGAAGAAGTAAACCTTCAAGAACAAGGCTCTAATAGCCATTTTGCAATTCTTAAAGTAAAACTGGAAATCCATGTTTCTAGATCTGAAATTACCTTTAAGCAACTGTTTATACAGTCAGAGGCTCTCCTTCCTGTGCACTTGTATTATTGTGCTGCCCATGTTATTTTAACTATAAATTTGTAAGGGGGTAATACCTTACAGAATGGCCCATTTTGGCCCCATGTGGTATATGTGGCTTCAGGAATAAGGTGGACACAGTTGCAACATAAACAAGGTGGTCGTTAATTGATTTATGTGGGGTAAAAAGTTTATGGTCTTCAACTGGCATCAGGCTTAGTGGTTATAGTCTCTCAATGAAGGCACAGACTTAAAGGCAACAGACAAATATGACACTGTCCCTTTAAGAGGTAACAGCTTTCCCTCTGGATTGTACTGTACAGATCCTTGGGCATGGACACTCAGGCCCTGGTCTTCTCAGAGTGGCAGAAATGAAGATGGTTGTATCTGCAGTTATCACCAGGGCTTTGTCTCCACATGGCACACAATCTGCACAGTCTCAGGCACCCCCAGGTTTCAGTAACCCTGACCTCACAACCATGATGCACACACTGCAATGTGTGCAGCTGGCTGGCTGGTGTCTGTTACAGACCTGTTTCTTTTACAGGTCTAGTCTGGGTCCAGGTTGCATGGACTCGGCGGCTTCTTTCTATGCCTCAGCATCAGCTAATTTATTGAAGAGAAAAAACTAAAATCTTGAATTGACTCAAGTATTCACACCTTTTACTCAGGACTCAGTTGAAGCCCCTTTGGCAGTGATTTCAGCCTCCAGTCTTCATGGGGAGGATGCCACAAGGTTTGCACCCCTGAATTTGGAGATTTTCTGCCCTTCTTCTCTGTAGACCCTCTCAAGCTCTGTCAGGTTGGATGGGGACGGTCAGTGGATAGCTATTTTTAAAGCTATTTTTAAGTATTTCCAGAGATGTTCGATTGGGTTCAAGTCAAGGCTCTGGCTGGGTGACTCAAGGACATTCAAAGAGTTGTCCCTAATCAGCTCCTGTGTTGTCTTGGTCGTTTTCTTAGGGTCATTTTCTCTTTGGAAGGGGAAACTTCAGCCCAGTCTGAGGTCCAGAGCTCTGGATCAGGTTCATTAGGAATATCTCTGTACTTTGCTCCATTCAGCTTTCCCTCAGCTCTGACCAGTCTCTGTGTCCCCCCCAGCATGATGTTGCCACCACCACGCTTTACTGTAGGGTTGGTATTGGGCAGGTGATGAACAGTGCCTGGTTTCCTCCAGACATGATGCTTACTACTGAAGAGAGGGGACTTCCTGGTCACTGTACCATAAAGCCCAGATTGGTGGAGGCTGCAGTGATTGACCTTCTGGAAGTTTCCCCATCTGCACATATGATCTTTGGAGCTCAGTCAGAGTGACCATTGGGTTCTTGGTCACCTCATTACAAAGGTCCCCCCCATCCCGATTACTTAGTTTGGTTGGGTGGCCAGCTATAGGAAGAGTCCTGGTAGTTCCAATCTTCTTCCAAGCAAGAATTATGGAGGTCACTGTGCTCTTGGGAACTCTTGGCATATCATCATGGGTGTGAGTGCTGGGAAATATAATAGCAGGTATAAACATACCATTATATCAATGCAAATGGCAACACTATAGCAACAATTACTGTAAAGAGCATTGCTTTCTTTGTACAAGGCTGAGTTCTAACCCTCTTGCAGATTGTGCTGATTTTCCTGCTGCCATGGTACTTTCAGCCTGGCTGCTTTCTAACCTTTACTTGAACTCACATCTCCATGTGGCCATGCCCGGCATAGGATAGGCAAGACATGGATTGACGTAGGAGTGCGAACATTTCTTACATTCCCTTCCCATGTCATGGAAACATATTTCTTTGAGGAATGCACAATAATAGTTTTGCCAGGTCATGGCTGCCGTGTGCTGTAAAGTCTCCTTTGTGTTGAAATATAAAAATAACGAATGTAAGAAAATATGTGCAAATATTCTAGTTCGTGTCCAAAAGCCACGACATCAAGCTTGGCAGACTCTTAAGGAGGTTCTCCCATGATTGATGTTAAAGGATAACTGTCACACTTAGACCCTAATTTCAATTTTCATATATGTAGTTACTAATAACATGATATTCCAGAATCAGTTACTATTAGACTGACTTACCCCATATTTAATAAGATTCAGCCCTTAGCAACCAGTCTGCATAAAACTGCAATTTCACTATTCAGTTAAGATGGCCGCCACTGCCCTCACCCTGAGGCTAATCCCGCCTGCCCTCACTAGCCAGTAACAATAGCCCCCCAAAAGTGTCAGTAACCAGAGCCCTCCCCCTAAAGGGTTAATCTCCTGCAGCACAGAGGGGTCCTCTTACCACATGTTGCTTTCATTTATACACTGAGCAGATGGCAGATCTCCCTTCCCTGCAGGGCTGGGACAAGGCCATTTGGTGCCCAGGGCGAAGATGGCAAACTGCGCCCCCCCCCCCCCCCCGCCCCCCGTTTTTAATAAAGAATCAATGTTGTTTCAAAACAAGAATATACTTAAAGCAATAGAACAAAGGACTGTGGGACTGGACTTTGAAAGTCACAGACACTATAAAGTCCCCCTCATCATCATGTGCCAGTTTTGTAATAAGCCCCCCCAATGTGCCAGTAACACTATTGTAAAAAAAAACAAAAAAAAAACCACTTATACTTACCTAAGTGTCAGCGATGCGATGCAGCCTCTTCCTGTGTCCCACGCTGTAATGTAAGGCTCAGGCGGCACGATGACGTCATTGCGCCGGCCTCTGATAGGCTGCCGGCCTAGTGCCTGCAGCCAGGGGCGTACATAAAAATCACTGGGCCCCATAGCAGGAATCTAAATTGGGCCCCCATTCCCCTTTTATAGCCCCTCCCTTTGTTCCATGAACTATTCTTGCTGCTGCGTTTTATAATTTATGCCATCAGGGCCGGATTGGGATTACAAAACAGCCCTGGCACACAAAAGAGGTATGATAGATGCAGATGTATATTATATACAGCAGTGTACAGTTATGTGAGGTACAGGGTATAATAGATGCAGTGTGTACAGGTATATAGTATATTCCCTAGTGTTCTGATATGTGAGGTACAGGGTATAATAGATGCAGTGTGTACAGGTATATAGTATATACAGCAGTGTACTGATATGTGAGGTACAGGGTATAATAGATGCAGTGTGTACAGGTATATATTATATACAGCAGTGTACAGTTATGTGAGGTACGCGGTATAATAGATGCAGTGTGTACAGGTATATAGTATATTCCCTAGTGTTCTGATATGTGAGGTACAGGGTATAATAGATGCAGTGTGTACAGGTATATAGTATATACAGCAGTGTACTGATATGTGAGGTACGGGGTATAATATATGCAGTGTATACAGTATATACAGTAGTGTAATATGTGAGGTACGAGGTATAATAGATGCAGTGTGTACAGGTATATAGTAAATACAGCAGTGTATTGACACCTCGTACCTCACATATCAGTACACTGCTGTATATACTATATATCTGTACACACTGCATCTATTATACCTCGTACCTCACATATATAGTATATACAGAAGTGTACTGATATCTGTACACACAGCATCTATTATACCTCATACCTCACATATCAGTGCACTGCGGTATATACTATATATCTGTACATATTGCATGTATAATACTGTGTAATATATGCAGTGTGTGTGCATGTATGTGTGTGTATATATATATATATATATATATATATATATACAGAGCAGTGTATTGATGTGACACATAGAAGGTATAATACTGTAGATGCAGTGTTTATAGAAATATGTGGTCAGTTATGCATTATAGTCACTGTGTGTGTGAGGTACATGAGGTAGTGGTAACTGTCTGAAGTAGTATACATGAGTGAGCAATGAGTAAAAACAGGGCATGGAGGGGGGGGGGGGAAATGATGAAAAGTGGAGGACCTCCTCTTACCTCTCCATTCCAGTCTGTATGGATCAATACAGAGCTGCTTGTGAACTTTTAATACTTGCTGTTAGGGGTTGAAGGACCTGTGATGATGTCATCACAGGTCCTGGCAGATGTACCTTTGAAACCTAGGAACTACACCATTTTTGGTGCAGTTCCTTTGCTAGATTCTGCAGGACCTGTGATGTTGAAGATGATGTCATCACAGGTCCTGGCAGATGCACTGTTCTAACCTGGGAACTACACTTTACACTGTGCAGTTCCCTTACAGGACCTGTGATGACATCATCAAAGGTCCTTTAGCTTTAGAAAGGTAAACAGGAGTAATTAGGGGGCGGGGCCTCTCCTCCACTTCGGTGCCTGCCTGCAGCCTATCAGAGGAAAGGGAAGGGACACGCCTCTCCCTCCCCTGCACCTCCGCTGGCACAGACAGTTTACAATGGAGATGAGCGCAATGGAAGCGCTCATCTCCCTGTGCCCGGCGGCGGCTGCTCACTTGGGGGGGGTCATTTTAGTTGGGGGGGCACATGGGGGGGCACAGCATGATGTAGGGGGGGCCGTGGCTGGCACTTCACCTGCGCCCCCCTCCTGTCCGCAAATGGTAGCGCCCAGGGCACCCGCTCCTTCGGCCCCTGCCTTGTACCGGCCCTGCTTCCCTGGTCTGCGCTGCTCCAACTCTGCATTCTCCAGCTCTGCTGAGTGAGGGAGCATCTGCCAAGCGCAGGGACAGGGAGAAGTGCACACAGAAAATGCAAATGTGATCGCACACTACATCCAGCACTCTGCCCTCCATGCTGGATGAGACATTGGTTTATATTTTGGCCAAAGCATAGTAAGCCACTCACCGCGTCAAGGCTGTCTCATGAGTGGTCCCTAACTCTTGTTCCTACCTGTTCATGGGCCATGACAGCCACAGAAGTGCACACAGCCCAGGCACTATCAGCTGCTGGGGAGGACCTGGCTTTAATAATTTACTTACAGTCCCTGGCTCTCAGTAATGTGACCTTGCACGCAGCCTGCTTCTGCGTCCTCCGTCCTTCAACAGATAGACGGACCATGCCGAGCAACCCTATTTTAAGCCCAGGTAAAAGTAGGCAGAACAGGGAACAAAAATGTGGAATTAAGGGGCAATTGAATACACAGTGAAAAGTTGAAATAGGGCCACCAAGGAGATATTAATCACCACAATCCAATACTCAAAAAAAATAATAATATGACAGTTAAACATGAAAATCAGTACATGACAATCCAGCTCTGTACCTCACATGGATCCGGAGATCTCAACATTCATTGCTCCGATTGTCCTACTTTAGGCTTGCAGATTAGGGAGTATGTCCTTTCTAAGGAGATTCTTCCTTTCTGCTGCAGCTCTTCCCTATCACAGCTCAGGGGTCTTGTCCTTTCTGCTGCAGCTCTCCCCCTATCACAGCTCAGGGAGGTGTGTCCTTTATGCTGGAGTTCTCTTCCTATCACAGCTCAGGGGCATGCCCTTTATGTTGCAGCTCACTACCTATCACAGCTCAGGGTGTGTGTCCCTTTCGCTACATCTCTCTCCCTATCACAGCTCAGGAGGTGTGTCCTTTATGCTTCCCATCACGGCTCAGTGGGCATGTTCTTTCTGCTGCATCTCACTTACTATGACAGCACAGGCAGTGTGCCTTTTGTGCTGCAGCTGTATCCCTGTGACAGCTCCGGAGAAATGTCCTTTCTGCTGCATCTTTGCCCCTAGCATAGTGCAGGTCGCGGGTCCTTTCTACTGCAACTCTTTTCACTTTCACAGCTCAAGAGGGCATGTCCTTTCTGCTGCAGCTGTCTCCCATTAACCAAGCTTCTAACAGTAGCTCCAGCTGGTGACAGTTGACGGATGGAACTGAGTATGTACAACCACCTCAGTAGGTGGACGTGCACATTATTATACAGATTAAACACCAGGGGGCACCATTATAATGCAGTAAAGAAAATATTTCACGACTGGAGCAGTTTTTAACAGAAAGTGAAATTCAAAACTAACTAGTTTTCATGCTAAATTATATTAAAATAACATTTAATGGGGGCACAACCCCTGTTTTAAAAGAGAAGCATCAGAAGTGCTAATTAATAGACTGTTAATGATTGATATGACCGGTTGTTTGCAGCTCCTTTAACCCCATGAAAACTCTCCCTGTTCTATCTAGGTTATAAATGGGGGTGTTTCACTGAAGACCTCCCTTTGTCAGTAGAAAGAGTCCAGCTATTTGCTGCCCTCACAGTTGCAGGGTGCCAGCGCCCCCCTCATAAGGGGTTAAAATAGTGTGTTTCATGCATTTTCCATCCTTCATGGTGCACACAGGGTTAACACCAGCCCATGGGAACAGTTGGGGCTTCTTCACCCATCTCCTCCTGGGTGGGGTTGCTACTCAGTAGGTGAGGTGAGCTAGTTGGTGGAAGTGAGTAAGAAGAAGTCAGAGCAGCCAGCAAAGGGGCCTAGAGCGATCCAGAACCCAAACACCTTCCTCTGAGGAAGCAAAAGAGACATGTTCATGACTGTAGAGAAGCCAGCAAAGGGGCCTAGAGCTATCCAGAACCCAAACACCTGCCTCTGAGGAAGCAAAAGAGACATGTTCATGATCGTAGAGAAGCCAGCAAATGGGCCTAGAGCAATCCAGAACCCAAACACCTGCCTCTGAGGAACCAAAAGAGACATGTTCATGACTGTAGAGAAGCCAGTAAAGGGGCCTTGAGCGATCCAGAACCCAAACACCTGCCTCTGAGGAAGCAAAAGAGACATGTTCATGACTGTAGAGAAGCCAGTAAAGGGGCCTTGAGCAATCCAGAACCCAAACACCTGCCTCTGAGGAAGCAAAAGAGTCATGTTCATGACTGTAGAGAAGCCAGCAAAGGGGCATAGAGCGATTCAGAACCCAAACACCTGCCTCTGAGGAAGCAAAAGAGACATGTTCCTGACTGTACAGCAACCAGCAAAGGGGCCTAGAGCGAGCCAGAACCCAAACACCTGACTCTGAGGAAGCAAAAGAGACATGTTCCTGACTGTTGAGCAGCCAGCGAAGGGGCCTAGAGCGATCCATTACCTAAACACCTGACTCTGAGGAAGCAAAAGAGACATGTTCCTGACTGAGCGACCTGTGAAAGGTATTGTCGGAGAAGGACAAGCTTCAAGCATAATGGAGAGGCAGATTGCAGGTCTGCTACAGGACTACACACCGCTTGCTGGGCATTGTAGTGCCACATTTTGAGAAGAGAGAGATTGAGAGGAAAATATAGTACCCCTTGGCTGGAATAGAGAGAGAAGGAACAGATATGTTGGCAGGGTGACTCAGGGAGCGTTGAAATTGTTCACTTCTTATGCAGCCTCCCTGATCATGACTCGTGACTACTTTCGTATGCATGCTTGCACTTTGCCTCCATTATCTTCAGTAGAGAACTGTTATTTGTTACAAAACCGGCCTCGTCTTTGGACCCCCCACCGCATCATCACCGAGTATCTTTCTCAAGGGATCCCTGCCTTGCACCCCACGACACCTCCAACAGCAAGGGCACCTCACATCACCATCAGACAAAAGATCTCTCACACCAGACTGTGCCCCGAGGAGAATAAACTGTACGTCCCTCCCTTGGAGCAGGATCGCCACCATGAGTACTACCTCCACCATCTTCATCACAGCCACCACTCTTATCCCCTCCACCTCACACCTCCTCTGGGGGCCAGCACACTGCACAGTCACCGCAGACTGCTCTTCCTCAGGACCTTAATAGTCAAACTTTGAAGCTACTCCTTGGGCCTCCTCTGCTCAGTGACCCTGCTCAGGAGTTACTACTCAACCTAACTCTGAGCACCACACTTAATAATCCCATTTAATCACTCACTCAGTGACTTACAGGTGATGTCTCCTGTGACTAAAGTTGTTCTATTTCCTTTTTTCTCAGTCCTGCCTATTTAGTAATGCCTTCTTTTATGCCCTCACTCAGTAATTCTCCCCATTTAGGCCCCAGTGCCGCTCATTAGTAATTTCTGTTTTGGCCACAGTAGTTATAATGTCCCCTGTAGTGCCCCCAATAGATATAATACCCCCCTGTTGTGTCCTCAGTATATATAATGCCCGGACCATAGAGCCCCCTGCACATATAAAGCACCCCCGAACTGCCCCACATAGTACCATCTGTACATGTAATGCCTCTCTATAGTTTACTCAGTATAAATAATGCCCCAACCACAGTGCCCTCTGTACATATAATGCCCCAAACACAGTTCCCTCTGTACATATAATGCGCCCATAGTACCATCTGTATATACACTGCTCAAAAAAATAAAGGGAACACTTAAACAACACAATGTAACTCAAAGTCAATCACACTTCTGTGAAATCAAACTGTCCACTTAGGAAGCAACACTGAGTGACAATCAATTTCACATGCTGTTGTGCAAATGGGATAGACAACAGGTGGAAATTATAGGCAATTAGCAAGACACCCCCAATAAAGGAGTGGTTCTGCAGGTGGTGAACACAGACCACTTCTCAGTTCCTATGCTTCCTGGCTGATGTTTTGGTCACTTTTGAATGCTGGCGGTGCTTTCACTCTAGTGGTAGCATGAGACGGAGTCTACAACCCACACAAGTGGCTCAGGTAGTGCAGCTTATCCAGGATGGCACATCAATGCGAGCTGTGGCAAGAAGGTTTGCTGTGTCTGTCAGCGTAGTGTCCAGAGCATGGAGGCGCTACCAGGAGACAGGCTAGTACATCAGGAGACGTGGAGGAGGCCGTAGGAGGGCAACAACCCAGCAGCAGGACCGCTACCTCCGCCTTTGTGCAAGGAGGAACAGGAGGAGCACTGCCAGAGCCCTGCAAAATGACCTCCAGCAGGCCACAAATGTGCATGTGTCTGCTTAAACGGTCAGAAACAGACTCCATGAGGGTGATATGAGGGCCCGACGTCCACAGGTGGGGGTTGTGCTTACAGCCCAACACCGTGCAGGACGTTTGGCATTTGCCAGAGAACACCAAGATTGGCAAATTCGCCACTGGCGCCCTGTGCTCTTCACAGATGAAAGCAGGTTCACACTGAGCACATGTGACAGACGTGACAGAGTCTGGAGACGCCGTGGAGAACGTTCTGCTGCCTGCAACATCCTCCAGCATGACCGGTTTGGCATTGGGTCAGTAATGGTGTGGGGTGGCATTTCTTTGGAGGGCCGCACAGCCCTCCATGTGCTCGCCAGAGGTAGCCTGAATGCCATTAGGTACCGAGATGAGATCCTCAGACCCCTTGTGAGACCATATGCTGGTTCCTCCTAATGCAAGACAATGCTAGACCTCATGTGGCTGGAGTGTGTCAGCAGTTCCTGCAAGGCGAAGGCATTGATGCTATGGACTGGCCCGCCCGTTCCCCAGACCTGAATCCAATTGAGCACATCTGGGACATTATGTCTCGCTCTATCCACCAACGTCACGTTGCACCACAGACTGTCCAGGAGTTGGCAGATGCTTTAGTCCAGGTCTGGGAGGAGATCCCTCAGGAGACCGTCCGCCACCTCATCAGGAGCATGCACAGGCATTGTAGGGAGGTCATACAGTCACGTGGAGGCCACACACACTACTGAGCCTCATTTCGACTTGTTTTAAGGACATTACATCAAAGTTGGATCAGCCTGTAGTGTGTTTTTCCACTTTAATTTTGAGTGTGACTCCAAATCCAGACCTCCATGGGTTGAAAAATTTGATTTCCATTTTTAAATTTTTGTGTGATTTTGTTGTCAGCACATTCAACTACAGTATGTAAAGAACAAAGTATTTCAGAAAAATATTTAATTAACTCAGATCTAGGATTAATTAACTCAGATCTAGCAGTGTATAATGCCCCAAGTATTGCCATCTCTACAAATAATGCTCCCCTCAGACCTAGCGGCTTTCGGGCTATGTGGCTGAATGATGGGGATGGAAACTATTGGCTCCTGTGCCCCGCCATCAACTCCAATGCCTCTTCTCAATCTGGCATTCAGGGCAACTGCCCCTCTCATTACCCACCCAACCCCCCAACCCCCACCCCAGGAACCCTGCACCACTGCCTCCTGGCCACAAGTAATACTGCATGTGTAAATTAAATGCATTGATTTACATTAATACTTCAAGGGCGGAGCAAGTGTACCACTTCCGGCACACTCCAGCTTCAGGCTGTCAGGGCATGTTGAGAGTTGTTGTTTTGGAATAACCACAGAGCCACAGGTTGGAGATCAGTGGTCTAAGGGAAGCAACGCCTATATTAATAGCAAAAAACTATGCAAATACAGGGGTGTAACTACCATAGCGGCAGACCAGGCGACTGCTATGGGGCCCAGGGTGAAAGGGGGCCCAGTCTTAGTTGGGATCATCTCCTCTTCTACTGGAGGTGACTTGGTCAGGACTCTACCGTCTAAAGGAACAACTTTTGGCAAATGAAGAAGTGGAAAAATGGGCCAAGGGTCATTCAAAAGGGTTTAGGCAGAAACCCTTCTGTCCTGTGTGGGGGGCCTGGTATGATGGGGCCCTTACTCCTATGTACGTCAATACCAATACATCTGTGTGATTCCACTAATAATGGTAATATAGTAATAACTGTGTATAATGCAGGGATAGATGAAAAGAATCGCGGCACTCACCCCGGTCTTGAAAATACTTCAGTGCTTTATTGCTTCAATTCATTGCAAAAACATTGGCAGGCTGGGGAACGGATTGGCCCTTGGTGTGGATCGGCGGTGACGGCCGTTTCGCGCATGACTTGCGCTTCCTCGGACCGCTATGACGCACAAGCACACCGCCATCCTTTTATGGGAGAACCTCCGGTCATCACCATGGTGACCAGGAGACGCTCCACAGGTGCGAATCTGTGCAGAAAATAGATACAAAGAGAAGGACACCTTATGCGCATACAATGCGATACAAAAACAAATGAGCAGACAGTATCAGTTCACGGCAACAAGTTGCAAAAGGCAGACACACAAGTAGATGCATAAGGGCTTTAAAGAAATACAGCCATGTCATTTTTGTCATTTAATCCGTGGGGACCCATGGCATTATCCCTGATGATCCATCGGGCCTCCCGCTGCAGCAAGAGGCGGTGGCGGTCACCACCCCTAGGGATGGGTCCCACGGCCTCTATGCCGGCAAAAGAGAGGCTCGATGGATCACCATCGTGGACCGCACGGACATGTTCAATCAAACGAGGAGAACCCCGACCTGTCCTAATGGAACTTAGGTGCTCCCTTACTCTTTCGAATAAGGGTCTTATGGTTTTGCCAATATAAAACCTACGGCACGCACACATTATGGCATTAACTACGTAGGATGTACGACAAGTGATGAAGTCCTTGACTTTATGTGTAACCCCCTCCAAGAATAGTATTTTTCTCTGCGAATTTTGGGGACAGAAGAAACAAGTGCCGCACTTGTAATTTCCCTGTGGTTTTCTATTCTGTAACCAATTAGTTTGCTGGGACTGCCTGAGCACACTGTGGACTAATCTATCTTTCAGAGTGTGACATTTTTTAAAAGTAACAAGAGGTCTTTTTGAAATGAAGTCCCCCAAAGAGGATTCACCCCTCAAAAGGTCCCAATTATTTAACACGGCCTGTCTCACTATGCCTGCTGCTGGGCTAAATTTGAAGACAAATGCAAATCTGTCCTGATCATTATCCTCGATCCTATCCCTAAGGAGATGTGAGCGTAAATGGCGACCGGCACGATGCAAAGCATCAATAACGTCTCTCCTGGGGTAACCCCTCTCCAAAAGCCTTTCCTTAAGTTGGTGGGCTTGCCTGAAATAGCCCTCATCCGTACTATTTATTCTACGTAGACGGATGAATTGTCCAAAGGGGACGGCATCCTTCACCGTGGGAGGGTGAAAACTGGTCTGGTGGAGCAGCGAATTGGTTGCGGTGGGCTTACGAAAGCCTCTAGTATGGAGCGTACCATTGTCTGTGGTGACTCTTACGTCCAAAAAATCCAACGAATCGCCACCAAAGTTGAGGGTAAACCTCATATTCATGTAATTGGTATCGTTTAAGTGTTGTACAAACTGCTTGCACAACTCTTCACTGCCCGACCAGACCAGGAATACATCGACCACATAACGCAGGTAAAGGTGAACATATTTCAGGAAGGGGTTCCCCAGTGAGAAGACGTATGTCTCTTCAAATACCGCCAGATACAGGTTCGCGAAGGTACACGACACAGGTGTGCCCATCGCTGTACCTAGTATCTGGCGGTACCACTGCCGGTCAAATTGAAAACACATTGTTAGTGAGTACTAAATCTAAGGATTCTTGTATGAACCTCGAAAAAATGGGACTCTTATAGGAGCGGCTCAAAACCATGGCAATGGCTTTCAAACTCAAGTCATGGGGAATTCTCGTGTATAGACTCTCCACATCTAAGGACACAAGGCGGATTTCCTCCCGCCACTTGAAGTTATCGAGGGCGAGGAGGAAGTCCCCGGTGTCCTTAAGATATGTGGGAGTGCCCCTGAGCAAGGGCCTCAACAACCAATCAATATACCTAGAGATGGGTTCAGTCACTGATCGTCCCGGGGGTTTGGACAGCGATATATGTATTTTCGGGACGAAATACCAGGCAGGATTCTTAGGAAACTTGGGGATTAGTCTCTCCAAAATGCTTTTGGGCAGAAATTGTAGGTCAATATATCTATCAAGGAGTGACTGTACCCTGCCCAGTATAGACGGGACTGGGTTTTCACTCAATTTTTCGTATACCTGGTAGCTTCCTCCAGATAATAAACCTTGGTCATCAGGACCACATTACCCCCCTTGTTGGCGGGCTTAATGACGACATCGTCAAGACCATCAAGCCACTGTAAAGCAAGCCATTCCTCATGAGTTATATAAGGGGGTGCCACTGGATAAATCAGTGCACGTACAGTACAGACCAAAAGTTTGGACACACCTTCTCATTCAAACTGTTTTCTTTATTTTTATGACTATGAAGGCATCAAAACTATGAATTAACACATGTGGAATTATATACATAACAAACAAGTGTGAAACAACTGAAAATATGTCATATTCTAGGTTCTTCAAAGTAGCCACCTTTTGCTTGGATTACTGCTTTGCACACTCTTGGCATTCTCTTGATGAGCTTCAAGAGGTAGTCCCCTGATGCTTAGCACTTGTTGGCCCTTTTGCCTTCACTCTGCGGTCCAGCTCACCCCAAACCATCTTGATTGGGTTCAGGTCCGGTGACTGTGGAGGCCAGGTCATCTGGCGCAGCACCCCATCACTCTCCTTCATGTTCAAATAGCCCTTACTTTCAAAGTTTTCCCAATTTTTCGACTGACTGACTGACCTTCATTTCTTAAAGTAATGATGGCCACTCGTTTTTCTTTACTTAGCTGCTTTTTTCTTGCCATAATACAAATTCTAACAGTCTATTCAGTAGGACTATCAGCTGTGTATCCACCTGACTTCTCCTCAACGCAACTGATGGTCCCAACCCCATTTATAAGGCAAGAAATCCCACTTATTAAACCTGACAGGGCACACCTGTGAAGTGAAAACCATTTCAGGGGACTACCTCTTGAAGCTCATCAAGAGAATGCCAAGAGTGTGCAAAGCAGTAATCAAAGCAAAAGGTGGCTACTTTGAAGAACCTAGAATATGACATATTTTCAGTTGTTTCACAGTTGTTTGTTATGTATATAATTCCACATGTGTTAATTCATAGTTTTGATGCCTTCAGTGTGAATCTACAATTTTCATAGTCATGAAAATAAAGAAAACTCTTTGAATGAGAAGGTGTGTCCAAACTTTTGGTCTGTACTGTACATCCCTAAGTACTCTTTTGTGGAAGAGGTCAATAGCGGAGCCCGCCGGAATGGGGGGGAGAAAGGTGGACCTGATGCCACCTAAAAATACCTCCTGATGCTCAGGTGCAGTGATGCTTTCGCTCTCGATATCCGTGAGGAATTGTACGCACTCAATCTCCTTAATATCAAAGCGGTGTTGTAAATGGAAATCGGCACACGTCATGTGTGCAGGGACCTCACCTACAAGGGGTGGGGGACGTGTGGAACTACTTTCTGAATTTTTTTTTTTGAGGAATAGTTTACGCACAGCTCTGTATAGGTCGATTTCAAAGTCCACAAGGTTGAATTGTTCCACCAAGCTGTATCCCAGCCCTCGTTGGAGGAGTGAGAGACAGCTCGGGGGCAACTCATGTGCGGTGAGGTTGATAACAAAACTGGGAGAGTCCTGTACACGGAGGGCAGGGTGGAAAGTCTCTACTGTTTCCAGGAGACTTGTCTCCTCCTCCTCACAGATTTGCGGATTTGAGTGCTCCTTTCTTTTGCGCTTCCCTCGTCTCGATTCTTTTCCTAAAGGGGGCGCTGTTCACCCGAGCACTTGCTCCACTTTCTGACTGGCTAGAGTCTGAATCCGTGGTCTAGAAGTCGCTGCGGGTACGGCGTGAATTAAGTCTAGGACGACCAATCTTTTTATTCCAGTCAAAGATTCTATCATTTTCGTAGTCGTTTTTATCTCTTAAAAACTTATCTCTCTTTCTCTCCTTTATTTCCATTTGAGTGACGGTAAGTTTCTTGCTTAACCTTTTATCAAAATTGGTGTATTGTGTCTCAGTTAGTCTAAACTTGAGTTCGGCATGCGCTTTTTCTAGATCCTGTTCGACCTTGGTGTATTCCTGTTCGTCCCGTACTAGGACCAGGTTCAATATTTGCATGGAGAAAGCTTGATGCATTTGTTTCCATGATTCAACGAAAATATCGTCCTCCTCATACTGATACATATCTTTGTAGATTCTTAGGCCCCGCGGAACGCGGTTACATTCCTTGTATGAGGTGAGGGACTTGATGGTCCAAAACAGGCGTACTTCCCTGTCTGCCAGTTGAAAAATCTTTGCCTCCAGGTGCTCTGGTGCTCATTGAAAAAACTTGGTCCTTCTCACCAGGAGACGCTCC
This sequence comes from Bufo bufo, assembly GCF_905171765.1. NCBI lineage: Eukaryota > Metazoa > Chordata > Amphibia > Anura > Bufonidae > Bufo > Bufo bufo. The sequence continues at coordinate 47,883,323 of NC_053389.1, read as the reverse complement.
ACAGGTACGAATCTGTGCGGAAAATGGATACAAAGAGAAGGACACATTATGCGCATACAATGCGATACAAAAACAAATGAGCAGACAGTATCAGTTCGCGGCAACAAGTTGCAAAAGGCAGACACACAAGTAGATGCATAAGGGCTGTAATAACTGTGCATTGGGTTTGTTGTACCCTCTACTTGTAGGAAACCTTGAGATCCATCTGATCCACTGGTATAACCTCAGACAGCTCCGAGCCACGGCAGCCCTACTGAACAGGAAGCATTAAAATCAGCTTTGCAAATTCCCAGGTACTTTTCCTGCACTAATGGGATCCCGGTGTGAGGGAGCAGGCGAATGACCTCACCCAGCCATTTCAGTCCTATAAAAAGATCCGGATGACAATAAAAACGGAAATGTGATGGGGAATAAAGCCAGAGCTGAAATACTGACCGTGAGGTGAAGAAGTAAAGAGAAGATAAAAGTGCCAGCCATATTTATTACCATGGGGCCTGGCGAAACGTAAGCACCTTAAATTGCCGCTACCAGTGTGTATATTAGTCAGGAGCGAGCCTGTAAATATCCCGCACCAGGGTATTATCAGTGGAGTATTATTCTAGTGCAGGGTACCTGGTTCGATGAAGGGGGACGGAACATGAGTTATGGCTTCACCTGACATGAAGTAATGGGGTCCAGATACCTGTGGTCGTATCGTCCTGCACATTGTGTCTCCATATCTAAGTGACCACAATGTCTATAAAACCAATTTATTGCTATCTGCCATGTCACCGCTGCTCTCTAGTGAAAGGATAGGCTGCATTCTCAGAGATGTCACCGCTGCTCTCTAGTGAATGGATAGGCTGCATTCTCAGTGATGTCACCACTGCTCTCTAGTGAATGGATAGGCTGCATCCTCAGAGATGTCACCGCTGCTCTCTAGTGAATGGATAGGCTGCATCCTCAGAGATGTCACCGCTGCTCTCTAGTGAATGGACAGGCTGCATTCTCAGTGATGTCACCACTGCTCTCTAGTGAATGGATAGGCTGCATCCTCAGAGATGTCACCGCTGCTCTCTAGTGAATGGATAGGCTGCATTCTCAGAGATGTCACCGCTGCTCTCTAGTGAATGGATAAGCTGCATTCTCAGAGATGTCACCGCTGCTCTCTAGTGAATGTATAAGCTGCATTCTCAGAGATGTCACCGCTGCTCTCTAGTGAATTTGAAGGCTGCATGCTCAGTGATGTCACCGCTGCTCTCTAGTGAACGGATAGGCTGCATTCTCATTGATGTCACCGCTGCTCTCTAGTGAATGGATAGGCTGCATTCTCAGTGATGTCACCACTGCTCTCTAGTGAATGGATAGACTGCATTCTCAGAGATGTCACCGCTGCTCTCTAGTGAATGGATAGGCTGCATTCTCAGAGATGTCACCGCTGCTCTCTAGTGAACGGATAGGCTGCATTCTCAGTGATGTCACCACTGCTCTCTAGTGAATGGATAGGCTGCATTCTCAGAGATGTCACCGCTGCTCTCTAGTGAATGGATAGGCTGCATTCTCAGAGATGTCACCGCTGCTCTCTAGTGAATGGATAAGCTGCATTCTCAGAGATGTCACCGCTGCTCTCTAGTGAATTTGAAGGCTGCATTCTCAGTGATGTCACTGCTGAAGTTCTAGTGAATGGACAGGCTGCATTCCTAGAGATGTCACTACTGCTCTCTAGTGAATGGATAGGCTGCATTCTCAGTGATGTCACCATTGCTCTCTAGTGAATGGACAGGCTGCATTCTCAGTGATGTCACAGCTGCTCTCTAGTTAATGGATAGGCTGCATTCTCACTAACGTCACTTCTGCTCTCTAGTGAATGGATAGGCTGCATTCTCAGTGATGTCACTGACGCTCTCTAGTGAATGGATAGGCTGCATTCTCCATGATGTCACCGCTGCTCTCTAGTGAATGGATAGGCTGCATTCTCCATGATGTCACCGCTGCTCTCTAGTGAATGGATAGGCTGCATTCTCAGTGATGTCAGTGCTTCTCTCTAGTGAATGGATAGGCTGCATTCTCACTTATGTCACTGACGCTCTCTAGTTAATGGATAGGCTGCATTCTCAGTGATGTCATCATTGCTCTCTAGTGAACGGATATTCTGAATTTTCAGCAATTTTATTTTAGTTTTGTAGAAATTTGCCTTCAGTAACAGTAGAACAATTACAACCAGTTTGTTCTTTATTGTTGAAGGGCACAGTAATTATTCCCTGTTTTCTGTGCTCATCAGATGTCACCTCCTAGATGGTGTCAGTTGTCAGGATCTCAGGGAGTCACTCACATTTGCTCATTCCTCTAGCAGCAAATGACATAATACTAAATGCACAGATACATTGTATCCCCATGGAAAAATATGCTGGAACCTGGAAAATGAAACTTAAAGGGATTTCTCATCACCTTTTAAGGAATATCCCCGGTACATACAATACATTGTCCACTATCGGGGGACCAATGACCTCCATCTGCAGACTCACACTGACTGCTATTGCATTGGCAGTGAATGGAGAGAGGCTGCGTCCCCGTCATCCCCGTGCTTTATTGCAGTCGCCTGCTGAAAGGATTGGAGAATGATATTGCAGAGGGAGAAAAAACGGGACCAAACACTAAAAGCAAATATAAAGCAAATTAATAATTCATGTGTCATTTGGCGTGAGAGAAATGGAGATGCGGAGAAGGAAGCAGAGAAGGCAGGAGACATGGGGCGTGCAAACTTTACTCTGCCTGAGTTTCTGGGTGCATCTCCCCCTCCCCTCGCCTTCACCCCTTAAAAACGCGCAAATCTTGGGGTTGTCACCCAGCTTTCCCAGTCTCCTGAATAGTGACTAGTTGTGTTCATTCCCATTTGCCGAACTCTTCCCCGGTGATGTGCGCGACATTTGACCGCAGTTACAGTATTTCTGCATATTATTTGTGCGAGGATTTGGGCAGATTTCACGCTTCTAGTTATGGGGGATTCCAGCGATGAGTATCTGGGCGCAAACACAGAAACCCGCGGCTCATCCACCAGCGCCGTGTGTGTCCCGTAGCAGACATTTAATAAATATGTTAATCAGCTTCCCTCAGGCAGGTACCTGCGTACAATCACAGCAGCAACGTGCCGCTCCGACAGCAGGGGGGACTCCTGAGGATCTTCTCAGTAACCCCATCAGCTCCGAAATATACGGAGGAACCCTGATATACAGAGCCAGGGGTGGAGGATCTTTCTCTGATCAGTTCTTCAAGGCATGACCTACATACCCACCAATCCACCATAACATTAAAACCGTAATGTGAATAACATTGATTATCTGGTGACAATGGCACCTGTCTGGGGTGGGATAGATTAGGAGGCAAGTCAGGTCTTGAAGTTGATGTGGTGGAAGCAGGAAAAATGGACAAATGTAAGGATCTGAGCGACTGTGGCAAGGGCCAGATTGTGATGTCTAGATGACGGGGTCACAGCATCTCCAAAATGTACAGGGAGTGCAGAATTATTAGGCAAATGAGTATTTTGACCACATCATCCTCTTTATGCATGTTGTCTTACTCCAAGCTGTATAGGCTCGAAAGCCTACTACCAATTAAGCATATTAGGTGATGTGCATCTCTGTAATGAGAAGGGGTGTGGTCTAATGACATCAACACCCTATATCAGGTGTGCATAATTATTAGGCAACTTCCTTTCCTTTGGCAAAATGGGTCAAAAGAAGGACTTGACAGGCTCAGAAAAGTCAAAAATAGTGAGATATCTTGCAGAGGGATGCAGCACTCTTAAAATTGCAAAGCTTCTGAAGCGTGATCATCGAACAATCAAGCGTTTCATTCAAAATAGTCAACAGGGTCGCAAGAAGCGTGTGGAAAAACCAAGGCGCAAAATAACTGCCCATGAACTGAGAAAAGTCAAGCGTGCAGCTGCCAAGATGCCACTTGCCACCAGTTTGGCCATATTTCAGAGCTGCAACATCACTGGAGTGCCCAAAAGCACAAGGTGTGCAATACTCAGAGACATGGCCAAGGTAAGAAAGGCTGAAAGACGACCACCACTGAACAAGACACACAAGCTGAAACGTCAAGACTGGGCCAAGAAATATCTCAAGACTGATTTTTCTAAGGTTTTATGGACTGATGAAATGAGAGTGAGTCTTGATGGGCCAGATGGATGGGCCCGTGGCTGGATTGGTAAAGGGCAGAGAGCTCCAGTCCGACTCAGACGCCAGCAAGGTGGAGGTGGAGTACTGGTTTGGGCTGGTATCATCAAAGATGAGCTTGTGGGGCTTTTTCGGGTTGAGGATGGAGTCAAGCTCAACTCCCAGTCCTACTGCCAGTTTCTGGAAGACACCTTCTTCAAGCAGTGGTACAGGAAGAAGTCTGCATCCTTCAAGAAAAACATGATTTTCATGCAGGACAATGCTCCATCACACGCGTCCAAGTACTCCACAGCGGGGCTGGCAAGAAAGGGTATAAAAGAAGAAAATCTAATGACATGGCCTCCTTGTTCACCTGATCTGAACCCCATTGAGAACCTGTGGTCCATCATCAAATGTGAGATTTACAAGGAGGGAAAACAGTACACCTCTCTGAACAGTGTCTGGGAGGCTGTGGTTGCTGCTGCACGCAATGTTGATGGTGAACAGATCAAAACACTGACAGAATCCATGGATGGCAGGCTTTTGAGTGTCCTTGCAAAGAAAGGTGGCTATATTGGTCACTGATTTGTTTTTGTTTTGTTTTTGAATGTCAGAAATGTATATTTGTGAATGTTGAGATGTTATATTGGTTTCACTGGTAAAAATAAATAATTGAAATGGGTATATATTTGTTTTTTGTTAAGTTGCCTAATAATTATGCACAGTAATAGTCACCTGCACACACAGATATCCCCCTAAAATAGCTAAAACTAAAAACAAACTAAAAACTACTTCCAAAAATATTCAGCTTTGATATTAATGAGTTTTTTGGGTTCATTGAGAACATGGTTGTTGTTCAATAATAAAATTAATCCTCAAAAATACAACTTGCCTAATAATTCTGCACTCCCTGTATAGTCTTGTAGGGTGTACCAGTGGATATAAAAAGTCTACACACCCCTCAGAACTTTTTCCACCTTTAATGTGACCTATAAACTGTACAACTCAATTGAAAAACAAACTGAAATCTTTTAGGTGGAGGGAAGAAAACAAAAAAAAAATAATAATCTGGTTGCATAAGTGTGCACACCCTCTTATAACTGGGGATGTAGCTGTGTTCAGAATTAAGCAATCACATTCAAAATCCTGTTAAATAGGAGTCAGCATACACCGGCCATCATTTAAAGTGCCTCTGATTAACCCCAAATAAAGTCGCATCCGACAGCAAAAGCCACGGTCCACAGAGAGCTTCCAAAGCATCAGAGGGATCTCATTGTTAGAAGGTATCAGTCAGGAGAAGGGTACAACAGAATTTCCAAGGCATTAGATCTACCATGGAACACAGTGAAGACAGTCACGTCAAGTGGACAAAATATGGCACAACAGTGACATTACCAAGAACTGGACGTCCCTCCAAAATTGATGAAAAGACGAGAAGAAAACTGGTCTGGGAGGCGACCAAGATGCCTACAGCAACATTAAAGGAGCTGCAGGAATATCTGGCAAGTACTGGCTGTGTGGTACATGTGACAACAATCTCCCGTATTCTTCATATGTCTGGGCTATGGGGTAGAGCGGCAAGACGAAAGCCTTTTCTTACTAAGAAAAACATCCAAGCCAGGCTACATTTTGTAAAAACACATCTGAAGTCTCCCAAAAGCATGTGGGAAAAGGTGTTATGGTCTGATGAAACCAAGGTTGAACTTTTTGGCCATAATTCCAAAAGATATGTTTGGCGCAAAAACAACACTGCACATCACCAAAAGAACACCATCCCCACAGTGAAGCATGGTGGTGGCAGCATCATGCCAAGGGCCTGGTTTTCTTCAGCTGGAACTGGGGCCTTAGTTAAGCTAGAGGGAATTATGAACAGTTCCAAATACCAGTCAATATTGGTACAAAACCTTCAGGCTTCTGCTAGAAAGCTGAACATGAAGAGGAACCTCATCTTTCAGCATGACAACGACCCAAAGCATACATCCAAATCAACAAAGGAATGGCTTCACCAGAAGAAGATTAACGTTTTGGAATGGCCCAGCCAGAGCCCAGACCTGAATCCAAAATCAAAAGGTGCTTCAACAAAGTATTAGGCCCCTTTCACATGGGCGAGATTTCCGCGCGGGTGCAATGCGTGAGGTGAACGCATTGCACCCGCACTGAATCCGGAGCCATTCATTTCTATGGGCTGTTCACATGAGCGGTGATTTTCACGCATCACTTGTGCATTGCATGAAAATCGCAGCATGCTCTATATTGTGCGTTTTTCACGAAACGCAGGCCCCATAGAATTGAATGGGGTTGCGTGAAAATCGCAAGCATCCGCAAGCAAGTGCGGATGCGGTGCGATTTTCACGCACGGTTGCTAGGAGACAATCGGGATGGAGACCCGATCATTATTATTTTCCCTTATAACATGATTATAAGGGAAAATAATAGCATTCTGAATACAGAATGCATAGTAAAATAGGGCTGGAGGGGTTAAAATAAATAAATAAAATAATTTAACTCACCTTAATCCACTTGTTCACGCAGCCGGCATCTCTTCTGTCTTCTTTTTTGAGGAAAAGGACCTTTGATGACGTCACTACGCTCATCACATGATCCATCACCATGGTGATGGATCATGTGAATGACCATGTGATGAGCATAGTGATGTCATCAAAGGTCCTTTTCCTCACAGATGAAGACAGAAGAGATGCCGGCTGCGCGAACAAGTGGATTAAGGTGAGTTAAATTATTATATATTTTTTTTTAACCCCTCCAGCCCTATTTTACTTAGCATTCTGTATTCAGAATGCTATTATTTCCCCTTATAACCACGTTATAAGGGGAAATAATACAATCTACACAACCTTGAACCCAAACCTGAACTTCAGTGAAGAAGTTCGGTTCTGGGTACCACATTCAGTTTTTTATCACACGCGTGACTGCAATTGCGTACCTACTCGCGCGGGTTTGCGGCAATGCATCGGGACGCATTCGGACCTAATCCGGACACGCTCGTCTGCAAGGGGCCTTAGTTTAAGGTTTCAGTTTGTTTTTCAATTGAGTTGTACAGTTTATAGGTCACAATAAAGGTGATTTATCTTTGTCTCATTTTTTACATCACAGAAACCTGACATTTTAACAGGGGTGTGTAGACTTTTTATATCCACTGTATGTAGTGGTCAGTACCTACCAAAAGTGGTCCAGGGAATGGGAATCAGTGAACCAGGGACAGGACCATGGATGCTTAAAGGCTATGTAAGCCTTTGGGGGAGACGGGGAAGGGGGGGGGGGGGGGGGTTATGATTGCATTCTACTCATTTTGGGATACAATTCATTTTTTCATTTGGTCTTTATAAAAAAAATGACCATCCTTTCTGAGATACAAGGGTTAAAGGGGTTGTCTGGGCTTTTACTATTGATGACCTATCCTCGGGATAGGTCATTAGTGTTGAGTCTCCTCCCTACGCAGCCAATAAAGGTGCGCGGAGGTACTGGCACTCTTTGTAATGCCGTAGCTATGTTGGTTACTACCATTACAGTGATTGGCTGCCCGGAACGCGCCATCGGGTGCTATATAGCACCCGATGATACGTGGTTCGGCTCAGTCTTAGTCAGGGAGAGCTGCAGCAGAAGGGACAGATAGTGTAGGGACAGGAATTGTTTTTTTTTAGGCAGGGTTTAGTGTTGGAAGGTGTTAGAGACCCAAAAGTCCTTTTAGGGACTATTGTTTTATCTGGCTGCCATATATATTATTAGCGCAACCTGCACTAAATTGCATGCAATTGTTTGGCCGCTGGTGGCAGCGACATTACCTGCACTACATCTCCTGTATGTAACGGTCGCGTACACACACACACAGGGGGGAGGGAAGTGACCACTGCGCTCCACCCTTACCCCTGGCCCTGCCTACTTGCCTCGCGAGTCCTAATGACAGGGGACAACTGGACGGCAATCCCTAGCTTGGACTAAGTGCAGGGATGACAGACAGACAAACAACAGGACGTGAACGGACCGAGTCAATACCAGGAAAGCTACAAAGTACAAATGGAGCAAGCAGAAAATTGTCAGGAGAAGCCGGGGTCATAAATACCAGGAGAGTCGTGTAGTACCAAAGGAGTAAGCAGAGGATCGTCAGGAGGAGGCCGGGGTCAGAATACCAGGAGAGCAGCAAAGTACACAAGGAGCAGGCAGAGGATCATCAGGAATTCAGCAGGAGGTAAGTACGCCAGGAAAGACAAAACCACAAATCACCATAAATTAACAGGCAACCTGTGGCCAGCAGGCTGCCTGTATTTATAGTGGGGAGGGAGGGTCATGTGACGTGGCCAGCGTCACATGACCGACAGACCAACCAGTCGAGCACAGACTTAGGAGCAGGGAGCCACCCAGCTAGTAAAGCCGCCCTGGGAACGAGGTCAGACACAGATCCTCGCTCCCGAAGCTAAGCAGTCTGCGGCTAATGGGGGACCGAGTGCACCTTCGGAACCCCGTTACACTGTATAATGTTTGCGCATCCTAAATATCTGTGACATTCTGTATACTTTATTTGCGCATACACTTGCAAAACCTGTGCTACTGTACGTGTGATATACTTGCAAGCATATATACCATTTAATATGCTCAAGGCGAGCAGTAAGGGACGGGGAAGTGGCCGTGATGCTGATGGTGCACGCAGAGGCCGTGGCCCTGGGCGCGGTGAAACTGTGCCTGCTGCCAGAGCACAAGAAACACAATCATCCATGATACCTAGCTTCATGTCCCAGTTTGCAGGCGGTGCAGAACACCACTCTCAAAGTCACACCAGTGTGACAAGGTGGTCGGTTGGATTGCAGCAGATAATGCTTCCAGTCGGTTAAGCACCACCCTCTCTTCCACAAAGTCCAGTCTCAGTAGCCAAGAGTCTGCTCAACAGAATCCTCGCCCTGATCCTCCTTCCTCCATCCATGGAGAGTCTTGGTAAACAAGTGATCCCACACTCGGATATTCCAAGGAGCTTGAAGAGGGACATGAGGAGATCTTGTGCACTGATTCCCAAACTCTTGAGCATCTACAGTCAGAAAAAGATGACTGTGGGGAATGGCAATTAGTGTTTCACGAGGTGGTTGATGATGATGAGACACAGTTGCCAATAAGTCAACTGCAATTACTGTCTCAAGAGGTTGATGATGAGGATGAGACACAGTTGTCAATAACTGAGGTTCTTGTTAGGTCACCAAGTCAGGAGGATGAGCAGAGTGAGGAAACGGAAGAGGAGGTGGTGGACGATGAAATCACTGACCCAACCTGGGAAGGTGGCAAGCCGAGCGAGGACAGCAGTACAGAGGGGGAGGGATCTGCAGCACCGCAACAGGCTGGAAGAGGCAATGGGGTGGCAAGAGGGAGAGAGTGGGTCACACTAAACAGGCCCACAACTGTTCACCGAAGCACCCCCTTGCGGCAATCTCCCTTGTCAAGCGGTAGGTGTTCCGCAGTCTGGCGCTTTTTTGAGAAAAGTGCGGACGATAAAAGAATTATCATTTGCAACCTTTGCCGAACCAAAATGAACCGGGGCGTGAACACTAGCAACCTCACTATCACTAGCATGATCTGCCACATGGAATCAAAGCACCCAAATAGGTGGGCCGAACTCCTGGGTCCACAATCTGTGTCTGCGGGTCACACCACTGCCTCCTCTTCCCCTGTGTTACGTGCTGGCCAATCCCCTGTCCAAGACGCAGGCCTGGATGCCTCCCGCCCTGCACCTGGACCTTCGCAAGCACCATCAGCTAGTGTATCCACTTCTGTGTCCCAGCGCAGCGTACAGATGTCCATACCCCAGGCCTTTGAACTAAAGCGCAAATACCCAGCCACCCACCCACCCACAGGCCATAGCACTAAATGCGCACCTTTCCAAATTACTTGCCCTGGAAATGTTGCCATTTAGGCTTGTGGACACTGAGGCTTTCCGCAGCCTGATGGCGGCAGCGGTCCCTCGTTACTCAGTCCCCAGCCGCCACTATTTTTCATGGTGTGCTGTCCTCGCCTTACACAGCATGTGTCCACTAACATCACCCGTGCCCTGACCAACGTAGTTATTGGGAAGGTCCACTTAACGACTGACACATGGACAAGTGCTTTTGGCCAGGGATGCTACATTTCCCTGACGGCACACTGGGTGAACGTTGTGGAGGCTGGGAGCGAGTCGTACCCTGGGATGGCACAGGTGCTACCGACGCCAAGGATTGTGGGCCCTACTTGCATCAGGATTTCCGCCACCACCTACATTAGTGGCTGCAATCCCCCCTTCTCATTCTCCACCTCCTCCTTCACTTCCACCTCAGAATTCTCATCTTGCAGCACCAGTCAGACATCAGTCGATAGCTGGAAGCAGTGTAGCACTGCAGTGGGGAAGCGGTAACTAATTTGCTTAGGTGACAAACAGTACACCACCGCAGAGCTGTGGCAGGGTATAAGGGACCAGACTGAGCTGTGGCTCTCTCGACTCAACCTACAAACAGGCGTCGTTGTGTCTGATAATGGCCGTAACTTGGTGGCGGCTTTGAAGCTCGGGAAGCTCACACACATACCATGCCTAGCCCACGTGTTCAACTTAGTGGTTCAGCAGTTTCTCAAAACCTACCCCAATTTGCCTGAGCTACTGGTGAAGGTGCGCCGCGTGTATGCCCATTTCCGAAAGTCATCTACAGCATCCGCTGGTCTGGCAGCTCTGCAGCAGCGCTTGCAATTGCCAGCTCACCGACTGTTGTGCGACGTGAGCACGCGCTGGAACTCCACGTTCCACATGTTGGCCAAGCTTTGTGAGAAGCAGAGGGCAGTAGTGGAATACCAGCTGCAACATGGTCGTCAGCGTAACCATCCCACTTCTTTGTCTACTCAAACGCTGGATGCTCACAACGAAGGTGGAAGAGGTGGAAATGGGGGAAGACAGTACACAGGGTGCTAGCCAGACCACCCTCAGTTCGTCTTCTCAGCGCGAATTGGATGATGATGATGAGGAGGAGGAGGAGCAGGAGACGGTTGCCTCCGCTACAGAAGGTAGTACCCATAGCAGGTTTATTCCATCTGTTCAGCGTGGATGGGCCGAAGAGGAGGAAGATGATGAGAAGATTGAGAGTCATCCTCCTGATGAGGAGAGTGAAGTCTTGTCTGTCGGGACTCTGGCACACATGGCTGACTTTATGTTATGCTGCCTTTCCCGTGACCCTCGCGTTATACGCATTTTGGCCAACACCGATTACTGGTTGTTTACCCTTCTCGACCCCCGCTACAAAGAGAACTTCTCATCTCTCATTCCTGTGGTGGAGAGGACGAGCAAAATGGTGCAATACCAGAAGGTCCTTGTGGAAAAATTGCTCCAAAAATTTCCAGCTGACAACGCTGGCGGCAGAGTACATAGTTCCTTGGCCAACCGAGAAGGGGAGACAAGGGGAACACACAGCAGTTCCAACAAAGGCAGGGCAACACTCTCAAAAGCATGGGACAGTTTCATGACACCCCGCCAGCAACCTTACCCTGATCCGCGGCCTAGTGTCACAAGGAGGGAAAAATTTTGGAAGATGGTGAAGGAGTACGTAGCAGACCGTTTCAGCATCCTCAATAATCCCTCTGTGCCTTACAACTACTGGGTGTCCAAGCTGGATACGTGGCACGTACTGGCGCTCTATGCCTTGGAGGTGCTGCCCTGCCTGGATTGCCCCTGACTTCTCTACTCCATGTTTTAGAGGGTCACCAGCAGACCCTCGCCCATAATGTTTTAGGGGGTCACCAGCAGGCCCTCGCCCCAAATGTTTTAGAGGGTCAGCTCAGCAGCAGACCCTTACCCCTAATGTTTTAGATGGTCAGATCAGCAGCAGACTCTCACCCCTAATGTTTTAGAAAGTCAGATCAGCAGCAGACCCTCACCCCTAATTTTTTAGAAGGTCAGATCAGCAGCAGACCCTCACCCCTAATTTTTTAGATGGTCAGCTCAGCAGCAGACCCTCACCTCTACTTTTTTAGATGGTTAGATCAGCAGCAGGCCCTCGCCCATAATGTTTTAGAGGGTCAGCTCAGCAGAAGACCCTCACCCCTAATTTTTTTTAGATGGTCAGCTCAGCAGCAGACCCTCACCTCTAATTTTTTTAGATGGTCATATCAGCAGCAGGCATCGCCCCTAATGTTTTAGAGGTTCACCAGCAGGCCCTTGCTCCTAATGTTTGTGAGGGTCACCAGCAGGCCATCAATCATAATTTTTCAAGGGTGTGTGTGATGCTCTCCTTTATGTGTAATAAAGGGTGTATTGTAGTGCCGATTCCTTGTACTTTTTGGCAGCCCTTTCACTTAGTGCATAGTTTTTATGAGTGTAGGAGTCTCACTACCTGAACAATTGTACCACAATGTGAATGAGGCCCTCCTTTATGTGATATACAGGTTGTATCAGAGTTCGTCTGTCATGGCTGTCATGGTCTGGTGGTAGTTGATCGTGACACTTTTGCCGTGCATGCTTGTTGCTGGTGGCAACATGTTGTTAGCATAATTTTCACTTCCCCTTTAAGGCTGGTTTGTTTAGGATTAAAGGAGTGTGCAAGCTGGAGCTGGGTGTGGCCTCATGGCTCTTCTTATACTGGAGTTGTGAGTCTGAGGTGAGGGTGGTGTCTGCCTTTGTATGAGTAGGAGCTTTGCTCCTCTATGGATGTGTCATCTGTCCGTGAGGGCCTCCTTATGGAACATCAAAGGTCTTTGGCAATGTCCTCCTGATGTTTCCCCGTGTCCCCTTACTGTTCCTCACCTGTTTATGATGTTTGTTGTGGGTTTATGTACAGGGTGTTTGTTGTATGTTATTTGGTGTTCCTTGTCTGGTCTATTTGGTGTTTGTAGTCCAGCATGGTTGTTTGACATTTCCCCTGTCTGTCTGTGCCTGCGGAAGTGGGCTCCATGGTTTCCCGGAGGGGTGAACCACAAGTCAGCAAGCTGTAGTTGTTCCACCCGGTCGTTGGGGCAGGTAAGTGGTGGTTGTTCCAGTGCATGTCGTTTGCGCGGGGCTCTTACCTGCCGTTATGTGTTTATGCTTGCTCTCTGCTCCTTCATTGTTGCTAGGCCTGTCGGAGACTCCGGTTCTTCCGTGTCTTGGAGGAACCGGTTGTCTCTTTCTCCTTACATTTCCATCAGGGATCATCAGGGCGAATTAGGGTCCAAGGTTCCGGATATGAGCCCTCCCACCATCAGGGTTGGCTCATACAGTCAGGAGGTAAGGGATTGTTTTTAGGGATGCATAGGAGGTGACCTGCTCCCTTATCCTGGCTTCCAGGCCTAGTGGCATGGGCTATATAGACATTGTACGGTGGTGGGTTTCCCCCACTCCCAACCGTGACAGCCTCTTCCTTGTAATTTCTGGCAGCACTTGCACTTTATATACAAGTAAATATACAGGAAAGAATGTTTTCTAACAATTTTTCCTCTAAAATCGATTTTATCTTCAGTTTGGTGCGTATTATTGTCAGTATGTAAAAATGGCGTACTACTCGGACAACATCGTTCCCAGCAGCGACCTGGGATTCCAAGATGCATCCAGACATCCTCCCCATGCTGTTCCCAAACCATATTGGTGGTGTTTCCATCCATTTCTGACCTTTTCCTGTGAACCAGACACCCTACCATCTTCAGAGCAGGGGGGGGCCTGGTTTAATGCTCAGGTTCTCCCATTGACTTCCATTGTGCTCGGGTGCTCTGTAAAGTGTTCTACTCCAGCACCCGAACACATCTCTCTTCCTGTCCGCTGCTGCTGTCTATAGTCTCTGCCATAGACAGCATCAGTGAACAAGAGAGACGGGAGATGGCACATGCCCACTGCGCACACAGTCTCCTCATACAGCTGATCGTCGGGGTGCCGGGTTTCGAGCCCCCGCCGATCTGATATTGATGACCTATAGTGTCCTGAGCGTAAAAGCCCGGACAACCCCTTTAACCCCTTCACGCAACATCACGTACATGTACGTGCGGGAATGTGGTGCCTCACCGCATCCCCACCTGCATGTACGTGATCGGCTTTCACTGTCAGCGCAGGGAGCGAAGCGCTGAAGCTTCAGTGAAGCCGGCGTGCTGGGGTTGCTAGGCAACCAGAGAAGCCGGCAGGAGCTGTATTGTAGCTCTGACCCGCCCACGATCGCTGTGATTGGTCCATTACTGCAGAGGGACCAATCGCAGCGCATCGGGGCAGGTAAGGGGGGGTTAGGGAGGGACTATGTGCTTCTCCTTCTCTGATCGCCCCAATTCCTGTCAGGGAAGCGATCAGAGAAGGAGAAAGTGTAAAAATATTCACGACCTATGACGAGTATACTCGTCATGGCGCACTGCTACTTAGCGCGCCATGATGAGTATACACGTCATGGCATAAACTGTCACCATGTCTGCAGACATGGTGACAGCGCTGAGATCCCGGCTGTCACACACAGCCGGGCACCTTGGGTCAATGCCGAGGGGGGTCCTGTGACATGGTGGCGATCGCTGCAAACCGCAGGTCAATTCAGACCTGCGGTTTGTAGCGCTTTCTGCGGTTTCTGATCCCCGCGATCAGAAACTTTAGTATGTCTAAAATAAAGCTTTTGCACCCCCCCCTGCACCCCTGAATGATATTATGTGGGCGGGTGGTGCAGGGGGGGTGTCGCAGGCGGTGCGGAGGTGCGGTAAGGTGCGGGAGGCGGGCGGTGCGGCAGGCGGGATCGCGATCCCCCGCCCGCCTCCCTTTCAATGATCGTTGGTGTCTAGTGGGTATACCAGGGTGCCAGCACATTGCTGGCACCCTGGTATAAATGGCTGACATCTACGATGCGATGTCAGCCGTTTAACCCTTTCCATACAGCGGTCCGCTGTATGGAAAAGGTTAACAGCGCAGGGAGCTCCCTCCCTCTCCCATCGGGGGGCTGCAGTGCCTTTGCAGCCCCCCCGATGGGAGAGGGAGAGAGCCCCCAGAGAGCCCCCCTCAGCCCTGTGCTTACCCTTCCCCGTCTGCGCAGTTCTGACCAGTACTGAGCAGACGGGGAAGGTTCCCATGGCAACAGGACGCCTCTCAGGCATCCTGCTGTCCATGGTGCTGAACAGATCTGTGCTAAAAGCATAGATCTGTTCAGTGTAAGTAAAATACAGTACAGTACAAAATATATTGTACTGTACTGTATTATACAGACATCAGACCCACTGGATCTTCAAGAACCAAGTGGGTCTGGGTCAAAAAAAAAGTAAAAAAAAGTGAAAAAAGTAAAGTTTCAAAAAAACACATTTATCACTGAATAAAAAAAAATTAAAAGAATACACTACAGATATTAGGTATCGACGCGTCCATAACGACCTGATCTATAAAACGGTCATGTTACTTTCCCCGCACGGTGAACGCCATAAAAATAAAAAAATAAAAACTATGAGGAAATTGAAATTTTGCCCACCTTACTTCCCAAAAAAGGTAATAAAAGTAATCAAAAAAGTTGCATGTACGCCAAAAAAGTACCAATCAAATCGTCACCTCATCCCGCAAAAAATGAGCCCTTACATGAGACAATGGCCCAAAAAATAAAAAAACTATGGGTCTCAGACTATGGAGATACTAAAACATAATTTTTTTTGTTTCAAAAATGATATTATTGTGTAAAACCCTGATAAATTATAAAAAGGTAGACATATTAGGTATTGCCATGTCCGTAAGAACCTGATCTATAAAAATACCACATGACCTAACCCCTCAGGTGAACACTGTAAAAAAAAAAAAAAAAAACGGTGTCAAAAAAGCTATTTTTTGTTACCTTACATCACAAAAAGTGTAATAGCAAGCGATCAAAAAGTCATATGCACCCCAAAATAGTACCAATCTAACCGTCATCTCATCCCGCAAAAATGATACCCAACCTGAGACAATCGCCAAAAAACTGAAAAAACTATGGCTCTCAGACTATGGAGACACTAAAACATGTTTTTTTTTTTGTGTCAAAAATGATATTATTGTGTAAAACCTAAATAAATAAAAAAGTATACATATTAGGTATCGTCACGTCCGTAAGAACCTGCTCTATAAAAATAGCACATGATCTAACCTGTCAGATGAACGTTGTAAATAATAAAAAATAAAAACAGTGCTAAAACAGCTATTTTTTGGCAAATTTTCCATTTTAATTCATTTTTTCCCATAACAAAGCAAGGGTTAACAGCCAAACAAAACTCAATATTTATTGCCCTGATTCTTTAGTTTATAGAAATGCCCCATATGTGGTCGTAAACTGCTGTATGGCCACACGGCAGGGCGCAGAAGGAAAGGAGCGCCATATGGTTTTTGGAAGGCAGTTTTTGCTGGACTGGTTTTTTGACACCATGTCCCATTTGAAGCCCCCCCGATGCACCCCTAGAGTATAAACTCCAAAAAATGACCCCATTTTGGAAACTAAACCCCTCAAGGTATTCAAAACTGATTTTACAAACTTTGTTAACCCTTTAAGTGTTCCACAAGAGTTAATGGCAAATGGAGATGAAATTTCTGAATTTCTATTTTTTGTTACTTTGCCTCACAAAAAGTGTAATATAGAGCAACCAAAAATCATATGTACCCTAAAATAGTACCAACAAAACTGCCACCTTATCCCGTAGTTTCCAAAATGGGGCCACTTTTTTGGAGTTTCTAACCTAGGGGTGCATCAGGGGGCTTTAAATGGGATATGGTGTCTAAAAACAATCCAGCAAAATCTGCCTTCCAGAAACCATATGGTGTTCCTTTCCTTCTGCGCCCTGCCGTGTGCCCGTACAGCAGTTTACGACCACATATGGGGTGTTTCTGTAAACTACAGAATCAGGGCCATAAATATTGAGTTTTGTTTGGCTGTTAACCCTTGCTTTGTTACTGGAAAAAAAATATTAAAATGGAAAATCTGCCGAAAAAGTGAAATTTTGAAATTGAATCTCTATTTTCCATTAATTCTTGTGGAACACCTAAAGGGTTAACAACTTTTGTAAAATCAGTTTTGAATACCTTGAGGGGTGTAGTTTCTTAGATGGGGTCACTTTTATGGAGTTTCTACTCTAGAGGTGCATCAGGGGGGCTTCAAATGGGACATGGTGTCAAAAAAAACAGTCCAGCAAAACCTGCCTTCCAAAAACCGTATGGCATTCCTTTCCTTCTGCACCCTGCCGTGTGCCCGTACAGTGGTTTACGACCACATATGGGGTGCTTCTGTAAACTACAGAATCAGGGCCATAAATAATGAGTTTTGCTTGGCTGTTAACCCTTGCTTTGTAACTGGAAAAAAAATATTAAAATGAAAAATCTGCCAAAAATGTGAAATTTTGAAATTGTGTCTCTATTTTCCATTAAATCTTGTGCAACACCTAAAGGGTTAACAAAGTTTGTAAAATCAGTTTTGAATACCTTGAGGGGTGTAGTTTCTTAGATGGGGTCACTTTTATGGAGTTTCTACTCTAGGGGTGCATCAGGGGGGCTTCAAATGGGACATGGTGTAAAAAAAACAGTCCAGCAAAATTAGCCCTCCAAAAACCAAACGGCGCACCTTTCACTCTACGCCCCGCTGTGTGGCCGTACAGTAGTTTACGGCCACATATTGGGTGTTTCTGTAACCGGCAGAGTCAGGGCAATAAAGATACAGTCTTGTTTGGCTGTTAACCCTTGCTTTGTTAGTGGAAAAAATGGGTTAAAATGAAAAATTTGACAAAAAAAATGAAATTCTCAAATTTCCTCCCCATTTGCCAATAACTCTTGTGCAACACCTAAAGGGTTAACAATGTATGCAAAATCAGTTTTGAATACCTTGAGGGGTGTAGTTTCTTACATGGGGTCATTTTTGGGTGGTTTCTATTATGTAAGCCTCGCAAAGTGACTTCAGACCTGAACTGGTCCCTAAAAAATGAGTTTTTGTAAATTTTGGAAAAATTTCAAGATCTGCTTCTAAACTTCTAAGCCTTATAACATCCCCAAAAAATAAAATATCATTCCCAAAATAATTCAAGCATGAAGTAGACATATGGGGAATGTAAAGTCATCACAATTTTTTGGGGTATTACTATGTATTACAGAAGTAGAGAAACTGAAACTTTTAAATTTGCAAATTTTTCCAAATTTTTGGTAAATTAGGTATTTTTTTGTGCAAAAAAAATAATTTTTTTGACTTCATTTTACCAGTGTCATGAAGTACAATATGTGACGAAAAAACAATCTCAGAATGGCCTGGATAAGTCAAAGCGTTTTAAAGTTATTAGCACTTAAAGTGACACTGGTCAGATTTCCAAAAAATGGCCTGGTCCTTAAGGTGAAAATGAGCCCGGTCCTGAAGGGGTTAAAAATAAGTCTGTCATCTGATGGCTCTTGTGTAGCTCTTATCTCTAATTTCTTGACCTCATAAACACTAATTTAAACCACATCCTTATCAGTTTGATAAGAATTGAGCTATGTACGAGGTCCCCTTACTAAGCCATTGTGCGAACTGCATTGGGTAAGTGAGGGACACTGGTATGGCAGAGATATTTTGGGTATGTACATGGTTCACAATTTAATTTCACTGTTAGACCTAGGACTATATTATTATATTATTTTCTTTTTGTGAAATATGATGTACTAATATACCACTATGGCGCTTGCCTGCTCTGATATATAGAGCCCTATAGCTAGCCTTTTCCAGCGTTCCCTCATTCATGTAATTCACCTTGTAATGTGGACTCTTATGTATGGTATTTATATGATCATGATATAAAATAAAGGATTTGATATTTTATGATCGTTTGGACTTCGAATGGTCTGGGTACACGTGCCTTTATTGTAGGAGTTGTATTTATGAGGTCAGGAGATCAGAGGTAAGGACTACATATGAGCAGTCAGATGACAGGATTCAAAGAAAACACAAAATGACAGCTTGCTAATGGACTGATTTTTAACCCTTGTACGGTATCTCAGAAACAACTACTTATTTTTTGAAAGATCAATTGAAAAAAAAATATTTTTAGCCCAAACTGAGTAAAATGCAATAATAAAAAAAATGCTCATTGATGTGTGGGGAGTAGTAGCCCGTCTGCTCGATCCTACAGAAGGACTATTGCTGCAGGAGATGATAGTAAGGTGTCAGGACATACAGGACACCGCAGCTTGCTGTATGTGGATCTGTGAAGTAACGTTCAGTACATAATATTAGGCAAGTGGTCTTAATTGTATGGCTGATAGATGTATAAACCAATGTTATAAAGTCTTAAAGGGAATCTGTCACCTCCAAAAAACATCCCAAGCCGGCAGCAGTACCTTAGAGTAGTCGGCAGCGTGTTTGTAACGATCATTTTCTTCCTGCAGGCAGATGAAGCAAAAGCTGTAAAAACGTTCTTTAATCCCCTGCCCGGCGCGCTTCTCTAGTCAGGCTTGAAGTCACGGGGGCAGCGGCCTCCTTACTTCAAGTCACGGTGACCACGCCCCCTTCCCTGTTCGGCTGTCAGTCACAGAGAAGGGGCAGTTGGAGTGCTTCCGTGGTGTTTCTGCCCGTGCCTCCGCACCGCAAAAAAATAGAACATGTTCTATTTTTTTACGGTGCAGACAGATCACAGACCCATTTAAGTTGAATGGGTCTCTATCCGTCCCGGCTGCCGCATGGACGTTGCGGTCCCCAAAGCAGGCAATTTGCGGTCCCCAATGCACGGAACGGCCGCACAACGGCCGTGTGCATGAGAGCTAAATCAAATGTTCCCCACGATGCACTTCTCTGTTTCCAGAAATAGAGTTTTCCTTGTACAATGTAACCACAGGATGGACACCAACCTCATACTATGCTCTGCGCCTTTTTTACAGGTTTCCGTACACACAGTTAGGCCTCTTTCACACGACCGTATGGCTTTTTCAGTGTTTTGTGGTCCGTTTTTCACAGATCCGTTGTTCCGTTTTTTGTTTCCATTGTGCTTCCGTTTCTGTTCGGTTTTTCCGTTCCGCTTTTCCGTATGGCATATACAGTAATTACATAGAAAAAATTGGGCTGGGCATAAAATTTTCAATAGATGGTTCCGCAAAAACGGAATGGATGCGGAAGACATACGGATGCATTTCCGTATGTGTTCCGTTTTTTTTGGCGGACACATTGACTTGAATGAAGCCACGGAATGTGATTTGCGGGCAGTAATAGGACATGTTCTATCTTTCAATGGAAATACGGAAACAGAATGCATACGGAGTACATGCCATTTTTTGGCGGAACCATTGAAATGAATGGTACGGAATGCAAAAAACAACCCGTAAACGGACAAAAAGTAGGAATATCTCGAGTCTGCCTTGTTCAACCCCTTAAGTACCGGGCCCAATTTTTGGCTTTGCATTTTTGTTTTTATCTCGCCACGTTCCAATAGCAATAACTTTAAAAATGTTCATATAGCCATATCAGGGCTTATTTTTTGCTGGACAAGTTGTATTTTTTAAGGGCACCATTTAATTTTCCATGTCTATTATTTGAAAATAGGAAAAAATATATTTGCGGGGTTAAGGGTACTTTCACAATTGCGACAGAGGATTCCGGCAGGCAGTTCAATCGCCGGCACTGCCTGCCCGATCCGTCAAAACGTATGCAAACTGATGGCATTTGTCAGACGGATGAGGAGAATGTTTCTGTACAGCCTATAAAGTGTTTTCAGACAGCTTATCTCCACAGGGCTTCTACTCGCACCTCTCCTTAACACTGGAATGCTTTTCAAGTGTATAAAGTTCTTTTTCTTTTGCCTTGCTCTGGCTGGTACCTAATTCAGGGCTTTATTCTCAGCTCTTGCACTTGGCATGTGCTCTTATCAGTGTCTAGGCTCTGTCTATCCACTACACTGACCCCCTCCTCGCTATAAAGAGAGGGTGACAACAGCCCCATCTAGTGGCAGGTGTAGATACAGCCTATTAATTCCTTGTTCAGCACAAATACATCAAATGCATATGTTACATGAAAGCACAGATTTACACCCTTTTGCAGTGTACCACTACCATAGTCAGGGGACGTTTCCTATCTAATCCTATCATGTGCGATACTGTCTGACAAGCTGGAGTATCTAAGCCAACCTGTTGTAATGACTGATGAGCTGATAGATACACGTGTGATACTGTCTGCTTAGTGGTTATATTTAAGCTCATTGCATGGTGCTGTCCGCTGATATGCTGTATCTAAGCCTATGATGTGTGATACGTTCACTGAGTTAGTGTGAGTGCTTGTAATGGATGGTGATGTGGATGGTGCGGTCCCTGCCCTTCACCCCCGGCTCCACAGCGCCCCCCTCATTCATGTCAGCTTAGTGGATATATCCTGGAGGCCGCAGCTCATCACTTCAATGGTGGCAGGCGCAGGCCCTCAGTAGATTGCTTCTCTTTGTCCAGGAGAGCGGGAGTTAGGAGGACACTGCTGAAAGGAAAGGCTTGGAAGGAGATCAAGCTTCGCTCGGTGCCTTTCATCAGCTTCGTTCTCACACGATGACATTTTTTTGGTGTTTTCTTAATGTACAATTGGAGAACAAATCTGTTTCTGCCGCCTGAAGGAGCAAAGGATCGTCAGCGGCTCTGAAGGATGTAACGTGGCCACGCGAAGATTAGAGAGCGGCAGAGTAGAGGAGCACGCAGAACCCCGACCACCGAAATCTGCTCCACCAGATAAAGGAAGGCACGCTGCATGACTCCAGTCACATGATCTCATTTGCATATATTTTTTAAAGTAGTAATTTTTAACTGAAATTCCAGCCATCATAGCCGAGCACAATGAGATTCAAGGATACCATGCAATGTTGAACTGGTGAGCCAGGGGCCCACCAGTAGAAGTGACTCTGGGAGCCCACCATATAGTTTCATGCAAATATTGACACCTTCAGGATACAGCTCTCCAAGCAGGGGCGGACTGACCATAGACCCTACATGGAAATTTCCAAGTGGGCCGATGCCCAGGGGACCGCCCGAGCTGTCTGCATGGCTGCCAAATCAAGGTAAGACAGCACTACATACGGAGGCATCTCAGAAGGACCATTTGGTGGCGGTGCCTGCAGTGTTAGGTCCCAGCCTCCGGACTCCCAATAGCAGAAAAGTTAGAAGAAACTGCAGCAGTCCAAGTCTTCATTAAGTTTCCGTGTTTATTTTTCACCAAACAAGCTTGTTTGGTGAAAAATAAACATGGAAACTTTCTGAAGACTTGGCGTGCCGCAGTTTCTTCTACTAATCGGATGGTCTCAGCATTATTAATGCTAGGAGCATCTTGTACTTATGCACCTGGCCAACGGCCGCAGGAGCCCCCCTGAACTCAACTGTATCACCTTCTTCAAGGTAGTGATACAGTTGAATACTGTGGTGAAGGTGGCAGTACTTTGTGCGGTAATTGGTTCTGCTGGGGCGGTATTTTGTGCTGCACTACAGTGTTGTAGGCTCTGCCTACTTGTGTTGCCCCACATTCTGTCAATCTGGACCCACCTACAACATGGAGCCACTTTAACTTTATTTTTTCAGGGCCACTTTAAGTTCTCTGTCCGCCCCTGTCTCCAAGAACTTTAGCTTTTTAATTTTCCCTTTGGCATATCTGCATGAACCATGTAGTTTGACCAAGTAATGGAACCAAGCTGTATGTATAGATATAGTAACAGAACCAAGCTGTATGTATAGATATAGTAACAGAACCAAGCTGTATGTATAGATATAGTAACAGAACCAAGCTATATGTATAGATACAGTAACAGAACCAAGCTGTATGTATAGATATAGTAACAGAACCAAGCTATATGTATAGATACAGTAACAGAACCAAGCTGTATGTATAGATATAGTAACAGAACCAAGCTGTATGTATAGATATAGTAACAGAACCAAGCTATATGTATAGATACAGTAACAGAACCAAGCTTTATGCATATATACAGTAACAGAACCAAGCTGTATGTATAGATATAGTAACAGAACCAAGCTGTATGTATAGATATAGTAACAGAACCAAGCTGTATGTATAGATCTAGTAACAGAACCAAGCTTTATGCATACAGTATATACAGTAGTGGAAGCAAACTATGTGCATAGATACAGTCAGTAACAGAACCAAGCTGTATGTATAGATATAGTAACAGAACCAAGCTTTATGTATAGTTATAGTAACAGAACCAAGCTATATGTATAGATACAGTAACAGAACCAAGCTTTATGCATATATACAGTAACAGAACCAAGCTGTATGTATAGATATAGTAACAGAACCAAGCTGTATGTATAGATATAGTAACAGAACCAAGCTGTATGTATAGATCTAGTAACAGAACCAAGCTTTATGTATAGATATAGTAACAGAACCAAGCTATATGTATAGATACAGTAACAGAACCAAGCTGTATGTATAGATATAGTAACAGAACCAAGCTTTATGCATATATACAGTAACAGAACCAAGCTGTATGTATAGATATAGTAACAGAACCAAGCTTTATGCATATATACAGTAACAGAACCAAGCTGTATGTATAGATATAGTAACAGAACCAAGCTTTATGCATATATACAGTAGTGGAAGCAAACTATGTGCATAGATACAGTCAGTAACAGAACCAAGCTATGTGTATAGATACAGTAATGCAGGCGGCTTTACACTTACTGTACCTCTACACATGCAGCCAGCCTCTTACACACTTACCTCTACACCTGCAGCCAGCCTCTTACACACTTACCTCTACACCTGCAGCCAGCCTCTTACACACTTACCTCTACACCTGCAGCCAGCCTCTTACACACTTACCTCTACACCTGCAGCCAGCCTCTTACACACTTACCTCTACACCTGCAGCCAGCCTCTTACACACTTACCTCTACACCTGCAGCCAGCCTCTTACACACTTACCTCTACACCTGCAGTCAGCCTCTTACACACTTACCTCTACACCTGCAGCCAGTCTCTTACACACTTACCTCTACACCTGCAGCCAGCCTCTTACACACTTACCTCTACACCTGCAGCCAGCCTCTTACACACTTACCTCTACACCTGCAGCCAGCCTCTTACACACTTACCTCTACACCTGCAGCCAGCCTCTTACACACTTACCTCTACACCTGCAGCCAGCCTCTTACACACTTACCTCTACACCTGCAGTCAGCCTCTTACACACTTACCTCTACACCTGCAGCCAGTCTCTTACACACTTACCTCTACACCTGCAGCCAGCCTCTAACACACTTACCTCTACACATGCAGCCAGCCTCTAACACACTTACCTCTACACCTGCAGACACTCTTTTACACATGCACACATTGACATATACAAGCACCATGGTTGCCAACTGTCCCGAGTTTGCCGGGGTCGTCTCCGATTTACAGAGAAAGTCCCCGCAAATTTGCTCTGTCTTGGTCCGAAAATAGGCTGGGGTACTAAAACCCTGCCCATAAGTGGGTGTTTCCAGGCAGGTGTTCCTGGGGGCAGGGCTTATATGCGCCAATTTTACCAACTGAAATGTATGAAGCACTGTTTTGCACTGCACTACACATGTATCCATCACCTACTTCATATGCTGGCTGCAGATTGCAGTTGTGACCCCCAGGTCTAAAGCCAGACTCAGACCCCTTATAGCAGCGGGCTCCAGAGTGACACAGTAGTCCTTCCTTGTGAATAACATTGATGATTCTCTGGAAGATAGCTTGTCAGTACTTTCGATTGACAGGTGTTCCTCTAGTCAGGACTACCATTTGTATTTTTGCAGATGACACCAAGCTATGTAGATTACTGTGCAGTCTATGGAAGATGTCCACAAACTACAAGCTGACTTCAACACTCTGAGTGATTGGGCATCAATTTGGCAAATGAGGTTCAATGTGGATAAATGTAAAGTTCTGCATCTTGGTAGTAATAATATCTGTGCTTCATATGTCCTAGGGGATGTAACACTGGGGGAGTCACTTGTAGAGAAGGATTTGGGTGTCCTTGTAGATGGTAGATTAAATAACAGCACAATGTCAATCAGCTGCTTCTGAGGCCACCAGGATATTGTCATGTATTAGACGAGGCATGGACTCGCGGGGCAGGGATGTAATATTACCACTTTACAAAGCGCTGGTGCGGCCTCATCTGGAATATATGCAGTCCAGTTCTGGGCACCAGTCCATAGAAAGGATGCACTGAGGCTGGAAAAAGTACAGAGGAGAGCGACTAAACTGATCAGGGGCAACTATGTAACCATGTAATTTAGCATACAGATGGGTAACTACTAGGGATGAGCGAACACATGGAAGTTCGGGTTCACTGGGTTCGGCCAAACTTCAGGTCAAAGTTCGGGTTTGGGACCCGAACTTGACCCTGAACCCAGACCACATTAAAGTCAATGGGGACCCGAACTTCACTTTATTATTTTCCGTTATATTATGGTTATAACGGAAAATAATAGCATTCTGTCTAAGAATGCTAAATAAAATGGCCATGGAGGGGTTAAAAATAATGAAAAAAACTCACCTCATCCACTTGATCGCGCAGGTCTTCTTTCTTCTTTCTTCAGGACCTGCGAAAAGACCTGCGATGACGTCACCACGTGGCGAGCGTGGTGATGTCACCACAGGTCCTGCTGAATGAGCGCAGGTGACGTCACCACAGGTCCTGCTGAATGAGCGCAGGTGACGTCACCACAGGTGCTGAAGAAAGAAGACCTGCTCCATCAAGTGAATGAGGTGAGTTTTTTTTTCCTATTATTTTTAACCCCTCCATGGCCATTTTATTTAGCATTCTGTCTTAAATAATAAATTCACCCGAACACCGAACCCAAACTTCAGTGAAAAATTCTGTGTTCAGGTCCGGGTAGCCGATCTCGCAAAGTTCGGTACGAACCCGAACTTTGCAGTTCGGGATTTGCTCAACCCTAGTAACTACCCATGACATTTCACAGAGTACATTCAGTAAAATTGACAATATGTCTCCATTCTTTGCTTTACCGTCACAGACAGGTCAGAGCGCTTCATACAGATGACTAAGGAGAAATACTCACAGCTCCTGTACATTAAAGGGGTTATCCCATCTTAGACAATGGGGGAATATCGCTAGGATATGCCCCCATTGTCTGATAGGTGCTGGGTCCCACCTCTGGGACCCGCACCTACAAGGAGAACGGAGCCGGGGAGAGTTGTGGCTGGAGGACCCCGGGTTTCCTGGGGTCCGTCCACCACTAGGCGCAGCTCCCCGCCTCTCCCATTGAAGTGAATAGGAGCGCACCACGCATCCGCGGCCACCGCTCCCATTCATTTCAGTGGGGCTGACGGAAATAGCCGAGCCAGCGCTCGGCTATTTTCGGCGGCTCCATAGAAATGAATGGAGGGCGGCTGCGGCTGCGCATGCGCGGTGCGCCCTCCTCAACTTTCTCTGCTCCGTTCTCCTTGTAGATACGGGTCTCAGCGGTGGGACCCGCACCTATCAGACAATGGGGGAATATCCTAGCGATATGCCCCCATTGTCTAAGATGGGATAACCCCTTTAAGTACAATGACTCACCAAACAATGTCAGGACTACAATGCAATGTCTTCCTGTCGGCTAGCTTCAGAGATAGCAGGCCACATGTATAGACAGGGGGGGATTTGTAAGTCAGTGAACCTGGAGTTGGACAACAACTACCAAGTTAACAATACAAAGGGCAAGGCAGAAGCAAGGACAGGAACAAGGTAGAGTTCAGGATCAGGAACTAGACCAAGGTCAGTAGCCATGGACAGGATCAGGAGCAAGAAAAAGTGTGCACCTTTAACAACTTGACAAACCATGGTAGGATCAGCCCCCTTTAAATAGGCTTCCGGACTGTCGTCATCCTCTTACAATGGTGTAGAATGATAGGGCAACCAGAAGCCAGGTCATTAGTCAAAGCATTAGGCTGTCTAAAAACTGGACTTGTCCATCAGGAAGAGCTATGGCTACTCACCAGGATGCAGAGCTGGAACCAGGCAAGGTGATTGACAGGCTTAAAGGGAACCTGTCATGTGGATATTTGATTATAATCTAACTAATTATATACAATCATTAACTACTAAAAAGTACCTTAGATGTATTCACTTACTGGTGTGACAGATGGTTACCTTATAATATACACACAAAGATGCCACATGCCGCATGCTAATGCTGATTTGAGTCCAGCGTGATGTCATTGAGTCCAGCGTATATTTAATTCAAAGCTATAGCCACTCCCCTGCCTACCTGCTGCTGATTCATATGGAAAAAAAAACTGTCAATCAGCAGCAGGTGGGCGGGGAGAGTCAGGAGCTCATGAATATTCAGGACTCATCATTATCAGCTGGAGCTTTTCAATACAAGATGTTGGCAGATTGACTGGGTCAATTAAAGAAAGTGACCCAGCATTGTGCTAAGAGAATCAGTCACTTATTTATGTTGCCCTTAGTTAGGGCACCAAAAACCTGGTGACAGGTTCCCTTTAAATACAGAGGTTCAGCAGACAGTACCACACATAATAGGCTTAGATATAGTATCTCAGCAGCACAATGCCCTTGAACGAGGTTTTATATTTACAGTGCATTCAGAATGTCTTCAGAACCTTTCACTTTTTTAACATTTTGTTATGTTGCGGCCTTTTGCTAAAATAAAATAATTCTGCACTCAGTTCCCCATAATGAGAAAGTGAAAACGGAATTGTCTGCAATTCTGCATGGACAAAAGAATTCGGACCCTTTGCTATGACACTTAACATTTAGCTCTGCGGTCTCCCATTTCTCTTGATCATCTTTAGATGTTTCTACACCTTGGAGTCACCGGTGGTAAATTCAGTGGATTTGACACGATTTGGAAAGACACAGCCCTGTCTGTATAAGGTCTCAGAGCTGACAATGTATATCAGAGCAAAAACCAAGAACTGCCTGTAGAGCTCAGAGACAGGATTGTGTGGAGACACAGATCTGGAGAAGGGGACAAAACTATTTCAGCTGCACTGAAAATTTCCAAGAGCACAGTGGTCTCCATATTTCTTACATGGAAGAAGATTGGAACAACCAGGACTCTTCCTAGAGCTGGCCGACCCATCAAACTAAGTAATCAGGGGAGAAGGGCCTCAGTAAGACCAAGAACCCAATAGTTACTCTGACTGAGCTCAGAAGATCCTGTGTGCAGATGGGAGAAACTTCCAGAAGGTCAAACATCATTGTAGCACTCCACCAATCTGGGCTTTATGACAGAGTGGCCAGAAAGAAGCCTCTTCTTAGTAAAAGACACATGAAAGCCGCCTCAAGTTTACAAAAAAGCATTTAAAAGGACTCAAAACTTTTTGTCCTTTTATTCTGAGTCCTGTTTGGAGCAAACCAGGCATTGCCTAGTACCATGCCTACAGTGAAGCATGGTGGTGGCAGCATTATGCTGGGGAACAGAAAGACTGGTCAGGGTGGAGGGAAAGCTGAATGGAGCAAAGTACAGAGATATTCTTAATGAAAATCTGATCCAGAGCTCTGGACCTCAAAATGGGCTAAATGTTTACATTCCGAAAAGACAATGACCCTAAGCACACGGCCAAGACAACACAGCAGCGGCTTAGGGACAACTCCACCAGACGTGAGCCAAAAGGAACATTTCTGGAGAGACCTGAAAATGGCTGTCCACCAACGGTCCCCATCCAACCTAAAAGAGCTTGTGATGATCTGCAGAGAAGAAAATCCCCAAATTCAGGTGTGCAAACCGTGGCATAATCCCCAAGAAGACTGAAGGCTGTAATCACTGCCAAAGGGGCTTCAACTGAGTCCTGAGTAAAGGGTGTGAATACTTATGTCAGTGCAAGATTTA
The DNA here is from genome assembly GCF_905171765.1 of Bufo bufo. NCBI lineage: Eukaryota > Metazoa > Chordata > Amphibia > Anura > Bufonidae > Bufo > Bufo bufo. The sequence goes on along the minus strand of NC_053389.1, from coordinate 47,854,469 downwards.
ACTCAAGATTCAATAAATAAGAAAAGATTCTGTTCTCACATTTTCATTATATGGGATTGAGTGCAGAACGATGGGGGACAAGTAGAATATCTATTTTATTTTAGCACAATAAAATGGAAATTGTGACGGGATCTGAAGACTTTCTAAAGGCACTGCACTAACAACAAATACTTTCATTCTCTGTGAAGAATTCTATTATCCATTTCTATTTTAATTTGCATCCTGACAGACACATAAATCTCATGTAATTAATGAGAATAAAACTAGTATAATACTGCTCCTATGTACAAGAATATAACTACTATAATACTGCCTCCTATGTACAATAATATTACTACTATAATACTGCCTCCTATGTACAAGAATATAACTACTATAATACTGCTCCTATGTACAAGAATATATCTACTATAATACTGCCCCTATGTACAAGAATATAACTACTATAATACTGCCTCCTATGTACAAGAATATAACTACTATAATACTGCCTCCTATGTACAAGAATATAACTACTATAATACTGCTCCTATGTACAAGAATATAACTATTATAATACTGCTCCTATGTACAAGAATATAACTACTATAATACTGCTCCTATGTACAAGAATATAACTATTATAATACTGCTCCTATGTACAAGAATATAACTACTATAATACTGCTTCTATGTACAAGAATATATCTACTATAATACTGCTCCTATGTACAAGAATATAACTACTATAATACTGCTTCTATGTACAAGAATATATCTACTATAATACTGCTCCTATGTACAAGAATATGACTACTATAATACTGCCTCCTGTGTACAAGAATATAACTACTATAATACTGCCTCCTATGTACAAGAATATAACTACTATAATACTGCCTCCTATGTACAAGAATATAACTACTATAATACTGCCCCTATGTACAAGAATATAACTACTATAATACTGCTCTTATGTACAAGAATATAACTACTATAATACTGCTCCTATGTACAAGAATATACATACTATAATACTGCCCCTATGTACGAGAATATAACTACTATAATACTGCTCTTATGTACAAGAATATAACTACTATAATACTGCTCCTATGTACAAGAATATAACTACTATAATACTGCTCCTATGTACAAGAATATAACTACTATAATACTGCTCCTATGTACAGGAATATAACTACTATAATACTGCTCCTATGTACAGGAATATAACTACTATAATACTACTCCTATGTACAAGAATATAACTACTATAATACTGCTCCTATGTACAAGAATATAACTATTATAATACTGCCTCCTATGTACAAGAATATAACTACTATAATACTGCTCCTATGTACAGGAATATAACTACTATAATACTGCTCCTATGTACAAGAATATAACTACTATAATACTGCTCCTATGTACAAGAATATAACTACTGTAATACTGCTCCTATGTATAAGAATATAACTACTATAATACTGCCTCCTATGTACAAGAATATAACTACTGTAATACTGCTCCTATGTACAAGAATATAACTACTATAATGCTCCTATGTACAAGAATATAACTACTATAATACTGCTCCTATGTACAAGAATATAACTACTATAATACTGCTCCTATGTACAAGAATATAACTACTGTAATACTGCTCCTATGTATAAGAAAATAACTACTGTAATACTGCCTCCTATGTACAAGAATATAACTACTGTAATACTGCTCCTATGTACAAGAATATAACTACTATAATACTGCTCCTATGTACAAGAATATAACTACTATAATACTGCTCCTATGTACAAGAATATAACTACTATAATACTGCTCCTATGTACAAGAATATAACTACTATAATACTGCCTACTATGTACAAGAATATATCTACTATAATACTGCCTACTATGTACAAGAATATAACTACTATAATACTGCTCCTATGTACAAGAATATAACTACTATAATACTGCTCCTATGTACAAGAATATAACTACTATAATACTGCTCCTATGTACAAGAATATAACTACTATAATACTGCTCCTATGTACAAGAATATAACTACTATAATACTGCTCCTATGTACAAGAATATCACTACTATAATACTGCTCCTATGTACAGGAATATAACTACTATAATACTGCTCCTATGTACAAGAATATAACTACTGTAATACTGCTCCTATGTACAAGAATATAACTACTATAATACTGCTTCCTATGTACAAGAATATAACTACTATAATACTGCCTCCTATATACAAGAATATAACTACTATAATACTGCTCCTATGTACAAGAATATAACTACTATAATACTGCTCCTATGTACAAGAATATAACTAATATAATACTGCTCCTATGTACAAGAATATAACTACTATAATACTGCTCCTATGTACAAGAATATCACTACTATAATACTGCTCCTATGTACAAGAATATATCTACTATAATACTGCCTACTATGTACAAGAATATAACTACTATAATACTGCTCCTATGTACAAGAATATAACTACTATAATACTGCTTCCTATGTACAAGAATATAACTACTATAATACTGCTCCTATGTACAAGAATATAACTACTATAATACTGCCTCCTATGTACAGGAATATAACTACTATAATACTGCTCCTATGTACAAGAATATAACTACTATAATACTGCCTCCTATGTACAAGAATATAACTACTATAATACTGCTCCTATGTACAAGAATATAACTACTATAATACTGCCTCCTATGTACAGAATATAACTACTATAATTCTGCTCCTATGTACAAGAATATAACTACTATAGTACTGCTCCTATGTACAAGAATATAACTACTATAATACTACTTCCTATGTAGATGAATATAACTACTATAATACTGCTCCTATGTACAAGAATATAACTACTATAATACTGCTCCTATGTACAAGAATATAACTACTATAATACTGCCTCCTATGTATAAGAATATAACTACTATAATACTGCTCCTATGTACAAGAATATAACTACTATAATACTGCTCCTATGTACAGGAATATAACTACTATAATAATGCCTCCTATGTACAAGTATATAACTACTATAATACTGCCTCCTATGTACAAGAATATAACTACTATAATACTGCTCCTATGTACAAGAATATAACTACTATAATACTGCTCCTATGTACAAGAATATAACTACTATAATACTGCCTCCTATGTACAAGAATATAACTACTATAATACTGCCTCTATGTACAAGAATATAACTACTATAATACTGCCTCCTATGTACAGAATATAACTACTATAATTCTGCTCCTATGTACAAGAATATAACTACTATAATACTGCTCCTATGTACAAGAATATAACTACTATAATACTGCTCCTATGTACAAGAATATAACTACTATAATACTGCTCCTATGTACAAGAATATAACTACTATAATACTGCTCCTATGTACAAGAATATAACTACTATAATACTGCCTCCTATGTACAAGAATATAACTACTATAGTACTGCTCCTATGTACAAGAATATAACTACTATAATACTGCTCCTATGTACAAGAATATAACTACTATAATACTGCATCCTATGTACAAGAATATAACTACTATAATACTGTTCCTATGTACAGGAATATAATTACTATAATACTGCCTCCTATGTACAAGAATATAACTACTATAATACTGCCTCCTATGTACAAGAATATAACTACTATAATACTGCCTCCTATGTACAAGAATATAACTACTATAATACTGCTCCTATATACAAGAATATAACTGCTATAATACTGCTCCTATGTACAAGAATATAACTGCTATAATACTGCTCCTATGTACAAGAATATAACTACTATAATACTGCTCCTATGTACAAGAATATAACTACTATAATACTGCTCCTATGTACAAGAATATAACTACTATAATACTGCTCCTATGTACAAGAATATAACTACTATAATACTGCTCCTATGTACAAGAATATAACTACTATAATACTGCTCCTATGTACAGGAATATAACTACTATAATACTGCTCCTATGTACAAGAATATAACTACTATAATACTGCTCCTATGTACAAGAATATAACTACTATACTAAGAAGTCAGACTGATGAGATGCGGGTCCTGTGTGTCAGCTGAGAGTCTCAGATAGCGATCTTTTCGGTGTTTACGTGTGCGTTGTCATAGAATCCAGACGTCCTGTGTAATACTTATGAGCGCAGTGTTACTGCAGGCTTCACTCAGTGACATGCCAGGCTCTGCTCGTTAGCACATGCCTGCGGGTGCAATAATAGTAATTACCTCCATCTATTGATATCTATGGGACAAGCCTGACTATCTCAGTATCCTCTCCTGATATGGAGACACTGAGACATCTCCTGCACACGACACAATCCGCATGAATGGAGGGTGAGGAGGTGCTTCCTACGGATTGAATGGTTTGATACATATTCTGCAGATTATTCCTCCAATCCTGCCCACCTTAGAGATGTGCATTGCTCTGGGTGATATGTTCCGTATATTATAATGATCTGACGGTACTGGCACTTAGTGGACACTGAGATTTTTGCACCAAATTTTGCATAAAGTGCAGTACAAATCGCGACCTTTTGTAGAGGTCATTTTCACGTCCGGTGGTCTCTGTTGTATATATCTGTATACTGGGTTTTCCCATTGTCGGGTCTGGTGATCCACCGTGCTATATGCTCCAGGAATGCAGAGGGCTATTACAGTGATGTCATTAGCTTCCCTGGGATTTGCGCCACTGATTAATATTTCGCGTGCGTGCCGTAGACTCAGTCCTCTCCCTGTATTAGAAATTAAGAGTGGAAATTAGTACAGCTTGGAATTAATTGCTTCCCCGTCCCTGTAATGTGCACATTACCCTGCGAGGATAATAGCCCAACGCTTGGTGGATGATTAGAGAGCTCATTGTAGATGAGACTTGCCGGACAGTTTAACCTACGCTGTGCCAACCTTGCCCGGTGAGGGTAGTCCGTCCTGCCATACCTGCTGCCCCCTATTTCATCAGCTGCTCATTATTACCACCCACTCTGCAGATAAACTCCATCTTTATATGATCATTCACTTAGAACACACGCCCCAGACCACACTGATGACTATCAGGCTACGAAAGGATCTGCTCACGAGAGCGTCTTGCCAAGTTCACCCATGGAAATAGAGGTAGAGTCCAAAGTGTCTGTACCAGGGATCAAATCCTAATCACGGATAATGTCTTGTGCAGGATGACATCATCACCTCGAACCTCTACCCCCCCCCCCCCAATATAACCTCTGCACCCCTCACTGAGCTGCCGATGTATAGATGTATACACTTGTGTATCACTATCTAGATTTAAAGGAAAACTCCACACCTTTAGTTAAAGCCATTGAAAGATGAGTGGGTGGAGCATAACACAAAGTTTCTCTCTTTAGATTTCTTTAAATCCCTACGTCAGGCTCCGTCCCCCTGGTTCCTGCAATAGACATGATACAATGTATCAGTCCTGCCTGGAGTGTTCCATTAGCCTTATATGAAGCCTGTCAGTTACATTCCTGTTTACGGGGGGGGGGGGGGGAATTAATGGGTGACCACTGTGAAATGTGTGATCAATCTCGTTCCTGCGCTCTGTAATGATTATTATGCGGCTGTAATTCTTCCTGTTATATATTGGAGCTGACTCGGACATTCAGCATTGATCCACCCGTGGGCTGCCGTCCAGTATATTTTTCTTGTACTTGATCATCCACTGAAAAACATAGAATCAATGTCCACTCTGTAGTGGTCAATTATCATTTAAGTACTCTATATAATACGATCCCCTATGTAGAAGATTATAAATGCTATAATACTGTCTCATAGGTGCAAGAATATAACTACTATAATACTGCCTCCTATGTACAAGAATATAACTACTATAATACTGCTCCTATGTACAAGAATATCACTACTATAATACTGCCTCCTATGTACAAGAATATAACTACTATAATACTACCTCCTATGTACAAGAATATAACTACTATAATACTGCCTCCTATGTACAAGAATATAACTGAGGGGAGGTACGACTGAGGGGAGATCTAATTAATATGTATAAATATATCAGGGGTCAGTACAGAGATCTATCCCATCAGCTATTTATCCCCAGGACTGTGACTGTGACGAGGGGACATCCTCTGCGTCTGGAGGAAAGAAGGTTTGTACACAAACACAGAAGAGGATTCTTTACGGTAAGAGCAGTGAGACTATGGAACTCTCTGCCTGAGGAGGTGGTGATGGTGAGTACAATAAAGGAATTCAAGAGGGGCCTGGACGTATTTCTGGAGCGTAATAATATTACAGGCTATAGCTACTAGAGAGGGGTCGTTGATCCAGGGAGTTATTCTGATTGGAGTCGGGAAGAAATTTTTTATTCCCCTAAAGTGGAGAAAATTGGCTTCTACCTCACAGGGTTTTTTGCCTTCCTCTGGATCAACTTGCAGGATAACAGGCCGAACTGGATGGACAAATGTCTTTTTTCAGCCTTATGTACTATGTTACTATGTTACTATAATACTGCTCCTATGTACAAGAATATAACTACTATAACACTGCTCCTATGTACAAGAATATAACTACTATAATACTGCTCCTATGTACAAGAATATAACTACTATAATACTGCTCCTATGTACAAGAATATAACTACTATAATACTGCTCCTATGTACAAGAATATAACTACTATAATACTGCCTCCTATGTACAAGAATATAACTACTATAATACTGCCTCCTATGTACAAGAATATAACTACTATAATACTGCTCCTATGTACAAGAATATAACTACTATAATACTGCTCCTATGTACAAGAATATAACTACTATAATACTGCCTCCTATGTACAAGAATATAACTACTATAATACTTCTATGTACAAGAATATAACTACTATAATACTGCTCCTATGTATAGGAATATAACTACTATAATACTGCTCCTATGTACAAGAATATAACTACTATAATACTGCCTCCTATGTACAAGAATATAACTACTATAATACTGCTCCTATGTACAAGAATATAACTACTATAATACTACCTCCTATGTACAAGAATATGACTACTATAATACTGCCTCCTATGTACAAGAATATAACTACTATAATACTGCTCCTATGTACAAGAATATAACTACTATAATACTGCCTCCTATGTACAAGAATATAACTACTATAATACTGCTCCTATGTACAAAAATTTAACTACTATAATACTGTCTCCTATGTACAAGGATATAACTACTATAATACTGCTCCTATGTACAAGAATATAACTACTATAATACTGCCTCCTATGTACAAGAATATAACTACTATAATACTGCTCCTATGTACAAGAATATAACTACTATAATACTGCACCTATGTACAAGAATAGAACTACTATAATACTGCTGCTGTGTACAAGAATAGAACTACTATAATACTGCCCCCATGTACAAGAATAGAACTACTATAATACTGCCTCCTAGCTGTGCGGACGTGTGTCAGTAGCTCTCCTGATGTCTGGAGATAGTCCAGAGAGGGGCCACCCTGGGCGGGGAAGTTCCCTCAGCAAGGCCCAGGCTTCCAGGCCTACACTGGGAGAAAACTCCCAAACTATTCCTAAAGTGGATGCAAATCCCAAAGTTTCCAGTTAGCGGCAAAAGGAAAAGAATGGAAGTAACATTGTTGTCATGAAGAAAGAAGAAGACAAGAAGGTGAGTGCAGTGAAGATTGCAGCAGTTTCCAGGCCCAGCCAGCAAGGTGCAGAGGTGATGATGAGCACAGGCCATGCAGCAGGTGAGCAGCTCCCCCTCCTGCACACAGACCGAGACGGACATCTCTGGAGAAACAAACCTTACAAGATATCCTAAAACAACAAGTTGTGGTTTCCAGCATGGCCTGCCAAGGCTGCACAAGATCTGCAGCAATGCCTCAAAGAGTTTCCAAAAATCCCATGTCTGCAAATACTGCAAAGTGTGAACAAGCCTCAGCAGATTAAACTGCAGGTACAAGCGGCAAAGCTGGAAAGGGAAAGCTGCAGGAGACTGGTGAATCCAAACAGCCTAGAACCCTGCCCCGACCAGGACAGCAGGTGAAGGAGACCATACGAGCACGGCACCTGAGCTGCAGATGGCGGAGGAGATCCCGACACTGGTAAGGAGAATGGGGGAGGTAAAGCACCACAAACAACTGCTGCAGATGCAGATAGACTGTGTGTATAACCTGATAAACTGTGCACCCCGATAGTAACACCTTGTACGATACCAAGCTTCAATCACTGAGCATAGAGCTGGCGGAGGTGGTGAAGGAGATGGACTGTGTCCTGGAGAGGATGGGGCCCCTGGCCGAGTCCTACAGGAACGTTTCTCACGACAGAGACAGAACTTGGATCCCGCTCCTCTAGAGCACAATCAGGGTCCGTGTCCCCAGATGAGCCTCGGCGTGTGACACAACCAATCCTGAAGCCTGCAAGTTTCTCTTTCCAGAAGGGAAAGCAGCCGCAAACACCTTCAGCTGTCCCTGAGTAACATCATGGAGCTGTGGCACCACAAGTCCCAGCAGAGACAGTGCAACAGCAGGACAGTGGACATGCATTCATGGGTCAGGGCAGTGGCATCGCCAAGGGGGGCCAGAGGGGGTCAAGGCCCCCCCTATATCACGCTGTGCCCCCCAACTGAGCAGCTGGGGGGGGCAGCGGCCGCAGGGCACAGGGAGATGAGCGCTTCCATTGCGCTCATCTCCATAGTCATCTGTATCGCCGTCCTCAGGACAGCGATACAGATCCCTGTGCTAGTGCGGCGGGGCAGGGGAGGGAGAGGCGTGTCCCTTCCCCTTTCTCTGATAGGCTGCTGGCACTAGGCCGGCAGCCTGTCAGAGGGCAGCGCGATGACGTCATCGCGCCGCCTGAGCCATACAGCACGGGACATAGGCCGGAAGAGGCCTGCATCGTATCGCGGACATGGAGGTAAGTATAAGTTGTTTTTTTTTATATGTACAATAGTTTTACAGGCACATTAGGGGGGCTCTAAGCTCTTGTTACTGGGCTGGCACATGATGGGGGGGCTCTTACTGGCACATGGAGGGGCTCTTGTTACTGGCACATGGAGGGGCTCTTGTTACTGGCACATGATGGGGCGCCCCTTGTTCCTGGCACATGATGGGGGGGGGCTCTTGTTCCTGGCACATGATGGGGGGCTTATTACTGGCACATGATGGGGGGGCTTATTACTGGCACATGATTGGGGGGGCTCTTACTGGCACATGGAGGGGCTCTTGTTACTGGCACATAATGGGGGGGCTCTTGTTACTGGCGCATGATGGGGGGGCTCTTATTACTGGCACGGGATGGGGGGCTCTTATTACTGGCACGTGATGGGGGCTCCTATTACTGGCACATGATGGGGGCCTCTTATTACTGGCACATGATGGGGGGGCTCTTACTGGCACATGGAGGGGCTCCTATTACTGGCACATGATTGGGGGCACTTATTACTGGCACATTATTGGGGGCACTTGTGGGCACTATAGGGGCATCTACTGAGGCCAAAAAGAATGGGTATTTTATATAGGGGCTCTGTACAGTAGCATTTTATACTGGGACACATTATGGTGGGTACTATGGGGAAGGGGGAGAGGAGTACTATGGGGTCATCTACAGGGGGCACTAAGAAGGGGTATTTTATACTTGCAAATTATGGGGGACACTGAGGGCATCTACTGGGGCACTATATATGGGGCATTTTATACTGGCACATTATGGGGGCACTATGGGGATATTAGCTCAACTGGGGCCATTACAAGGGGGTATTTTTTGCACTGTCACATTATAAGGAGAATTATTTCTACGGAAGGGGGGGGCATTATGGTGGGCTTTATTACTCCCCAATGGTATGACCCCCTAGTAGCAGCACCAGCCTCTCCCTGTTCTGCTATCCCTCTGCCCCTTCTCCAAATCCTTATTATGAAATATTTCTCATTAGGATAAAACACATCAGCTCCACCGAGCCCCCCGGCCAAAGTGTTGAAGTGGTGTCCGAGATCCCCAAGGGCCAAGCCAAGTAATTGTAAGTTTTCATGTGAAATATGTTTATGTTATACACATATAGCCTACACTGTGCCACACAATATACAGTATACCTCTACACTGTGTAGTCTGTTCTATAAGCACCCTATTGTTTTGTGGCGGCGGACAGAAAATAATCTGGAAGTGCCCCTCCCGAGACCAGGCTCTGGATCCGCCACTGGTCTGGACCGCTCACAGGAGTGTACATTTCTTCTAAACTGTAATCTGTATCCTCTGACCTGCAGAAATCAGCGCTCACTCGATAACAACTAACAGGCAGTGCCTGTATTCTGCAGCCTGGCCCTGTTACCGAAACTAGCCGGGTGGTGTAAGGTTAAGGTACTAGTAGAGATGGGCGGCCGCTGAATCCTGATTTAAAGTTAAAGTTACTGCAGGATATGGATTACAGTTTAGAAATGTCAAATGTACACTCCTGTGAGCGGTGGGAGGGGGATCTGTGGATGACACTGTTATAGGGAGGGAGATCTGTGGATGACACTGTTATATGGAGGGGAATCTGTGGATGACACTGTTATGGAGGGGGATCTGTGGATGATACTGTTATAGGGAGGGAGATCTGTGGATGACACTGTTATAGGGAGGGAGATCTGTGGATGACACTGTTATAGGGAGGGAGATCTGTGGATGACACTGTTATAGGGAGGGGGATCTGTGGATGACACTGTTAAATGGAGAGGGATCTGTGGATAACACTGTTATGGAGGGGGATCTGTGGATAACACTGTTATGGAGGGGGATCTATGGATGACACTGTCATGGGGTGTATCTGTGGATGACAAATATAGCATAAGATGCTATATATGGTATGTGTCATCCACAGATCCCCCTCCATAACAGTGTCATCCATAGATCCCCCTCCATAACCGTGTCATCCACAGATCCCCCCCATAGCAGTGTCATCCACAGATCCCCCTCCCTATAACAGTGTCATCCACAGGCAACTAGGACATATTGAAATCTGAGTGATTTTTTTATTTTTATTTTTTTAACCCCTTAAGGACTCAGGACGCACCGGTACGTCCTAAGTTTAAATCGCGATCGCGGCGGGGGTTAATCGCAACAGGATGTCCGCTGAAATCATTCAGCGGGCATCCTGTTACAACGCCGGGGGAAGTCCCGTGACCCCCCCCCCCCCCCCGTGTCGGAGATCGCAATTCAGACCTGCGGTTTGCGGCTTTTACCTTATCCGACGGGCGGCGGTGCCATCGGGTCCCCATGCAGCTGTCGGGGGGACACGATGGCATGGAAGGCAGCGCGATGTCTAAGGAAGGCATCGCGCTGCCTTCCGGTGACGAGCCTGTGAGATCCAGCCCCCTGGATCTCACAGGCCGGAAGCTGTATGAGTAATACACACAGTATTACTCATACAGCCAATGCATTCCAATACAGAAGTATTGGAATGCATTGTAAAAGGGATTAGACCCCCAAAAGTTGAAGTCCTAAAGTGGGACAAAAAAAGTTTAAAAAATAAAGTTTTCCCCCCCAAAAATTAAAAGTTTCAAGTAAAAATAAACAAAAACGTCATTTTCTCCAAATAGTTAAAAAAAAAAAAAGGTAAAAAATAGGAAAAAAAAAAAAAGTATACATATTAGGTATCATCGCGTCCGTATCGACCGGCTCTATAAAAATATCACATGACCTAACCCCTCAGATGAATACCGTAAAAAATAGAAAATAAAAACTGTGCTAAATAAACCATTTTTTTTGTCCCCTTACATCACAAAAAGTACAACAGCAAGCGATCAAAAAGGCGTTTGCCCACCAAAATAGTACCAATCTAACCATCGCCTCATCCTGCAAAAAATGAGCCCCTACCTGAGACAATTGCCCAAAAAATAAAAAAACTATGGCTCAGAATATGGAGACACTAAAACATCATTTTTTTTTTGTTTCAAAAATCATATTATTGTGTAAAACTTACATAAATAAAAAAAAAGTATACATATTAGGTATCGCCGTGTCCGTATCGACCGGCTCTATAAAAATATCACATGACCTAACCCCTCAGATAAACATCGTAAAAAATAAAAACTGTGCTAAATAAACAATTTTTTGTCACCTTACATCACAAAAAGTGTAATAGCAATTGATCAAAAAGTCATATGCACCCCAAAATAGTGCCAATAAAAAAAGTCATCTCATCCCGCAAAAATCATACCCTACCCAAAGTAATCGCCCAAAAACTGAAAAAATTATGGCTCTCAGACTATGGAAACACTAAAACATGATTTTTTTTTGCTTCAAAAATGAAATCATTGTGTAAAACTTACATAAATAAAAAAAAGTATACATATTAGGTATCGCAGCATCCTTAATAACTTGCTCTATAAAAATATCACTTGACCTAACCCTTCAGGTGAATACCGTAAAAAAATCTAAATAAAAACGGTGTAAAAAAAGCAATTTTTTGTCACCTTACATCACAAAAAGTAACATAGTAACATAGTACATAAGGCCGAAAAAAGACATTTGTCCATCCAGTTCGGCCTGTCATCCTACAAGTTGATCCAGAGGAAGGCAAAAAAAAACTGTGAGGTAGAAGCCAATTTTCCTCACTTTAGGGGAATAAAAAATTCCTTCCCGACTCCAATCAGGCATCAGAATAACTCCCTGGATCAACGACCCCTCTCTAGTAGCTATAGCCTGTAATATTATTACACTCCAGAAATACATCCAGGCCCCTCTTGAATTCCTTTATTGTACTCACCATCACCACCTCCTCAGGCAGAGAGTTCCATAGTCTCACTGCTCTTACCGTAAAGAACCCTTTTCTATGTTTGTGTACAAACCTTCTTTCCTCCAAACGCAGAGGATGTCCCCTCGTCACAGTCACAGTCCTGGGGATAAATAGATGATGGGATAGATCTCTGTACTGCCCCCTGATATATTTATACATAGTAATTAGATCTCCCCTCAGTCGTCTTTTTTCTAACGTGAATAACCCTAATTTTGATAATCTTTCAGGGTACTGTAGTTGCCCCATTCCAGTTATTACTTTAGTTGCCCTCCTCTGGACCCTCTCCAGCTCTGCTATGTCTGCCTTGTTTACAGGAGCCCAGAACTGTACACAGTACTCCATGTGTGGTCTGACCAGTGATTTGTAAAGTAGTAGGAATATGTTCTCATCACGGGCATCTATGCCCCTTTTGATGCAACCCATTATCTTATTGGCCTTGGCAGCCGCTGCCTGACACTGTTTTTTGCAGCTTAGTTTGCTGTTTATTAAAATTCCTAGATCCTTTTCCATGTCAGTGTTACCGAGTGTTTTACCATTTAGTATGTACGGGTGACTTGCATTATTCCTTCCCATGTGCATAACTTTACATTTCTCAGTTTTAAACCTCATCTGCCACTTATCTGCCCAAGCCTCCAATCTATCCAGATCCCTCTGTAGTAGTATACTGTCCTCTTCAGTGTTAATTACTTTACACAGTTTAGTGTCATCTGCGAAAATTGATATTTTACTATGCAAGCCTTCTACAAGATCATTAATAAATATATTGAAGAGAATAGGGCCCAATACTGACCCCTGAGGTACTCCACTAGTGACAGTGACCCAATCTGAGTGTGTACCGTTAATAACCACCCTCTGTTTTCTATCATTGAGCCAGTTACTTACCCACTTACAGTCGTTTTCTCCGAGTCCGAGCATTCTCATTTTATATACTAACCTTTTATGTGGTACAGTGTCAAATGCTTTGGAGAAGTCCAGATACACGACATCCATTGATTCGCCGCTGTCAAGTCTAGAACTTACCTCCTCATAGAAACTGATTAAATTAGTTTGACATGACCGATCCCTCACGAAGCCATGCTGATATGGCGTTATTTGCTTATTTCCCATAAGATGCTCTAACATAGCATCTCTCAGAAAACCTTCAAACAGTTTACCCACAACAGATGTTAAACTTACCGGCCTATAGTTTCCAGGCTCTGTGTTTGGACCCTTTTTGAATATTGGCACCACATTTGCCATGCGCCAATCCTGTGGGACATTCCCTGTCAGTACAGAGTCCGCAAATATCAGAAATAAGGGTCTGGCTATGACATTACTTAATTCCCTTAGGATACGGGGGTGTATGCCATCCGGTCCTGGCGATTTGTCTATTTTGATTTTTTTAAGTCGCTGTTGTACTTCTTCCTGGGTCAGACAGGACACTTTTAATGGCGAATTTATTTCAGCATTCAGCATTTCATCTGACAGTTTATTTTCCTCAGTGAATACACTGGAGAAAAAAATATTTAACAGCTTTGCTTTCTCCTCGTCGCTCTCTGCGACTCCCCCCTCATTACTCTTTAAAGGGCCGACACCTTCAGATTTATACTTTTTAACATTTATATAATTGAAGAACATTTTAGGGTTAGTTTTACTCTGTTTGGCAATTAATCTCTCGGTCTCTAGTTTGGCCGCTTTTATTTGTTTTTTACATGTTCTGTTTTTTTCCTTATAGTTTTTCAGTGCTTCCGTGCTACCCTCCTGTTTTAGGGTTTTATATGCTTTCTTTTTGTCATTTATTGCTTTCTTTACAGTTCTGTTTATCCACATTGGTTTCTTTTTGTTCCTTAACCTTTTATTCCCATACGGTATGTACCTCTCACAATGAGATTTTAGGATGTTTTTAAAGATATCCCATTTTTTGGCTGTATTTTTATTTTTGAGGACTTTGTCCCAGTTAGTTAGGCCTATGGCCTCTCTTAGTTGGCTAAATTTAGCTTTTTTGAAGTTTGGTATTTTTGTTTCTCCCTGTAGAAATGCTCTTTTGAATGATAATTGGAAGGTTATTACTTTATGGTCACTATTTCCCAGGTGTCCCCCAACCTGCACGTCTGTTGTTCTGTCAGGTCTATTGGTTAATATTAAGTCCAGTATGGCCGTCCCTCTAGTCGGGTCCTGAACCAGTTGGGAGAGATAATTGTCTTTGGTTATTGCCAAGAACCTGTTTCCTTTATGAGATATACAGGTTTCAGTTTCCCAGTCTATATCTGGGTAGTTGAAGTCCCCCATAATAACCACCTCATTATGATTTGCCGCCTTGTCTATCTCGTTTAGTAGTAGATTTTCTGTGGACTCTGGTATATTAGGTGGTTTATAGTAGACTCCTATTAGTAATTTATTGTTGTTTTTAGCTCCATGTATCTCTACCCACAGTGACTCCACATGTTCATGTCCCTCACTTATATCTTCACGGAGTGTGGGCTTTAGACAAGATTTTACATAAAGTGTAATAGCAAGCAATCAAAAAGTCACACGCACCCCAAAATAGTGCCAATAAAACCATCATCTCATCCCGCAAAAATCATACCCTACTCAAGGTAATTGCCCAAAAACTGAAAAAATTATGGCTCTCAGACTATGGAAACACAAAAACATAATTTTTTTTGTTTAAAAAAAGAAATCATTGTGTAAAACTTACATAAATTAAAAAAAAAGTATACATATTAGGTATCGACGGATCTGTGACAACCTGGTCTATAAAAATATCACATGATCTAACCTGTCAGATGAATGTTGTAAATAACAAAAAATAAAAACTGTGCCAAAACAGCTATTTCTTGTTACCTTGCCTCACAAAAAGTGTAATATAGAGCAACCAAAAATCATATGTACCCTAAACTAGTACCAACAAAACTGCCACCTTATCCTGTAGTTTCTAAAATGGGGTCACTTTTTTGGAGTTTCTACTCTAGGGGTGCATCAGGGGGGCTTCAAATGGGACATAGTGTAAAAAAAAACAGTCCAGCAAAACCTGCCTTCCAAAAGCCGTATGGCATTCCTTTTCCTTCTGCGCCCTGCCGTGTGCCCGTACAGCGGTTTACGACCACATATGGGGTGTTTCTGTAAACTACAGAATCAGGGCCATAAATATTGAGTTTGGTTTGGCTGCAGAGAATAGATAACGAATGTGAAGCAGACACAGGGGACCCCCCAACAAAGAAGAAGCCTCTCCTGTAGAAGCTCCAATAGAGTCAGATATGGAAACTGGTGGTAGGCAGGGAGCCTCTGATTCTGACCTATGATGATGGGAGTCGATTATCTGCTCTTTCTCTGTAGTCTTATGATGGCTGGGTTTTCTCTAAAAGTTGCTTCAAGCAATGTGAACGGCATCAAAGTAAGAAGGACCAGACACGCGGTATACGATCACCTCAGATCGGTAACAACTAACAGGCAGTGCCTGTAGGCTGCAGCCTGGCCCTGTTACCGAAGCTAGTTGAGTGGTGTAAGGTTAAGGTACTAGTAGAGATAAGTGGCCGCTGAATCCTGATTTAAAGTTAAAGTTACTGCAGGATATGGATTACAGTTTAGAAATGTCAAATGTACACTCCTGTGAGCAGCGGGGAGGGAGATCTGTGGATGACACTGTTACAGGGAGGGGGATCTGTGGATGACACTGTTATAGGGAGGGGGATCTGTGGATGACACTGTTATAGGGAGGGGGATCTGTGGATGACACTGGTATAGGGAGGGGATCTGTGGATGACACTGTTATAGGGAGGGGGATCTGTGGATGACACTGTTATAGGGAGGGGGATCTGTGGATGACACTGTTATAGGGAGGGGGATCTGTGGATGACACTGTTATAGGGAGGGGGATCTGTGGATGACACTGTTATAGGGAGAGGGATCTCTGGATGACACTGTTATAGGGAGGGGATCTCTGGATGACACTGTTATAGGGAGTGGGATCTCTGGATGACACTGTTATAGGGAGGGGGATCTGTGGATGACACTGTTATAGGGAGGGGGATCTGTGGATGACACTGTTATAGGGAGGGGGATCTGTGGATGACACTGTTATAGGGAGGGGGATCTGTGGATGACACTGTTATAGGGAGGGAGATCTATGGATGATACTGTTATAGGGAGGGATGCAGATGTCATCTTTCTACAGGAGACATGTTTGACCACCTTAGGGCATCTACGTGAGGCTGAAAGTGAATGGCGGTCTGGTCCATCTTACTGGTCACTGGCTGTGGAGCCTTATCTCGGGGTGGCCATATTGTTTAACACCAATGACGTGACTGTGCACAGGTTAACGGAGGTAGCTATGGGAAGGTGCCTGGTGCTGGAAGTGACCATCCATGGTAGACGGCTCCGCTTCATTAATATCTACGGCCGACAGACAGTGGCTGAGAGAATCCAGCTATTTAATGACATGAAGCAATAACTTTATAGCTCTATACCTGTGGTAATGGCGGGGACTTTAATGTTGCTTTGTCACCAGGTGATAGGTCCTCAGGCACAGCGGTGGTCAGAGACTCCAGAGTCTTACATAACATGATATTGCTGGCTGGCCTAAGTGATGTCTTTACACTAGGTGGTAAGAAGCCAAATTTCATATATTCTTGTGCTTTTTTAACCCCTCCAGCGCTATTTTACTATGCATTCTGTATTCAGAATGCTATTATTTTCCCTTATAACCATGTTATAAGGGAAAATAATACAATCTACAGAACACCGATCCCAAGCCCGAACTTTTGTGAAGAAGTTCGGGTTTGGGTACCAAACATGCGTGATTTTTCTCACGTGAGTGCAAAACGCATTACAATGTTTTGCACTCGCGCGGAAAAAACGTGGGTGTTCCCGTAACACACCCGCACATTTTCCCGCAACGCCCGTCTGAAAGAGGCCTAAGAAAGAGAACCCATTTTATTGATGTTAAAAAAAAATTGCGCATAAACAATGTTAAGTACTCAATGATATTTCCAGCTAAGCTGAGGGTTGAATGGGAGGAAAAAACTTAGTTTTTTGATAATGCAGAAGCAGTGGAAGAATGGTTGAAAGGAAAGATAAAAGGTTAAGGAGAACAGGGCTGGGGGTTCAAATGAGAGGGAGAAATGCAAGTGAGAGGGCCAGATCCAGATGGTATCCTGGGCCATTT
This sequence comes from Bufo bufo, assembly GCF_905171765.1. Lineage (NCBI taxonomy): Eukaryota > Metazoa > Chordata > Amphibia > Anura > Bufonidae > Bufo > Bufo bufo. The sequence continues at coordinate 47,836,456 of NC_053389.1, read as the reverse complement.
AGCGAGGGAGGGCTAGGGAGGGTTGGGTAGCTGCTGCGGCGTGCACTCCTGAGGGGGGTACAATGTTTGTTTGTTTTTTTTCTCCTTTCCTGCTTGCCTCTTACGGTACTCTGTCTCCCCTGGTCACCCATTCTCCCCCTTTCTCTACTCCGGGTATGTATTTATATATTTTTTAGTAATAGACAGCTATCAATATTTTTCTGAGGGGATTGTATGAGAGTAATTTCATGGAATATTAGGGGATTGGGTAGGGGCACCAAAAGAGTAGCCGTTTTTGACGCAATTCAAAGGTTTCTCCCTGCTATAAAACTACTATAATACTGCTCCTATGTACAATAATATAACTACTATAATACTGCTCCTATGTACAAGAATATAACTACTATAATACTACTCCTATGTACAAGAATATAACTACTATAATACTGCTCCAATGTACAAGAATATAACTACTATAATACTGCCTCCTATGTACAAGAATATAACTACTATAATACTGCCCCTATGTACAAGAATATAACTACTATAATACTGCTCCTATGTACAAGAATATAACTACTATAATACTGCTCCTATGTACAAGAATATAACTACTATAATACTGCTCCTATGTACAGATATAATATAACTACTATAATACTGCCTCCTATGTACAAGAATATAACTACTATAATACTGCTCCAATGTACAAGAATATAACTACTATAATACTGCCTCCTATGTACAAGAATATAACTACTATAATACTGCCCCTATGTACAAGAATATAACTACTATAATACTGCTCCTATGTACAAGAATATAACTACTATAATACTGCTCCTATGTACAAGAATATAACTACTATAATACTGCCTTCTATGTACAAGAATATAACTACTATAATACTGCCTCCAATGTACAAGAATATAACTACTATAATACTGCTCCTATGTACAAGAATATAACTACTATAATACTGCTCCTATGTACAAGAATATAACTACTATAATACTGCCTTCTATGTACAAGAATATAACTACTATAATACTGCTCCTATGTACAAGAATATAACTACTATAATACTGCTCCTATGTACAAGAATATAACTACTATTCCTCCCTGAACGCCCGGGGAATGAACGAGCCTTGCAAGCGGTCCCAAATCCTGGCCCTTTTACAAAGGGATAAAGTGTCTATAGCATTCTTCCAGGAAACCCACTTCAGAGAGGGTAAGACCCCCAAATTGCCCCCCAAAAGGTTTTCCCAATGGTTCCACAGCACGTATGGTTCGGCTAGCAGGGGTTTCAGCATAGCGATCCACAAACAGCTCCCCTTCAAGCACTCTGCCGTCTCCTCGGACCCTGAGGGTCGTTACCTGTTTGTTAAGGGCACTATCGCTGACACTCCTGTTACCCTGGCAACTGTATATGCTCCCAACAGAGGGCAGGTTGCTTGGCTCGTTCAGACCCTTGGCTTGTTATCCACCTTTAAGGAAGGTATGGTGTTTCTAGGCGGCGACTTCAATGTCACCCTGGAGCCTTCCATAGATTCCTCAAATGGGAAGTCCGCCATTACACATGTGAAGCTACGACGTCTCAAACTCGCCTTACATAGGCTTGGTGTAATAGATATTTGGCGCACCACAAACCCCTCTAGTAAGGATTACACCTTCTACTCAGCTGCTAAATCCTCCTACCATAGACTTGACTATCTATTCCTGTCTAAAACCCATGCTAATAGGGCTACCCGATCCCACATAGGGAACATCACCCTGTCTGACCATGCCCCGGTATTCCTGAGTGTTTCTCTGCAGGACCTCCCAAAGAGGGAATGGAATTGGCGTATTAATGACACCATTATCTCTGACCCTTCCCATGTCGCTAAATTGTCCTCTACCATAACAGAATTTTTCACACTTAACCCCCTAGGCCCAGACGCGCCCTCCCCCTCCATCACTTGGGAGACCCACAAGGCGGTTCTGAGAGGTGAGCTGATAGCTCTAGGGGCTCATATTAAAAAGCAGCGGAACCAAGCAGTGGCGGCCCTCCTCTCCCAGATACAGGCGCTAGAAATAACGCACAAAAACTCGCAGGCCCTTAGATGTGCCTCGGACCTGTCAGAGGCTCGCACAAAGCTTAAGAATTTGCTGAATGTCACGTCAGCCAAACTACTTTTACGGGCCAAATTTCGGTCATATGCCCATGGAGATAAAGGGAATAGGCTAATGTCAGCCTTAGTTAAAAAACAGAAAGCTGATTCCTTTATCGCAGCTGTAAAGGATGCCAAAGGGACGTTACATAAAAGCACCTCAGACATAGCAGATTCCTTTTGTGCCTTCTACAGGGACCTATATAACTTAGAGCCACCAAACCAACTCTCGCCAGCCCAAATAGGGGAAGCGACTGAGAAATTCCTCTCCTCCCTCCAGCTGCCTACTATCACCCCATCACAGTCGACCCAACTCTTGTCCCCTATCACAGACTCTGAAATCAGCAAGGTCCTCTCCTCCATACCTTCCGGGAAAAGCCCAGGCCCTGACGGCTTTACCATCTCCTACTACAAAACCTTTAAGCACATCCTGATCCCACATTTTAACATCCTTTGTAATTACTTACTCCAAGGAGGTTCCCTCCCCCCACAATCGCTATCGGCCCATATCACAGTAATTCACAAAGAAAATAAGGACCCCCTAAACTGCGGGAGCTACCGCCCTATTTCGCTTTTGAACACTGATGTGAAATGGTGGGCTAAGATTTTGGCCCATCGGATCCAGTCGGTTCTCCCTGACATTATTAATAGGGAACAGGTGGGATTCGTCACTGGCAGACAGGGGAGTGAAAACACGGTCCGCGTCATACACTTAATCACGCATGCTCGGCGGAATTCTATACCGCTAGCCCTTCTCAGTACAGATGCAGAGAAGGCCTTTGACAGGATCAACTGGCATTTTATGTCTCGGGCACTGTCAAAATTTGGCCTTCCGGACCAGTTCATCCAGTCCATCTTCTCACTCTATTCGCTCCCCTCTGCCAGGATTCGGATCAATGGCACACTCTCTCCAACTTTCCCCATTACTAATGGGACGAGACAAGGCTGCCCACTATCACCGGCCCTCTTTGTTATTGTTATGGAGACACTGCTGGCTAAAATTAGGCAAGATCCGGACATACAAGGGATCACCTTGGGATCTCATACTCACTTGACAGCTGCCTTCGCAGACGATCTCTTAGTCATCACGTCCAATCCCACGACCTCATTTCCCAGGCTCCAAGCTCTTTTTGAGGAATATGGTTTGGTCTCTAATTTCAAGATCAATTATGGTAAGTCACAGGCCCTAAATATTTCCTGCTCAGCCACTTCCATAGAAATGATCAAACGCTCCACGGCATTTACGTGGGCCCCCAAGTCAATCCCATTTTTGGGCACCCATATATCAGCGAATCCTGAGGACCTTTACGAGCTTAATCAAGCCCCTTTACTTAGATCCATTAGAGCACACCTGCAATCCCTAAAACTCCCGTTCATTTCGTGGATTGGAAGGAAGAATTATATTAAAGCCTTCATTGTCCCTAGACTACTTTACTTCATTCAAACACTACCAATTTGGCTACCCCATTCCTTCTTTGTGGAGGTCCGCAGAATCTTCTCAGCATTTGTATGGTCGGGTAAGTCCCCCAGAATAGCATACACCACCCTCACTCGGGAGAAAAGATTGGGAGGTTTCGGCCTGCCAGACATATACCTTTACTATAAAGCGTCAATGATAAGCAGAGCTCTAAGCCTCCTCTCCTGGCGCCCTCTCAATCTTGCCTACCAATTGGAGTGTGATATGCTCACCTATAAAGATAAACTGGTCTTATGGGGTTTGCGGAAAAGTACTGCTAATAACATTTATGCCTCGCCTTTGTGGAAGGGCTTACTGTTAGAGTGGTCCAAACTATATCAGGCCTCAGTCCTTAAGTTCCCTAGTATGAATATCCCCCTGCACCTGCTTCAGGCCCATATTCATCCCGCCACCACTGCACCATCAGGAATTTGGGCCCTACTATCTAGCCTCAAGCTTCAGGATATTATATCTGAGTCTGGTGTTTTAAATTGGAGTGATGTTTTCGCTCTTCCAAAGGTCCAAAAGGCTTCCTTTTTGGCAGTTATGGCCTTTAAAAAGGACCTAAAGCTTATTGAAAAGGTCCCACGACCCACAAATGATCCCTCATGGATGGAGGGGAAGATTTCAGTATGCCAACGCCCGCGGAAGCCTCTCTCCACATTATACAAGGAGCTGCTCTCCTCCGCCCCTCCAGATCTGTGGTTTCTCTCAGCTTGGGAGAAGGAGTTATCCATAACTTTGTCAGAACCTGAGAAAGCTTTTATCCTCACACACTCACACGGATTCAACCGTTGCATTAAGATACAAGCTAACTCATACAAATTGCTCACAAGATGGTATAAAACACCAGAATATCTTCATAAGATCAATTCTGATATCCCCGACCGTTGCTGGAGGTGCGGGGGAGATGTTGGTTCTCTTTCTCATATATGGTGGAATTGTGAAAAGATCCGGCCTTTCTGGATAGAGATCGAAACTATTATAAATAAGATCTGTAATACCCAGGTTAGATTAGACGCAAAGCTCCTAATGTTATGGTGTCCTAATGACACGCTGACCCCCTCAAGGTCAAATCTACCGACTATGCTTATAACAGCAGCTCGCCTATTGATTCCATTGTTATGGAGAAATGATTCTCCTCCATCCCTCTTGATGTGGACCGAGAAGGTGGATCAGCTTTACCGGTTTGAAGAGCTTGCACACTGGGAGACTCACTCTAGAGCAAAGTTTATCAAAACATGGTCCCCTTGGAAGCTTTATCGTAACTTCTAGATTCACACGAAGCATATGATAGACATCTATTACCCCCCCCCCCCCTTACCTCCTTTTCCCCCTCCCCTCTTCCCATGTCTTGTCTTTACTTTTCCGTATTAATTTCTTTTATGCACATGTTAATGTGTTATTGAGTCATGTCGCCACTGCACTTGAATTGATGCGCTTAGTGAATAAGCATTTGTCCAGCTGCGCCTGGTATTTAAGTGATTGATTTGTCACATGACTATTTGCGTTTTCTTCAATAAAAAGGCCTTTGACAGAATCAGTTGGCAATTCATGTCTCGGGCACTGTCGAAGTTTGGCCTTCCGGACCAGTTCATCCAATCCATCTTCTCACTTTATTCGCTCCCCTCTGCCAGAATACGGATTAATGGAACACTCTCTCCAGCTTTTCCCATTACTAATGGGACGAGGCAGGGGTGCCCACTCTCACCTGCCCTCTTTGTTGTTGTCATGGAGACCCTGCTGGCCAGGATCAGGCAAGATCCGGACATTAAGGGGATCACCTTGGGGTCGCATACCCATCTAACGGCCGCTTTTGCAGACGACCTTTTGGTCATAAAATCCAACCCTCTAACCTCCTTCCCCAGACTTCAAGCCCTTTTTGAAGAATATGGAGCGGTCTCAAATTTTAAGATCAACTATTCTAAGTCACAGGCCCTGAATATTTCTTGCCCATCTGCTACGGTAAACACGCTTAAAGGTTCCGCTGCTTTTTCGTGGGCCACTAAGTCAATCCCTTTTCTAGGTACCCATATCTCAGCAAAACCAGAAGATCTTTTCGAGTTAAATTATGTCCCTTTACTGAAATCCATTAGAGCACACTTACACTCTCTAAAACTTCCGTTTATCTCTTGGATTGGGCGGAAAAACTTCATTAAAGCTTTTATTGTCCCCAGACTGCTGTACCTCATCCAAACACTCCCTATCTGGCTACCCCATTCCTTCTTTGTGGAGGTCCGCAGGGTCATCTCAACCTTTGTTTGGTCTGGCAAGTCTCCTAGGTTGGCTTATGCCACTCTCACTCGGGAGAGGAGGTTGGGAGGCTTCGGCCTACCCGACATCTACCTTTACTATAAAGCATCGATGCTGAACAGAGCTTTGAGCCTCATCTCTTGGCGCCCTCTCGGCCTTGTCTCCCGACTGGAGTGTGATTTGCTTTCATATAGGGACAAGTTAGTTCTATGGGGCGTGCGCAAATGTACTGCTAATAATAAGTTTACCTCGCCCTTATGGAAGGGTCTGTTACTGGAATGGACTAAATTATATGGGTCCTCGACCCTTAGGTTTCCAAGCTTGAGTCTCCCCTTAGAGCTGCTGCAGGCACACGTTCACCCTACCACCTCTGATGCAACAGGAATTTGGGCTTTACTATCTAACTTTAAACTGAAAGACATCATAACTGTATCAGGTGCCTTTAATTGGAGTAAAATATATGAAATCCCTAGGGTTCAGGGAGCCTCTTTCCTAGCGCTTATGGCTTTTAAGAAAGATTTGGCGCTTTTGGAATCTTTTCCCAGGCCTACGGTAGATCCCTCTTGGTTGGAGGGGAAAATCTCTAACGCCCTTCGCCCCAAGAAACCTCTCTCCACATTCTACAGGGAGCTACTCTCCTCCGCACCTCCAGATCTGTGGTTCCTTGCAGCCTGGGAGAAGGAGCTGTCCCTGTCCCTGTCCCTGTCAGAACCTGAAAAAGCCTTCATCCTCACACACTCACATGGTTTCAACCGTTGTATTAGAATACAGGCAAACTCTTATAAATTACTTACAAGATGGTATAAGACACCGGAGTTCCTTCACAAGCTCAATCCCGCTATCCCAAACAGTTGCTGGAGGTGTGGAGGAGACATTGGTTCTTTATCTCATATTTGGTGGAGCTGCGAGAAAATAAAACCGTTTTGGGTGGAAGTAGAAGCAACTATAAACAGGATATGTAATAGCCAGATTACCTTAGATGCAAAACTCCTGCTGCTCTGGTGTCCAAATGGCACGCTTACCCCCTCAAAGTATAATCTACAAACCATGCTTATTACAGCAGCTCGACTGCTGGTCCCTCTATTGTGGAAAAATGACTCAGCTCCCTCGTTCTTGATGTGGACGGAAAAAATTGACCAACTATATCGGTTTGAAGAACTAGCCCACTGGGAAAATCACTCTAGAGCAGTTTTTGTAAAACTATGGTCTCCTTGGAAGCTATACCGCAAGTTCTAGGCGTAGATATGTCTTGACTTAAGATTTTGATTGACATCTAACTCTCCCCCTCCCCTCTCTCCCCCAACCCACCTTCCTTTGTCTTGTTATAGCCCCCCTCGTCAGATATTTGTTTACATTTGTCACTTTATTATTTGAAGTCATGTATGCAATCATCTTGAATATATTGTGCTTGCTGACTATGCACTTATCCAGCTGCGTCTGGACACAAGATGTTTGACTCCCTACATGACTGTGTATTTTTCTCAAATAAAAAGAAATTTGATAAAGAATATAACTACTATAATACTGCTCCTATGTACAAGAATATAACTACTATAATACTGCTCCTATGTACAAGAATATAACTACTATAATACTGCTCTTATGTACAAGAATATAACTACTATAATACTGCCTCCTATGTACAAGAATATAACTACTATAATACTGCTCCTATGTACAGGAATATAACTACTATAATACTGCTCCTATGTACAAGAATATAACTACTATAATACTGCTCCTATGTACAAGAATATAACTACTATAATACTGCCTCCTATGTACAAGAATATAACTACTATAATACTGCTCCTATGTACAAGAATATAACTACTATAATACTGCTCCTATGTACAAGAATATAACTACTATAATACTGCTCCTATGTACAAGAATATAACTACTATAATACTGCTCCTATGTACAAGAATATAACTACTATAATACTGCCTCCTATGTACAAGAATATAACTACTATAATACTGCCTCCTATGTACAAGAATATAACTACTATAATACTGCTCCTATGTACAAGAATATAACTACTATAATACTGCTCCTATGTACAAGAATATAACTACTATAATACTGCCTCCTATGTACAAGAATATAACTACTATAATACTGCTCCTATGTACAAGAATATAACTACTATAATACTGCTCCTATGTACAGGAATATAACTACTATAATACTGCTCCTATGTACAAGAATATAACTACTATAATACTGCTCCTATGTACAAGAATATAACTACTATAATACTGCTCCTATGTATAAGAATATATGAAATATTATGATACTGCGCTTAGGACATATTATGCTATATTATGGTGTACAGGTATTGCAGATATAAATGGCTGGCGCACAAAAGTAAATCAATATATAGGTACTAAGTTAGTTTTAAACAAAGTACCTGGAATGAAAACTTCTATTTGTGTGCTCCTATCGGCGTCCCCGTACTCGGTGTGGAAAGGTTTTCTTCTTTACTGTTGTTTCTGTGCTTGGTCTTTCTTCATGCTAGGGATCAGGAAAAGTCCAGGTGTAGTGTGGTTTGGCGTGCTGCCTCGTGCCCCGGCCGGTGGCGCGCTGCTGCCGCAAATGGAGGTATACAGAGGAGTGGTTGGCGCTCACTTAGAGCTTGTGAGTGACGTCACTAAACAGCGGTCATCAATGAACAAAAACTGGCATGGTTCTTTTCTGAGAACGCTACACCTGGGATGTCACACACAACACTGTGGGAGACACATAAGACAGTAATGAGTGGAGAACATATTGCACTAGGCTGTAGGGTTAAAAAGGAGCGGCAGAAAACACTGGAATCTCTCCTTAAGCAAATTGCAGAGAAAGAGTCCACCCATAAACGCTCCAAAGCACTAAATATACAGACTGACCTATGCAAACTTAGAACCCAACTTAAAGATCACCTTAATATCTGCCATGCAAAGGCCTACCAATACTCCCAGTTCAGATTTTACTCACATGGAGATAAAGGTACGAAACGTATGTCCTCTCTAATCAAACAGAGAAAGGACTCTATGTACATACCCAGAATACGGTCTGAACATGGAGACATTTTGCATAAGACGGCAGATATCGCTAAAGAATTTCAAAAATTCTATAAGCAGCTATATGGGCTGGCAGACCATACCACCTCCATGAACCCCCAGCCAGAAGCAGCAATGGACCAGTTTCTGGAACATCTCAATCTCCCCCAAATCACACCACAAGACGGGGAGACCCTTCTGGCCCCAGTCACAGATAGTGAAATTAAGAAAATCCTGTCCTCTATGCCTTTAGGCAAAAGCCCTGGTCCGGACGGCTTCCCAGTAGGATACTATAAGAAATTTGCCATCTCCCTGGTCCCCCACCTAACAGCCTGGTGCAATGCACTTCTTACTGGCTCACAGTTACACAAACAGTCGCTGGAGGCCACTGTAACCATCCTCCCCAAACCTGGGAAAGACACCACACTTTGCGGTAGCTATAGGCCCATATCACTGTTAAATGTGGACATAAAAATCTGGGCAAAACTCCTAAGCCTACTGCTACCAAAAATCATTCACCCTGACCAGGCAGGCTTTGTGCCCGGTAGAGAGGGAAACCACAACTCTTGCAGGATAGTTACAGCTATGCAATGGTCTATACAGAAGCACCTTCCCCTGACCATCCTCAGTGTTGATGCGGAGAAGGCCTTCAACCGAGTGAACTGGGATTTTATGACAAAAACTCTGCATAGGTTTGGCATTCCAGAGCGGTTTCAGGACGCAGACATGACGCTGTATAGAGACCCGAGCGCGAGAATAAGAGTTAATGGCACTTTACCGCCATCCTTCCCCATACGCAACGGGACGCGTCAGGGCTGCCCCCTGTCTCCGACTCTCTACATCCTGGTGATGGAGACTCTTCTCCAAGCAATCAGAGACCACCCCGCAATAAGGGGAGTCAGAGCCTACAACGATTCCATCGAATACACCAATGTAGCATATCCAGACGATTTATTGATATTAGTATCCAACCCGGTTGAGGCCTTCCCGCATCTACTGTCCCTATTTGAGCAATATGGCAAAGTGTCAAACTATAAGATGAATTACTCAAAGTCGGAGGCTATGAACATAACGGCCCCTCAACAAACCATAGCGGTCCTTAAAGCATCCACCCCCTTTCGCTGGCAATCTGAGTCCATCACCTATCTAGGAGTTAAAATCCCCACAGACCCAAACAAGCTATTCCAACTCAAGTACACACCACTACTCACGGAAATCCAGCAACAACTTCAATCACTGCGCATCCCCTACACCACATGGATGGGAAGGAAAAACCTGCTGAAAGCATTCATACTCCCTAAAATCCTCTATGTCATGCAAATGCTACCCATTTTTCTCCCCAACTCATACATTTCTCGCCTTAGGAGATTATTCACCACATATCTTTGGGGAGGGAAAGGTGCTAGATTGGCTTACAATAGGTTAATATTGCGGCGCAATCAAGGGGGCTTTGCCCTGCCAAATATCCACACATACTACCATGCCATACACCTGAGGAGGTGGCTACAATTGTATGTCCCCGGTCACCACACTATGGGAACTGAACTAGAAATATTACAACTTTCACAGGGGCAAAGGGCGGCTTTATGGGACTTGTCCTCCACATCCCTACATTCACAAGTGCTGCTCAGAGGCACTAGCTCAGTCATCAAGCACCTCAATAAGGAGCAGGTCTTATTCCCTACCCCATCTGCTAGGACGCCCGCTAACTTAGCCCCATTCGCAGCTAGGCCCAAGATAAAACAAACACCACAGATATGGAGCAGGCTCAAAGAATATGTGCTAGAGGAATTTCTTGATAGTTCCAGAGGCGAATTACCAAACCAGCACCCTCTGAGAAAGGTTTGGAAGGAATCTAACTTTCTGGACCTTATGGAGCTAAAATCCGTTAGTAAGAAACTTCTGTCTCAGGGAGAACCTAACAGGTCGCCTACATGGTTTGAGAAATTGCTAACACCCACCACGCCCCAACGCAAGATATTCTCTCTACTGTACCTAGCCCTGAATACCTCTATGTCTAGAGCAACCCCACATTATATAAGGACATGGGCAACAGAACTGGACACAACGTTCACTGAAACAGTTATACTGCGCATCCACTCCCACTCAAATGGGTTCTCCAGATGTGTGAAAGTTCAGGAACACTCGTACAAGGTTCTCACACATTGGTACCGCACGCCAAAGAGCTTATTACTTAGTGGCCTAAGTGACAATGACAAATGCTGGAGGTGCAAAGATGGTAGTGGGACTCTGCTGCACATATTTTGGGCCTGCCCCAGAATACGACCATATTGGGACCAAGTCTCAAAGGCCAACTCTGGGCACTAAGATAACACTATCACCGAAGCTGGTGCTTCTATGGCTGCCTACAAAGGCCCTATCACCCTCGAGAGGTAATCTAGCAACACACCTCCTACAAGCAGCTCGTCTGCTCATCCCTCAAAGATGGCTTAGCACAGAACCTCCAACATTCTCTCATTGGGTATCCAAGGTAGACTGCCTACTCAGGCTAGAAGAACTAGCTAGCTGGGACAATAGGACTCATGAAAAACACAGGAAACTATGGAACCCCTGGCTGACCTACAGGCAACCACTCGAGGTCAACACTTCTCAGGCTTAGACACAGAGACCCCTGACGGACTAGCTCTTTCACACCCGACTGGGTGTCAGGAAAGCAACACAATAGGAGTAACAGAACTAGGCCCACTTAGACACTAGTCAGGCACCTTGGAATGTCTCATCGACCACACGGCCCAGTTGAAAGGGCGAATTTCACCCCCCTCTCCCCCGGTTGCCGTTTATACATAAATTGTGTTATCTCATCTCCTGCAACTAGTCAAGCGTATTGCAGGACCTCTCTATAGTTCACAACTTAGCTTTCTACATGTAATAATTGATTGCACATCATGATATTGTGTGAGAAAGAAAACTATGCACTATATACTACGTTATATGCTGTGTTCAGTTCTCCCAACAGCGGAATTAGTGGTACCATGGGGTCGATGTATGATTCCCGCCCTTAATGGTGTCACTAATATGTTTGGCCTTATACACAAAGTATGTGCATATATAAATGTCAATGTTTTCAGGTACGGAGAAAGGACTTATAATTGCATGTAATGACAATAAATGACTTTTATATCCTCTTTACACATGATGTTACTAACAAGAATGCAGCTGATTCGACTTAGAGTTTGTGTACAGATCTTTTGCCTCTCTGAGTACATTCTGTACAATGACTGTGGTTTGTACTTTTGTATAATATAATGTCTTGACAAGCTCTGTACTCACCCATGGATGCAATATGTATGCTCATGCGATGTATGTTGTTATACCTTTTATGCAATTACAGTAAGGAGTTGAATCCTTTACCTTGATATTTTTATTGCTCAATAAAAAGAAAATTGACAAAGAATATAACTACAATAATACTGCCTCCTATGTACAAGAATATAACTACTATAATACTGCCTCCTATGTACAAGAATATAACTGCTATAATACTGCTCCTATGTACAAGAATATAACTGCTATAATACTGCTCCTATGTACAAGAATATAACTACTATAATACTGCTCCTATGTACAAGAATATAACTGCTATAATACTGCTCCTATGTATAAGAATATAACTACTATAATACTGCTCCTATGTAGAAGGATATAACTACTATAATATTGTCTCCTATGTACAAGAATATAACTACTATAATACTGCCTCCTATGTACAAGAATATAACTACTATAATACTGCCTCCTATGTACAAGAATATAACTACTATAATACTGCCTCCTATGTACAAGAATATAACTGCTATAATACTGCTCCTATGTACAATAATATAACTGCTATAATACTGCTCTTATGTACAAGAATATAACTACTATAATACTGCTCCTATGTACAAGAATATAACTGCTATAATACTGCTCCTATGTATAAGAATATAACTACTATAATACTGCTCCTATGTACAAGAATATAACTACTATAATACTGCCTCCTATGTACAAGAATATAACTACTATAATACTGCTCCTATGTACAAGAATATAACTACTATAATACTGCCCCTATGTACAAGAATATAACTACTATAGGGGGGCGGAGCCGAGCCACGCTGCTGAATGGCCGCACGAGCTTGAGCTCCTCCAGCATTCCGGCCCATTTGCCCTATATAAGCCTATAATTTGCTTGATTATGGGGAAACCTGGCAGAGAAAAGAACAGAGGAAGCTCAGAGTCCACCCCACTGCGCTCCAAACAGCCAGAGATGGAGAAGTTTCTCCGGAAAACGTCGAGGTTCACGGCGCAGAAAGGCCCCAATATGGCGACGTCTGCTGCACAAGACTCTGACGCAGGGGAATTATCAGATGCAGGCAGTGGCTCCGATGTCTCGGATAAGAGGCCCAGAGATCCACCTCTCTCAGAGCGAACCCTGCGCCGGGTCCTTGAATCTGCCCTCTCGCCCCTGAAACAAGACCTGTCTGATATCAAGGACGACATGAAGCATCTGGGGCAGAGAGTGGTGGCGTTAGAAGCCACTCAGGAGGCCATCATGACATATGAAAGTAAAGCGTCGGAGGTGCTGGCGTCTCACAAGGCCTTGCTAAATGATGCCTTCCTAAAATTGGAAGACCAAGAAAATCGTAGCCGCCGGCGCAATATCCGCATCCGCGGCCTACCTGAGTCGTTTGCAGCGGAGGCCTTACCGACAGTGGCACGTGAATTGTTCTCTAAGCTGCTGGACCCTGACAGAGCGGCGGGAATCGTGGTGGAGCGCATACACAGGGCGCTGCGCCCTAGGCCTAAACCGCAAGAACCGCCACGTGATGTAATCTGTGGCTTGTTAAGTTACGTTGATACCGCAGCCATCCTCAAAAGCCAAAGAGAATTAGAGGTACTGGAATACGAAAATACCCCGATCCAGATGTTCCAGGACATCGCGCCATCCACCCTGGCCAAGCGGCGCCTTCTCAGGCCTCTCCTGGATATCCTGAGAAAAACCTCGACCCCATTCCGCTGGCTATACCCCTTTGGGTTGGCGATTTCCAGGAATGGTAAGCTACTGACCGTGCGTTCACCTGCTGACCTGGAATCTGTCTGGCGGTCCCTGGACGTCCCTCCGATGGAAATCCCCTCATGGTTACCGGCTGACCAAGATGGCGCCCTCCCCATACCACCTCGTGTCAACGCTTGGCAAACAGCGTCTGCGGGCAAGTCGGACCGTTCGGGACGCAGCAGGATGGAAAGGGATCCCACCTGATTAGAGGTGTTTGTAAGCATACCTTGCTGATATTTCTACCTCCACAGAATAGGAGATGACTGATGCTCACCTATGTGTTATACAGGTTATTGAAGGCGGACATGATCTTCCTACATTTTCAATGTTTTCTACATTTTTAGTGTTTTATTTTTGTGGCCTACTGGGCTCAATGTTATGTTTAAAGGGCCTTGTGCCGTGTCATGGCTGCTACAGGACGCTACCTCTAGGACATTGCATTCTGTTCCTCACTGCAGGGCGATGTCCGGATAGATTAAGATGCTGGACACATCTTTCGTTTTTGGTCTCTTTTGTTCAGACCACAGGTGCTTTACTTGCCCCCTCGCCAGCCCAATCCTGTCTTGGCTGGTGATAGGTAGAGTGCCTAACCCTCCTCGGACGGGTATCTTGTCTGAGTCACTCATTTGTCAACTTGACATGTTTAATGTTCTCTTACTCATTTTTTGTTCTTTTGTACTTCCCCTACCTTTTTTCCCTTCTCCTGCTCATATCATCTGTGTGCTCTTCCATACTTCCATGGATGTATTATGCATTTACTCACCTGAAAGTATGCAGAAATGTCTTCTATAACAGTCGCCTCACTAAACGCGCACGGGCTGAACGAGCCATGTAAAAGGTCTCAAACTCTATCTCTCCTTCTGAAAGATAAGGTCTCTGTGGCCTTTTTGCAAGAGACCCATTTTAGAACAGGCAAAGTTCCTAAACTTCCCCCCAAGAAATTTGTCCAGTGGTTTCACAGTACTCATGATTCCACCAGTAGAGGGGTTAGTATAGCTGTGCATAAATGCCTCCCCTTTAAGCACTCAGCTATCTCAGCGGACCCTGAGGGCAGGTACATCTTTGTAAAAGGTTTACTGGGCGAATCTCCAGTGACCTTTGCTAACTTATACGCTCCCAATAAAGGCCAAGTACCATGGCTCGTTCAGACCCTTAATGCGTTGTCCTCCTTCTCTGAGGGCTTACTAGTTTTGGGGGGCGACTTCAATGTTGCCCTGGAGCCAGCGGTGGACACCTCGGCGGGCAGACCCTCAGTATCTTACAGGCTCCTGAGAAGATTAAAAATTTCCCTGAGGAAACTTAAAGTATTAGATGTCTGGCGGGCCCTAAACCCCAATGGCCGAGATTACACTTTTTATTCACATGCTAAACTGTCTTTCCACAGATTGGACTACATTTTCCTGTCGAGTTCTCACGTGCGTAATGTCTCTGGAGCCCGGATAGGTAATATAACACTGTCCGACCATGCCCCTGTCATTGTTAATTTTTCCCTGTTTGGACCACAGAGAAGGGAGCGCTTGTGGCGTCTCAATGATACCCTGATTCTAGACCCCAGACATGCAGACAAAATTAAGGCCTCAATATCTGAATTTTTCACGCTTAATGATACCCCAGAGTCGCCTCCTTCTCCTTCTATATTATGGGAATCCCATAAGGTGGTCCTCAGGGGGGAGCTTATAGCTTTGGGAGCTTTTTTGAAAAAACAAAGGACACTAGCCCTGGACGCCTTATTGGCGAACATAACCCGTTTAGAATCCTCCCATAAGGAATCTCGGGCTATAAGCATCCTAGCAGAACTAACTGAAGCCAGAACAAAACTAAAAAATCTATTGAATGTCACCTCAGCAAAGTTGATACTTCGTTCCCGATTTAAGGCCTATGCACATGGGGATAGAGGAAACAGACTGATGTCGGCAATTGCCAAGAAGCAGTTCTCTGACTCCTTTGTTTCCTCTATTAAAGACTCCAAGGGCAAAATACATAAGTCCACTCCAGATGTTGCTAAAGCATTTTGTGCCTTCTACGAGGCCTTATATAATTTGCCGCCCCCTAATGGGACTACACCAGGAGATTTATCCGAGGCCACTGATAAATTCTTGCAGTCTCTAGATCTTCCCTCTGTATCCCCATTAAAAACTTCCCTCCTGACTAAGCCTATTTCAGATTCGGAGGTGCGCAAGGTCCTTATGTCTATCCCATCAGGCAAAAGCCCCGGACCGGATGGATTTTCCATTGCATACTATAAATCCTTTCAGGATGTGTTAATCCCACGTTTCAGGAACTTGTGCAACTACCTTCTGACAGGGGGGTCTCTTGCTCCTCATTCCTTATTGGCGCACATCACTGTCCTCCATAAGGAAAACAAAGATCCAACATGCTGCAGTAACTATAGGCCAATATCTTTACTCAATAATGATGTGAAGTGGTGGGCGAAGATTCTGGCTACCAGGCTTCAGGATGTCCTCCCTGACATTGTACATGAGGAACAAGTAGGTTTTGTCCATGGCAGACAGGGGTCGGAGAATACGGTGCGACTTCTACATCTTGTGAATTGGGCCAAGAGATCCTCTAAGCCTTTAGTCCTGGTGAGCACAGATGCGGAAAAAGCCTTCGACAGGGTCAGCTGGCTCTTTATGTCGCGGACCCTGTCGAAGTTTGGCCTCCCGGACCAGTTTATTAGTGCTGTTAACACCCTTTATTCGGCCCCCTCTGCCATGGTCAAAGTCAATGGAGCATTGTCCCCACCATTTCGCATCACAAACGGGACAAGACAAGGGTGCCCCCTCTCCCCGGCACTGTTTGTACTGGTCATGGAGACCCTTTTGTGTAAAATTAGGTCAGATCCTGCTATCAAAGGCCTTCAGATTGGCTCGCAAACCCATGTTACTGCAGCATTCGCGGATGACCTTTTAGTCATGACCTCCAACCCTGCAGAGGCCTTGCCCAAGTTGTTGAATACTTTTGAGGATTTTGGATTTGTATCCAATTTTAAAATAAATTATGGGAAATCCATGGCACTTAATATTTCATGTCCCCAATCTGTAGTCAATAGTCTAAAACGCGCCACCCCATTTACCTGGGCCTCCAGAGACATTACATTTTTAGGAACACGTGTTTCGGCCAATATTCAAGACCTAGCCTCCCTTAACTATGCTCCACTCCTGCAAGAGGTTCGCACTCACCTACAGAATCTGAAACTCCCTTTTGTTTCGTGGATAGGGAGGAAAAACTATCTGAAAACTTTCATTCTCCCCAAAGTTCTTTATTTGCTGCAAGCCATTCCCATATGGCTGCCAAACTCATACTTCTCAGAAGTCCGCCGAGTGTTCACGCGCTTCCTCTGGAATGGCAAGTCTCCACGCATTGCCTACTCTGTCCTTACAAGGGACAAGAAGTTTGGAGGCTTTGGGATGCCTGATGTAAAGTCATATTACACTGCTGTTCAGTTATGTAGATGTATATCTGCCCTGACCCACAAATCTAATTCTCTTTGCTCACGGCTCGAATCTGCACTACTCACCAGCCAAGATCAGCTCACTCTATGGGGTGTTAGGCCCTTTTCAGCCAATCACTACGCTTCTTCCCCGGTTTGGAAAGGAATGCTAGTAGAATGGTCTAAAATGGTCAAATCCCAGCAGTTTAACTTTCCTAACCCCTGTATGCCTCTTAAATTGCTACAGAGCTATATTCATCCTTCTGTGTCAAACCCCTCCGGGATTTGGTCAAGGCTCGCTGGTTTGTCCCTGCGGGATGTCCTTCTCCCAGATGGTAGTTTGCAATGGGATTTAATAATGGATCGCCCCGAAATCAAGTCAGCTCCTTTTTTCCACTTAGCAGACTTTAAGAGAGATACTAAGTTATGCGTAGTGAACCTTGCTAGTAATAGCTCCCCTTCCTGGCTTGAAAAGAAAGTCTTGGCCCCTAGGCCTCCCCTTAGGCCATTATCCCAGATGTATAAGGAATTGCTTTCCTCTTTACCTCCAGAGCTCGGTTATGTGACTTCATGGGAGCGAGAGCTTTCTATGATCCTGACGGAGCCAGAGAGGGCCTTTGTTTTAGCCCACTCTCATGGCTTCAGTCGCTGTGTAAGAATTCAGGAGAATTCTTTTAAGCTACTAAGTAGATGGTACAAAACTCCTGAATTCTTGCACAAACTTAATCCTGAGGTACCTGAGGTGTGCTGGAGGTGTGGCATAGAAACCGGTTCACTATCACATATCTGGTGGCTCTGTCATAAGATCCAACCGTTTTGGAAATTGATAGAATCAATGATTAATAGCGTTTGCAAAACTAAAGTCCTATTAGATGCCAAACTTATCCTACTGTGGTGCCCTAATAGCACGATAACCCCTGCTAAGAATAATCTCCCTACAATGCTGATCACAGCTGCGAGATTACTGGTTCCCCTTTTGTGGAAAACTGATTCCCCACCAAATCTAGATATGTGGACGGACAAGGTAGATCATGTCTACCGCTTTGAGGAACTGGCGCATTGGGAAACAAACTCTCGCCATTGTTTCCTAAAGCTATGGTCCCCATGGAAATCACACAGGAATTTCACATGATAGAGCAGGATTCCCTCACCTCTCTGCCCCCTCCCCCACCTAACCCATTGTCTCCCCCTCCTCCCCTTTTTTTCCTCCTTTTGATGTTTGTTTTATGGTGGTGATGATGATGATGATAATCGCTAGTATTGTCTACACATGACTTGTATGCTGGATAACTACTGTAACTTTTAATGTTATGATACTGATGTCTTATGTAGGCATGTGGCCTTGTTTTCTTACCTCAATAAAAAGAAATATGGTTAAGAATATAACTACTATAATACTGCTTCTATATACAAGAATATAACTACTATAATACTGCTCCTATGTACAAGAATATAACTACTATAATACTGCCTCCTATGTACAAGAATATAACTACTATAATACTGCCTCCTATGTACAAGAATATAACTACTATAATACTGCTTCTATATACAAGAATATAACTACTATAATACTGCTCCTATGTACAAGAATATAACTACTATAATACTGCCTCCTATGTACAAGAATATAACTACTATAATACTGCCTCCTATGTACAAGAATATAACTACTATAATACTGCCTCCTATGTACAAGAATATAACTACTATAATACTGCCTCCTATGTACAAGAATATAACTACTATAATACTGCTCCTATGTACAAGAATATAACTACTATAATACTGCTCCTATGTACAAGAATATAACTGCTATAATACTGCTCCTATGTACAAGAATATAACTGCTATAATACTGCTCCTATGTACAAGAATATAACTACTATAATACTGCTCCTATGTGCAAGAATATAACTACTATAATACTGCTCCTATGTACAAGAATATAACTACTATAATACTGCTCCTATGTACAAGAATATAACTACTATAATACTGCTCCTATGTACAAGAATATAACTACTATAATACTGCCTCATATGTACAAGAATATAACTACTATAATACTGCTCCTATGTACAAGAATATAACTGCTATAATACTGCTCCTATGTATAAGAATATAACTACTATAATACTGCTCCTATGTGCAAGAATATAACTACTATAATACTGCTCCTATGTACAAGAATATAACTACTATAATACTGCTCCTATGTACAAGAATATAACTACTATAATACTGCTCCTATGTACAAGAATATAACTACTATAATACTGCCTCATATGTACAAGAATATAACTACTATAATACTGCTCCTATGTACAAGAATATAACTGCTATAATACTGCTCCTATGTATAAGAATATAACTACTATAATACTGCTTCTATATACAAGCATATAACTACTATAATACTGCTCCTATGTACAAGAATATAACTACTATAATACTGCTCCTATGTACAAGAATATAACTACTATAATACTGCTCCTATGTACAAGAATATAACTACTATAATACTGCCTCCTATGTACAAGAATATAACTATTGCCCCCTATACTGCCTCCTATATTTTCTTTCGCTTTGAGATGTGTATCACATGTGGCTCTTGTGAGGGTATGATGACTGGGGCTCCAGGAATATTTGTACACCCGCCATTTTCCCACATCATGACTGTATGGTGGTGACTGTGTAGACGTTGCTCCTGTAGTCTCGCCCCCGCGCTCATTCTACTTCCCAGTAAACCGTCAGTCTTCCTATCACCTAAATTAAATGAGCTGTAATCTTTAGATTTTTCATGGTGGCTTCCATACGTCCATGTGGAGGAAAGTGGGAATGGTTTTGGCACTAAGGTCTTCTCCATCTGTGGATATTTCGGGGATCATTTGTTGTATGAGGTATTTGGCAGGACGGTAATTGCAGCCTACATCAGTACAATGCGTTTTCCCTTATTAATGACGCTGCGCACCAAGTTACAGCCGGCGTGCTCCGCACAGCTGTTCACATCTCCAGAGACTTTCATCTGACCTTCCCCGAGAATCTCCCAGCCAGGATTTATCAAACCATTGTAATGGCGAGCTCGGTTACACCATTAACAAAGACAAATATTTAACCATCCTCTGGGTGGGTGATCAGCGAGAAGATCTATAGGCGCCATCTGTGAGGATGAGATAAAGATTTATGCTACAAATCAACAGATTATAAGTAGCCTGTACTCTGCATCATCACAGCTAGCCTCCCTGGTGGGATTTGCAGCCCGAGGCTAGGCACAAACCATCATGATGGCTATAACAGCGATGTTTTTGAAGCTTGTGTCTCCATTTCATCCCACAGGAAAGAATGGTGCCTCACATTGTCCCTACACTTGGCGGTTGTCCTCACATAACATGACGCCAGCCATCTCTACGGCCATCTTATCTGCTGGATATTGCACCGTCTGCAGCCCTACCATCTACAGGATATTGCACCTTTTGCAGCCCTACCATCTACAGGACATGACACGTTCTGCAGCCATATCATCTACAGGACATTGCACCTTCTGCAGCCCTACCATCTACAGGACATTGCACCTTCTGCAGCCGTATGATCTGCAGGACATTGCACCTTCTGCAGCCCTACCATCTACAGGACATCGCACCTTCTGCAGCCCTACCATCGCAAGGACATTGCACCTTCTGCAGCCATCATACCTGCTTTAGTCCTGCCACCTACAAAAAGAAAAACTCCTTCTCCTCCCATGCAGCAGCTCTGTGAACCGTCCACACGTGGCAACTGCAGTGACCAGTACTCCACGTCCTGAACCACGGATTTCAGTTCAAGTCCACTTTTCTTTGCCTAGTTTACAGCCCTTTTTGCCACTACTGCACCCCTTTAGCACGCTTCCTTTGTGCCTGCTCCCTTATGGCTGGGTGGGGTGCAAGCACATCATGAGGCTTGTGCTGCACTCCACCTCTAAGATGACATCTGTCTAGTGTTTATCACAGGGTGCTACTTTCAGCTAGCAGCACCGCTCCCATGACATCAGAAGACCACTCTGGGGGTATCTGCTTCTGTAATGTGCGTTGCCTCTCCCAGCTGGGACAGTACTGTCAGAGCGACAGCATGGCTTGTTTTCTTAATGGGGCCCCTCACTGTAAGGTTGGCTTGTGCTCCCAGCTTACCTATAGATTACATTGGCATTTCACATTATAATGCAGTCATAATATAACAAGTCTATGTATTACCAGGTCAGACCTCCCAGCACCACCTGCTTGTTCACTATATAATTTATCTACATGACATGGTCTGTAAAGCATTGCGGAATAGGTCAGTACTATATAAGTGAGTGAAATAAATAATCAAAGTGATAACTAAATAACTTATGTAGACCACCTAAATCATGTAGCAAATTGGAGGATGATCAATCTAAAACTTAACCTTTAATTGATATGCAATAGAACAATAGGTCCCAATATATAGATACTAAGATACTAACTCAAAATACACCTATGGAGTGTCAGTAGGAAGGCCCTTAGTATATAACACCACTCTGTGGCCAAGAGTACTCAAGATGCAACAATAAAGTGCTCGGCGGCACCTCAAAGTGTAACCATTGGTCCTACCGCTCCAGTAGATACGTTCCTTGTCCAGCAGTGGCCTCGCCGTTGATAGATAATAGCAGTCGTCCGAAGCTATAGAGGATAACAAGGAAGGGTTAGGGAAGCTAGCTACCTTGCCCTGGGATTCCCTGCAAGGTCCCACACTAACCCTGATCCCCTAGTCACGGACCCCCGTGACCAGGTGCTACAGGAACCTAACCCTGGAATTGGTGCGCCATAGTAAGCCCTCTCCTGCCTTATCCCTACATGCACGTTTTGCTTTATGATGAGTAAAAAGCTCATCAGGGGAAACGCAAGGGAGCTGTGGGCTGTTTGGTAGCTAGGGCGCACGGAGATAGATACCATCCGTGCCGCCCTGATACCAAAATATTGTCCAGAGCAAAGATGGGGCTTCAATTGGACAAATAGCAAAATAACCGGGGGAGGGCAATTGATAATAGTACCCTTCCTCCTTCAAAAGCAATGGCGCATAGACCTGATGTAGTCCGCGGCGGCGGTGGATCCCGCCACCATTTAAACGCTAGCCTCAAAGCGAGGCTTGGTTAATGTCCCGCCCCTACTACGTCATGCTGCGTGTCTGTCACGGATGATGTTGCAGATAGCTGGAACTTATGAATAAACGTCCGACTGGCTTGATCCCAAACTAAGGAGCATATAGGTCAGCCCTATAAAACCCTAAGAGCTCTCCCTGACTGCTATGCCCATGCAAGGGTCTCAATGGTAGCCGATTGCATGCCCACGTACCTAAGACTGTGTGACACCTGAAAACCCTATAATAGTGAGGGGACACGACCACCGGCTCCCTGCACTTAATACGGACGGAGTCAGGGTCACCTAGAATCAAGCCAGCAAGAAAACACAATACATAAAAAGACTTATCTGAGCAAACAGCAGCAGCAGCCTCCAGATGTGAACACTTCATCCAGGAAGTAGTATAAACCACAAAGTGAGGCAGTATGGGAGGGAATATAAAGGGAGACGATTAGTCTAAATAGGTGACACCTGGGAGAAGGAAAGAAGATGACAAAGTGAAACCAAAACAAAGAACGTTATGCAAGAGGTAGAGAAGGACGTCTGCCAGACCTTCTCACAGAACTGGCGGTGACAGTACCCCTCCCTCTATGGGTGGACTCCGGACACTCAGAGCCCACCTTCTCAGGATGAGACCTATGGAAAGCCCTGATGAGATGAGTGGCCTTAATGTCCGCCACTGGGACCCACATCCTCTCCTCAGGACCATAACCCTCCCAATGAACGAGGTACTGGAGAGAACCGCGGATAATGCGAGAATCCACAATCCTAGAGACCTGAAATTCAAGATTACCATCAACAACAATCGGAGGAGGAGGCAAAGAGGAGGGTACAGTGGGTTGGACATAAGGTTTTAATAGGGACCTGTGAAAAACATTATGGATCTACCAAGTCTGAGGAAGATCAAGACGGAAGGCAACGGGATTGATGACGGACAAGATCTCTTAAGGCCCAATAAACTTAGGACCAAACTTCCAGGAGGGAACCTTCAGTTTGATATTCTTTGTAGACAACCACACCAGATCACCCACATTCAGGTCCGGACTAGGCACACGTCTCTTATCCGCCACACGCTTATATCTCTCACTCATCCTCTTCAGATTACCCTGAATCTTTTGCCAAATAAATGACAAAGACAAGGAAAATCTCTCCTCATCAGGTAAACCAGAAGACCCCTCTCCAGAGAATGTCCCAAACTGCGGATGAAACCCATATGCACCAAAAAATGGTGACTTATCAGAGGACTCCTGGCGACGGTTATTTAAAGCAAACTCGGCAAGGGACAAAAAAGAATACCAATCCTCCTGATTCTCCGCCACAAAACAGCGCAGATATGTCTCCAGATTCTGATTGACGCGTTCGGTCTGACCATTCGACAGCGGGTAAAAAGCAGAGGAGAACGACAACCGAACCCCCAAGCGAGAACAGAAGGCCTTCAAGAATCTGGAAACAAATTGCGTGCCCCTATCAGAAACGATGTCTGAAGGAATGCCATGCAATTTAACAATGTGATCAACAAATGCTTGCGCCAACGTCTTAGCATTGGGTAACCCAGGAAAGGGAATGAAATGCGCCATTTTGCTAAAATGGTCCACTACCACCAGAATCACAGTCTTCCCCGAGGAACGAGGCAGGTCCGTAATGAAGTCCATGGACATATGCGTCCAAGGACGGGAAGGAATGGGTAACGGGAGGAGAGAACCTGATGGCGGGTGAATGAGGGACCTTGGCACGAGCGCAGGTCTCGCAGGCTGCCACAAAACCCTCAACCGTCTTATGAAGAGCCGGCCACCAGAATCTCCGAGCAATGAGATCCACTGTGGCTCTACTCCCCGGGTGCCCAGCAAGGACAGTACCGTGGTGCTCCTTAAAAACCTTGTGTCGTAAAGCGAGAGGCACAAACAACCTCCCAGGAGGACAAAGATCAGGAGCCTCTGCCTGGGCTGCCTGAACCTCTGCCTCCAAATCAGGATAAAGAGCAGAGATGACCACTCCTTCAGCCAAAATGGGACCCGGGTCTTCACAGTTCCCCCCTCCCGGAAAACAACGTGACAGGGCATCCGCCTTCACATTTTTAACCCCAGGGCGGAACGTGACAACAAAATTAAACCTAGAAAAGAACAAAGACCATGTGGCCTGTCTCGGGTTCAGACGCTTGGCCGATTCCAAGTAGTGTTGATCACGAATATTCGAATTGCGAATTTTAATCACGAATATCGGCACTTCGAGAATTCGCGAATATTCGATTATTTTTTTTAAATACCAGTTCATGCAAATTTTATGCGAATTTTCGCAATCAAGAAAATAATGCCTAGAGATCATGAATTCGCGAATTCTCGAATATATGGCGAATATTCGCCCAAATATTCGCGAAATATTGCGAATTCGAATATTGCCCCTGCTGCTCATCACTAATTCCAAGTAGGCCCGATTCTTATGGTCGGTAAACACGTTAATAGGGTGTCTGGCTCCCTCTAACCAATGGCGCCATTCCTCAAAAGCTAATTTGATGGCCAACAACTCCCTATCTCCCACATCGTAATTTCTCTCTGCAGAGGAGAGTTTCCTTGAGAAAAAGGCACACAGTCGCCATTTGGCAGGAGAGGGACCCTGAGATAAGACCGCACCCACACCCACCTCAGAAGCGTCCACCTCAACAATAAAAAGGTAGAGACATCAGGTTGTACCAAAATGGGAGCGGAAGCAAAACTCTCTTTGATACTAGAAAAGGCTTTAAGCGCATCTACCGACCACGAGGAAAAATCTACCCCCTTTTTAGTCATATCAGTGAGTGGCTTAACAACAGAGGAATAATTCTAAATAAACTATCTGGAATAATTGGCAAAACCCAAAAACCGCATCAGCGTCTTCTGATTCTCAGGAAGCTCCCAATCAAGCACAGCGAAGACCTTCTCAGGGTCCATGCGAAAACCAGAAGCGGAGAGAAGAAAACCAAGAAATTGAATCTCCGGAACCGCAAACACACATTTTTCCAGTTTAGCGTACAATTTATTCTCCTGCAGAATCAGCAAGACCTGACGTAGGTCGTCCCGATGAGTCTTGAAATCAGGAGAAAAAAATCAAAATGTCATCTAGATACACCAGAACAAATTTCCTCATTAAATGATAAAAAATGCTGTTCACAAAATGTTGGAAGACGGCCGGAGCATTCATCAAACCAAAGGGCATAACCAAATTCTCGAAATGACCCTCAGGGGTATTGAAGGCCGTCTTCCATTCATCCCCTTCCCTGACTAGGTTGTATGCCCCTCTTAAATCCAACTTAGAAAAAACTTTAGCCGCAACAATCTGGTTAAAAAGGTCCGGGATCAGAGGAAGCAGATATGGGTCACGAATTGTGATACGGTTCAGCTCCCTGAAATCCAGACAAGGTCTTAAAGAACCATCTTTTTTTTTTTAATTACCCTCAGAAAACTCCATGAATCTCCTAGAGGGGCAAACATTAGCCAAATGATTTATACCCCCACAACAGAAACAAACCCTCCTCTGAGAGCTGAATCCTCTACTATCAGAGGCAAGCAAACCCAGCTGCATGGCCTCCTCCTCAGAGGGGATTGAGAGAGACTGAGACCCCTGCACACTGAATGAGACAGCCCCACTGTCCTTGGGATGAATATGACAGGAAGGAGTAGTCTCCTCTCTCTCTCTAAGACGCCTGTCAATACGAACAGCTAGAGACATGGCAGATTCTAACGACGCTGGTCTCTCATGAAAAGCAAATGCATCTTTCAATCTTTCCGAAAGACCATGGCAAAATTGACTTCAGAGTGCAGCATCATTCCAACCATTATCAGCTGCCCATCTCCGAAATTCAGAACAATATATCTCTGCGGACTGTTTACCCTGGCATAAAAGACGCAGTTTAGATTCAGCCAGAGCAATACGATCCGGGTCATCATATTCATCCACCGATCGGAGGGGCCGTGCCCCCACCGGCAGCGAAAAGGCCCAAGACTGAGCGTTATCCCTGAGCAGCGAGATGATGATCCCCACCCTCTGCTCCTCATCACCAGAGGAATGGGGAAGTAGGCGAAAATGGAGTTTGCAAGCCTCTCTAAAGCGAACAAAATTCTCACTACCCTCGGAGAACGTATCCGGAAGCGAGATCTTAGGCTCGGAACAAACTCCATGAACGCAAGCAGAACCGGTCACCTGAAACTGAGATACAGTTTTACGGAGATCTGCTACCTCCGGCGAAAGACCTTGCATGCGGTCAATCAAGGCTGAAACCGGATCCATGCTTAAGACTGTTATGGCGGTTTATAATGTCACGGATGATGTTGCAGATAGCTGGAACTTATGAATAAACGTCCGACTGGCTTGATCCCAAACTAAGGAGCATATAGGTGAGCCCTATAAAACCCTATGGGCTCTCCCTGACTGCTATGCCCATGCAAGGGTCTCAATTGTAGACGATTGCATGCCCACGCACCTAAGACTGTGTGACACCTGAAAACCCTATAATAGTGAGGGGACACGACCACATAGGGTCACATAGAATCAAGCCAGCAAGGAAACACAATACATAAATAGACTTATCTGAGCAAACAACAGCAGCAGCCTCCAGCAGTGAACACTTCATCCAGGAAGTAGTATAAACCGCAAAGTGAGGCAGTATGGGAGGGAATATAAAGGGAGACGATTAGTCTAAATAGGTGACACCTGGGAGAAGGAAAGGAGATGACAAAGTGAAACCAAAACAAAAAGAACGTCATGCAAGAGGTAGAGAAGGACGTCTGCCAGACCTTCTCACAGAACTGGCGGTGACAGTGTCACGCCCTCGCATTCGCGGTTGGATGTTTTTCGACATGAATGAAGGACGGAGCGCTGGGTGGACGATGGTGAGTAAGATGACATCACAACGTCTGATCTCATTGATTCGCACAAGATCCAAATGATTTGGTTCCCGGCGACCGGGACGCTCTCGCCGGTCCCTGTCATATGCGCGGCCGCTGATATGCGATTGCGCTTCCCTATATGTAAATGGCATTTATGGCAAAATTTTATATAATTGAAGTAAGTTGAATATGTTGGCCCAAAAGAGCCAAATGAAGGAGGATGAGGGGCAGGAATTAAAGCCACCTTGGATGTCACCCACTGCAAGGCAGCCATGCTATATCAAAACAAATGCGCTGGGCAGGGAATGGCATCAATGGCACCACAGAGAGAGGGGAGAAGGAGAACAAGAGGTCAGAGTCAATCTAGATAGAGCAGCTGAAGTTAAGCTGCTCATTCAGACCTGTGGGTGAGACAGTGCGTAACGTAAATATCCAGCAAGCTTCGTGCTGGAGTAGGATGCGATTCCAGTCTCCACCATGGAGTGGGCGTCCAACTTTTTCAATTCCCATGGCTTTTAGACACCTTGGGTTACCCTGGTGACAATAGTGGACATGTCTGGACACCACCGTGTCTCTTCTGTTCTCGATGTCACCAAGGTGCTCGCCCAGTCGTCTGCGAAGTTCCCGCCTGGTCTTCCCTATATATTCAATACCACACTCGCAGGTGATTTTGTAGATTACTCCTTGAGTCCTGCATCTAAAGTCCCTAATGGGAAACGTTCGTTTTAGATTAGATCTATAAAATGTTTTGCCTGTCTGTACCAGAGTACAGGCTATACAGCATCTGAAGCTGCCAATTGGTCTGCGATCCAACCATGTCCCCTGCTGAGAGGCAGGGATAAAATGGCTGTGGACAAGAACGTCTCTTAAGCTATTGCCCCTCCTAAATGTGATCTGAGGATACTCATGTATCACCTCCCTGATATCCGGGTCCATTAGGAGAATGGGCCAATGCTTCATAAGGATCCCTCTCTTGCGGTCAGCACAGCTATCAAATGTAGCAATTAACCAGATTTTTTATCATCTCCAGCTTTCTCTTTTGGTACCAATAGGTTTGAGCAAGCTGTCATGGCAGACCTGTGGTAAGGATTGCTAAGTATATCATCCGGATACCCTCTACTACGAAACCTAGCCCTAAGGTCATCAGCTTGTCTCCTAAACTCTGTCCTCTCAGAGCAGTTGCGCTTTAGGCGCAGATCATGAGGCTTGTGCTGCACTCCACCTCTAAGATGACATCTGTCTAGTGTTTATCACAGGGTGCTACTTCCAGCTAGCAGCACCGCTCCCATGACATCAGAAGACCACTCTGGGGGTATCTGCTTCTGTAATGTGCGTTGCCTCTCCCAGCTGGGACCGTACTGTGTCACGGCCTTTGGTGTGCGCTGTGACACTTGGCCACGCTTGCTGTTGCCTGTGGCAACGTGTTGCTGTGTCTGCATGCGGGGGCAGTGTCACGGCCTTTGTGGTGTCTGCCGTGACATGGTTGCCTTGCATGTTGTTGCCTCCGGCAACGTGTATTTGTTATGGTGTTTTCCCTGCTTTGGTGTGCACGGGGTTAAGGTGTTTGGTAGGTGTGGTGAGTGTGACCTCAGGCCTCCTTATATGTTGGCGTGGTGGAGCCTGAGGTCAGTTTGTATTTTGTTGTCAGCTTGGTGTGGAGCTCTGCTCCTGGGCTGTTGTGATTATGTCTGTGTGAGCCACCGTTATTTGTTATATTGTTTTCCCTTGCTTTCCCACCTGTGGTGTATGTTGTATGGTGTGGGCCTTGTTTGCTGGTGTGTGTGCTCCTAATGGGGCTTGCTTTCCTGGAGGGGTTTAAGCAAACAGCTAAACTGTGAGTTTCCGGTCCATCTCGTCGGCGACAGGTAAGTCCTGATAACTTTTGTTGTCTGTTGTCTTATGTACTTACCTGTCGTTCGGCTATGGCCCTGTCTAGTTGGTGGTCAGTTCCTGGGCTTCCGGAGACACCATTCATCCGTGGTGAAGGATGAATGGGTGGTCTCTGTCCTGTCTTTAGGATTAGGGCACAGCAGGGATTCCCAGGGTCCTAGGTCGGTGAGCATGAGCCCCCTTACCATCTGAGGCGGCTCATGCGCTAGGAGTCTAGGGAGAACCTAGGGTTGCATTAGGAGGTGACTTGCTCCCTGTTCCCTGCTACCCGGCTAGCAGCCACCGCCATTGCATGGTGGGGGGTTTCCCCCACGCCCCGCTGTGACATACTGTCAGAGCGACAGCATGGCTTGTTTTCTTAATGGGGCCCCTTGCTGTAAGGTTCCCAGCTTACCCATAGATTACATTGGCATTTCACATTATGATGCAGTCATAATATAACAAGTCTATGTATTACCAGGTCAGACCTCCCAGCACCACCTGCTTGTTCACTATAGAATTTATCTACATGACATAGTTTGTAAAGCATTGCGGAATAGGTCAGTACTATATAAGTGAGTGAAATAAATCATCTAAATATTAGACATGCAGGGTAACATGGCCACCTATAGACCAATCCTTCATTTCTCAAAATCTCCTGCAGTCTACACATGTAGTTAAATACCATTTTAACTGCCTGAAGCCACCACTAGTGGGAGCTCAGGAGCTGACTGCGTACTGTGCATACATCAAACACCAGAACACAGTGTGCAGTAAGCTGCTGAGCTCCCCCTAGTGGTGACTGCAGGTTGTCAGCGTATTATCATTGTTTATGCAGGGGATTTGGAGCTCTGTATCAGAAAAACAGTTCAGACTGCTATAAAGATAAATATAAGAAGCGTATTGCCAGAGAACTTGGTGTGTGTGATGTATATTCACCACAATTTGGGTCCATTCACACGTCGCAAGTGTTTTGCAGTCCGCAAATTGCGGAGCCGCAAAACACGGACACCGACCATGTGCGTTCTGCATTTTGCGGACCGCACATGGCCGGCACTATGATAGAAATGCCTATTCTTTTCCGTGGCTGCGGACAAGAATAGGACATGCTCTTTTTTTCTTTAGAGGGGCCATTGAAATGAGTGGGTCTGCACCCGCTAGGCAAAATTGCAGATGTGTGTATGGAATCTTAAGGGCATTTTTTGGGGATCTTTGATTGAAAACATTGTCATTCACACCATCCCTGCTCACACACAGGCTGATTTGTTACACTGTATCATTGTAGCCTGACAGGAGCTGTACTGCTGTGTTCAGCTCACAGAGGATTCCCTACACTGATACATTGTAACGAACCCTCAGCTTCTCCTTCACTGATATCCCCATTGACTTCCGGTCTGGTTGATTCTGCTGATTTTGAAAGCCATGTCTTCAGTCTGCCCAGAATGAGTCACGTAGTGCGGTGCTTGTATAAACCCATACAGATTGGCGGTGTCACTGACCTCAGCGCCGCTGATTAATAAAAGCATTTATTCCACATATTCCCCTGAGTTCACGAGGAACAAAACATCTTATTCTCCTCCAGAAGCAGCGCGGCTCTGCGTGTGTCTCGGCCATTTACCTGAAGCCGCGTGTCTTCTACATTTCATGCCATCGGCTATTGATAATTGCTTTATTGAGGCGTCAGCGGCAAGACGCATCGAGGACAGGAGAGAGGTGTTACATAGTTCAGGGCGCCGCTGATCTTCACGGACACCTTTCATATCCTCTCAGCAGACTTTCCACAATCACATGCAGTAATGTGGAGGCCACGAGACCGCTGGCATCCTACACGACCCATGCTCTGGGCAGGTGGACAGCACGTGGGACGTGGGTATCGAGACCAGGCAGAAAAATGTGTGTGTTCATGGTGGGGTCTCCAGAAATACATGGCGGCCAAATGAGTCTTAGCTCAACAGGACAAGGGTGCAGGTAGTACAGCCCTTGTGATTGGCAGTGCGGTATTACAGTGGCCGGAGGGGGATTCAATATCCACTTTTTAGCACCATTTCCACAATTCTGTGCTGGTTTATTTCTTTTCATATCTTTATAGAGGTTGGGGCTTTGATTTTTCTGATAGAGCTCTAAATCCCCTACATAGCTTTACATAATTAAATTCAGTCTGCCTGCAGTCACCACTAGGGGGAGCTTATGAGCTTATTGTATTCAGCGCAGCCACCACTAGGGGAGCTTATGAGCTTATTGTATATGGTGCAGCCACCACTAGGGAGAGCTTATGAGCTTATTATATACAGTGCAGCCACCACTAGGGGGAGCTTATGAGCTTATTATATACAGTGCAGCCACCACTAGGGAAGCTTATGAGCTTATTATATACAGTGCAGCCACCACTAGGGGGAGCTTATGAGCTTATTATATACAGTGCAGCCACCACTAGGGAAGCTTATGAGCCTATTATATACAGTGCAGCCACCACTAGTGGAGCTTTTGAGCTTATTTTATATGGTGCAGCCACCATTAGGGGGAGCTTATGAGCTTATTATATACAGTGCAGCCACCACTAGGGGGAGCTTATGAGCTTATTATATACAGTGCAGCCACCACTAGGAATCTTATGAGCCTATTATATACAGTGCAGCCACCATTAGGGGGAGCTTATGAGCTTATTATATACAGTGCAGCCACCACTAGGGGAGCTTATGAGCTTATTTTATATGGTGCAGCCACCATTAGAGGGAGCTTATTAGATTATTCTATTCAGTGCAGCGTCACTAGTGGAGCTTATGAGCTTATAGTATACAACGCAGCCATCAGTAGGATGAGCATATTGTATACAGTGCGGCCACCACTAGGGGAGCTTATGAGCTAATTGTATACAGCGCAGCAACCAGTAGGGGAGCTTATAAGCTAATTGTATACAGCGCAGCAACCAGTAGGGGAGTTTATAAGCTAATTGTATACAGCGCAGCAACCAGTAGGGGAGTTTATAAGCTAATTGTATACAGCGCAGCAACCAGTAGGGGAGCTTATAAGCTAATTGTATACAGCGCAGCAACCAGTAGGGGAGCATATAAGCTAATTGTATACAGAGCAGCAACCAGTAGGGGAGCTTATGGGCTTATTGTATATAGTACAGCCACCACTAGGCTGAGCTTATGAGCTTATTATATACAGAGCAGCCACCATCAGGAGGAGCTTATGGTATACAGCACAGCGCCACGAGGGGGAGCTTTATGAGCTTATTGTATAGGGTGCAGCCACCAGTAGAAGGAGTATATTGTATACAGTGCAGCCACAAATAGGGGGAGCTTATAAGGTTATTGTACATGGTGCAACCACCACCTGGAGGAGCTTATTGTGTACAGTGCAGCCAACACTACGAGAAACTTTTGAGCTCACTGTATACAGCGCAACCACCACTAGGTGGAGTTTATTGTATACATGCAACCACCAGTAGGAGGAGCATATTGTATACAGTGCAGCCAACATTAGGGGGCGCTTATGAGCTTATTGTATACAGCGCGGCCACCACTAGAGAGAGCCTATGAAATTATTGTATACAGTGCAGCCACCACTAGGTGGAGACTGTGAGCTTATTATATACACCACTAGAGAGAGCTTATTCTATACAATTTTATTACTGAGTTCAATGTGTAACCAGTCTGCACTAAGCTCCTCAGCTCCCCCCAGTGATGGCTTCAGGAGGAAATAATTTTATCATTTAACCATGTCAGTGCTGGGGATTGTTGGACCATTGACCAAGTGAAACTTGATCTGCAGCTAGTTCACTCTGCCCCTTGGTGGGCTTCAGGACCCCTGCGGTACTGTGACTTGTACAGATTCCTGTAATTATCTACCGCCACTCGGCATGGCTGAGATCCGACGCGTGTCGTAACAAGTGTCAGAGGTTCTGGTCGGTTCGCTCCTGCGCTCGGAGCAGAATTGGCTCCCACTATGCGCAGAGCAGACAGATGTAATGCCGTGCAGATTATTAATAATCTAATTCTGACTCCTCCACTTGGTTTAGCTCATGTGTTAAATGAATTTGCCTCCTGCTTGTATTTGGAGTCTGCTTTATTTTCCGCACATGTATTCCAGATCTGCAGATTCATTCGGGGATTTGTTTACCGAGGAACTGAGATGAGGAGGAGACACGAGCGCCCAGCACCGGGCGGGAAGGGAGAAGCCCGGGCGGGCAGGTGTCCAGGGGCGAGCCCCCTATGATTGGCTCCTGCTGGCCAGAGACTGGACTCCATACAGATACGACCACGTGGGATGTTCTCCCCTGCCAAAAGTCCATGGCAGAATCCGCACGAGTTGCCTGCAGAATTGTCTGTGGGTTTTTTGGAGATTTCACCATCTGCTTTGTGAAGTGTGAAATCTGCATCAAAAATTGACATACTGTGGATTTGACATCTGCTCAGCAGGTCGAGTTATGTGCGGATCCACTGCAGAAATTTGTGGATGAGATTTTTAAAAATTTACTGCATGCAAATCCACCAGGAAAAATCTGCCACGAATTTCTTCTAGTATATCCTATAGATTAAAGGCACAAATACTGCAGAAAATATAATGTATTCCTCCCCTGCTCATCCTGAGCCTCCTGGTTCATCAATAGCATGCCAGCTCCACAGTGAAGACTGACATGCAGGCAGACCTACGGGTTTTACTTTCTCAGTTGCCCTTAATTCAGCTCATTTTTCTCTGTTTCCCTCTAGTCCAGTGGTAGGCACTCCAGCTGTTGTGAAACTACAACTCCCAGCATGCATAATTGCTCTGCTCTTCTCAGAACTCCCATAGAAATGAACGGAGCATGCTGGGAATTGCAGTGCCGAAGGTTGCTGACCCCTGCTCTAGTCTATGCCCAGCAGCACTTCTCCTATAGCTCTGTTCATCCTGTTCTTCCTGGTTCATGAACCCTGGCACAGACTCAGACATTTTTTTTTTTTGGCCATATGGTTACAAATTTTCATGCCCACCAGATTTATTTATTTTTTTGCAATTTTACTCCAAATTTATAAAGCTCCTTCTACGCCTTCCGTCTACGGCGGGTCAGATCTGTGTCGTCGAGCAGCTTCAACCTATTGGTCTTTTTATTTTTCCTGCATCTGCCTTTTTGCATTTGGCTCCGTTTTTAGTGACAGAGATGCGGCAGACACGGGGGGGTATCAGCCAACATCCTATTCCACACACACTTCTGGGTCATTGACCCCCGGCTTCCTTCTAGATGCCCAGTATGGCTTCCTGGAAGCCTCTAGCACCTCCACCTCCTGCTTTCCAGATGCTTCATCAGTTTCTCCATCCACGTGACGCCCCCCGCTGATCACGATCTTTATGTCATCAGCAGAAAGCTTAACCCTCCCTGGGAAGCTATCTGTAATATTAGTAATAAGGACATTAAAGGGAAGGCATCAGGAATTAGAGGAGAAGGGGCCGCAAGCTTGGGGGGGGGCGACTCCACAGGAGCGTCTCCAAAATGCCCCCGTTTCAGGCATTCTACAGAGCGAGCTGCCTCCTGCGGTGGCGCCTGTGGAATCAAGGAGACACTGACAGATAGGAGACGGTGAATCCGGGAGGATGCTAAATGAAAGAGAGAAATTGGCGGGCGGGGGGGGGGGGGGGGGGGTACCCAGCAAGACATAAAGGGGGAGCAATGCGGAGACGAAAGCCTGACCTGCAGAAAGAGGCAGCAGCTTCGCTTGTAATTGGGGAGCGGAGGATTTCATAGATCGGAGGCACTTTGGCAATGTTTGCAGAATGAGTACTGCCAATAAAAAAAAAAAATCCAATTCCAATCAAATTGCAAGAGACGGAGAGCGAAATGCTTCAGGAAAAGGGAAGCATCACATCTGCAGCAAACCATGGGGGATACCGAAATCTTTGCACCGAATTTATGCCAACTATCATGTAACTACATCACCCAGCATGCCCTGCGCATAGTGGGAATGGTAGTTTCACGACATCTCAGGTTAGAAACCACTGTAATGGTCTGGGGGCTATCAGTTGGGGGTCATCCTCTTTGGGATATGTTCAGACAGGTTGGATTTTCCGCAGCAAACAAAATGGTCAAAGTTATGCGTAGATACCGAATTTTCCTGTACATCCGAGGTGCGCAAAGGGTGAATGGATCGGGCACATGAGCGAAGCCCTCTCCATGCTGTATGTCGCGGGTGCCGCCTGGGATTAGAGGTAACGCTGATCCTGTTCATTCATCAACCTCTCAGATGCTGCAGTCAATAGCGACTGCTGAGCAATTAGAGAAGGGAGGAGGCTTCCTCTGTTCTCTGATCGCCCGATCAGCCCCTGCCCCGCAGCAGAATGGAGGGGTGCCGACTGTGTTCATGGCAGCCAGAGGCCTTCTAAAAAAAAACTAAACAGGTCTGCCATGTTAGGATACTTTCACACTATCGTTATTCTTTTCCGGTATTGAAATCCGGTAAAGAGTCTCAATACAGGAAAAAAACACTTCCGTTTTGTCCCAATGCATTCTGAATGGAAAGCAATCCGTTCAGTATGCATCAGGATGTCTTCCGTTCCGTCCCTTGTGCGGTATTTGACTGGACAAAATACTGAAGCTTTCTGCTGTATTTTTCCCGGACAAAATTCTGGAACACTACCGCACTTGCCGGATTTCAATAATTTCCATTGAAATGTATTAATGCCAGATCCGGTACCAAGTGTTCCGTAAATTGCCGCATTGCCGGATCCGGTTTTCCGGTCTGCGCATGCACAGTTTTTTCTAGCTTTGAAAAAATGTAATACCGGATCCGTTATTCCAGATGATACCGGAAAGACGAATCCGGTATTGCAATGAATAAGTCTACCGGATCCATATCCGTATCTGGAAAAAAATATCCGTTTGCATGCGGATTTCCGGATCCGGCAGGCAGTTCCGGCAACGGAACGCTAGTGTGACAGTACCCTTAAAGGGGTAAAGTGATGGCCTATCTAACAAATGCATATTTAAATCCCCCATGTAGACTAAAACACTATAAAAATCTGTAGAATAGAGTTTTTAAAAATATTTTGGAAAATTTGTAAAGAAAATCCCATTTATC
The DNA here is from genome assembly GCF_905171765.1 of Bufo bufo. Lineage (NCBI taxonomy): Eukaryota > Metazoa > Chordata > Amphibia > Anura > Bufonidae > Bufo > Bufo bufo. The sequence continues at coordinate 47,800,158 of NC_053389.1, read as the reverse complement.
ATATTAAAATAAATAAACCTAAAATGCCCAATCTACTAAAATATCGTGATTTATTTCACATGATGAATGCTGTTTTTTGCTCAGCTCTCCTCCCCCGCCCCCTCAAAAAATGGAATAAAAATGATCATTTCATGTTCCCTAAAATGTTGTGAGTCCTCGTACAGCTCCATCAAAAGGTTTTTAATCTGGTTGTCAAGCGGTTCCTGAAGTCTTCCACCCATCTGCAAGACATACTAAAAATGGCCAGGAAACTTTGCATGCACTTCAGCCACTCGTACACCACAAAGCACACCCTCCTTGAGCTGCAGCAGCAGAATGGCATCCCCCAACATAGGCTGATATGCGATGTTTCCACCCGTTGGAATTCCACCCTCCATATCTTGGACCGACTATACAAACAGAGAAAGGCCATAAACGATTTCTTGATGATCCAAGCAGACAGGAGTACTCCCCTGTGTAACTTCGATGTCAGCCAGTGGTAGCTCATGCGTGTCACCTGCCGTTTTCTCAGGCCCTTTGAGGAGGCCATGTTATTTGTCAGTCGCCAGGAAAACAGGATGAACAACGTTATTCCACTGCTTCATGTCCTAGAACAGATGTTGGTAAATCTGGCTGGTCAGGGGAATAGAGATGTGGCGCCTAGATCTCATGGCCACATGAACCCTGTGGGGGCTGAACTGGAGGAGGAGGAGGACATTGGAGCACAAGCAATGTGTAGTGAAATGGGTGGTTTTTCTCCACAGGTGACAGGAGTAGCAGGAGCAGCCAGAGGAGCTACAGGACAATGAGGAAGACGAGCAGAGGACCCAGACACACCGTGGCAGTATGCAGTGGAGATGGAGGCAGTGAGTCCCTCCGAGTCACTTGCACAAATGGACCGATGCATGCTCACTTGCTTGCGTAGTGACAGCCGAATTGTCAGCATTCGGCAGAGGGATGACTTCTGGCTCTCCACCTTGTTGGACCCTCGCTACCGGTCCAAAATGGGGGCCTTTTTTACATTCGCTGAGAGGGAGGACAAACGGAACTACTATAGAGACATCCTATGTAGTCCGTTGGCCCCTGCCTATCTGCGCCATCGTCCATCTCCTCCCAGGTCTGACCAGGGGGGCCCTCTGCGCTCACGTTCCTCTGCCATGGCTGCTGTGGCAGAGTAGGGGGGGGGGGAAAGAGCAGCACCAGCTCCATCAGCAGCAACTTGAGTCTAGAGTCGCTGATGAGCAGTTTTCTTCACCCGCCTAGTGAAGAAACTATTCACCAGCAGCAACAGCAGCTAGATTTGAAGCAGGACCTGAACGAGTAGGTGGTGGCATACTTGGACAGCACCCTGCCACCCCACATTGAAGATCCGCTGGACTGCTGGGCAGCCAAACTGGATTTGTGGCTGCAACTGGCAGAGTTTGCCCTGGAAAAGCTGTCCTGCCTGGCCAGTAGTGTGGCATCAGAGCGGGTGTTAAGTGCGGCGGGGGCCATAGTTACCCCAAGAAGAACTCGCCTGTCCACCCAAATGCGGAGAGACTGACCTTTTGTCAAGATGAATCAGGAGTGGATCAGCCAGGATTTCCACCCACCAATGCCTAATGCATTAGACTAGATCAGGGATGCTCAACCTGCGGCCCTCCAGCTGTTGTAAAACTACAACTCCGACGATGCCCTTCTGTAGGATGATAGCTGTAGGCTGTCAGGGAATGATGGGAGTTGTAGTTTTGCAACAGCTGGAGGGCCGCAGGTTGACCTCCTGACGAAGCTGAGGCGAAACGCGCGTCGGGGTCCTTTGCCTGTCCTGTGCCTGCTGTCTCTGCCCTCCACCATGTCTCAGGGTATGTTGTGATCTGTGTTTTTTCATCTTACACTTCAGGTTGAGTCCCTCTGCTTACAGCTTTTTAGTTGATCCTATTTATGGGGTCTCTTTTACCTGCAGTACCCTATATGGGCAATCTATGATATATTTATATATTTTTTGTCCATGTCTACATCTGTGACATATTAGGATCCATACGTCTCAGGCCACACATCTTGGTGATGATTACAGACTAGATTACCGCATTGGGTGTATATTTTTATTCCCTACTTTTCTGTCCCATCACCACATTGTGTATCCAATACATGCCCTACATGTGATCCATCTTGTGGTGGGTTATAGAGACACAGGCCCGGGGGACTGCGGCATCCGGAGTTTTTTCCGCTGACTCTCTAAAATTCATCACTTTTTTGTTATTTGTTATATTTTTATTATTATGTACTATTTACTATTATGAAATAAAATATACTTTTATATACTGGGCATTCAATTGTTGTTTGTGGAACGACTTTTTAGGTTTATATAGTTGGTTTTCTTGTTTGCCCTCGACTATGAACATATAGATGAGGCCTTTTTCTTGTTTGGTTCTATGAGCATGCCTGGACTAGATCATCCATGGTGCCACACCAACACTTTGACAAAAGAGACCGGTTTCTTCTGGCTACCTGCCTCAGCTACTACTCTGATGCTGCCACCCGCCTGATGCTGCACATCGGATGCCAAGTGCTCCTTCTTTCACCCACCATCTTCAGCTGGTACTGGTATTGCCATCCACCTCCCCACTCTGTCAACGGGTCACTCTGTGGTCTCCTGATGCTGCTGCCACCTCACCACTCAGGTCTCCTGATGCTGCTGCTGCCACCTCCACACTGTCATTGTGCCACTCTGTGGCCTCCTCCTGATGCTTCCACCTCACCACTATGTGGACTTCTCATGCTGTTCCCACCCTCCCCACTTCATGACTGGGCCACTATTTTGCCTTTCTGCCTGGCTGACATCATCATTTATTTGACCCTTCCTCTGATCTGTCATAAGGAAGGAAAAATGAGATGCACAACGGATCCTGTCTGTGTAACAGCTGTAAGGCCTGTATGACACGGTCACTATTTTGCATCAGAATTGGCTTATGATTTGGTAGCCAAAAGCAAGATTGGGTACAAAACACAGAAGACATGCAAATATTCCATTCACGTGTCATCTCTGTTTTAGATCCACTCCTGGTATTTTTTGGCTTTAGCAATACTGATGGATTACTGACCAAATGCTGACCGAGTGAAGGCGGATGCTCAACAGACAGGATCCGTTTTTTGGGGGTTATTGTTCTGATGGATCAGAAGAAAGGCAAAATAATCAGTGACGTCAACACAAAGTTACTGCTGACACCCTCTCCACTCTGTCGGTGGGGCTCTACTTGTATAAGCGTTTAATAGAACAAATTCTGTAGACATCTATGTGGAATCCACTGCCGACGGTGTAAAAGGAGTGCGCTCTTTCACGCTACAGTAGGATCTTGGGCCTCTGCACGGTTCTTTATACCTGGTGCTAACATCGACCTGTAAGACTGATTTAACAATTGAGTTATTTGGTCAGTTTTGCCCCCGTGAACGCCCAAATAAGTGAAGTGTGCGGTGTTTCTAAGAGTGACGCCAGTAATCTGCATGTCATACTGACTCACAGTATTATTTCACTACCACAGCAGACTCCCTATTCGTGTCACTGCAAGTCACAGTGTTCTACACCACTATATAGGCTCTCTGCAGCCAGGAAATAGCTGTTTTTTTAAAGCGATTCGCCACAAATAAATTCGGATCGAACCAAATTTTTTCTGAAAATTTGGCAAACCGGCCAAATCTCTAGCTGTAATCTCACTGACCTGCAGAGTACGCTCGTCACATCATTCTTAACACATAGTAAAGGCCGTAAAAAATAAACTAAGGACAACAATGGCGGAGTGGTGTTTTCTTTCACTACACAAATAATATTTTTTTGCAGTTACACAATACATTACGTGGGACATTAAATGGTGTCATTAAAAATTACAGCTCATCCTGCAAAAACAAGCCCTCACCGGGCTGTGGATCCCAAAGATAAAAAAAAACTAGTTAGAGTCATAATGGGGGAGATTTATCAAACTGGTGTAAAGTAGAACTAGATTAGTTGCCCATAGCAATATGAAAGGTGAAATCTAATTGGTTGCTATGGGCAACTAGACCAGTTCTACTTTACACCAGAGATAAAGCTCCCCCAATTTGTTTTAAGGTTGCCAGTGTCTGCTGCTATTTTACGGCCACCTCTGTCTTCTCCTGGTCCGTGGCTGCCTGTGTCTGCTGCTCTTTTATGGCAGCCTGTGTCTGCTGCTCTTTTATGGCTGCCTGTGTCTGCTGCTTTATGGCAGCCTGTGTCTGCTGCTGCTTTATGGCAGCCTGTGTCTGCTGCTCTTTTATGGCTGCCTGTGTCTGCTGCTTTATGGCTGCCTGTGTCTGCTGCTGCTTTATGGCAGCCTGTGTCTGCTGCTGCTTTATGGCAGCCTGTGCCTGCTGCTGCTTTATGGCAGCCTGTGTCTGCTGCTCTTTTATGGCAGCCTGTGCCTGCTGCTGCTTTATGGCAGCCTGTGCCTGCTGCTGCTTTATGGCAGCCTGTGTCTGCTGCTGCTTTATGGCAGCCTGTGTCTGTTGCTCTTTTATGGCAGCCTGTATCTGCTGCTGCTGCTTTATGGCAGCCTGTGTCTGCTGCTCTTTTATGGCAGCCTGTGTCTGCTGCTGTTTTTTGGCAGCCTGTGTCTGCTGCTGCTTTATGGCAGCCTGTGTCTGCTGCTGCTTTATGGCAGCCTGTGCCTGCTGCTGCTTTATGGCAGCCTGTGCCTGCTGCTGCTTTATGGCAGCCTGTGCCTGCTGCTGCTTTATGGCAGCCTGTGCCTGCTGCTGCTTTATGGCAGCCTGTGTCTGCTGCTCTTTTATGGCAGCCTGTGTCTGCTGCTCTTTTATGGCAGCCTGTGTCTGCTGCTGCTTTATGGCAGCCTGTGTCTGCTGCTCTTTTATGGCAGCCTGTGCCTGTTGCTGCTTTATGGCAGCCTGTGTCTGCTGCTGCTTTATGGCAGCCTGTGTCTGCTGCTGCTTTATGGCTGCACGTGTCTGTTGCTTTTTTTTTTTTTATGGCCGCTTGTGTCTTCTCTATAGCATGGGTCTACAGCTATTGAATGACAGCCTGTGTCTGCTCCTGATTCAAGACTGCCTGTGTGTTTTATGGCAGCCTGTGTTGAACTGATGGATTTCTGAGGAAACAGTGTAAAATGTGCATTTTCTGCAGCCTGCACCCTATTATCATAATGTTACAGGTGTTCTCTGTTTGCTGTGCAGACAGCGCCACCCCTGTTCATGGGTTGTGTCCGGTACTGCAGCTCAGCTCCATCAAAGTAAACAGAATTCAGCTGCAATACCAAACACAACCTGAGGATGGGAGGGGGAGCCATGGTCATGTACAGACATCACAGAGGCCCCTACAAAAACTTAGTAAGGACCCGAGAGAGGTTTGTGACTAATTTCCCTCTTTATTTATTCTTGGAGGAATTTTTTTAAAATAAAAATGGAGGCAACTCAAGCAATGGTATAAAATAACGAAAAAGCACTACCTCTCTGCCGTTCCAGTGCTGTGGTCCTCCCTGTCAGTCTATGGGCTGCAGAGATGATGTACCTGCTGCAGACAAGGTAAGTATTGAACAGGTAAGGGTGGGTTCACATCTGCGTTCTGGATTCCGTTATGGCTTTCCGTTATAAAGGAAAATAACGGAATCTATAAGATGGAAGGACGGAATGCAAAACGGAAGTCTTTGAAAGGCATTCCGTTTTGACCCGTCTTAATAGAAATCTATGGGGCAGCATAACGCATCCGTCTGGTTTCTGTTATACAGAACGGAGAAAAAAGTTTTTGTTTTCTGTCTTGCATAACGGGACCCAGACGGATCCGTTATGATTCCCATAGACTTCTATTAAGCCGGATCAAAACGGAATGCCTCTAAAGGCTTCCGTTTTGACTTCCGTGTTATGGATTCCGTTATTTTCCGTAATAACGGAAAGCCATAACGGAATCCAGAACGCAGACGTGAACCCACCCTAAGTAATGTTTCTTTTGTTATTTTATGCCTTCGTCTGCTTTTGCTTTTACCCCAATTTTTTTTTTACGATCTTGGATGAGCCCCTTTAAGCCTCAGCCCCCAGCGCTATTCTGATCTGAACAGCTCGTTGGACGGTTTGTATGCAGGGGAATAAAATCCAGACCGTGGTCGGCAGCCGCCGCCGCTTGCGCATTACACGGATCCTTTTAATCTCCAGTCGTCCATTGGAGGAATAGAGATTTGATAAGCACCTGAGCAGCGGCAAAGTTCAGTCTGACAGCTCCATTTATTATATGTGAGACTCATCTGGAGTTCAAGAGCAGAAACTTTCAGCCTCCGTCCTGCTGCCGAAATCTGGAATCTGATGATTAAAAAAAAAAAAAAAAAAAGCGATTTTATGTCCCCGGAGAACGGGCGCAAAATGGATATTATAGAGAAGAGGGGGAAGGGGGGGCAGGGGAGCAATGGAGACACATGCCTGGGCCGAGCCGAGGCAGTCATTCATCTGCTCCCAGATCCTCTGACAGGGAGATTTAGCGCAGTATTTATATATATTACGCCCTCCAGTGCTCTGCTGACAAGTCAATGTCCCAGAGTAAGATGGAGGGGTCTCCGGGGGGACATTATCTACTACTAGAAAGTGGAAGCTTCTCCAGCGTTAAGTGCCCGAACCTCAGCCCCCGAGGCGGCGCTCCCTCTAAACCTCACTGATTTGTTCATCCAATTATCTTTATAAAAACGCAATCGGTAAAATGATTAGAAGAAATGGACGGATATAAATAACCCCCCGGACCAAAGAGCTTACGCTCTAATGTCGTGTGGGAGGTGACTAAGGAGAAGTTGACACATGGTAGTGGTAAACTCTACGGGGATGAGGACATCAGCTTTGTGTTGTCAGCACTGGACCAATAGGCAGTGGAAGAAGGCGGCCTGGTCTGAGGAATCAGGTTACATCACGCGGACGGCCGGATATGTGCGCACCACTTACCTGCAGTTGCCGGCGGAGGCAGTGCCATGCTCTGGGCAACGATGTACTGGACACCCTGGCATCATGTGGACGGAAACGTACCACCTACCTAAACACTGCACGGACAGGTAGCCCCCTTCATGGCAGTGGTGCCCCCTAATGGCAGTGCCCTCTTTTAGCTGGATAATGTGGTGGCCACACTTCAAAAACTGTCCAGGAATGAAGGACATGACGAAGAGATCAAGGTGACGACTTGTCAAAAAAAAAACTCCCAAGATCTGAATCCGATCATCATTTGGTCCGAGCCATGGAGGTTGCACCGAGGAACTTGCAGGATCCGCTGCTAAGGGGGCATTTACACGGACGTATCCGTTTTGCCGCCCACAAAATGTGAATCCACGAAATACGGATGCCGTCCGTGTGCATCTTGCACTTTTCGCGGACTCTATTGAGAAAAGCTTATTCATGTCAACAAAATGGACAAGAATAGGACATATTCTATCATTTGCGGACAGACGTGTGCTGTCCGTATTTTTTTTGCTGCCCCATAGAAATAAATGGGTCCGTGTCCAATCTGCAAAAAATGCGTATCAGATGCGGACTGAAAGTAAGGTCATGTGAATGCATCCTAACGTACCGGATACCATAGGCTTCATGGCTGGTCAGTGTACGCTGCAGTATAATATACCGTACATTGTTACAGGGGACACCCTGTATATACATTGTAATACGTGTTATACATAGTAGCAGTGCGGACCACACATTAGACTGTAGATAAGACACAGTGTGACTTATCAGCATTAGGCTCCACTTACATTTGGGTTGGCAGGTTCTTCTGATTAGATGGCGGCATGCCGGACCTTGTTCAGGATGGCGTCCTGTACTCCTCTTTAACTTTACTGCATCGTCCGGGACGGACCGAAACGTTGGCCACAACTATGTGCATTTTAAGGATGGAATAAAATATCTCTCTTTTCATCTGAAAATAATTTGAGTGCCATGATTTTATAGAATCTGAGTCATCACTGACATCACAATATTACAATAGTTGAGTGCCTACCATTTTCCTGTATTATGTAACATAGTAACATAGTTTATAAGGCCGAAAAAAAGACATCTGTCCATCCAGTTCGGCCTGTTACACTGGCAGGTCCAGGGGGGGGGGCAACGGGGCAATTCCCCTCCCCCCCCACCCCAAGCTGCTCAGAAGTGGGGGGCGGCAGCGGTGGGGCACAGGGAGATGAGCGCTTCCATTGCGTCATCTGCCTGTACTAGTGCGGCGGGGCAGGGGAGGGAGAGGTGTGTCCCTTCCCCTTCCTCTGATAGGCTGCAGGCACTAGGCCGGCAGCCTATCAGAGGCCGGCGCAGGCGATGCGATGACGTCATCGCGCCTCCTGAGCTGTACAGCGCGGGACACAGGCCGGAAGAGGCTGCATCGCATCCCTGACATGGAGGTAAGTATAAGTGTTTTTTTTTTTTGGATATGTACAATAGGTTTACTGGCACATGGGGGGGGGGGGGCTCTTGTTACTGGCACATGGGGGGGGGCTCTTGTTACTGGCACATGGGGGGGGCTCTTGTTACTGGCACATGGAGGGGCTCTTGTTACTGGCACATGGAGGGGCTCTTGTTACTGGCACATGGGGGGCTCTTGTTACTGGCACATGGGGGGCTCTTGTTACTGGCACATGGGGGGCTCTTGTTACTGGCACATGGGGGGGGCTCTTGTTACTGGCACATGGGGGGGGGCTCTTGTTACTGGCACATGGGGGGGGGCTCTTGTTACTGGCACATGAGGGGGGGGCTCTTGTTACTGGCACATGGGGGGGCTCTTGTTACTGGCACATGGGGGGGCTCTTGTTACTGGCACATGAAGGGGGGTGCTTATTACTGGCACATGATGGGGGGGCCTCTTGTTACTGGCACATGATGGGGGGGCCTCTTGTTACTGGCACATGATGGGGGGGCCTCTTGTTACTGGCACATGATGGGGGGGCATCTATGGGGGCACATTTTACTGGCACATGATTAAGGGCACTTCTTACTGGTACATTATTGGTGGGCACTATAGGGGCATCTACTGAGGCCACAAAGAAGGGGTATTTTATATGGGGGGATCTGTACAGTAGCATTTTATACTGGGACACATTATGGTGGCTACTATGGGGAAGGGGGAGAGGAGCACTATGGGGTCATCTACGGGGGGCACTAAGAAGGGATATTTTATACTTGCAAATTATGGGGGACATTGAGGGCATCTACTGGGGCACTATATGTGGGGCATTTTATACTGGCACATTATGGGGGGCACTAGAAGCAAGGGGGAGAGGAGCACTATGGAGGCATTTACTGGGGGCACTATATAGGGGTATTTTATACTGGCACATTATGGGGGCACTATGGGAACATTAGCTCAACTGGGGGCATTACAAGGGGGTATGTTTTGCACATTATAAGGAGAATTATTTCTACTGGAGGGCATTATGGTGGGCTTTATTACTCCCCCATGGTATGACCCCCTAGTAGCAGCACCAGCCTCTCCCTGCTCTGCTATCCCTCTGCCCCTTCTCCAAATCCTTATTATTAAATCTTTCTCATTAAGATAAAACACAACATCAACGAGCCCCCGGCCAAAGTGTGGAAGTGGCGTCCGAGATCCCCAAGGGCCAAGCCAAGTAACTAAGTTTTTATGTGAAATATGTTTGTTATACACATATAACATACACTGTGCCACACAATATACAGTATACCTCTACACTGTGCCACACAATGTACAGTATACCTCTACACTGTGCCACACAATATACAGTATACCTCTACACTGTGCCACACAATATACAGTATACCGCTACACTGTGCCACACAATGTACAGTATACCTCTACACTGTGCCACACAATATACAGTATACCTCTACACTGTGCCACACAATATACAGTATACCTCTACACTGTGCCACACAATATACAGTATACCTCTACACTGTGCCGCACAATATACAGTATACCGCTACACTGTGCCCCACAATATACAGTATACCTCTACACTGTGCCGCACAATATACAGTATACCGCTACACTGTGCCCCACAATATACAGTATACTGCTACACTGTGCCACACAATATACAGTATACCTCTACACTGTGCCACACAATATACAGTATACTGCTACACTGTGCCACACAATATACAGTATACCTCTACACTGTGCCACACAATATACAGTATACCGCTACACTGTGCCACACAATATACAGTATACCTCTACACTGTGCCACACAATGTACAGTATACCTCTACACTATGCCACACAATATACAGTATACCTCTACACTGTGCCACACAATGTACAGTATACCTCTACACTGTGCCACATAATATACAGTATACCTCTACACTGTGCCACACAATGTACAGTATACCGCTACACTATGCCCCACAATATACAGTATACCTCTACACTGTGTAGTCTGTTCTATAAGCACCCTATTGTTTTGTGGCGGCGGACAGAAAATAATCTGGAAGTGCCCCTCCCGAGACCCGGCTCTGGATCCGCCACTGGCCTGTTATCCTGCAAGTTGATCCAGAGAAGGGGGGGGGGGGAATTGTGAGGTAGAAGCCAATTTTCCCAACTTAGTGGCTCGTTCACACATTTTGCGTTCGTATACATCCGTATACGGAACCATTCATTTAAATGGGTCCGCAAAAGATGCGGACAGCACTCTGTGTGCTGTCTGCATCTGTTGCTCCGTTCCGTGGCCCCACAAAAATTATGAGTCCTGTCCTATTCTTGTCCGTTTTGCGGACAAGATTAGGCATTTCTATAATAGGCCTCCTGTTCCGTTCTGCAAATTGCAGAAGGCACACGGGCGCCATCCGTGTTTTGCGGATCCGCAATTTGCAGACGGCAAAAAAAACAGCACGGTCGTGTGAACTAGCCTTAAGGGGAAAAAATTCCTTCCCGACTTTAATCAGGCATCAGACTAACTCCCTGGATCAACGACCCCTCTCTAGTAGCTATAGCCTGTAATATTATTACACTCCAGAAATACATCCAGGCCCCTCTTGAATTCCTTTATTGTACTCACCATCACCACCTCCTCAGGCAGAGAGCTCCATAGTCTCACTGCTCTTACCGTAAAGAATCCTCTTCTATGTTTGTGTACAAACCTTCTTTCCTCCAGACGCAGAGGATGTCCCCTCGTCACAGTCACAGTCCTGGGCATACAATATACAATATACAATATACATTTGCATTGATCACTTCTTAGGCAATTCTGTCAAAATGTTACCCGTCCCAGCTCCAGCACTGGTCTACCGCTCCTCCTCATGCCGAGGCTGCTGGGGTCTCATAGCTTGTAGTGTCCACCTCCCCTAATGCCCTTAGGCTCTGTCTCAGCTCCCCTATCAGTGGAGCTACCGGCGCCTGAATACGATGTCTTGGGTAGCATTTTAAATTAAAACCCTGCCTTTTAGACCCTGCAACTTTAGATTTTGCTAGTTTCTGCTTTTGGACCCGGATTAACCTATGATGCTTATTCTGACCACGCCTTGGACTTCTGCCTGGTACTGGTGGTCGCACAGTTCTGGCTTTGGACTCCACTTCTCTCTTCACCGCTGGTTATCCTGCTGCCAACTCTTGCTTAATTATGGACTATGCTTTAACCTCTTCTACATCAACGCCGTCAGTCCAGGAATACTGTGCGTCCCCTGGGGATTCGCTGTGGGAAATCATTTACAAGCATAGACATATACCACATGTGTAACCTGTGCAGCACGGGAGAGCAATAGGTTACGGGTAGCGTTGAGCTAATCGAAGCATCCAAAGTGGACTTCGATCCGAATTTAAGGGAAAATTCAATTCGCCGATTTCCTTGTGCTTCATGTTAACAAATCAATTTTCCCTGAAATGGCGTAAAAAAAAAATACATACTCTCCTCATCAATTTGAGTGCAAAGAGGCCACCGCAGCCATCTTGATTGAAGAGCCCACGCGAAAGCTGATGTATGATGACATATCACCTCGCCACGCCGGCTAGCATGATGACGTCATCATACACAGCGCAAGATTTTGCACGGGATCTTCAGCCAAGATGGCCACGGTGGCCTCTTTGCACTCAAATGGATAAGGTGAGTATATTGTTTTTAACCTCTGCAAGGCCTCCACTTTTACATTAGATGCTGCGATCAGTGATGAACGTGGTATCTGAGGGGTTCAATGATGGGGGCTGCGCAATCATTATTCTCCATCATTGCGCCCTCTACTTACAAAGAAATGTGCTTCATGACAAATAGTTAAGGCTGCGTGCAGCCTGTAATTGTGGGAGGGGCCAGGTCCCCCTTCTTAAACCCCCTCGTCCAGCTCACATCACCGCGCCCGCCGACTCGCACTTCCTGTGACTCACGTCACTTCCGGTAAGCACGCCTCCCAGGTAAGTATCGCCGCACGCCTCCCGCCTTGTGTCTCCGGTCCGTCCGACATCAGGACCGAGGTCGGCCGCTGCCCCGCTCCCCCTCACCGCTTCCGGCCACCGCAAGCTCCCTCCACCGCCGTCATGTCGCGTCCGTCCTCTCGCGAGAGGTCGGGCGCATGCGCAGCCGGCTACCGGTCCCAGCTCCCGGCTGCCGCATTGAGCCCTGAACGCTGGCCGCTAGGGGGGGGAACAGAGGGGGAGCCCCGCCCACTGCCACGGCCGCTCCCGCCTCCCACGCTCCTGTCAGGGCCGTTCCCAGCTTGCCACACTTCCGTGCCCCCAGAGTACAGGCCAAACCAGTACATCCAAGGTGCAAACCACACTCTGGGGGTCTGATATACATAGCTGAATGCTCATCCTAAGGGTGCATTAAGTCAGCTGCCACCCGTGCCGTTTCAACCAGCCCATGGATATTATGGTGGCCAGCCTGCATTGGTGAATTCGGAGGTGGAGAAAGGGTATTGAGGTCATGACCACCACATTTGGGCGGTCAGTGATATCTGGAATGCATTAATTACCCATCACGCATAGAAGCACTGATGGGTAATTAATGGTCCGCACCCCTTCACGTATCACCTTGCTCCATCCAGTTCGCCCGTTCCTGGCTCCTGTGTTTCTACCTCCAGGCCACCCGCTCCTGCCAGGATGGCACGTGCCACAGGCTCCTCCACGCCCACTCAGGTTGGACCCGTGGCCCTCCAGGCCCGCTCACGCCCCTGCCAACCCACGGCCTTCCAGCCTGGCCCACGGGGGCTCCGGCCCTTGTTGCTCCCAATTTTCACATGTGTGTTCCTTTCCCAGGTGCCAGTAGCGTTCGTGGTCCCCGACGTGTTTTGTCTCGACTTCCTGACGTCAGGTGTAGGTCCTGCAGAAGGTCGCTGCAGGCCACTCTCGGGAATTCTCAAGCTTGAGGGTTTTCAGGTAGGTAATCCTGGGCTGCTCCCCGCAGTTCCTCTTACCTACATCCCGGGTTGCCTCCCCGGAGGCACGCAAAGGATGTTTTCTCTCTCACTTAACCTGAGACGTTCAGGTATCTTCTCTGTCCTTCTTAGCCTGAGGCGTTCTGGTGTCTTCTCTGCCCAGGTACCCTGAAGCGTTCAGGTGTTTTCTCTGTCCATCTCGGCCTGAGACAGTCAGGTGTCTTCTCTGTCCAGGTACCCTGAAGCGTTCAGGTGTCTTCTCTGTCCATCTTGGCCTGAGGCGTTCAGGTGTCTTCTCTGTCCAGGTACCCTGAAGCGTTCAGGTGTCTTCTCTGTCCATTTTGGCCTGAGGCGTTCAGGTGTCTTCTCTGTCCAGGTACCCTGAAGCGTTCAGGTGTCTTCTCTGTCCAGCTTAGCCTGAGACGTTCAGGTGTCTTCCCTGCCCGGGGTACCCTGAAGCGTTCAGGTGTCTCCCCCGTCCGCTGTCGCCTGTAGCATCAGGGTCGTTCCTGGTCTCTTTAGCTCACGGGGGCAGCCACCTTTACGGTAGTCAGCCGGTGCGTCAGGTGTCTCCCAGTTCCTACGTATCTTGCGGCACCCAGGCAACCCTGCTCACGTCCCCAACCTGAAACGTTCAGGTCACTCCTCGCCGCTCGTCCTGGAACTTCCAGGCCTCCTTCTTACCGCAGTCCTTCGACTCCGCCTCCTGGCTCCCCAGATACCCCTTCTTCCGGGTTTCATGTTGCATCCACGTCTCCCTGTTCCCGCTAGTAGCCGACACAGCGGTGTGTCCGCACGCATCAGCATTGGTTTTCAGGTCCTGCGCTCACGTCACTCCTAACTTTTCCAGTCCTCAGGGCCAGCCGGGTCGTTCCCGTCGATCCTCAGACGGTAAGGCAAGGGTGTTGATTCCACGCTCTCAGGTCTCGCAAGGTCTCTGCTATCTTCGGAGCCATGTCGCAGGTATCAGACGTCGACGACGCATTGTCCCTCCCGGGTACTTCGGTCTCCGGCCAAGGCGGCCCAGTAGCCCTCCGAAGATGGACCGTGCCAAGGCTCATCGCGGAGTTGGGCAGAAGGGGTATCAGGCACCCAGCGTCAGCCAGAAAGGCCGAGCTATACAGGCTATTGATGACCGAACCCAGCCCTCCTGAAAGAGAAGATCCACCCCCAGCCATCCAGCAGTCCTTGGTACAGCTACAGGCCTCCTTGGATTCACTCATCTCATCCGTTGCCGACATCAGGACCAGGGTGGTGGACTTGGAGTCCAGAACACCGGCGTCATCCCAGGCGGTGGTCCCCATCACCGATCCCCCTCTATATCAGCTTCCGGCTCCAGGTATGTCCAGAAGCAGACCGGACCGGGGCCCGGATTCCCGGCTTCAGCGACCTGATGTTGGATTGAGGTCTCTGCTGGCAACCGCCAAGGACCTCATGCACCGATCCCTCTCTGTCAACACGGCTCGCAATTACAGCACAGGTTGGAACCTCTTTCAAAAATTTTCCAGGGACTATCCTCAACAGGATACGGCCTTCGTTTCTTACATCATGGCTTTCATGGCCCATTGCCATGTCAACCTCAAGCTGGCACCCAGCACCATCCGTTTGTACCTAGCCGGGGCACAACATTTCTTAGTCCTACAGAATCCAGAGGTTCGCTCGGCGTTCACATCCCAAGCCGTCAAGGCCACACTCAGGGGCATTGAGAAAAGCAGTAAAGACTCAAACCCGTCCCGTCGGCCGGTCTCCGGCGAGCTATTCAGGCAGCTGTCTGCATCCCTAGATGGCAATCCTTTTGGCCCTTCCGTTAGTCTGGTCATCAAGGCCGCAATGTATCTAAGCTTCTACGGCTTCCTACGTCCAGGAGAATTCTCAGTTTCTTCCCAGAAGACGATCTTTCTGAAGAAGAAGCAGCTGTCCTGGAGCCAGGATCATCTGGTGTTAAGCCTTCCTTCCACCAAGACGTCCCAAACCGGTCCTCCCATACAGATCCGCTTCTTCAAGTCCGAAAACGCCTGGTGTCCGGTGGTGGTACTCCAACGTCTCCTTGATTCCACACCATCTCCAGATCCAGAGTCTCCTTTGCTTCCATTCCAAGGGAAACCCCTATCCACGCAACACAGTTCATCTCATACATCAGATCCCTGGTCGCAGGGTTGGGGGTGGACCCCAAAACCATATCGGGACATTCATTCCGCATCGGAGCTGCCTCAGTGGCTTCCAAGCACGGGACGCCTCCGCACGTCATTCGTCACATGGGTAGGTGGAGATCTGCCTGTTTTTCCCGGTACATCCCGGATCCGCTGACTGAAACCCGTCAGGTATTCCTTTCCTTGGTTTTGTAATACTGTTCCAACATGCATTAAACAGCAGCACTTCTCCTACCCGGTGTCTTTTTGGCCCTCTTTTAGGCAGGCCCACGTCCCGTGGCTCCAGGCACACACCAGCCACTGCTAGGGCCCCCTCCTGTCACCTTACTGACCGTGGCCGCGGCCAGGTCCGGTGCAAGGATTTTTGCCGCCCTAGGCAAGATAAAAATTGCCGCCCCCCCCCCCCCTTATCAGATGATCTGCCCATATCATGACATCACATATGTTCCACCCCTTTCTCAGCTTTTAAATTAAAAGAACTGCTATGTTTCCCTTACGGTTAATCTAGCTTCTTGTAGCTGTCCCTTTTTGCGGAACGGAATTGCGGACCCGGATCCGCAATTCCGATCCTGAAAAAAATAGAACATGTCCTATTCTTGTCCGCAATAGCGGACAAGAACAGGCATATTCTCTTAGTGCCGGCAATGTGCGGTCCGCAAAATGTGGAACGCACATTGCCGCTGTCCGTGTTTTGTGGATCCGCAAAACACACACGGATGTGTGAATGGACCCTAAATGTGAGGTAAATTAGTTTCCAATGTAGTATTAATAACTAAACAATTACATAATAAACATATTGCATTGTCTACTTACCACCAGGACAACAGGATGATCTGGTCTCTGGCTGCAGTCTGGCTCTTGGTCTGGCTCTGGAGACTCCCTTGTCACTCTCTTCTCCCGTCCTCCTTCCCTCCCTCCCTCGCTCGTCACTCTCTTCTCCCCCCTCCTCCCTTGTCACTCTGCCCCCCCCCTCCCTTGTCACTCTCCCCCCCTCCCTCCCTTGTCACTCTCTTCTCCCCCCCTTGTCACTCTCTTCTCCCCCCCCTCCCTCCCTTGTCACTCTCTTCTCCCCCCCTACCTCCCTTGTCACTCTCTTCTCCCCCCCTTGTCACTCTCTTCTCCCCCCCTCCCTCCCTTGTCACTCTCTTCTCCCCCCCCTCCCTCCCTTGTCACTCTCTTCTCCCCCCTCCCTCCCTTGTCACTCTCTTCTCCCCCCTCCCTCCCTTGTCACTCCCCCCCCCCTATTTGTCACTCTCCCCCCCCCCTCCTTGTCACTCTCATTCTACCCCCCCTGTCACTCTCATTCTACCCCCCCTGTCACTCTCATTCTACCCCCCCTGTCACTCTCATTCTACCCCCCTCCCTTGTCACTCTCATTCTACCCCCCTCCCTTGTCACTCTCATTCTACCCCCCCTTGTCACTCTCATTTTACACCCCCCCTCCTCCCTTGTCATTCTCATTTTACCCCCCCCCCCCCTTGTCACTCTCATTTTACCCCCCCCCCCCCTTGTCACTCTCATTTTGCACCCCCCCTTGTCACTCTCATTTTACACCCCCCTTGTCACTCTCATTTTACACCCCCCCTTGTCACTCTCATTTTACACTCCCCCCCTTGTCACTCTCATTTTGCACCCCCCCTTGTCACTGTCATTTTACACCCCCCCCTTGTTACTGTCATTTTATTTTACACCCCCCCCCCCTTGTCACTCTCATTTTACACCCCCCCTTGTCACTATCATTTTGCACCCCCCCTTGTCACTATCATTTTGCACCCCCCCTTGTCACTCTCATTTTACACTCCCCCCCCTTGTCACTCTCATTTTGCACCCCTACTTGTCACTGTCATTTTACACCCCCCCCCCTTGTTACTGTCATTTTACACCCCCCCCCCTTGTCACTGTCATTTTACACTCCCCCCCTTGTCACTCTCATTTTGCACCCCCCTGTTCACTGTCATTTTACACCCCCCTTGTCACTCTCATTTTACACTCCCCCCCCCTTGTCACTGTCATTTTGCACCCCCCCCTTGTCACTCTCATTTTGCACCCCCCCTTGTCACTCTCATTTTGCACCCCCCCTTGTCACTGTCATTTTGCACCCCCCTGTTCACTGTCATTTTACACCCCCCCCTTGTCACTCATTTTGCACCCCCCCCCTTGTCACTCTCATTTTACACTCCCCCCCTTGTCACTCTCATTTTACACTCCCCCCCCTTGTCACTCTCATTTTACACCCCCCCTTGTCACTGTCATTTTGCACCCCCCCCTTGTCACTCTCATTTTGCACCCCCCCTTGTCACTGTCATTTTACACTCCCCCCCCTTGTCACTGTCATTTTGCACCCCCCCCCTGTCACTCTCATTTTGCACCCCCCCTTGTCACTGTCATTTTACACTCCCCCCCCCTTGTCACTCTCATTTTACACTCCCCCCCTTGTCACTCTCATTTTGCACCCCCCCTTGTCACTGTCATTTTACACCCCCCCCCCCCCCCTCCTCCCTTGTCACCTCTAGTGTAGCGTGGCCGAGCTCTGTCCGGTCCGCGGTACAGGAGCATTTGTTTCTTGTACTTAGTGAGCACTTCCTGTCAGTCCGGCCGGGTACAGGAAACAAAAGCTCCTGTACCGCGGACCGGACAGAGCTCGGCCACGCTACATTAACAACAGCAGTAGCACAGGGCAGACACAGCAGGCTGCGCAGCACTGAGCCGGAGATTCTTTAGAGCGGCAAGCGCTCAGGAGGGGCAGCATGACGGGCGCCGCTGGCCGGCCAACGGAACTTGTATTACCAACTTTTTTTTTTTTTACACCGCAAAAGGGCGCCCCCTGCTAGATGGCGCCCTAGGCGACTGCCTAAGTCGCCTTACTGGTGGCGCCGGCCCTGGCCACGGCCACAAATAGTTAAGGCTGCGTGCAGCCTGTAATTGTGGGAGGGGCCAGGTCCCCCTTCTTAAACCCCCTCGTCCAGCTCACATCACCGCGCCCGCCGACTCACACTTCCCCCCCCTTTTCCCACCCCTTTCTTTCTACTCTCCCTAGGGTTGGCCCTCTTTTAGGCAGGCCCACGTCCCGTGGCTCCAGGCACACACCAGTCACTGCTAGGGCCCCCTCCTGTCACCTTACTGACCGTGGCCGCGGCCACAAAGTAAATTGTCACGAAGCGAATTTCTTTGGGAAATTCGGCAAAACAGCCGTATCGAAGTTTTCATAACTTCACTCAACACTGGTTATGGGCCAAATGCCACCTTAAAGGCACGTCCAGTTTTCTATTGTCTGTAATATTGCATGCAAGGACTATTGATGGACTGTTAGAGAGACATTAGGGGGCTGTTCTGTACAGGGGCCCGCTACTGAGTCCAGACTCTATGCCCAAATTTGGCCTGTATTAGTTGGATTACAGCTCTGTGGATCCAGGACCGTTTTCTGTATTTCTGAGGGGGCGGCATCCACACAGCAGTTATACACAGTGGGCATTACTACCATAAGGGGGGCACAGTGGGCATTACTACCATAAAGGGGGAACAGCAGGCATTACTACTACAAAGGGGGCACAGTGGGCATAAGTACCATAAGGGGGAACAAAGGGCATTACTACCATAAAGGGGCACAGAGGGCTTTTCTACTGTAAAGGGGGGACAGAGGGCATTGCTACTACAAAGGGGCAACAGAAGGAATGGCTACTGTAAAGGGGGCACATAGGGCACTGCTACTATAAAGGGGGCACAGAGGGCATTGCTACTATAAAGGGGGCACAGAGGGCACTGCTACTATAAAGGAGGCACAGAGGGCATTGCTGCTGTAAAGGGGGCACAGAGGGCATTGCTACTACCAAGGGGCGACAGAGGGAATTGTTACTGTAAAGGGGGCACAGAGGGCATTGCTACTATAAAGGGGGCACAGAGGGCATTGCTGCTATAAAGGGGGTACAGAGGGCATTGCTACTATAAAGGGGTGTTACATAGGTCTGCAGGTGATATCAATAACATTATCTGTACTTGTACCACCCCAGATGTGGCAGAACATTCTCAGAGTTCGGTGGCTACTTGGCTTTCATGCTATTTTTTTAATGGGGGGGGATTAAAAATTTTGCCTCAGGCAGCAGAAGAGCTAGAATCGTCCCTGTGTGGACCCAGTGAGCAGAACCCAGCACTGCAGTAGTATGACACAAACTTACATGAACCAAGATAGAACCCTATTATAAATCTGTGGGGTCAGTTGGACATCTTTAGGCTTCTTTCACATTAGTGTTAGGCCTCTTTCACACGGGCGTCACGCTTTGGCTCAGGATGCGTCCCGGGTGCATTGAGGCAAACCCGCTCGAGTAGGTACGCAATTTCAGTCAGTTTTGACTGCGATTGCGTTCCGTTGTTCAGTTTGTATCGCGCGGGTGCAATGCGTTTTGCACGCGCGTGATAAAAAACTGAATGTTGTACCCAGACCCGAACTTCTTCACTGAAGTTCAGGTTTGGGTTAAGTTGTTGTGTAGATTGTATTATTTTCCCTTATAACATGGTTATAAGGGAAAATAATAGCATTCTTAATACAGAATGCTAAGTAAATTAGGGATGGAGGGGTTAAAAAAATCCACTTGTTCGCACAGTCCGGCTTCTCTTCTGTCTTCTTTGAGGAATAGGACCTGTGGTGACCTAACTGCGCTCATAACATGGTCCATCACCATGGTGATGGATCATGTGATGGACCATGTGGTGAGCGCAGTGACATCACCACAGGTCCTATTCCTCAAAGAAGAAGACAGAAGAGAAGCCGGACTGTGCGAACAAGTGGATTAAGGTAGTTAAATTATTTTTACTTTTTTTTTAACCCCTCCAGCGCTATTGTACTATGCATTCTGTATTAAGAATGCTATTATTTTTCCTTATAACCATGTTATAAGGGAAAATAACAATGATCGGGTCCCCATCCCGATCATCTCCTAGCAACCATGCGTGAAAATCGCACCACATCCGCACTTGCTTGCGGATGCTTGCGATTTTCACGCAGCCCCATTAACTTCTATGGGGCCTGTGTTGCGTGAAAAACGCACAAAATGGAGCTTGCTGCGTGAATATCACCACTCATGTGCACAGCCTCATAGAAATGAATGGGTCCGGATTCAGTGCGGGTGCAATGCGTTCACCTAATGCATTGCACTCGCGCGGAAATCTCGCCCGTGTGAAAGAGGCCTTAGGATTGTCCGGTAGGGGAACAGCCTGCCGGATCCGTACTAAGCTAACAGACGTGCGCTGCCGGAAGTCCGCCCCGGCCCTATTCACTATAGTGGAGACGGGCGGGAGATGCGGCCTCAGCACGACAAACATGCCGAGAGGCGGCCGGACAAAAACCGCAGCACACTAGTGAATGGGGCTGGGGTGGACTTCCGGCAGCACACGTGTGTAAACATTAGTATGGATTGGGCAGGCTGTTCCCCTGCCGGACAAGCCTAACGCGAGTATGACAAAAGCCTTAGGTTGTGTAAGTGACTTACATTGTAGTATAATATACATGGTTACAGTATAGATGATACACATTGTAATACAAAGTGCAAAGATTTTAGGCAGGTGTGGTAAAAAGGTTTCAAAAACAAAAGTGTTAATAGTTTATTTTTATCAATAAACAAAATGCAAAGTGAATGAAGAAAAGAGAAATCTAAGTCCAATCAATATCTAATGAGACCACCCTTTGCCTTCAAATGAACATCAGTTCTTCTAGGTAGACCTGCACACAGATTTTGGAGGAGCATGGCATGGAGATTGCTCCAAACATCTTGGAGAACTAAACACAGATCTGATCTTTTGTGGATGTAGGCTTGCTCAAATCCTTCTGTCTCTTCAAGTAATCCCAGACAGACTTGTCCGTTCTGTACTCATACCGGAGAGCTTTCCGTCCTGGGATGCGGAGCAAAACGGATCTGTCATGACCCACAATGCAAGTCAATGGAGACGGATCCGTTTTCTCTGACACAATAGAAAACGGATCTGTCCCCCATTGACTTTCAATGGAGTTCATGACTGATTTGTCTTGGGTATGTTACAGATAATACAACCGGATCCGCTCATAACGGATGCAGACGGTCGTATTATCAGTAACAGAAGCGTTTTTGCTAAACCCTGCCGGATCCAATAACAACGCTGGTGTGAAAGTAGCCTTACATTGTTACAGTACAGATGATACACATTGTGATACAATTCGGATTGTTCTACATTGTAGCACTGTAAGTGACATACATCGTACTGTGTGCTCCGCAGTGATCCCCATTCCAGTAGATGTTCCTGGCCCATTGCATCCCGTGTATGAATCCTCTGCGGTGACGGCTTCTCTAATGTGTTCTGCTCCAGCCTCGGAGAATACGTTCTTCATTATCTTGTCGTTAACTTCATCTCTACAAGCTGTGTTATGGCAGCAGGTTCAGAGAATTAAGTCTATGAGCGGAGCACATCTTGTATTTATATATAAACCTGTTGTAGCCCGGAGAGCTCGGGATTATTGTGTGGCAGGAGGGTGGGGGGTGAAATCCTACCCCGAGACCTCTGCGGTAATTCTGTCAAAGAGAAATACGTCTGTGAATCCTACAATGCCGACTATTGGAATATAATGTAAATGAGATATGTAGAGCGCTAAGCCTAAAGTTCTCCTTTTATTACTGAGGAGCGGCTGATATCAGTCACACATACTGTATGGATGGAAAAGTCTCTGGGGGGTCTCAGCGCTGGAGATATGTCCCATAAAGTTGTCATCATGGGGGGCAGGAAGGTTTCTACTCTTCATGTCATTCATCTCATTGGAAAACATTACAATCAGCCTTTCCCCAGACTGACATGGCTGATAAGTTTGGGTTTCCGTATAGCAGCGCGTGGCGGGGTTACACTGCAGCTATTTGCCGCAGTTTCTCATCAAGTACAGGCACAACACAGAGAAAAGTGCAGCAAGCGCCCATGAGGTTTTGTGGGTGAAACGGTTGTTTCCCTGCAAACTTAAAGGGGTCCTCTCACTTCAGCAAATGGCATTTATCGTGTAGAGGAAGTTAATATAAGGCACTTACTAATGTATTGTGATTGTCCATATTGCCTGCTTTGCTGGCTGGATTCATTTGTTACCATCACCTTATACACGGCTCGTTTTCAGGGGTTGCGACCACCCTGCAATCCATCAGCGGTGGTCGTGCTTGCACACTATAAGAAAAAGTGACTGTGACAGCTCACATAGGCAACCACTTTTTTCCTATAGTGTGCAAGTACGACCGCCGCTGATGGATTGCAGGGTGGTCGCAACCCCTGGAAACGAGCCGTGTATAAGGTGATGGTAACAAATGAATCCAGCCAGCAAAGCAGGCAATATGGACGATCACAATACATTAGTAAGTGCCTTGTAGTAACATTGCCTACATTGCTAAAGTGAGGCAACCCCTTTAGGCCTCTTTCACACGAGCGAGTTTTCCACGTGGATGCAAATATGCGTGACAGATTTCAATGGGTCCGCATCAGTATGTCCGTTCCGTAGCCCTGCAAAAAAAAATAGAACATGTCCTATTCTTGTCCGTTATAGACATTGTTACAATGGATCCACAAAAAAAAAAAAAACGGATGGCATACGGATGTCATCCGTTTTTTGGGGCGGACCGCAAAACACATACGGTCGTGTGCATGTAGCCTTAATCTGAAGTTTTGAATGAAGCGACTCTGTATGTAACATCTGTAGCTTGCTTCGCCCATCACTGATGTCTAGTGGGGTGCAAAAAGTGTCTAAAACGCATAATACATCTAAAAAAGCACAACAGGTATGCCAATTTTTTCAGTATGTCAAATGTTCTTTCTGGTGCGTGTGCGCTGGTGCTATCAATCTGCCAAAGGGTATCAGTTTTGCTGGTAGTGTACTTCAGTAAGAGCATGCACATGGCATCACCAGCATTTATCTTTGCAGGATATAAGTCTGTTGCTCTTCTTCCAGCTTCCCTTTTGCAGGGAGGGCTACCTGAAGTTACATGCTGCCTGTAGATTCTGCAGCATTTTTTTTATGGTGACAGGTTCCCTTTAAAGCAGGGTTTCTCAACTCCTGTTCTCGGGACCCACCTACCGGTCAGGATTTGAGAATATCCCACAGAATGAATACCTGTGGTAAGTCATGATTCATGGACACTAATTATATCTGCAACTTCCGACAGCGGCAAAGGGTCCCTTTAAGAAATATTTGTGACGCCAGTTGCAGTGAAGCAACAATGGGACAGAGTCCCTTTAAGAAATGGTGTTGGTGGTGGTACCCAGGTGTAGGAATGGCTGAGTGATATAAGGTGGCCTAAAATGTTTCTTAATGTTTGTGTCACGGTGCTCCTACCTGGATACACTGGACCCCAGGCGTTGTCTTTAGACCGTGTGATGAAGTTGAAAAGTAGCTTTACTTTCAATAAAAGTTTCTCCAAACGATTTACACACTTTTTCTTGGTTCCAGCAGGCTTTAGCATTAAAACTGTGGCAGGCAAACTCCTCTCTGCTACATATGATGCTCTCTAGTTCTGCTGTACTGACAGGCTTACATAGAGTCTCTGCTTCTGCAGGATGCTGCAGCTTCTCTCTTGGTAGTCTGTCTCTAAGTAGTACCAGGGAACTCTACTTCCTGGCTTCTGAGGCTTCAGGCTGTGGCCGCTATAGCCAGCAGAGCTGAAGGTGCTCTAGCTGGCTTGCTTCCCTTAGTACGGCGACGTGCCCAGCCTATGCTTCCTTCTCCTAGCAGAGGGTAAGCTAGACTGAACTCTAACTAACTAGTCTCCCCCCTCCTTAGAGGGAGAGTTAGAATGGAAAGAAGGGTTCCATTCTTTCTAACTGTAGCTCTGCCATGCTTGCTGCCACCTACTGGTGAACCAGGTACATTACATGATAACATAAACAGTTGCAAAATAGGAAATGCACATTGTTTGGACCTGAAATAAATACATATGATGACATGAGGTTAGACCAATAAAGACAGTAGCGGGGTGCAGAAGTGGTAATGCCACTCTGGGGCGTTACATATCACCTGCTCAATACTAAGGAAATCCTGAAAACATGACTAGTAGGTGGGTCCTGAGGACCGGAGTTGAGAAACCCTGCTTTAAAGCTTTAAGAGTAGATGAGGCAGGCAGATGGGGACCCAAATTAATTACCGTGGCACACCCATTGCAATAGATATGCTGCATCTTGATAGACCAGGGATGCTCAACCTGTGGCCCTCCAGCTGTTGCAAAACTACAACTCCAAGCATACCCTAATAGCTGTAGTCTGCCCAGGCAAGCTGGGAGTTGTGGTTTTGCAACAGCTGGAGGGCCGCAGGTTGGGCATCCCTTTGATAGATGAGACCACTTTAGACCAGTATTTTGCACCTTAATTGCGAAAATCGTGATGCATGTCATTAATATAGTTGACACGTTTTAGAAAAAATGCCTAGTAAGGTGCAAAAAATACCTAAAACACTTAACACATCTGATGTACAACGGGTATGGCAATTTTTTTTCTTGCACAATTTGCATGAGAATTCTGGTGCATGTGCCCTGGTGCTATCAATCTGCCAGAGGGTATCAGTTTTGCTGGTAGTGTACATCAGTAAGAGCATGCACATGGTATAACCAGCATTTATCTTTACAGGATATATGTCTGTTACTCTTCTTCCAGCTTCCCTTTTGCAGGGAGGGCTACCTGAAGTTACCTCCTGCTCTATAAGCTGCTGCCCGCAGATTGCACGCCATTTTCATGGTGACAGCTTCCCTTTTGCAGGGTGGGCTACCTGAAGTTACTCGGCAACCATTTGGCCTCTTTCACACGAGCGTGTCTGGATAAGGTCCGGATGCATTGCGGCAAACCCGCGCGAGTAGGTACGATATTGCAGTCAGTTTTGACTGCGATTGCGTTCCGTTGTTCAGTTTTTATCGCGCGGGCTAAAAAACTGAATGTGGTACCCAGACCCGAACTTCTTCATAGAAGTTCAGGTTTGGGTTCCAGGTTGTGTAGATTGTATTATTTCCCCTTATAACATGGTTATAAGGGAAAATAATAGCATTCTGAATACAGAATGCATAGTAAAATAGGGATGGAGGGGTTAAAAAAAAAAAAAAAAATTTAACTCACCTTAATCCACTTGTTCGCGCAGCCGGCATCTCTTCTGTCTTATTCTGTGAGGAATAGGACCTTTGATGACGTCACTGCGCTCATCACATGGTCCGTCACATGATGTTTTACCATGGTGATGGATCATGTGATGAACGTAGTGACGTCATCAAAGGTCCTATTCCTCACAGAATAAGACAGAAGAGATGCCGGCTGCGCGAACAAGTGGATTAAGGGGAGTTCAATTTTTTATTTTATTTTTTAACCCCTCCAGCCCTATTGTATTCAGAATGCTATTATTTTCGCTTATAATCATGTTATGAGGGAAAATAATAATGATCGGGTCTCCATCCCGATCGCCACCTAGCAACTGTGTGTGAAAATCGCACCGCATCCGCACTTGCTTGCGATTTTCACGGAACCCCATTCATTTCTATGGGGCCTGCGTAACGTGAAAAACGCACAAAGAGGAGCATGCTGCGATTTTCACGCAACGCACAAGTGATGCGTGAAAATCACCGCTCATGTGCACAGCCCCATAAAAATAAATGGGTCCGGATTCAGTGCGGGTGCAATGCGTTCACCTCACGCATCGCACCCGCGCGCAAATCTCGCCCGTGTGAAAGAGGCCTTTCTCTTTCTATCTCCTTGACTACAATGTAGCAGTTTTCTATTTAGTAAACACAGCAACTTCTGTCTGCTGTACAGTAGACTGCCTCTCCATGCTTCACAGGTGTATTCTGGAGTTCCTCCAACTCGGGCAATAGAAAATAGTGCAAACTGAGGGGAGAAAAGTGCAGGAACAGGAAAAATTGGGAGTGATGTACTATGTGTAGACCGGCCGGGAGCGACATATGGTATCAGATGGAGACCTAGGCTGTAATGTCAGCACATTGACCAATCTCATACTGGAAAGTAGCTGGAAATGAGCAGTAATGTGATTAGTGTAGATGCTCTATGGACCAGTAATGTGTTTCTGTATGTCATAGACTGCTCCTTCAGCATAGAGACAGCTGAGCTAATACTTAGTGACTGCTCCGTTAGCCCTTGCCATCTCTCATGTTCCAGCTGTCTAATCCACTCTCCTATAAAACCCTCTCCCTCAATGATTAGCTCTCCCTTCAGTTCGTTAATTAGTGGTGACGTCCCCTGCTTCCCGGGGAGGTTATTTTTGGGGATTCAGTTGCGTATGTTTTTTTTAATTTTTTTCCAGCCACCCATGTCAAATATGGATCTGGATGAGAGGGGCTGGTTATCAGGTACATAGGCCCAGCTTCCATCCGTGACAGCCCCCCTTCTCTATAGATGAAGCATATGACTCATTTCTTCAGTCGGATTTAAATATACAATGTCAGATCTATAAAGCCGAGGGATCAACCTATAGTCGAGCAATGATGTCAATGTAGCAATGGGAAGATAAAACCGCTCTTGCCTTAAAGGAGAAGCTTCACTTTGATGATAATCCTTTTAATGCTGTGTCCACGTTTGGCTGCAGATCAACCTTTACATGTTCTACATATGTGCTGGAGGGTTTCATCTTGGTAAGAAAGCGATGCCTTCCGTAGCCTGAAAGGCACCGGAATGAACAGGATTCTCAACCTGCACTGATCCCTTTATAGGGGGAGAATGTATTATACAGGAGGAGGACGTCGGTGAGGAGGTCATAGTCAGTGCTTAGAGGTAAAAACTCTACAAAGTGTCCCATCTACAGGTCACAGATCCCTCTGCGTTACAGTCAATGACTAGATAATTGTGCAAAGTAATTCAGAGCCGCCATGCGGTCTGCTAAAACGGTAAAGAACAATCCAGCTTTCATGTTTTCAAGCAAATTTATTATCCGGCCATGCAATCCGCACAAACGTGTGACACTTCAGCCATCACATAATGAACCTTTATCAAACTCAGGCAAAGGAGGTGAAGAATGATGTTCTTTAAAGGCTATGGACAACTTTGACATTTTTTTGTTACTTTAAAGGGGTTGTCCCAGGAAAAATATTCTACAGTTTCCAAACCAGCACCTGGATCTGAATACCATATTTTTCGCCTGATAAAACGCACCTAGGTTTGAGAGGAGGGCAATAAGAAAAAAATATTTTTCATTACACCTCAGGTCAGACCACCAATCAGACCCCCAATGTTAATCAGACCTCAGCTAACAGCCCCAAAAAGACCCCCAATGTTAATAAGACCCCAGAACAGACCCCCCAATCAGACCTCAACTCAGACCCCAATGTGAATGACCCCGTCAGATCTCAGATAAGAGCCCCATGCCTCTCATCAGCCCCCATTGCCTCATATCAGCTCCCAGCAGCCCCCATGGCCTCATGCTTAGGGCTCATTCAGACGGCCGTATGCTGTCCGCAAAAATACTGAATGCTATCCGTTTTTTTGCGGATCCGCAAAAAAAATGAAACATGTCCTATACTTGTCCGTGAAAATCAGGACATGGCCCCATTGAAGTCTATGGGTCCGCAAAAATACTGAATGCTATCCGTTTTTTTGCAGATCCGTTTTTTGCGGATCCGCAAAAAAACGGATAGCATTCAGTATTTTTGCGGACAGCATACGGCCGTCTGAATGAGCCCTTAATAAAATGAAAAAAAAAAAAACTTACCTCTCCTGCTCCGGAGACGCCGCTGCTGCACACCGCCAGCGCTCTTCTTCCTTCTCCTCCGTCGGCTGTGATCTGACGGGCACAGCGGTGAGGTCACAGAGTGGCACAGCACAGGAAGCGGTGAGTACAGAGCCTTCACCGCTTCCTGGTCCTCCGGTACTAATGGAAGCGCTCATTAGTATTCACCCCATAAGACACTGGGGAATTTCCCCCCCCCCCCCCACTTTTGGGAGGAAAAAATCTGTCTTATGGGGCGAAAAAGATAAAATATTTCTTAGTTTTTTTTTTGTCCGGCTCCCAGAGATAGCCACACATGCTTCGTTTCATCCTTCAACCGCCTCCTGAGCTGTGATAGGTAGAGAGCTTCAACCGCCTCCTTTCGTCCTCCATTCAGGCGGTCTTCCCAGCCCCCCTTCTTTATCGGGCTCTCCAGTGCCTGAAGATAGCCCATCTTCGCAGGGGGGGCCTCGTATTCAGATATGGTGTCACTGGATGTGGAGACACGGGACGAGTTGACGTGGTGGATCCACAATCTGTCAGCCTGGAACGGCAGGGCCATCTTCGGGTCCCAACAGGATCTCACGGTGGACTCCGATGCCAGCCTCCTCGGCTGGGGAGCCCACTGCAATGGGGTATCCTCAGGAAGTCTGTGGTCATTGGAGGAGTCAGGCCTCCATATCAATGCCCTCGAACTGCTGGCCGGCTCATTTGCAATCCGGAGTTTCACGAACAACACCGTGGATGCTTGCATACGACTCCGCATGGACAACGCGTTCGCAGTACGTTATGTCAACCACATGGGCGGCACTCGTTCCGCGTTGCTTGCTCGATTGGCGAAGGATTTTTGGAATTAATGTTTTTCCAGGAATCTGCTCGTCCACGCACACTATCTCCCCGGACTACTCAATACCCAGGCGGACTGGAGTTCTCGCCACTGGTCGGACAGCAGCGACTGAAAGGTCAAGGTGGAGGTATTCTCCGCTCTATCTTCTCTTTGGGTCCCTTTGCCATCGACCTCTTTGCTTCCCGGCTCAACGCCCAACTCCCGCTCTTTTACAGCTGGCGCCTGGATCCCGCGGCGGAGGCTGTGGATGCGTTTCTCCAGGACTGGTCCACCTCGCTGCTTTATGCGTTCCCTCCGTTTGCCCTCATTCTCAGAGTCCTTCTTTAAGTCAGATGCCAAGGCGTCGAACTGGTTCTGCTGACCCCGTTTTGGAGGTCTCAGGTGTGGTTTCCCCAACTTCTGGACAGTGGATATCCCCAGGCTGTTGCCGGCCCTTCCGGATCTCTTGTCGGGACCCCTCGGTCAGTGTCACCCCCTTCTTCTGGAGGGCTCATTACCTTTGTTAGCTTGGAGGATCTAAGGGACCCCTGGGATTTCCAGGGACTTCCGATCTCGACTCGACGCTTATTGGTTAACGCTTGGGCCCCCGGCACTAGACGCTCATATAGGTCCGCATCTAAGGCTTGGGCTAGTTGGTGCGTGGGACGGGACTTGGATCCCGTTTCAGCCCCTGTGACGGCCATTCTTCAATTCTTGACGTCCTTATTCGAGGCCGGTCGGGCTTATCGCACCATCAATGTTTACAGATCAGCCATATCCTCGGCTCACCAAGGTTTCAACGGCTGCCCTGCTGGGCAACACCTTTTGGTGTGCCGTCTGCTTAAGGGTTTTCGCCTTGCGCGTCCTCCTAGGCCCAGGTATGCGGCTACCTGGGATGTCTCCTGCATTCTGACTCTTTTTTCCTCGCGGATCTCTCCCTGCCCAACTGTCGGCTAAGTTGGTGTCCCTTTTGTGTCTGGTGTCCTGCAAACAGGTCTCCGACGTGCAGGCCTTGGATTTTTCCGCCAGGTCTTTTACCCCAGAAGGGGTGACCTTTCAGATCACTAGGCGCACCAAGACTGCGTCTCGTTTGGTCTCTTACCCGAGTTTCCCGGCTAGGCCTGCCTTGTGTCCGGTTTCCTGCCTGCACAAATATGAGGCAAAGACGGCGGTCTACCGATCTTCTGCCTCTCCCAATCTTTTTCTCTCGCATCGCCCTCCTTTTGCTCCGGTGTCTAGCGCCACCTTGGCGCGCTGGGTCAAATGGGTACTGTCGCTTGCTGGGGTGGACACTTCCATCTTTACCGCACATTCCACCCGTAGTGCTTCCAGCACTTCTATGATGGTTTTGGGAGCACGCTTGCAAGACATCTTGAAAGCGTCCGACTGGTCGGTGAATCCACCTTTCGCCCGTCACCTCATGTTTTCTCCACGGTAGTCATGCAGCTTTGAACTTGCAATACGAAGCCTCCGTGTCTGCCATAAAATTGTGGATTTTACTAGTTTCACGACGTAAAGTCATGATTTTATTAAAGACACGGAGGCGAGTATTGACCCCCCCGGTTTGCAACTCCCACTCATGCTTCCTCCTGGGGTATGGTAAGTATGGGATCTCAGGGGAAATGGTTGATCTTATCTTCTGTTGTATTTGCATATGTTTTCCAGCTATTCAGGATGTGCTCTCCCATGTTTAGGCTCCATTCACATGTCCGCAAATGGGTCCGCATTCGTTCCGCAATTTTGCGGAACAGGTGCGGACCCATTCATTTTCTATGGGGACGGAATGGATGCGGACAGCACACAGTGTGCTGTCAGCATCCGCATTTGCGGAGCGCGGCCCCGATCTTCAGGTCCGCAGCTCCGCAAAAGATAGAACATGTCCTATTCTTGTCCGCAGCTTGCGGGTGCCGGGCGGGTGTGTTGCGGATCCGCAATTTGCAGGTCCGCAACAGACCACGGACGTGTGAATGGAGCCTTAGTAGGGCGGCATTGATTTAGCATATTTTCTTCTCCTTCCCTTTTAGGTTGATTCTTCAATGATCCGACTGTCCGGATTTCCGTTCGTTCTATCCGTGCGCTGATGGGCCTGCAGTTCTGAAGTTGCACTGGTGTGCTTCAGGTTCCAGTTTCGTTTGGTTCGAGTTCCTGTGGGGTGTTCGTTTCAGAGTCCCGCGGCTCCAGTTCGTTGTCGGCCTGTTTGCATGGCGTGATTACAAAAAAGAGGAGGATTGCTAGGAGTAGCTGGTTATTATACCGGCTATATCAGGGTCAGTGGCCTGTTGTCTTGGTCACTAGTTTTCTCTTCCTGTTTTGTGTTTTGCTGCTAATTTTCAGTAAAGAAAGAGATTGCAATACTCGCCTCCGTGTCTAAAATCATGACTTTACATCGTGAAACTAGTAAAATCCACCATTTCTTTACATTAGTCATGGGATAGCCCCTTTAAAGGGAACCTGTCATCAACTTTATGCTGACCTCACTGAGGGCAGCATAAATTAGTGACAGAAATGCTGATTTCAGCGGTGTGTCAATCATGAGCTAAAAGTAAGTGGTTGCCGAGAACCAGCATCATAATCATTGCAGCACAGGCCTTGAAAAGAGTCACATCTACCTGAGAAGAGTCCTGGTTATTCCTAATCTCCTGCTCTCTCACCATCTGCTGATGATTGACAGTTCTCTCCTAGAGAGAAATGGAGAAAACTAGGTAGAAGACTGTCAGTCATCAGCAGGTGGGCAGGAGAGCAGGAGATTATGAATAACCAGGACTCTTCTCAGGTGGCCGTGACTTTTTTGTGATGTTGGTTCTCGGCAACCACTTACTTTTAACTTATAAATGACAGACCGCTGAAATCAACCCACCTGTCTCTACTTTATGCTGCTGTTAGTATGGGCAGCATAAAGTTGATGACAGGTTCCCATTAAGTACAAAAGAAAAAGCTGTTGTTTACATTCTTTATTCATTCTCAGACCCCCTGATATTCAGTTTGCAGTTCGCTCCTAGTTTCAGACATTTCTCATGTGGACGCATCTTTCCCAGTAATACATGCTGGATCTGTGTGTCTAGGATGATGCTGTCTTCCCCTGCAAACTGCCTTGGATTTATCAGATTCAGCAGCTCCAGCAGCTAGATGAAGGACTTACACACACTGTGCAGAAGAAAAAGGGTAGGACAATTTTTTATGAAAACTATTCTACTAATTTTGTATTAAGGTTGGGCCCAGTGGCGTACATACAGGGGTCGCAGGGGTCGCAGTTGCGACTGGGCCCGGCACTCCAGGGGCCAGGGGCCCGGCCGCCTGTGGACCCCCATGGCCCCTGCAGTCAGTGTTCCCTTCCATCTAACTAAGCTGCGCAGGTGGGCGGCAGCGCAGCCATATCGCGCCGCTCAAGCTGCTTGCAAAATGCGAGCGCCCAACAGTCAGTGAGTGGGTGTGTCAAAAACATGTCCGTCATGCGCCTCCTGCCCCGTCTGCCTGCTCCTCCCACTTTATGAATGAAGCAGGCGGGGCAGGAGGCGCATGATGGAGGGAGAGATGTCACGCACAGGCAGCACAGCAGCAGCAGGGCGGGGAGCGGCGCTCTAGGTCGGCTGCCCACTGCCGGCCATGTGAGGAGTGGGAGTGGTGAAGTGGCCGCCGCTCAGGAGACTTGTGTAGCAGCAGTTGCGGTGCGGTTGGGGCTTGTCTTCCTGGCTCGTGGACCCCCTGCAATGCATGGCCCATGTGCCCGCCCCGCTGCCCTGACAGCCGCTCAGTCCGCTCTGCATCTCAGCAGCAGCAGCAGAAGAAGCGTGGGGAGGAGCTGGGCCATGACCGTGGTGGAGCAAAATGTCCTGCAGCAGAACTCCCAGAAGGTAGGAGCTGCCCCTGGTCCCCACCTCCTCCCTCCCCACTGATACATTACTAGAAGGCACTTATAGGGATATCTATGGAGGGCACTGTTGTGGGGGAATCAGTGGAGGCCACTGTTATGGGGGGGATCTGTGGAGGGCACTTATAGGGATATCTGTGGAAGGCATATGTGTCATCCACAGATATCCCCATAACAGTGTCATCCACAGATATCCCCATAACAGTGTCATCCACAGATATCCCCCATAAGTGCCCTCCACAGATCCCCCATAACAGTGTGTAATCCACAGATCCCTCCATAACAGTGTCATCCACAGATCCCAATAACAGTGTGTCATCCACAGATCCCCCATAACAGTGTGTCATCCACAGATCCCCCATAACAGTGTGTCATCCACAGATCCCCCATAACAGTGTGTCATCCACAGATCCCCCATAACAGTGTGTCATCCACAGATGGCAGTACAGCAGGATTGCCATCCAAAATCGGCCTGTCCCGCACAAAGCGGTACTGTTGGGAGGCATGTTGGGTGAATGGTAGGAGAGGTAGTGGGGGGGTGGAGGCAGGTTGGGGTGGGAGGGGGCGGCGGCGGGTTGGGGGATGGACGGCGAGGGGGCCCCATGGATCAGTTTTGCCCCGGGGCCCCATGGATTGTGTGTACGCCAATGGTTGGGTGAATGGTAGGGGAGGTAGTGGGGGGGGGGGAGGCAGGTTGCGGTGGGGGGCGGCTGCGGCGGGACTGGGAGATGGACGGGGGGGCCCCATGGATCAGTTTTGCACCGGGGCCCCATGGATTGTGTGTACGCCACTGGTTGGGCCCCTGTCCCTGCTTCTATTACTTACAGTGTGGTACAGCCACTACTATTTTAATCTGCTAAGTGTTCTTCAATCATACAAATGTTTGGTTGTGGTGTCATTGGAAACCCCCACATGTCCACCCCAACAGAAAATGTAAAGAAAATGCCAGCTACAGGAGAAGCCTTAGGTGCAGACTGAAAATGAATGATATTTACCGTAGTATATAATCTCAGAGCTGTTGTGTAATGTGTACTGGCTCTGATACAATAGTCCTAAACTATGTTATATGGTATAAGAGTCTGAGATAATAACCCAGTGCTTTGCAACAATGTATCAGAGCTATGAGATAATCTGTGTGGGGAATTTATCATTAGGAGAATATTTGAAGTCAGTTTTGCATCAGTCTGTGTTGGAGAACTTTGTGCCACATTTATCAGATGTTGCATGTTGTTTGATAAATTTGTCTTGCCATTAAACCTAACACTTTTATGTCTAGAGAAGCTCCTCCAGTTTTCCTACTCCACCCTCCTCCTGGAGTGAGATTGCGACTTATTTGCGACTTTTTAAAAAAGTCTCAATGATAAATCTGGAATGAAGCTCATTAACATAGCTAACCACGCCCACTTTTCCATTCATATTACAAAACTGGGGTGAGTGGTGTACACATGCAAAGAGTCGCAACATTTTGCGCAAGGGAGTGTAAAAAGTCGCACACTTTTTTTGAGCAATCACAAAAATTATGCGCAAGCGAGTGCAAAAAAAGTCACAAAAGCCCTACTTTGTGGCTTTTTGATGCCAGAATTCTGGAGTGAAGGTATGATAAATCAGGGCTGTGCACATTGCTTTGTAATACTGCATCAGAGCTATGCACTAAGAACCCAGAGCTATGCAATAATATATCCGAGGTATGAGAAGGCAGGAAGGGCTCAAACCCACATGCATTCGTGCATATATACAGGGGAGCAGATCCTGCACTTGTGGCCCGTTGCTAATGGCGATCCCCAGCAAAAATGCATACAGTGAGGGATGCCCGCAGCGAACCACAAGTACCACAATAGACATCCTACACAAGGTAGCAATTATGTGGATGTGATAACCAATATAACACAATATAATAACATTTTCAAAGACAGGTGCACTCTGCGGTCTTACTAAACCCTCAAACTGATGTTAAAATTGAGAGATTAGCCAACATATCCTACGGTGTAGGACATGTCTGAGCCCGAGCACCGTGCCAAGGTTTCTCAAGTAGCTCGGGTCCTAACACTCACCTACCTGTGCTGTATGGTCACTAACAGGGGCCAGTGGGCGAATTACAGGAGCGTAAGGTCTGACTCATAGCCAACTTAATAGTTACCTCCAGCATTTAGCTATGCTAGCAATGGGAGGAGGGAGGACTCTGCGAGTCCCACTCAAGACTGGCTGATATGGCCCAGGCCTCGCAGGTGCACCTAAATGTAACCTGTGGATGGAAAACAGGCAGATTTAAATTGGAGTTTATACACCTCCAGGCATCTCTGTACTGAATACAAACCAACAGAAAAAATGGCATGGTGTTAAACAGGCAGAAAGTGCTCAAACCCATATGCAGTTCTGCATGTGTATACAGGGGAGCAAATCCTGCACTTGTCAGTAAGAGGGTTTAGTAAGACCGCAGAGTGCACCTGTCTTTGCAAATGTTATTATATTGCTATGAGATAATAACCCAGAGCTGTGTAACAATATATCAGAGCTGTGAGATAATAACCCAGAGCTGTGTAATAATATATCAGAGCTGTGAGATAATAACCCAGAGCTGTGTAATAATATATCAGAGCTGTAAGATAATAACCCAGAGCTGTGTAATAATATATCAGAGCTGTAAGATAATAACCCAGAGCTGTGTAATAATATATCAGAGCTGTGAGATAATAACCCAGAGCTGTGTAATAATATATCAGAGCTGTGAGATAATAACCCAGAGCTGTGTAATAATATATCAGGCCTATGAGATTATACCCAGAGCTGTGTAATAATATATCAGAGCTGTAAGATAATAACCCAGAGCTGTGTAATAATATATCAGAGCTGTAAGATAATAACCCAGAGCTGTGTAATAATATATCAGAGCTGTAAGATAATAACCCAGAGCTGTGTAATAATATATCAGAGCTATAAGATAATAACCCAGAGCTGTGTAATAATATTTCAGAGCTGTAAGATAATAACCCAGAGCTGTGTAATAATATATCAGAGCTGTGAGATAATAACCCAGAGCTGTGTAATAATATATCAGGCCTATGAGATAATAACCCAGAGCTGTGTAATAATATATCAGGCCTATGAGATTATACCCAGAGCTGTGTAATAATATATCAGAGCTGTAAGATAATAACCCAGAGCTGTGTAATAATATATCAGAGCTATAAGATAATAACCCAGAGCTGTGTAATAATATATCAGAGCTGTAAGATAATAACCCAGAGCTGTGTAATAATATATCAGGCCTATGAGATTATACCCAGAGCTGTGTAACAATATATCAGAGCTGTAAGATAATAACCCAGAGCTGTGTAATAATATATCAGAGCTGTAAGATAATAACCCAGAGCTGTGTAATAATATATCAGAGCTGTAAGATAATAACCCAGAGCTGTGTAATATTATATCAGAGCTGTGAGATAATAACCCAGATCTGTGTAATAATATATCAGAGCTATGAGATAATAACCCAGATCTGTGTAATAATATATCTGAGCTGTAAGATAATAACCCAGAGCTGTGTAATAATATATCAGAGCTATGAGATAATAACCCAGAGCTGTGTAATAATATATCAGAGCTGTGAGATAATAACCCAGATCTGTGTAATAATATATCAGAGCTATGAGATAATAACCCAGATCTGTGTAATAATATATCTGAGCTGTAAGATAATAACCCAGAGCTGTGTAATAATATATCAGAGCTATGAGATAATAACCCAGATCTGTGTAATAATATATCAGAGCTGTAAGATAATAACCCAGAGCTGTGTAATAATATATTCGAGCTATGAGATAATAACCCAGAGCTGTGTAATAATATATCCGAGCTATGAGATAATAACCCAGAGCTGTGTAATATTATATCTGAGCTATGAGATACTAACCCAGAGCTGTGTAATAATATATCCGAGCTATGAGATAATAACCCAGAGCTGTGTAATAATATATCCGAGCTATGAGATAATAACCCAGAGCTGTGTAATATTATATCTGAGCTATGAGATACTAACCCAGAGCTGTGTAATAATATATCTGAGCTGTAAGATAATAACCTAGAGCTGTGTAATAATATATCCGAGCTATGAGATACTAACCCAGAGCTGTGTAATATTCTGTCAGGTCTCTGAGATAGTATCGCAGGGCTTTATAATATTGGATTAGGTATCTGCAGTAATAATCCACATAATCTGTATATCTTTGTATCTGCTCTCAGGCTTTTCTAGTAATATGGCAGCCATGGAGAGATAACCCAGTAGGAGTTGTAGTAAATAGTTATTGTGTTTTTTCTTCGCTCTATGAATCTTCATGCTGTACCTTCTTAATGCTATATCTCCCCCTCGCTGCACTGCCCCTGTTCTTTCCTCCAGGTGCCACCTCTCATTATCTTCCCCGTGTGTCTCCTCTGTCACTCCTGATCTGTCACTCTTCCCTGTGTGTCTCTTCTGTAGTGTTTAATCTGTGTTTCCGACGCTCTCTCCTCCTTGACTCCCACCACTCATCCCTTCTCCTTCTTTCACTTCTTCTTGTCTTATTTTGGGGTCTTTGTTTTAAATTTGCTCGGGAGGTTTTCTAGACGAGATCTGTCTCTTTTCTGCCTGCGAGCAGTTTTTTGATGGAGGGAGAAGGAGAGGAAGCATTAATTTGGAGCGAGCGGCAGGTTTTCAGGCCTCGGCTTGTATTCAGCACTAGATGATCTATTTTAG
This sequence comes from Bufo bufo, assembly GCF_905171765.1. Taxonomy (NCBI): domain Eukaryota; kingdom Metazoa; phylum Chordata; class Amphibia; order Anura; family Bufonidae; genus Bufo; species Bufo bufo. The sequence goes on along the minus strand of NC_053389.1, from coordinate 47,762,634 downwards.
GACCTGGTGGACCCTTCTAGGTACATGAGGCTCATCTTATGGCGGATGTCATTATGACCACGTCCAGCAGTCCATTGTATTATGTATGATGACAATCTCTCTGCAGTGCTGCGGAATATGTCAGCGCTATATAAAGATCCAGTATTTCTGCTGGAAAAGGAAACTTCTAGTTTATATCCAGAGGCTGAAAACCAGTTGGTTTGTTACATTGTATCCAGCCTAGACAATCCTCTGTGAGGTGGACTTTAGATTGATACTTTGTAGCAAACTGTCAATACAGAAGAGTGGGAGGGGGAAGATGGATCAAACTGCTACAAAAGGAAAAGTGGGGTATTTGCCGATGGCAACAAATCAGGTCACGGCTTTCATTTTCCAAAAGGGCCTCCGAAAAACTAAATGTGCAGCCTGATGAGTTACCAATGTATTATTGCCAACATTATAATTAGTGATCAGCAAAGTATTAAAAAATTTCATTCGGCTGCTTCGCCCAATTTTACATTGCTTTGTAAGTAGTGAGTGCCATGACAGGGACCCCCCCCCCCCCGTCATTGTACCCCTTAGATGCCGCGTTCATATCTGATTGCGGCATCTGACAATGATATTCAAGTGTCTATTTAAAAAAAAAAAATAATAGAATCATACTTACCTCATCCATTTGATAGCGAAGAGCCGGCAACCAACATCTTGATTGAAGATCTAGTGCGAATTCTGACGTGGTCCGTGATGTCGGCCGACGTGGTGACATCATACGTCACTGCGCATGGGATTTCGTGCGAGATCTTCAATCTAGTTGGTGGTGGCCAGCCCGTTGCGATAAAATGGATGGAGGAATGATTTTTTATTTTATTTGTACCGCCATTCAGGTAAAAATAGATTCTCTAGCACAAGGAAATTCGGCTTCGCAGCTAATCGAATTTTCCTTAAAGTTCGTATCGAATTCCACTTCGCTCAACACTAATTATAACTTGTAAATTTGGGGCAACTTCAGAATGATCCAAAACCACCCCGGACTTTTGGCCTGGACTTGCATAAGCCCAGTCCATTTTTGACTCAAGACAGACCAGGTTTTCTGGGACTGTCTCTGAAACTCATGGACAGTCCCTGAAAATTCAGGACTGTTGGCAACTAGGCCAGTGGCAACCACTCCACTTTTCCTTTGCACCGGTTTTGATCTATTTCCCAACAGAATGTAATCAAGGATCCAGAATTGGACATACTGGCATATAATGGGCGGTATATATCATTTATAATCTATAGATATACTCAGAGGTGTTGCTTGAATCTCCTGGCCCCCAATTCATAATACTGGTGTATTATCTGGCAGAGGGGCCGTTGGGACCCCTGTAGCATACTTACCAACATTCTTGGTCAATTCAGGGCTAGTGACGAGTGAATCGTTTTGTATGAATCGAATTTATTAAAAAATCTGACTTCATGAGCAGCGAGGGGCTGGCCACGTGTCTAAAGAGACTCCCTCTCCCCGTTGATTGAGACTGGCTCTGTGAATCTTGCTCCTCCACTGTTGCTCCTAGTAGCAGCGCAAGCGCAGAGGATCTGCTGCTGATACCTAAGCAGTACAGATGCTGTCTGTGCATGCTCCGCTCCACTTCCGAGTGTACCCAGACATGAGCAGCGCATGCACTGTCGGCATCTGCAAGCGCAGAGGCTTGAGCTGCTACTTGTCGCAGATGTGAGATTGACAGGGACAAGCGAGATGTCTGGCCCCGTAGATCAAGGGAGTGGGGGAATCCCTTGAGAAGCCCATCGCTGCTCAGAGAGGTTTATCTTTGAACTAATTCCATTCTTACAAATCGATTCGCTCATCACTATTTAGGGCATTTAGGCCCTGCCCAGCAAATGCCCCAAACCTGATGGGAATGCCCCCTTCTGAGCAGGGTTTATGTAAGGCCTCATGCACACGAACGTTTTTTTTCACGGTCCGCAAAAACAGGGTCCGTAGGTCCGTGATCCGTGACCGTTTTTTCGTCCGTGGGTCTTCCTTGATTTTTGGCGGATCCACGGACATGAAAAAAAAAGTCATTTTGGTGTCCGCCTGGCCGTGCGGAGCCAAACGGATCCGTCCTGAATTACAATGCAAGTCAATGGGGACGGATCCGTTTGAGGTTGACACAATATGGTGCCATTTCAAACGGATCCGTCCCCATTGACTTTCAATGTAAAGTCCGGAGTCCCTTTTATACCATCAGATCGGAGTTTTCTCCAATCCGATGGTATATTTTAACTTGAAGCGTCCCCATCACCATGGGAACGCCTCTATGTTAGAATATACTGTCGGATATGAGTTAGATCGTGAAACCTCATTTCCGACAGTATATTCTAACACAGAGGCGTTCCCATGGTGATGGGGACGCTTCTAGTTAGAATATACTACAAACTGTGTACATGACTGCCCCCTGCTGCCTAGCAGCATCCGATCTCTTACAGGGGGCCGTGATCAGCACAATTAACCCCTCAGGTGCCGCACCTGAAGGGGTTAATTGTACTATCATATCCCCCTGTAAGAGATCAGGGCTGCCAGGCAGCAGGGGGCAGACCCCCCCCCTCCCCAGTTTGAATATCATTGGTGGCCAGTGCGGCCCCCCCCCCTTCCTCCCTCCATTGTAATAAATCGTTGGTGGCACAGTGTGCGCCCCCCCCCCTTCCTCCCTCTATTGTAATAATTCGTTGGTGGCACAGTGTGCCCCCCCCCGCCCCCCCCCTTCCTCCCTCTATTGTAATAATTCGTTGGTGGCACAGTGTGCGCCCCCCCCCCCCCTTCCTCCCTCTATTGTAATAAATCGTTGGTGGCAATTATTGGCCCCCCTCCCTCTATAGCATTAACAACATTGGTGGCCAGTGTGCGGCCTCCCATCTTGCGCCCCCCCCCCCCCCCCCCCCCGATCATTGGTGGCAGCGGGTTACTAGCAATAGTACAAGATTCATACTTACCTGGGAGCTGTGATGTTCGTGTCCGGTCGGGAGCTCCTCCTACTGGTAAGTGACGGTTCATTTAGCAATGCGCCGCACAGACCTGTCACTGTCACTTACCAGTAGGTGGAGCTCCCGGCCGGACAAGAACATCGCAGCAGCAGGTAAGTATGACTCTTCAACTATTGTACTATTGCTAAGTAACCATGGCAACGAGGACTGTAGTAGCGTCCTGGTTGCCATGGTTACCGATCGGAGCCCCAGCGATTAAACTGGGACTCCGATCGGAACTCCGCTGCCACCAATGATGGGGGGGGGGAGATGGGAGGCCGCACACTGGCCACCAACGTTGTTAATGCTATAGAGGGAGGGGGGGGGGCAATGGGGGGCGCACACTGTGCCACCAACGATTTATTACAATAGAGGGAGGAAGGGGGGGGCGCACACTGTGCCACCAACGAATTATTACAATGGAGGGAGGGAGGGGGGGGGGGGCGCACACTGTGCCACCAACGAATTATTACAATAGAGGGAGGGGGGGGGCCGCACTGTGCCACCAATGATATTCAAACTGGGGAGGGGGGGGAGGGTCTGCCCCCTGCTGCCTGGCAGCCCTGATCTCTTACAGGGGGATATGATAGTACAATTAACCCTTTCAGGTGCCGCACCTGAAGGGGTTAATTGTGCTGATCACGGCCCCCTGTAAGAGATCGGGTGCTGCCAGGCAGCAGGGGGCAGTCTTGTACACAGTTTGTAGTGTATTCTAACTAGAAGCGTCCCCATCACCATGGGAACGCTTCTGTGTTAGAATATACTGTCGGTTCTGAGATTTCACGAAGTGAAAACTCAGCTTTGAAAAAGCTTTATGCAGACGGATCTTCGGATCCGTCTGTATAAAAACTAAACTACGGCCACGGATCACGGACACGGATGCCAATCTTGTGTGCATCCGTGTTCTTTCACGGACCCATTGACTTGAATGGGTCCGTGAACCGTTGGCCGTGAAAAAAATAGGACAGGTCATATTTTTTTCACGGCCAGGAAACACGGATCACGGATGCGGCTGCAAAACGGTGCATTTTCCGATTTTTCCACGGACCCATTGAAAGTCAATGGGTCCGCGAAAAAAAACGGAAAACGGCACAACGGCCACGGATGCACACAACGGTCGTGTGCATGAGGCCTTAGTCACACTTTCACCCTGTAAATGCGGGGCTCCCACATGCTGTAGCTCACAGGTAGCCCCTGCGGTTTGCTCTGCAGCCTGTGAAGGGGGTCACCAGCCCATGTTGATCTCAATCATCTGCTCTATAGGGGATGTAAACCCCCTTATTTACAGGCTCCGAAACATGAGGAGGTTGTGGACCACTCCTCTGTCCTACATGGGAAAGAAATATAAACTGTAGGGGAAATAGTGGGGACATGCAGGAGGGAGGGATATTGTTTATTAGCTATTTGGGCTTTTATGTGCACCTCTGGTTTATGCTCACACTATGAATAGAGATGCTGGAGCTCCGTAGCTGGCACATAACGAATGAGACCTATGAGTGATCCATGGCCAGAACTGGCACAATTTGCCATGGAACTCTTGGCTTGTGCCAGCTCTGGCAAATTGTGCCTGCTTTGGCCACAGGTCAAGCCTGCACACCCAGTAGTCCAGGGGTTCCTCGCTTCTCAGAGCGTCCACATCGGCCGTTAACCCGATGTAGTCAGACACCTGTCGGTCTAGGCGTTCCCTGAGGCTGGATCCGGAGGGCGGCTGTCGATGGGTTGGCTGCAAGGATGATCTCATATCCGAAGTGATCAACACATCTTACAAACCGCCCTCTTCTTGCAGGCGTGGTAGGATTGGTACCCGCACCTGTTTTGCTGTGGGAGGAAATTCCTCTGCCAGCGCCCGCAACAGCAGAATGCAGCATCTTTCGCAGCAAGGCCTGGAAATGCTGCATTCTGACAGCCCTCTGTGATGCTGGTAACATGTCCGCCATTTTGTGTTTGTACCGGGGGTCTAAGTACGTTGCCACCCAGTACTGGTCCTTGCCCTTTATGCTTTTTATACGGTGGTCCCTCTTCAAACACTGGAGCATGAAGACCCCAATTTGCACTAAATTGGAAGCGGTGAAGCGCACTGGCTCCTGCTCATCACCCAGGAGAATGTCGTCCTCGGTCTCCTCCCCCAGCCACGGGCAACACCAGGGATCCCCGAAAAGTTTAAAGTCAAAGCCTGCTCTTCTTGCTTATTCTCCTTCTCCCCCCCCCCCCCGCCACCATCCTCCTCTGACTCCTCTTCAGACTCCTGCTGACTTTTCTCAGATGGAGTAGCCCCCCTGGGAAGTCATCCAGCATTGCGACTTCCTCATCTTCCAGCTCCTCGACGGCTTGATCAATGACACGACGCAATGCGAGCTCCAGAAAAAAGACGTAATGTACAATGTCACTGATGGCGCCCTGGCTGCGACTGACCAGTTTGGTGATCTCATCAAATGGCCGCAGAAGTCTGTATGCGTCGCACATGAGCAGCCACTGGTGTGGTGAAAAGAAACCAAGCTCCCCAGAACCTGTCCTGCTGCAGAGTTCGTACAGGTAGTCATTAAACGGTTTCTATCACTTCGTATCACATATTTAGCTGTCAGACACTAGCGATCCGCTAGTGTCTGCTCTAACAAACCATCCTAATATAATAGGTTTTGGGGCAGCCGTTTCGCTAAAATAAGAACTTATATCTATATGCTAATGAGCCTCTAGGTGCTATGGGGGCGTCATTAGCACCTAGAGGCTCCGTCTACCTTCATAAAGTGCCGCCGCCCAGCGCATCCCTCCAGCCCGCCCATCTCCTGCTGAATGCGATCCTCCCCGTGCGCGTCTCTGTTCGGCGCATGCGCAGTGAATGTCTGACCGCTTCCCTGCTCAGACATCTCCACTGCGCCTGTTCCTTGGAGCACTATGATGTCATCGGCGCAGGCGCAGTGGAGATGTCTGAGCAGGGAAGCGGTCAGACATTAACTGCGCATGCGCCGAACAGAGACACGCACGGGGAGGATCGCATTCAGCAGGAGATGGGCGGGCTGGAGGGACGCGCTGGGGGGCGGCAGTTTATGAAGGTAGACGGAGCCTCTAGGTGCTAATGACGCCCCCATAGCACCTAGAGGCTCATTAGCATATAGATATAAGTTGTTATTTTAGCAAAACGGCTGCCCCAAAACCTATTATATTAGGATGGTTGGGCAGAGCAGACACTAGCGGATCGCTAGTGTCTGACACCTAAATATGTGATACGAAGTGATAGAAACCCTTTAACGGTACGTTGCTGCTGGAGCAGCCTATCAAGCATATACAAGGTGGAGTTCCAGTGCGTCGGGCAGTCACAAATCAGACGTCTGATGGGCAGGTGGTGTCACCGCTGAACGTCAGGATGGCGAGCCATTGCCGTGTAAGATCTTCTAAAATGGCCAGAGATTTTCCTGGCCTGCCGCAAGACGTCCTGGACCCCGGGGTATTTGGCAACGAATCGCTGCACGACTAAGTTCAGGACGTGGGCCATGCACGGCACGTGTGTCATTTTGCCCTGTTTCAGCGTGCTCAGCAGATTGGCACCGTTGTCGCACACCACTTTACCAACTGTCAAATTGAGCAGGGTTAGCCACTTATCAGCCTGCAACCGCAGAGCTAAAAGCAGTGCAGGATCGGTGTGGCTCTTGGCTTCCAGGCACAACAGCTGCAGCACAGCATGGCAACGTCTCACCTGGCACGTCGAATAGGTTCTGGGGAGCTGGGGGGGGGGTGTAGCGGAAGAGGCGGCAGCAGTGGAAAAGGAGGAGTCAGCCGAGGAGGAGACTGAGGATGGAGTAGGAGGAGGAGAAGAAGAGGCAGGCCTGCATGCAATCCGTGGCGGTAACCAAAAATCCACACGGGTGTCACAGGTTACATGCTTGATGGCAGTCAGAAGGTTCACCCAGTGGGCAGTAAAAGTTATGTACCTTCCCTGCCCGTGTTTGCTAGACCACGTGTCTGTGGTCAGATGTATCTTGGCACCTACACTGTGTGCCAGAGATATATTCACTTGCCGCTGAACGTGGCCATATATCTCTGGGATGCCCTTCTGGAAGAAATATTTTCTTCCGGGGACTTTCCATTGCAGTGTGCCAATGGCCACAAATTTTCTAAAGGCCTCCGAGTCCACCAGTTTATATGGCAGTAGTTGGCGGGCTAGCAGTTCCGGCAAACCAGCGGTCAGCCGTTCGGCAAGAGGATTATCCGGCGTCATCAACTTTTTTACGCTCGAACATTTGGGCCACGGAAGCCTGCCTTCTGCCAGATCAACGCCAACGACGGCATGGTGGAAGGTGGAGTGGAGGACAAATCGGAGGAGAAAGGAGAAGGAGAAGAGGCAGGACGTGGAGCGCCGGGAGTGTGACTTTGTGGGTTCTGACGGCGTTGCTTCCACTGGGCTGGGTGATGGGAGGCCAGGTGCCTTCTTAAGGCGGTCGTCCCTAGGTGAGTGTTGGGCTTGCCGCGACTTATGCGTTGACAGCACAGGCTGCAGATGACAACACTAATGTCAGCAGCTGACACATTAAAAAAAGCCCACCCTGCGGAGCAATGTGCCGATGTCCTGGGAGCGCAAGATATGACCATGCATGGTGGATGGCTCCCTCCAGATACATTTGCAGTCTGCTTTTTGCCTCCGGTGCACTGCGAGTTCTGCCTGCTTCTCCTCCTTCTCCTCCCTATCTGCTGCTCCGTCTCTCCCTCTGAACTCCCCTCCTCTTCCTCTCTTGTGGGCACCTACGTGACGTCCATCGACACGTCATCATCATCACCTTCACCACCACTGACATTAGAGATCTCAGAGTAGGCAGCAACAGCGGGGACCACCCTCCTTGGGCTGATCTGGATCATCCGATGCCAAGAATGGCTGCGCATCGGTAAGGTCTGGGAATGGATTGGAAAATAATTCCTCTGACTCGAGTGGAGGGGCTATGGTGGTGGTGTCTTTGGGGGTGCACACAGCAGAGAGTGAGGAGGGGGCAGATACAGAGGATGAGGAGGGTGCAGATACAGAGGATGAAGAAGGGTGCAGAAGCGGAAGGCTGAATGAGCCACTCAACCAACTCTGGTGCGTGCTTTGATGTAATTGCATGTACCTCCTCCAACTTCCCACTTAGGCTCCGGCCTGGTGCACCTGCCCAATCCCTACCACCCCTGCGGAACGGCCTGCCTCTTCCTCTGCCTGTCATTTTCAAAATGACCATGTGCCAAAGTCCATAGTGTAGAGCAGTATTTGGTGGAAGCCGGTATATCAATCCCCTTAATCCGTATTTTGTGGAAGCAGGTGTATCGCAGGCCTCAATCAATATTTGGTGGAAGCAGGTATATCAATCCCCTTAATCAGTATTTTGTGGAAGCAGGTATATTGCACCCCTCAATCAGTATTTTGTGGAAGAATGTGCATCACAGGCCTCAATCAGTATTTTGTGGAAGCAGGTGTATCGCAGGGCTCAATGAGTATTTGTTGGAAACAGGTATATAGAACCCCTTAATCAATATTTGGTGAAAGCAGGTATATCGAACCCCTCAATTTGTATTTTGTGGAAGCAGGTACATAGAACCCCTTAATCAATATTTGGTGGAAGGAGGTATATCAATCCCCTTAATCAGTATTTTGTGGAAGCAGGTATATCAAACCCCTTAATCAGTACATTGTGGAAGCAGGTATATCGCACCCCTGAATCAGTATTTTGTGGAAGCAGGCATATAGAACCCCTTAATCAATATTTGGTGGAAGCAGGTATATCGCACCACTCAATCTGTATTTTGTGGAAGCAGGTATATCAAAACCCTTATTCAATATTTTGTGCAAGCAGGTATATCAAACCCCTTAATCAGTATTTTGTGGAAGCAGGTATATCAAACCCCTTAAAGGGCTTCTGTCACCCCCCAAAACTCATTTTTCATTTTTGGGCATATTAAAATCCTTATTGGATGACTATTCCCTATATAGGGCTCTCGCCTTGTTCTGTGGCTTCGTTTAATTAAAAATCGATCTTTTAAAATATGCAAATGACTTCACTACCAGCAAGTAGGGCGTCTACTTGCTGGTAGCCGCCGCATCCTCCTTTTAAAAAAACTCCCCCTCCTCCAGTTGATTGACAGGGCCAGCGAGCGTTCTCCTCCTCCGGCTGGCCCTGTCAGCATTTCAAATCCCGCGCCTGCGCCTTACGTGTCTTCATTCGGCGCAGGCGCTCTGAGAGAAGGACGCTCGCTTCCTCAGCACTTCCTCAGTGCGCCTGCGCCGATGGCGTCTTCTCTTTCGGGTTTAGAGGTGACGTCATCTGCGCAGGCGCACTGAAGGAGTGCTGAGGAAGCGAGCGTCCTTCTCTCAGAGCGCCTGCGCCGAATAAAGACACGCAAGGTGCAGGCGCGGGATTTGAAATGCGGACAGGGCCAGCCGGAGGAGGAGAGCGCTCGCTGGCCCTGTCAATCAACTGGAGGAGGGGGCGTTTTTTTAAAAGGAGGATGCGGCGGCTACCAGCAAGAAGACGCCCTACTTGCTGGTAGTGAAGTCATTTGCATATTTTAAAAGATCGATTTTTTATTAAACGAAGCCACAGAACATGGTAAGAGCCCTATATAGGGAATAGTCGTCCAATAAGGATTTTAATATGCCCAAAAATGAAAAATGAGTTTTGGGGGGTGACAGAAGCCCTTTAACCACCTCAGCCCCCAGTGCTTAAACACCCTGAAAGACCAGGCCACTTTTTACACTTCTGACCTACACTACTTTCACCGTTTATTGCTCGGTCATACAACTTACCACCCAAATGAATTTTACCTCCTTTTCTTCTCACTAATAGAGCTTTCATTTGGTGGTATTTCATTGCTGCTGACATTTTAACTTTTTTTGTTATTAATCGAAATTTAACGATTTTTTTTCAAAAAAATGACATTTTTCACTTTCAGGTGTAAAATTTTGCAAAAAAAAACGACATCCATATATAAATTTTTCTCTAAATTTATTGTTGTACATGTCTTTGATAAAAAAAAATGTTTGGGTAAAAAAAAATGGTTTGGGTAAAAGTTATAGCGTTTACAAACTATGGTACAAAAATGTGAATTTCCGCTTTTTGAAGCAGCTCTGACTTTCTGAGCACCTGTCATGTTTCCTGAGGTTCTACAATGCCCAGACAGTACAAACACCCCACAAATGACCACATTTCGGAAAGTAGACACCCTAAGGTATTCGCTGATGGGCATAGTGAGTTCATAGAACTTTTTATTTTTTGTCACAAGTTAGCGGAAAATGATGATTTTTTTATTTTTATTTTTTTCTTACAAAGTCTCATATTCCACTAACTTGTGACAAAAAATAAAAAGTTCTATGAACTCACTATGCCCATCACGAAATACCTTGGGGTCTCTTCTTTCCAAAATGAGGTCACTTGTGGGGTAGTTATACTGCCCTGGCATTCTAGGGGCCCAAATGTGTGGTAAGGAGTTTGAAATAAAATTCTGTAAAAAATGACCAGTGAAATCCGAAAGGTGCTCTTTGGAATATGGGCACCTTTGCCCACCTAGGCTGCAAAAAAGTGTCACACATCTGGTATCTCTGTATTCAGGAGAAGTTGGGGAATGTGTTTTGGGGTGTCTTTTTACATATACCCATGCTGGGTGAGATAAATATCTTGGTCAAATGCCAACTTTGTATAAAAAAAAATGGGAAAAGTTGTCTTTTGCCAAGATATTTCTCTCACCCAGCATGGGTATATGTAAAATGACACCCCAAAACACATTCCCCAACTTCTCCTGAATACGGAGATACCAGATGTGTGACACTTTTTTGCAGCCTAGGTGGGCAAAGGGGCCCATATTCCAAAGAGCACCTTTCGGATTTCACTGGTCACTTTTTACAGAATTTGATTTCAAACTCCTTACCACACATTTGGGCCCCTAGAATGCCAGGGCAGTATAACTACCCCACAAGTGACCCCATTTTGGAAAGAAGAGACCCCAAGGTATTCGCTGATGGGCATAGTGAGTTCATGGAAGTTTTTATTTTTTGTCACAAGTTAGTGGAATATGAGACTTTGTATGAAAAAAAAAAAAAAATCATCATTTTCCACTAACTTGTGACAAAAAATAAAAAATTCTAGGAACTTGCCATGCCCCTCACGGAATACCTTGGGGTCAGTGGTGTAGGGATCGCCATAGCAACCATAGCAGTGGCTATGGGGCCCTACGCCACTAGGGGGCCCGTCCGACCGCATTCAAATTTTTTTTATTTTTATTTTTTATTTTTTATTAACACACACAGACACTACACACAGGCAGCCAGGAGGTGGCGGGTAACTACCGGGGAAGCAGCTGCTTCGGGGCCCGACAGTTTATTTTCAAGTTAGTTAAATATCGATGTCTTACTGTTCAGGGCCCCTTCACAGCAGCGGTCTTAATGTTTCCTCGCTAATGTGCTCTAATCTTACTGTATATACTAAAGTCTCCTGATGTGTCTGGGATTCGAACCCACAACCTCCAATGTATGAGTGTATCAGAGGCAAAGCATTAACCCTCACAGCCATAAAAAAGGCATTGCAACTGATTGAAAAAATTTGACACTTCTACTGTTATAGCTGGCTAAGTGTACATCTATACACATGACAGCTGCCCCAACACACCCAGCACTGCTATATCTCTATATGACAGCTATCCCAGCACACTCAGCTCTGCTATATCTCTATATATGAGCAGCTGTCATGTGTATAGATGTACACTTAGCCAGCTATAACAGTAGAAGTCTCATAATTTTTCAGTCAGCAGCAAGGCAGCTGTTATGGTCTTGAGGTTAGGTGCTCTGCCTCTGATACAGAAGGTCCGTGGGTTCGAATCCCAGCAGAAACCTTTTCTGAAATACAAGCAGTGACTCCATATATGGACATACAGGGCGGGACACAATACAGGGAGGGACACAGGAAGAGGCTGCATCGCATCGCTGACATGGAGGTAAGTAGAAGTGTTTATTATTATTTTTTTAATACCCGACTGTTACTGCCATGGGGGGAGCGGGGGGGGGACTTGATACTGGCACATGGGGGGAGGGGGGTTGGCACCTGACCTGATACTGGCACCTGGGGGGGGGGGTTGGCACCTGATACTGGCACATGGGGGGGGGGGGGAGAGAGAGGCACCTGATACTGTGGATGGCACTGTTCAGGGGAGGGGGATCTGTGTATGGCACTATTTAGGGGAGTGTGGATGGCACTGTGGATGGCACTGTTCAGGGGAGGGGGATCTGTGTATGGCACTATTTAGGGGAGTGTGGATGGCACTTTGGATGGCACTATTTAGGGGAGGGGGGATCTGTGAATGGCACTATTTAGGGGAGAGGGATCTGTGGATGGCACTATTTAGGGGAGAGGGATCTGTGGATGGCACTATTTAGGGGAGAGGGATCTGTGGATGGCACTATTTAGGGGAGGGGGGATCTGTTGATGGCACTATTTAGGGGAGGGGGGGATCTGTGGATGGCACTATTTAGGGGAGAGGGATCTGTGAATGGCACTATTTAGGGGAGAGGGATCTGTGGATGGCACTATTTAGGGGAGAGGGATCTGTGGATGGCACTATTTAGGGGAGAGGGATCTGTGGATGGCACTATTTAGGGGAGGGGGGATCTGTGGATGGCACTATTTAGGGGAGGGGGATCTGTGGATGGCACTATTTAGGGGAGAGGGATCTGTGGATGGCACTATTTAGGGGAGAGGGATCTGTGTATGGCACTGTTTAGGGGAGGGGGATCTGTGGATGGCACTGTTTAGGGGAGGGGGGATCTGTTGATGGCACTATTCAGGGGAGGGGGATCTGTGTATGGCACTATATAGGGGAGGGGGATCTGTGTATGGCACTATATAGGGGAGGGGGATCTGTGGATGGCACTATTTAGGGGAGGGGGAACTGTGGATGGCACTATTTAGGGGAGGGGGGATCTGTGGATGGCACTATTTAGGGGAGGGGGATCTGTGGATGGCACTATTTAGGGGAGGGGGGATCTGTGGATGGCACTATTTAGGGGAGGGGGATCTGTGGATGGCACTATTTAGGGGAGGGGGGATCTGTGTATGGCACTATTTAGGGGAGGGGGATCTGTTGATGGCACTATTTAGGGGAGGGGGATCTGTGGATGGCACTATTTAGGGGAGGGGGATCTGTGGATGGCACAAAGGGGGGGGGCCCATAATTTTTTTTTGCTATGGGGCCCATGCATTTCTAGCTACGCCCCTGCTTGGGTGTCTTCTTTCCAAAATGGGGTCACTTGTGGGGTAGTTATACTGCCCTGGCATTCTAGGGGCTCAAATGTGTGGTAAGGAGTTTGAAATCAAATTCTGTAAAAAATGACCAGTGAAATCCGAAAGGTGCTCTTTGGAATATGGGCCCCTTTGCCCACCTAGGCTGCAAAAAAGTGCCACACATGTGGTATCTCCGTATTCAGGAGAAGTTGGGGAATGTGTTTTGGGGTGTCTTTTTACATATACCCATGCTGGGTGAGATAAATATCTTGGTCAAATGCCAACTTTGTATAAAAAAATGGGAAAAGTTGTCTTTTGCCAAGATATTTCTCTCACCCAGCATGGGTATATGTAAAATGACACCCCAAAACACATTGCCCAACTTCTCCTGAATACGGAGATACCAGATGTGTGACACTTTTTTGCAGCCTAGGTGGGCAAAGGGGCCCATATTCCAAAGAGCACCTTTCGGATTTCACTGGTCATTTTTTACAGAATTTGATTTCAAACTCCTTACCACACATTTGGGCCCCTAGAATGCCAGGGCAGTATAACTACCCCACAAGTGACCCCATTTTGGAAAGAAGACACCCCAAGGTATTCCGTGAGGGGCATGGCAAGTTCCTAGAATTTTTTATTTTTTGTCACAAGTTAGTGGAAAATGATGATTTTTTTTTTTTTTTCATACAAAGTCTCATATTCCACTAACTTGTGACAAAAAATAAAAACTTCCATGAACTCACTATGCCCATCAGCGAATACCTTGGGGTCTCTTCTTTCCAAAATGGGGTCACTTGTGGGGTAGTTATACTGCCCTGGCATTCTAGGGGCCCAAATGTGTGGTAAGGAGTTTGAAATCAAATTCTGTAAAAAATGACCAGTGAAATCCGAAAGGTGCTCTTTGGAATATGGGCCCCTTTGCCCACCTAGGCTGCAAAAAAGTGTCACACATCTGGTATCTCCGTATTCAGGAGAAGTTGGGGAATGTGTTTTGGGGTGTCATTTTACATATACCCATGCTGGGTGAGAGAAATATCTTGGCAAAAGACAACTTTTCCCATTTTTTTATACAAAGTTGGCATTTGACCAAGATATTTATCTCACCCAGCATGGGTATATGTAAAAAGACACCCCAAAACACAATCCCCAACTTCTCCTGAATACAGAGATACCAGATGTGTGACACTTTTTTGCAGCCTAGGTGGGCAAAGGGGCCCATATTCCAAAGAGCACCTTTCGGATTTCACTGGTCATTTTTTACAGAATTTGATTTCAAACTCCTTACCACACATTTGGGCCCCTAGAATGCCAGGGCAGTATAACTACCCCACAAATGACCCCATTTTGGAAAGAAGAGACCCCAAGGTATTCGCTGATGGGCATAGTGAGTTCATGGAAGTTTTTATTTTTTGTCACAAGTTAGTGGAATATGAGACTTTGTATGAAAAAAAAAAAAAAAAAAATCATCATATTCCACTAACTTGTGACAAAAAATAAAAAATTCTAGGAACTCGCCATGCCCCTCACGGAATACCTTGGGGTGTCTTCTTTCCAAAATGGGGTCACTTGTGGGGTAGTTATACTGCCCTGGCATTTTCCAGGGGCCCTAATGTGTGGTAAGTAGGTAAATGACCTGTGAAATCCGAAAGGTGCTCTTTGGAATGTGGGCCCCTTTGCCCACCTAGGCTGCAAAAAAGTGTCACACATGTGGTATCTCCGTATTCAGGAGAAGTTGGGGAATGTGTTTTGGGGTGTCATTTTACATATACCCATGCTGGGTGAGAGAAATATCTTGGCAAAAGACAACTTTTCCCATTTTTTTTATACAAAGTTGGCATTTGACCAAGATATGTATCTCACCCAGCATGGGTATATGTAAAATGACACCCCAAAACACATTCCCCAACTTCTCCTGAATACGGAGATACCACATGTGTGACACTTTTTTGCAGCCTAGGTGGGCAAAGGGGCCCAAATTCCTTTTAGGAGGGCATTTTTAGACATTTGGATACCAGACTTCTTCTCACGCTTTGGGGCCCCTAAAATGCCAGGGCAGTATAAATACCCCACATGTGACCCCATTTTGGAAAGAAGACACCCCAAGGTATTCAATGAGGGGCATGGCGAGTTCATAGAAAAAAAATTTTTTGGGCACAAGTTAGCGCAAATTGATTTTTTTGATTTTTTTCTCACAAAGTCTCCCTTTCCGCTAACTCAGCGAATACCTTGGGGTGTCTTCTTTCCAAAATGGTGTTATTTGTGGGGTGTTTGTACTGCCCTGGCATTTGAGGGTCTCCGCAATCATTACATGTATGGCCAGCATTAGGAGTTTCTGCTATTCTCCTTATAATGAGCATACGGGTAATGAGATTTTTTTTTTCCGTTCAGCCTCTGGGCTGAAAGAAAAAAATGAACGGCACAGATTTCTTCATTCGCATCGATCAATGTGGATGAAAAAATCTCTGCCAAAAAAAGAAAAAGGAGGGGAAAGGCGTCTGCCAGGACATAGGAGCTCCGCCCAACATCCATACCCACTTAGCTCGTATGCCCTGGCAAACCAGATTTCTCCATTCACATCAATCGATGTGGATGAATAAATCATTGCCGGGATTTTTTTTTTTATATATACAAAGTGTTTGCCAAAGTATATGAACACCGCCACCTCCTCAGCTCATATGCCTCGGCAAACGTATCTTTTACTGCAGAGGAGAAATCTCGTCTTGCAGCGCCGCATACACCGACTTGCGTGTAATCTGACAGCAGAGCAATGCTTCTATCCGAATGCACATCAGTGCTGCAGCTAGTCGATCGGTTGGTCCACCTGGAAGGTAAAAAAAAACAAAAGAAAAAAGAAAAAACCAGGCCGCAACGCAATAAATTTATTAACTTTTGAACAGAACATATTCAACTTTTTTTTAACTTTTTTAACTGAACATTAACCTTTTTACTTTACCGGTATTTTTTTTTTTGTTTAGTTTATTTTACCTTTATAGAACAAACCTCTCCTTCCCCATGGGACAATGTGCAAAGCGCAAATCGCCCAAAGATGTGGCGAAGTACGTTATGCACTTTATCCCAGGTGAAAGGAGAGGTTTGCAGCAGCTGTGAGTTTAAGGGCCCTAATAGCCCTGTGTGCCTGTCCTGTGAGATGCAATCCCTATGCTAGGTGTACCTGTGTGTGGTACTTCCGGAAACACTCACCAAAGCATAGGGAAGGGTGGTCAGGACAGTCAGGACAGAAATAGCGGGTGTCACGCCTTATTCCACTCCTGCTACAGACACGACATCTTTTTTGGGGTGACGGTTGGGTTGAGGTGCCAGGAACGACACTGGGGAAATGTCGCTCGTGTAGACGGCTAACTACACTGGTGGATGGGGCCACGGAACCTCCTGGATATAGGAGGTTCTCGATCTCTTCCTGGAATTTGAGGAAGGATTGTGTTCTCCCAGCCTTACTGTAGAGAACAAAACTATTATACAGCGCCAATTGAATTAAATATACAGACACCTTCTTATACCAGCGTCTGGTTCTGCGGGAAACTAAATACGGAGACAACATCTGGTCATTGAAGTCCTCCCCTCCCATGAGTGCATTATAGTCGTGGACACAGAGGGGCTTTTCAATGACACGGGTTGCTCGCTCAATTTGGATTGTCGTGTCTGCGTGAATGGAGGAGAGCATGTAAACGTCACGCTTGTCTCTCCATTTCACCGCGAGCAGTTCTTCGTTACACAAGGCAGCCCTCTCCCCCCTTGCAAGACGGGTGGTTACAAGCCGTTGGGGGAAGCCCACGCGACTAGTTCGCGCGGTGCCACAGGCGCAAATCCGTTCTAGAAACAAATGCCTAAAGAGGGCCACACTTGTGTAGAAATTGTCCACATAAAGATGGTACCCCTTGCCGAATAAGGGTGACACCAAGTCCCAGACTGTCTTCCCACTGCTCCCCAGGTAGTCAGGGCAACCGACCGGCTCCAGGGTCTGATCTTTTCCCTCATAGATCCGAAATTTGTGGGTATAGCCTGTGGCCCTTTCACAGAGCTTATACAATTTGACCCCATACCGGGCACGCTTGCTTGGGATTTATTGTTTGAAGCGCCCGGTAAAATGTATTAGGGACTCGTCTACGCAGATGTTTTGCTCGGGGGTATACAAATCTGCAAATTTCTGGTTGAAATGGTCTATGAGGGGCCGAATTTTGTGGAGCCGGTCAAAAGCTGTGTGGCCTCTGGGACGGGAGGTGGTGTTGTCGCTAAAATGCAGGAAACGCAGGATGGTCTCAAATCGTGCCCTGGACATAGCAGCAGAGAACATGGGCATGTGATGAATCGGGTTCGTGGACCAATATGACCGCAATTCATGCTTTTTAGTTAGACCCATGTTGAGGAGAAGGCCCAAAAAAATTTTAAGTTCGGAAACTTGGACTGGTTTCCACCGGAAAGGCTGGGCATAATAGCTTCCCGGGTTGGCGGATATAAATTGTGTGGCATACCGGTTTGTCTCTGCCACGACTAAGTCCAAGAGCTCCGCAGTCAAGAACAGCTCAAAAAATCCCAGGGCCGAACCGATTTGAGCCGTCTCAACCCGAACTCCAGACTGGGCGGTGAAAGGGGGAACTACAGGTGCGGCTGA
This sequence comes from Bufo bufo, assembly GCF_905171765.1. Taxonomy (NCBI): domain Eukaryota; kingdom Metazoa; phylum Chordata; class Amphibia; order Anura; family Bufonidae; genus Bufo; species Bufo bufo. Next base: position 47,744,799 of record NC_053389.1, on the reverse strand, counting down.
AGTTGGTGACTGCCAATCAGGGTTTGCCAGCACCTCAGGGACTCTAGGGGCTCTACGGGCCTGTCTGTGCGGTGGCTGCGACGGGGTAACTAGTGCACGTGCCACCGTACCAGCTTCAACTGCCCTTCTGGTGCTCGCCACGTCACCATGTTGTACGGCAGTGCTGGTACTAGGTCCAGGGAGGGCTGCGCTGCTGGTGTATGCCTCACCACGTGATCCGGCAGCGACAGCCCCACTCTGCTGCTCTTGAAGCGGATCCTGCGTAACCTGTGGTCTAGCGACACGGGGCTGGGTACGCCTGGTGCTGCCAGGGACCTCAACCTCCTCGTCCGAACTTTGGGTCAGAGAGCCACTGCTTTCCACAGGTTCATATTCTGACCCGCTAGATTCATCAGATGAGGGTTCCCACTCCTCATCCGACTGGGTCAGAATCCTGTAGGCCTCTTCAGAAGAATACCCCCTGTTTGACATTTTGGACTACTAAATTTAGGGGTATTCCCTGAGACTACCCAAGAAAAAAAGCAAGCCTGTCTTACAAAGGGGAGGCTAGCTTAGTACCGGAGGCCGCTGCGGTTGATAAAAAATATCAAAACTGATTTTTTTATCGCCGCAGAGCGTGTAAAATGAATGTGCAGTGATCAAAAAAATATATATTTTTTGTCACTGCGATGGGGTGGGCATGGGTGAACGCACGTGTGGGTGACCGATCAGGCCTGATCGGGCAAACACTGCGTTTTGGGTGGAGGGCGAGCTAAGGTGACACTAATACAATTATAGATCTGACCGTGATCAGTTTTGATCACTTACAGATACTATAAAAGTACAAATGCTGATTAGCGATACGCTAATCAGCGAATCAGTGACTGCGGTGCGGTGGGCTGGGCGTTAACTCACGCTAAACTACCTAACCAAGGGGCCTAAACTATCCCTAAAACCTAACAGCCAATACTAGTGGGAAAAAAAAAAGTGACAGTTTACACTGATCACTTTTTTTCCTTTCACTAGTGATTGACAGGGGCGATCAAAGGGGTGATCAAAGGGTTAATTGGGGTGCAGGGGTGTGATCAGGGGCTACAGTGAAGTGTTTGGTGTACTCACTGTGATGTCTGCTTCTCTGCTGGATCCAACCGACGAAAAGGACCAGCACAGGAGCAGAGAAGCCATATAACAGATCATATTTACTAATACTGTATGATCTGTTATATGACTTGTGATTGGATTTTTTGAAAATCGCCAGCCTGCCAGCCAATGATCGTTGCTGGCAGGCTGGTGACGAACTTCTTCTTTAACATTTGCCGGCCCGCGATGCGCATGCGCGGGCCGGCTTGGAGCGAAATCTCGCGTCTCGCGAGATGACGCGTATATGCGTGACTCTGCGCAGCGCTGCCACCTCCGGAACGCGAATCTGCGTTAGGCGGTCCGGAGGTGGTTAATCAGTATTTTGCGGAAGCAGGTTTATCAAACCCCTTAATCAGTATTTTGTGGAAGCTGGTATATCAAACCCTTTAATCAGTATTTTGTGGAAGCAGGTATATCACACCAGTTGTAACTAGTTATTCCAATAGCGTTTGTCCCTCTATATAGCTGCGGTATCGCAGCAGAACCGCACACAACTGCTGCGCAATACAAATGCTCTATAATATACTTTCTATGTTAGAAAGTATATTATAAGTATATCACACCCCTCTGTATATCACACCTATGGATAGCACACCTATACCAGTCCTTAAATGGACTTTTGTGGCCCTATTAGCTAGCGTTTGGTGTCCCTAACAGTCTGTCCCTGTTCCACACAGCAACCTCTCCCTACACTGGCAAAACACTGAATGTAAAATGGCGGCCAGATTAGGTTTATTTATAAGGTAGGGGGGTATCCATGTGCTGAATCGTCTCAATTGGCTGTCCTGTACCACCTGATGGATGTGTCATGGGTCAAAGTTCAGCGCAATGCAAAAGAATATGGCGCATGCGAACATCGCCATATGTTTGCATGTTTGGCGAATCGCAAACGAGCAAAGTTCGCCACCAAACGACCGCCGGGCGAACAGCAAGGCCATCTCTATTAGTGACATAATGACAAACCTTGGTCCAGTAAGGCAGTAGCTTGGGGCATCCCCATAAACCATGAAGCAGATTCACCTTTGGTTGTTCACATTTGGGACATTGTCTAAAGTAATGCACCGGCCCGTTTCTATAGGATAAATCAAAAGCGTATGTGGCTTTATGGAGAATTCGGAATTGAGTCTCATGCCACTGTTCATTACTTATCGCTGTCCTTACCTTGTCCATACCTTCTCTCATCTTTAGTAACAGGGAGGAATCCCCCTATTCATTTTCCTAATGTTTAAATACTGATCTTGCCCAGTGGCGTACTAAGGGGGAAGCGCGGGGGGCAGTCCGCCCCAGGTGCCAGCTCTCAGGGGGGTGCTAGAAGCAATGAGTGCTTTCATCAATACAGATGGAAGCGCTCATTGCTGGAACACAGGGAGCTGGGTCCTGTCACTCACCGCTCAGCTCCCAGCGCTCCTCACCTCCTTCAGGCCGGCGGCGCTCTGAATTGTGAAGCAGGAAGACTTCTCCCTTCTCCACCATTCAGCCTGCAGACACAGATCACGCAGCCAGCCTATGTGGGCGGAGCCTGAAGTCCAGAACTCTGCATAAGCTCCGCCCATACTGTTCTGCAGAGCGATCTGTGCCTGCAGGGAAGAGAGGACTGTGAGCTTCAGGAACGGGACAAGGTGAGTAGTTACTGTGTTATTTTTTTTGGGGGGGGAGGTTAAATACAGAGGGGACACAGAGGACTTTATTACTATGGAGAAGTCACAGAGGACTTTATTACTATGGAGGGGTCACAGAGGACTTTATTACTATGGAGGGGTCACAGAGGAGTTTATTACTATGGAGGGGTCACAAAAGACTTTATTACTATGGAGGAGGCACAGAGGGCTTTATTACTATGGAGGGGGCATAGAGGGCTTTATTACTATGGAGGGTCAACAGAGGACTTTATTACCATGGAGGGGGCACAGAGGGTGTTATTACTATGGAGGGGGCACAGAGCCAGGGGGCATTACTACAATGAATGGGGCACAATGCGCATTTCTACTATGGAGGGGGCACTGAGCCAGAAGGCATTACTACAATAAAGGAGGCACAGAGGGCATTATTACTGTGAAGGGGGCACAATGGGCATTATTACTATGAAGGGGGCACAGTGGGCATTATTACTATAAAGGAGGCACAATGGGGATTATTACTATGAAGGGGACACAATGGGAATTATTACTATGAAGGGGACATAATGGGGATTATTACTGTGAAGGGGCACAAAGAGGGCATAACTACTGTGAGGGGGGCACAATGTGGGCATAACTACTGTTAGGGGGCACACACCTGTACAAAACTACTGTGAAGGTTGTACAATCAGGGCTATACTACTGTTAGGGGGTACAATTTTTTTTACGTATTGGGGGGGGGGGGGGGCAGAGAAAGGACCCGCCCCGAGTGCCAAGCACCCTAGGCACGCCACTGATTTTGCCAAACCTGCATACTGCACATTACAGATCCTCCTGTATATTACAGATAGGGACTCTAGTCTTCCATGTTTGCCTATTAAATTCTCAAAGTGCCCCAGATTATCTTTTTTATACATCTTGCGGATATGTTTCCACGTTGCTAATGTATTGGTGATCAATATACTTTGTTTAGCAGTGTTAGGGAGAAGTGCCCGTTTAGTATGTAGCAGTCCCTTTACGTCACACGGTTCCACTAATGCTTTTTCTAAATCCCCATTAGAGAAGTGCGAAGTATTCCAAATCCAATCCCTGACATGCCGGAATAGTGACGCTAAATTATATCCCCTAATGTTGGGCATTTGCAATCCCCCCTCCCATTTCAATAAGCATAGTTTATTATATGCAATACGGGGACGTGTATGAATGCAGTTTGTACAGGGAGTGCAGAATTATTAGGCAAGTTGTATTTTTGAGGATTAATTTTTATTATTGAACAACAACCATGTTCTCAATGAACCCAAAAAACTCATTAATATCAAAGCTGAATATTTTAGGAAGTAGTTTTTAGTTTGTTTTTAGTTTTAGCTATTTTAGGGGGATATCTGTGTGTGCAGGTGACTATTACTGTGCATAATTATTACGCAACTTAACAAAAAACAAATATATACCCATTTCAATTATTTATTTTTACCAGTGAAACCAATATAACATCTCAACATTCACAAATATACATTTCTGACATTCAAAAACAAAACAAAAACAAATCAGTGACCAATATAGCCACCTTTCTTTGCAAGGACACTCAAAAGCCTGCCATCCATGGATTCTGTCAGTGTTTTGATCTGTTCACCATCAACATTGCGTGCAGCAGCAACCACAGCCTCCCAGACACTGTTCAGAGAGGTGTACTGTTTTCCCTCCTTGTAAATCTCACATTTGATGATGGACCACAGGTTATCAATGGGGTTCAGATCAGGTGAACAAGGAGGCCATGTCATTAGATTTTCTTCTTTTATACCCTTTCTTGCCAGCCACGCTGTGGAGTACTTGGACGCGTGTGATGGAGCATTGTCCTGCATGAAAATCATGTTTTTCTTGAAGGATGCAGACTTCTTCCTGTACCACTGCTCGAAGAAGGTGTCTTCCAGAAACTGGCAGTAGGACTGGGAGTTGAGCTTGACTCCATCCTCAACCCGAAAAGGCCCCACAAGGTCATCTTTGATGATACCAGCCCAAACCAGTACTTCACCTCCACCTTGCTGGCGTCTGAGTCGGACTGGAGCTCTCTGCCCTTTACCAATCCAGCCATGGGCCCATCAAGACTCACTCTCATTTCATCAGTCCATAAAACCTTAGAAAAATCAGTCTTGAGATATTTATTGGCCCAGTTTTGACGTTTCAGCTTGTGTGTCTTGTTCAGTGGTGGTCATCTTTCAGCCTTTCTTACCTTGGCCATGTCTCTGAGTATTGCACACCTTGTGCTTTTGGGCACTCCAGTGATGTTGCAGCTCTGAAATATGGCCAAACTGGTGGTAAGTGGCATCTTGGCAGCTGCACGCTTGACTTTTCTCAGTTCATGGGCAGTTATTTTGCGCCTTGGTTTTTCCACACGCTTCTTGCGACCCTGTTGACTATTTTGAATGAAACGCTTGATTGTTCGATGATCACGCTTCAGAAGCTTTGCAATTTTAAGAGTGCTGCATCCCTCTGCAAGATACCTCACTATTTTTGACTTTTCTGAGCCTGTCAAGTCCTTCTTTTGACCCATTTTGCCAAAGGAAAGGAAGTTGCCTAATAATTATGTACACCTCATATAGGGTGTTGATGTCATTAGACCACACCCCTTCTCATTACAGAGATGCACATCACCTAATATGCTTAATTGGTAGTAGGCTTTCGAGCCTATACAGCTTGGAGTAAGACAACATGCATAAAGAGGATGATGTGGTCAAAATACTCATTTGCCTAATAATTCTGTACAGGGTGTATTTTACAAAAGTCAGTATGCTTCAACAAGAGTGGTAGGGTTTGTAGTGGGTACAATAGCCTGGTAAAACTGGTCATTTTTATCAAGTGAGCCCTTCCCAGAAGAGACGGCAGCAGATCATTCCACCTATCTAATTCTTGGACTATTTTATTTATTAAAGGGGTATAATTCAATTTATAAAGGGATGTCGGAAGCCTACTGATCCTAATCCCCAAATAAGTGATGAAGTCCGATACTACCTCCACCTTGCTGGAAGCCTTCAGCTCCGAGGTCCGGCCCATTAAGGGTAGCAGCTGACATTTAGTTACATTTATTTTATAGCCCGTGAAGGATCCTATATGTTCCAATGCTCTCAAGATCTTATCTAAGTGGTCTGCTGGGGTATCTAGGAATAGCAGCATATCATCTGCAAAGCATGTCAACTTTATTTCCCGGGAACCCACCTTTATACCCGGATATGTACTAGATTTCAAGAAATATATTGCTAACGGCTCAAGTGCTATATCAAACAGGAGAGGTGATAATGGGCATCCCTGCCTAGTCCCTTTCTGGAGATGGATCGGAGCGGACAGGAACCTAGGGAGGCCAATCCTGGCTTCTGGGTTTGCATATATTGCTCGAAGCAAAGTCCGGAAGCATCATTAAATACCGATCCGGTCCAGAACCATCCCCAGCCACTCCCAGTTAACGTTATCGAAGGCCTTTTCCAAGTCCAAGACTAACAAAGCCGGGCCTACACCTCTGACATGACCTCCCCCCTGGCCACCCAATCCTGCACTGCTAAGACCGTTTGTATATTGGTGACCGCTGATCTTCCTTTTAAAAACCCTACCTGATGTTGTCCTACAAGTCTTGGTAAAATATATGCCAGGCGGTTGGCCATAATTGTAGACAGGATCTTTAGATCTTGATTAATCAAAGAAATTGGCCTGTAAGAACTCGGGTGTGTGGGGTCTTTATTGGGCTTAGGCAAAACCTTAATATAGGCCTCATTTCCTGACTGTATGACAGCTTTACCCTGTAGTATAGAATTATGGAGTGACACTAAGGTGGGTATGATGTCCCTACCCAATCCTTTGTAGAATTCGGCTGGATATTCATCTGGTCCTGGGGTCCTTCCATTATTTAACACTTTAATGTCCGAACTCACCTCTTTATCAGTGATTGGGGCATTTAAATTAGCTAAATCTTCCTCTACTACTCTCGAAAGGTCCAGCTGGTCCAGAAAATAATATCCCATCTTTGCATCATATCGCCCTTGAGTATAAAGACCCTCAAAATATTGAAAAGTTTGTCTAGGATCCTCTCTAGGATAGTACCGTCAGCCAATTTAAGTTTGGGCATTAACTGCTGGGGTCTTCGCCCCTTTGCTAACCTGGCTAATAATTTTCCTGTTTTATTACCATCCTTAAAGAACTCCTCTGATCTGCCATGTCCCGAAAGGCACCAGACAAAATCCGGACCTCTAGGTCTCACCTCCATCAGATGTACTAAAATCGGGGCGTGATCAGAGATCACCATATCCCCAATCCCAACTTCCTGTATTTTTAGTGACTGAGGACTAGAACTTAAGAAATAGTCAATCCTAGACCAGGCCTGTTGGGAATGGGAGAAATGTGTAAACTCTCTCTCCATAGGATTGAAGTGGCTCCACACATCTATAAGACCCATAGAAGTTAGAAGGGTCTTAAGATGATGGGAAGTCTTATCTCCTACCTTAACATCAGTTCTAGTCCGTTTCCTGTCCTCCAGTACCTCTTGGACCACGTTAAAATCCTCTCCCACCAGGATTATACTTTGCGATTCCTGTAGTATGTCTCTTTCTAGCGTGGAAAAAAAGAGCTTAGCATTAGTATTAGGAGTATGTATATTGTAAGGACACCTACTGGCGTCTCCATGTGAGCCTTAAAGAGGACCTTTCACCACGCCACCACGCCTGTTTTAATAGCTACATGCATTCCCCATTTAATAACGATTCTGGAGCATCTATTCTTATGGCTCTATGTTGTGTCATTCCTTTATTATTTCATCTATAAGTTATGAAGGAATTACTAGCAGTCTGCAGTAAGGGTACAGAGGAGCGGTAACCAGTGGGGAGGGGGGGAGGGGTGTACCTGCCCAGTCTGAAAATGGTAGCACTGATTGGCTAGAGTGAGTCTGTGCAGGTACACACCCCCAACTTGTTACCGCCCCCCTGTACCCTTACTGCAGACTGCTAGCAATTCATTCATAACTTCTAGTAGAAATAATAAAGGAATGGCACAACATACAGACCTAAGAATAGAGGCTCCAGAATTGTTATTACACGGGGAATGCATGTAGCTATGAAAACAGGCAAGTCAGGAGAGGGGAGAGGTCCTCTTTAAGATAAAGACCTCTCCTATCTTTTAGCTGGTTCAACATTTTATACCGCAGCCGTCTGTGTATCAATATTAGCACTCCTGCCTGCCTTCCCACCGACAGGGAACCCAGCACCTCACCAACCCACAACCGTTTCATTCTCCCAAAATCTGCTTCCTCCGGGTGATTTTCTTGTAACAAGGCCATGTCCGCCCTTAATTTCTTAAGATGTCTCAAGACCATCATTCTCTTGTGTGGCGATTTAAGGCCTTTTACATTCCAGGTGATTACTCGCATACTACATAACGACTTTATTTTCTATATAGGAGCAACTGAGGGGCTTTGGGAATCCACAGTGCCACAAACAATAACAAAAACAAGCGCAAACAATGCCCCTCTTCGCCCCCTCCCCATCCAAGATCAAAAAGGAAAAAAGTAACATCCGTCCATGTGAAATTCGTTTCTTCTGGACCTCACTTTTTTCGCGCATCCAACTATGGAGACTTATAATCATCCTACCTTCTTCTCCTAATCTCCTGCCCTTATATTTTAGTAATAGCAAGCCTAACATATCTGTAACATCATCCTCCCCATCCACATAGATAACCTTTTCCCAGCTCTAATTCCCCCCCCCCCCCCCCCATCCCGAACATCTCTTGCAGCTTGATTTTGCTAGCTATTCTCCTCCAGGCCAATTCCTACTACTATAAAGTGACCCAAACCGACAAATAAATTGTTAAATCGGACCGTGAATGTTGAGTCCCAATCTCTGCTAGGTGCTTCCAGTTCTTCCCCATTTCTCCGTCGCCTTGGGGATCTTTTCCTCTGCGATTTTCTAGATAGCTCAACTTTTTGCGATCGACTGGATGGCAGCGCTGATCCTCTTGGAGATTCTGAGATCCCCTCATTGGTGTCCAAGGCATACATAGCGTCCCCTGGCGTATGGAAAATGTCCATCTTTCCCTCAGCACGAAATATCTTCAGAACGGCTGGGTATTGTAGTGCGAACCTCTGTCTCCTTTTGACCAGCAGAGAGCACACTTCTTAGAAAGCTTTACGTTTTTTCATTACCTCTGCTGAATAGTCCCCAAATAAAAGAGTTTTCTGTCCCCTGATTGTTAATGGGGTTCCCCCCTTTTTAAATTTGCTCAAAATATTTGCTTCGTCAGCATAGTTTAGGTACTTACGCGGCTTTGCCCTTTTATCAGTTCTTGGTGGACCAACACCATGCAAGGATCAGAAATACCCAGGGCCTATGGGATGTCTGTGGTGCATATCTGGGGGAGCTGACCTGGAGGGATGGTTTCCAAGAGTCCTATGATCCTCAAATTGCTCCTTCTAGAGCGGTTCTCCAGGTCATCCACCTTATCCAGAAGCATCCGGTTCGTCTTTAAAGTCTGTTGGATTTGAGTCTGGAATCTTTCTAGTCCATCTTCCAGTAGGCTCATCCTTTGCTCTTGGTTAAAATGCAGCTCCACATCCGCTTTTAATTGATTTAATGCGGCCGAGACCGTGGCCTCCAGTGTTGATTTGATAACTGGGGCTAAGAGCTTCGCTACCTCCACCGCAAGTCTTTTGCAAGAGATGCCCAGTCCCTTCAGTACCTCTGGTGTGCCATTGCTTTCTTCCACTGTGTCAGTACATCACTGCGGTGGTTGGGTGGAGGACCGAGTGACACCATCTTAGTGTCCCGATGTAGGCCGTCGCCTTGAGATGAGGAAATACTCGCTGGCACCCCGCTCCGTATCAAAAATGTCTCCATCCACGGAGGGAAAGTTGTAGTAAAAAAAACTAAATTGGTGGACTGGCACTCTATATCTGGGTACACGCAGAGGACACATAAACTATATCATATACAATCATTTATTACCCCTATTTGGGGAGGAAAAGTGTGTTAAAATGTCCCTTTAAAAATATACTACTTATAAAATACAAAAGGCAATAAAAGCAACAAAACAAAAACCAAAACGTATTAAGTCCCGGTAACAGCGTCAATGGGCCAACACTGTATTTGCTGCAAGAATAGAAGCTGTGAACAAAAATATCTGTTCCACTGCAGTTAGTCTTGCGGTAAAGTCAGACAATTGGCTTGCAACAGAGTAATAGAGCAATTGTTGTCTAGTCGCAATGTAGCGATGTAATCTCCGCTGCAACATACATAAAGTGACTTTGTCCGGAAAGAGTTAATTCACTTCTATAAGCCGGCAGTATTTCCCATTAATGTCGTTTTTGTAACGATCTTTTTACAGGGTCTTTTTTAATACATTATCAGGCAGCTTTTGTTTAGTACCTGTGGCGCCCCACTCGGTAATAATGTGCTGCCTGCTATTACCTTTCCCACGTCTTCCGATGATCAGACTGTCCTGTCGGAACTCGCCTCTCGGTCTGTGCTGCAAATGATCCGTGCAGTCTCGGCGTCCCACTTGGCATACGCCGGTGTCGTCAGTGCTTGGAATCTCGTGCGGTCTTGGCGCCCCGCGTGGCCCGCGCCACTAGGTTACGTGTATCTGGACATTTTGTGAATATGCAGGCTCTGGAGCAGTTCGGGGGGTGCTCTGTGCAGGAGGCTCTAGAATAGTGATCGGCGGTCACTGAGCCAAAGAGAATCCGGTTCTCTATAAGGGCTTGTTCTACTTGCTGTCATTGCGGTCCGCCAAGCACGGGCACCTGCCGTGTGGCAGCCGCATAGGGATCGCGGCCCCATTCACTTGAATGGGTCCGCGATCCCTCTGTTCCGCAAAAAGATAGAGCAAGCTCTATCTTTTTGCGGTGCGGAAGCACGGAACGGAACCTCAGAAAGCACTCCGTAGTGCTTCCGTAGTGTTTCTTTCCGTGGTTCTGTTCCGCACCGTTCCGCATCTCCGGATTTACGGACCCATTGAAATGAATGGGTCCGCATCCGTGATGCAGAATGGCCACGGAACGGGACCCGTGTATTGCGGATCCGCAAATGCCGTCTGCAAAACGGGCACGGGTTTCACACGGTCGTGTGAATGAGCCCTAAGGCCTCATGCACACGACCGTTTTTCGGGTCCGCATCCGAGCCGCAGTTTTTGCGGCTCGGGTGCGGACCCATTCAGTTCAATGGGGCCGCAAAAGATGCGGACAGCACTCCGCAAAAAAAATATAGCATGTCCTATTGTTGTCCGTTTTGCAGACAAGAATAGGCATGTCTACAATGGGCACCGCAAAAAACGTCACGATCGTGTGCATGTAGCCTAATAGTGACTTTACCGCAAGACTAAGACCTCATGCACACGGCCGTTGTTTTGGCGGCTCGGATGAGGACCCATTCACTTCAATGGGGCCACAAAAGATGCGGACAGCACTCCGTGTGCGGTCCGCATCCGTTTCTCCGTTCTGTGGCCCCTCTAAAAAAATATAACCTGTTCTATTCTTGTCAAGAATAGGCATTTATATTGAAGGCTGTCCGTGCCGTTCCGCAAATTGCAGAACGCGCACGGCTGCCATCCGTGTTTTGCGGATCCGTGATTTGCGGACCCATTCGGACATGCACACGAACGTTTGATTCCGTGTCCGTGTCCGTTTATTTTGCGGATAGGATGCGGACCCATTCATTTCAATGGGTCCACAAAAAACGCGGACAGCACACAGGATATCAGTATGTCCGTTCCGTTGCCCCGCAAAAAAAATAGTGCATATCCGATTTTTTTCTAGTTTGCGGACAAGGATAGGCATTATTACAATGGATCCGCAAAAAAAATACGGTCGTGTGCATGTAGCCTAACCGCGTCCAAACTGCAGTGGAACATATATTTTTGTTCACAGCTTCTATTCTTGCAGCAAATAGTGTTGGCCCATTGACGCTGTTACCGGGACTTAATATGTTTTTGTCGCAGGTTTTCAGGGCAGCGGAGTTCTCCCTTCTTGCTGTTTCACATGCGCGCGCTAGAACCGGAAGCCGAGTCCCTGGAGTAGTTTTTATACCGGGGCATGAACGCCTCGACATAAACCAAGCAAATCCCCTCGCAACTCAGGAGGGAAACAAAGACTAGTGTAAAAGCCGCTCTTTGTAAATGACCCCCAACGAGTATTTCTGGCCTCAGATGAGAAACACTCAGGCATTCAGCTCAGGTCTCTGTATGAAAATGATCCACGTCTCGTCTGCCGTGTCCACCCTCCAGTCCTTGGGGAACTCAGGATGAGGTTTTATGGCCGCCCCAGCACTGGCGAATTCATCAAAATAACGGAGACATTGATTGAATCAACGGTCAGGAGTCAGGGATGCCGCTATGGAGTCAAATTAGAAAAGTCGTTCAGACTCCGCCCATAAATAAACACGGGCGATGAAACATGGCGGAAGTTTTAAATGTCAGGAAAACTTGTTTAAAATTCTACATTGTCAAGGTGAAGAATTTAAAGGCTCCCATAAACGGGCTTGATCCTCGTGTAATCGTACGTTCTGCAACTTTCAAATGTACTTTGTACAATTACTTACATTTTCTAAGATTTCTGCTTGCTGTCATTGAGTGGAAATGGTGTTTTTTTTTTTACACCCTGACACAACCTTTATGGCGCCGTCAAGCGTGACTGTGTTGCATTTTTGGTACGTTTTCTTCCAGCGAAGGTAAAACACGCAGCAGGCTTAAAAACTCTATTTTGGAAGTAATATCATTCAGTTTGGCTGCGTGGTTTCCCTTTACACCATAAATGCTGATACGTTCTTGCAAAAACCACATATACGTTTTTTGATGTGTATTTTTTTTTTCAATACCAAAAATCTGCACAGCACCCGTATCACAGCTGAGGGTTTGTTACAAACGTATCCAGTCTAAACAATTCTCAGCTGGCTACTCCTCTCCAAACTGATACATTTACCTGCACTTCTCTTCTCTTTCTGAGGGAGGGCAGCAGCTCATTAACCACTTACAACCCCAGGGGTGCAATGCACCCAGCTCTTATTAACCCCTTCCTCCCCAGCATAGGGGGGGGGTCCCTCACACACAGCACCAGAGATTCCCGTAATAACTAGCACTACAGTACGCAATGCAGTTTCCTTCTTCGCTGTCTAGAGAGAGATACCGTATATAGTTTATATATTTCTATGAATTCAGAAGTAGGAATGAATGAAAGGCGTCCAGGCCGCTTCACTATGAGATCACTACATCAGCTCTGAGGGAGCAGGGAAGCTACTGAGCATGTCCGTCCACCACTGAATGCAGGAGAAGGTGGACCAGAAGGAGAAACAGCAGGGGGCGCTACCAGAAGAGGGAAGCGGAATGTACAGAAAAAAATGAAAAATAATTTCATTACATGTATATTGCAGTAATGCTTCATTTGAAATGTACTATTCATTGCATAGTAATACTTTCTATAGGAGAACCACTTTAATATATAACCAGTACGCAATTAGCTCTTGAACTCCCCCTAGTGGCGGAAACAAACAGACACAATTTTGACTTTATTTAACTTCATCTTTATAAAGATATACTAGGAAGCATGGTGGATTTAAGGGCAACATAATCTTACACAGTAGACAATCACATTAAATTAACAGGATAACTAAAATGGATACAAGGCTTAGGGCTCATGCACACGAACATATTTTCTTGCTGTTCCGTTTTTTGTTTTTTTTTACGGACTATATGCGGAAACCATTCCTTTCAATGGGTCTTCAAAAAAACCGGAAGTTACTCCGTGTGCATTCCATTTCCCTAGAACATGTCCTATTATTGTCCGCATTACGGACAAGGATAGGACTGTTCTATTAGGGCCCGGCCGTTCCGTTCCGCAAAATACGGAATGCATATGGATCTGTTTTTTGTGGTGCGCATGATACATACGGTCGTGTGCATGAGCCCTTAAAGAGGACCTGCCCCCTTTCCTGACATGTCGTTTTTACTACTTACTTGCATTCCCCATTTCATGACAATTCTGTAGCATCTATTTATTCCTGTGTTATTCCTGTTTGCAGTTTGCCATACAGGTCCGTCTGGGTGTTACCCATTGGGGTTGTGTCTCTGCACAGTCTGACACTATCCAGTCAGTGCTGCCAGTGTCACACCCCCAACTGGTAAAACCCACACTGACATTTATTGCTGACTGCTAGCAATTCGCCTCATAAACTTCTAGTAGGAATAATAAACACAACATAGAGTCATGAGATTAGATGCTCCAGAATTGTGGGATTTTACTAGTTTATGACGTAAAGTCATGATTTTATGAAAGACACGGAGGCGAGTATTGCTTAACTCTTTCTTTACTGAAACAACAGCAGCAAAGAAGATTATCAGAAAACATTTCTCCAATGAGGATATTAGTCCCTCCCCTTAGTCCCCACATATAGGGACCTCATTCATATCCCAACTTCCTCTTTCTTTGGTAATGGAACTGCAAACCGAAACTGGAACGCCAAGATTCAAGAAGAAGAAAAACGGCGTGACTTCAACCGATGTCGGAAAACGGAACGATCCCCAACCGAAATCCTGGTAGGATGCGACAACGCTGGGGAACGATCATCCACAGATTGCTGGGATCTGGAATCAACCTGGAAAGAAAATAAATATAAATAGCAAGGAGCCGAGGATGAACTCCATACAGTAGTGCAGATACACTAAAATGTCAGGGCTAACCTAAAAGTCAACAACCCATATAGCATCAAGAAAAACACATAAAACTTGCAACGGGGAGGGTGAAAAGAGGGTGGGACAATACTCGCCTCCGTGTCTTTCATAAAATCATGACTTTACGTCATAAACTAGTAAAATCCCACAATTTTATATCAAGACACGGAGGCTCATATTGCTAGTTCAAAGCCGATTAACAATAGAAGAAAACACATGCGGACCCGGTCTGAAGTAGAACTCCCTGAACGTAGAAGCTCGAGACCAGTCTGCCAGTCTCATGACGTCCTCCAACTTAGCCCCAGACAAGGCTAGGGACGTGGCCGAAGCTCCTCGAACCGAATGAGCCGTGAAAATGGAGGTGTCAATGCCAGACAGGGATAGGATCCATTTCACCCAACGCGACAAGGTGACACTAGTGACCGGAAGGTGAGGACGGCGAAACGAAATGAACAATTGCGAATGAGACGTAGGACGCAAAGGAGAAGTCCGAGCCTCGTATTCTTTAAGGCATGCCACAGGACAAAGGACCAAAGACTCCGGAAAAGCCGGATAATCCACTGACCTAATACTGGTCTTAGTGCGATGTGAGATATTAAAGGTCACGCCTTCCGGGGTGAACGAGCGGGCGTCGTAGTCAAACGCCCGCACGTCCGACACCCTTTTACAGGAGACGAGACAAAATAGGGTAACTAATTTAGCTAACAGCTGACGTAAGGACAACTCCTGATTGACCGGCCAGGCTGACAGAAAAGATAAAACTGTAGAAACTCGAGAAACAAGGACGGGGAGGACGGGTGAGGCGAGATCCCCTAAGCAGGCGACAAACAAGGGGATGGCGTCCCGCCGGGCAGCCCTCGAACCCCCTATGGCCCGATGAGATGGCAGACCTAAAAACGTTAATAGTACGATAGGCTTTACCGTCCTTATACAAGGAAGAAAGAAAAAGGATAATATTATTCACGGAAGCCGTAACGGGATCCAAGTTCCTAAGCAGGCACCAATCAGACCAAGACTGCCATGCAGACCTGTAGGCTCTTCTGGTCCCGGGGGCCCAAGCGATCTCCAGAAGGAATCTAGCCGTCTCCGAAACATCTGAGAGGTGACTGGGATTCCCGAACTCCTGCAAGCCAGCAGGCGCAAAGAGTCGGAGACGACTAGGGGGTGCGGTTGACCCAACGGCCCCTGCAACAGGGTCGCCGATTGAGGTAATAACAGGGGTCTGTCCACCAACAACTCCAGGAGTTGCGGGAACCAAGATTGTGTCCTCCAAAATAGGATCACTAAGACCATGTCCGCCGACTGGTGACGCACCATGGCCAGAACTCGTGGGATCAGGGAAAAAGGTGGAAAAGCGTACGTCATGTTCTCCGACCACTGTTGTAGGAACGCATCCACCGCTTCCGCGGATTGGTCCGGCCTCCAACTGAAGTATCTGGGCAGCTGGGCGTTCCATCGAGACGCAAAAAGGTCGATGGAGAACGGACCCCAAAGGGATAACACAAAGGCGAAGGTTCCCTCGTCCAATTTCCAGTCGCTAGAATCGGACATGAAACGAGAACTCCAATCGGCCTGAGTATTGTGGAGCCCCGGCAGATATTCCGCCACCACCGACACATTGTTGGAAAGGCAGAATTCCCAAAACTCCTTGGCCAGATGTGTTAACATCCTGGATCGGGTACCTCCCATGGAGTTGATATACCGTACGACTGAGACGTTGTCCATCCGTAGACGAACACACGCCCTGGCCTTCCCCCTGGCAAAACTGCGGATTGCAAAAGATCCCACCAGGAGCTCCAGGGCATTGATGTGCAGACTCGATTCGGAGGCCGCCCAAGGACCTTCGGTGGATACCCCCTCGCAATGGGCACCCCATCCCAGGAGGCTGGCGTCTGACTCCACGACAAGGTCCGGACGAGGGCCGAAAATGTCCCTGCCATTCCAGGCTGAGTGGTTGGCAATCCACCAAACCAACTCGTCTCGAGTGTCCGAATCCAATAGAATCAGGTCCGCATAAGTTGCTCCCGCCTGCAGGTGGGCAATCTTTAGGCGCTGTAAGGCCCGATAATGCAGTGGGGCGGGAAAAATCGCCTGAATGGAGGATGATAAAAGACCTATCACCCTGGCTAGCTGGCGAAGGGACACCTGAGGCAAAGACAATGTGCGACGTAATTCCTTGCGAATCGCGCGCAGCTTCACTGGGGGAAGGCTGAGAGTCAAGGCCTCTGAGTCCACCAGGAAACCCAGGAACTCTATGGTCCTGGACGGGACCAAGCAGGATTTTTCCCGGTTGATAATGAAGCCCAAGTCGGTGAGGAGGGACATCGACAAGCGAAGGTGATCCTGAATGGTGGAGTAATCCCGGGCCATGATTAAAATGTCGTCCAGGTAGACTATGAGCCTCACCCCCCCCCCCCCCGGCTGCGGAGCCAGGCCATGACTGGGCGCAGTAGCTTGGTGAAGCACCACGGGGCGGACGACAGGCCAAAGGGAAGACACGTGAAGCGCCACAGGGTGTCCTGCCAACGGAACTGTAATAGGTCCCTTGAGGATGGGGCAATCGGGACTGTGAGGTATGCATCCTTCAGGTCTAGTTTCACTAGCCAGTCTTGTGGGGGGAGCATATCCCGGAGGAGGTGGATGCCCTCCATTTTGAAATGACGGTATCTCACGAAGGAATTTAAGGCCTTGAGATTTATCACTCGTTTGAATTTACCCCCTTTTGTCTCTACGAGAAACATGTTGCTGATCACCCCCAGTGGGACCTGGGAAGCTGGCTCTATGGCCCCCTTTAGGAGCAACTCGTTTAATTCCTCGTCTATGAGGGATTGGTAAGTCAGTGCCGTCCGAGTGAGCGGTGGAGTCACAATGGAATACGGGGTCGACACCAGTTCTATGTGAAAACCCCGGATCATGGACAAAATCCACGGATCCGAGGTGATTGAGGCCCACACATGCGAAAAGAATCGGAGTCTGCCCCCGACACCCTGATCCGAAAAAGGGGGAAGACCTGGTTGACTTACCAAAGGGACGTTGAAGGTTCGGCTGTCCTCGATAGGATCTACCTCGTCCAAAGATGCCTCGTGACAGGAAGCAGAATGGAGGTTGCCTCGGGTCGTGACTGGAGGACCGGAAGGATGATGATGAGGGGCCTCGTCCCGAGCATCGGGACTGGAAAGACGAACGGCCGGCCAGACGGCCCCTTGTACTGCCGGCCCTGGAGGAAACCCGATTATTGAAAACCTTGCGCATTGAGGATTGCGCCTTATCAAGGGCAGTAAATGTCCCTACAAATTTCCCTAGCTCCTTAATAAACGGGTCACCGAATAGGAGCCCCTGGGCGTCTTTGCCCGACTCAGTGAGGGCCATGTTGGCCAATTTAGGTTCCATCTTTATTAGGATGGCCTTTCTGCGCTCAATGGCAATAGAGGTGTTGGCATTGCCAGCCAAGCATATGGCTCTTTGGATCCAGCCTCTAAGCTCAATGGGGTCCACCAGTCGGCCTTCTGCTTTTGCCGATTCCGCCAAATCAAAGATCTTGGCAAGCGGACCCATAATGTCCAATAACTTGTCCTGGCAAGCCCGAAGGGCTGAGTCCAGGCCTCTACGGGGGCTAAATCCTGATTTGGACAAAAATTAGGGTCGACCGTAGGCGTTTTGGCCTCCTTACTAAGGGGCTTGCGGGTCATGGACTCTAGGTAGTTAGCGACATGGGGGGCCGGCAGCCACTCAGATGACCTGGGGTGATGGAGAGAGTCCGGGTCAAATAAAGGGGTACCGGATGGATCCGTAAGGGATGCCTGCGCATCGGTCGTCGAAGACGACTTAGCCGCTGTCCCTCATCCAAATCAAACTCTTACCCCTCAGAGTTCACTGGGGATTGCAAATTAACCTCCTCCTCAGACTCCTGAGAGTCAGACTCTGGTTCCAGCTGGGATCTAGCCGTTTTCCAATTTCATGCACGTTCTGCCTGGCGCGGACAGGCTCTTTTGCGCGACCGGAGCGCGCTGTCAGAGGATGGAACTAGGCCATCAGTCAAGGAGTTTCTGGAGGTATTGGGAAGTGATACCGTGGTATCGTGAGTCATGGTTACTGTTTGGGCACAAAGGACCGGAGACAGGGAGCTGGTTAGGGCTGAGGAAACGGAGCCCATTGCGGACAAAATGGCGTCCGAAATGGACTGCTGTAAAGCCCTAGTCTAGGCATCCGCCGAAGGAGGTATAGCTCCCGCTGGAGGGAGCATCGCTTGGGGCACAGCGGAAGCAGGGTTAGCCTCCAGAGTGGGGCTGCCTAGAAGTAATGCAGAGGTAGCTGGAATAAGGGACATGTTGGAATCTAACACTAGCGGTGTTCTGGCAGGAACGGGGTAAACTGAGCAACCTGCTGCAGTATATAGAAAAAACCCTGTGAAGGTAATAAAGTAGCTGCGGTCTCTAGAAGCTAAAATATATATACCAGGATAGGAGCGCGGCAAGTACAAGGTGGCCATTGGCTGCAGGCACTATGGCGTCCGAAATCTTGCGAGATCTCGGACGCCGATGGTGGCCGTAGCGCAGAGAGAGAGAGCGCCCGAGATCCCGCGATAGCAAGACCTCGGGCGCAATCCAAGATGGCCGCCGAGCAATCGCGATACTAGGATCGCAAGAAGAAGAAGAAGGGAAGATGGGAAGATGGCGCCCAGGCACCACGACCGCAGGAACAAAAGCGGGAACCACCGTGGAACAAGATAAGACCCGGGCACCGGTGAGACTGTGCTGACACAACCCGGCGGGAGAAAACTTTCCTCCCAAGAAGGGTAGAAGGTAAAGTGCAGGATAACTACGGATAGGAAAAGACACGGAAATAAGGGAAAGAAAAGAGGGGAAAATGAGGGGAAAACGACCCAAGCAATGTCCAATCCCCGAAGGGAGGAGTGACAGTCTAAAATCAACAAAAATAAGCTATATAAATATACAAAATCCCATATATTCAGACAAATTCCCACCCACAGCCCAGGAGGACTGTGGTGGGGTACTTAACTGAGCAGCAGCAGCAAAGAAAGAGGAAGTTGGGATATGAAGGAGGTCCCTATATGTGGGGACTAAGGAGAGGGACTAATATCCTCATTGGAGAAATGTTTTCTGATTGTCTTCTTTGCTGTTGTTGTTTCAGTAAAGAAAGAGTTAAGCAATACTCGCCTCCGTGTCTTTCATAAAATCATGACTGTGTCTTGATATAAAATTGTAATTACATGGGGGAATGCAAGTAGTTACTAAAACAGACAAAAGTCAGGAGAGGGGACGGGTCCTCTTTAATGTCCCAAACTCTTCTGGCAATAACTCATCAGATGATCTAGATAACATTCAGAGTGCCTGAGCTTTCCTTCTGTGACTGATCAGAAGTGGTGAGACGCTTCCCAGGTAATGTGAGCGCCGTGGGACGTGGGCTCGAGCTCTGCCGCTTTATTACAAAATGTTTCCCCGTCTAATTGAAGTGCAGATAATAGATGTGATCGCTCAGCAATTCCCCAAATCTCCAAGGAGTGAATTACGACAATCTAATAGTGCAAGATGGAAGAGTGAGGCGGCCGCGGACCGGACTGACGCAGAGGCGAAATATTCTCATCTCACCATTCCATCCCCGAAAAGAAAAGGAACCAAAATGAAGTTCTAATTACAAGTTA
This sequence comes from Bufo bufo, assembly GCF_905171765.1. NCBI lineage: Eukaryota > Metazoa > Chordata > Amphibia > Anura > Bufonidae > Bufo > Bufo bufo. The sequence continues at coordinate 47,724,711 of NC_053389.1, read as the reverse complement.
ATGAAAATACGGCAGATCAAAAGCCGCCTCCCCGAGATTAAGGCTGGAAGCATTGCCGGGGAGGAGATATATTAAACCCGAGGCCTCGCGCCGGAGGAGACGATTTACCTCCTTTCATGGCGCTCTGGCTTTTTCTCTTCTGATATTAGTTTGCTTCTTTTGAAATAAAAAAAAAGGAAAAAATAAATAAACAGAGAAAAGACGTGCGGGGGAGAAAGTCGACAAACCGTCAGTGACAGGAGGAACATCCTGCGGCGACAGCTATCTGCAAAATGCATCGGCTGACAGCGACAAGAGCAACTCCGCCTCTGCCTGCGACAGCCATGGGATCTGTCAGATTTCTACCCGCTTCCCGGGATCTCTAGATCAGTATGGGGAGAGAAGGGGGGCGCTGAGAGCTTGACAACAGCTATGAATCAAAAACACGATTCAGGGGTTGTCACTTCTCTTGGTCAGCACGGTTTCATTTGTAGTGTCCCACTAGGTAGGCGTGGGCACTACACAAGGGTCAATTTGTTTGCGTGTTACTTCTGCTCACAAGGGACAGTAATATTATATTTAACTGTGCACTTTAATGTATTTTCTATGTGTTTTTACTTGTGTATTTTCTTGTGTCATGCATAGCAGGCCTATTAGGGTGTAGTTAGGCATCCTAGACACTAGAGGGAGATAGGGAGCCCCTAGTATAAAATGTTCAGGCCCAGACAGGGAGGGGTTAGATCATAGTCAGGAGTCTGAGGAGACAGAAGTGAGAAGGCACCAGCCCGAGATATGCTGAGGGCCTCCTCCTGACATGCAGCTAGACAGTCCTGGTTTCTAGTTGCACTAGGAGGCTAGGAAGAGTACAGCCTGCCTGGAGACCAGTAATCCAACCAACACAGATGAGACACCCCAGTAATAGGAGAGCACCTCCTGGGAGAAACCTGCAGTATCCCTCACAGCAAGGACAATACCACAAGTTCAGATAAGTAACCTGAGGGGCAGAAGTGTTTAATATAAAGCAAGTGCCAATACTGGAGGAAGGATTATATTTACCAAGGATTTAAGCCAGCAATTAGGCATCCGGGCCTTGGGATCCAGCCAGCTAGAATAGCTGAGGGGATAGAGCAGCATTGCACTGCAAAGCATTAACTGTTTACCCTCCAAGTATCTTGCAAGATTATACCTGCCATATTGTGAAGTAAACCTGCTGTGCATTTGTATTATCAAGGACTGCATTATCATCTACTGCAACTGTTTGTATAAAGTTGGACTGTTTCCTAAAGTAAAGCAACGTTTGGTTTACCAACTGTGTACTCCTTTACTACTCCTACAAATCGGTGTGCCACCGTTACAGGCACTGGCGTCACGATCCTTAAAGGGACCTTGCCTCAGGCACTCAAAACACCTGCAACATCCAGGGCACCTCACCCAACATCAGGCCAGGTCTCTCTATACAGAGTGTGCCCCAGAGGAACTTGTGTCTACCTCTCCTTCACTGCCGCATGCCTGCCCAGGGTTCTCCTCCAAAAAGTGAGTAACCCTCGATCGCCCATAACCGTGACCTCACTGTCGCTATACCCTGCAGGTCTGGCGTGCTGCACATTTAGCATGTCTTGTTTTGAAAAAAACTTAGAAAAATAGAAAATTCGCCATTGTTTTTTATATTTTTGTTTTTACAGCATTCACTGTGCAAATAAAATAACATGACAACCTTAGTCTGTGAGTCAGTATGATTACGACGATACCAAAGTAAGGGCGGGTTCGAATTGGCTTTAAGGAATTCCGACAGGACTATTTTTTCCGTCATGTGTAACGGAACCAAACTGAACAGTTATTTGGCCCCATAGACATGTATTAGGATGGAGTTTTGCATTCCGTCCTAGAATTCCATTATATTCTGTTATAACGGAACCTATAACGGAATTCCATAACACCAATGCGAACACGCCCTTATATTGTTTTCATTATGTTTCCATCTGCAGAGCTGTGTGAGATGTTGTTGTGTTTTTTGCTGGACGAGCTGTAGTTTTTATTGGTGCTTACGCCAGTTATGTTTATTTCTTTATTTCTTTCAGGTTTTTTTTCTATATGTAAAATTGAAAAAGGGATTGATTAGAATTTTTAATTCTTCTGTTTATTAAATTTTTACTTTTTTATTTAGTTTCCTTTTGGGAACTCGAACATGCGATTGATCGCTTTTACATTGATTGCAATAGTAAATACTTTTGCAGTCTATGGGATTTCTGCCAGCTTCCTATTAAATAGGGATTATGAGGTAGTTTGATATGGCAGGCCTGGGAGCCTTCACAACAGATCGGAAGAAGTGAAATTCACACCATTTGGAGAGATGTTTAACTAAATTCACGGTAAGTGCTCCATAGAGAGCTAGCAGATTATCATACGGAGACCAAAGCAACCCGTACCCCCTCTTACAAACAGCACGTAACCTTTTCAGTCACTCTGTTCCCATAAGTATCCATTGACCCTGTTATGGGGACAATGCTACCCAAGTTGCCATGTTGCACTGTAAGTTGTTATGCTATGGTGCACTATGCCATGTAACCAGCACCATGTAATTTAGAACTAGGCAATGATGGGAAACGCAGAAGAAGTAGAAAGAGCAGGGAGATGCTGCAGCTGAAATCAGAGAGCCAGTAAATTCCTGATTGTAGCTAGCTAGCAAGTGGAGGTAATTGGCACTAGCCAATTGGTGCACCACCTCAGGACATGGATAGGAATGGAGAAGCAGCTGAGCACTGCAGAGAAGTGGGTAGCCGGATCATAGGGAAGCTATAAGCCTGTCTACCTCCCACAGCCCAAAACAACTAGAGACCCATAGTGAAACAAAAAAAGACGAACCAGCCTGCCATTATAAGGACCGCTAGTGAGTGGATTGTGAATTGTGTGCATATTGTGAGTAAAGGGAGAGAGATACTATGACCTGTATATGCCACTCCACGGTGAGCTGGAAGGAAGGAGATACCAGGACCTGTGCAGATTGTGCAAAGCCATGAAGTGTCATTGCTCATAAACCCACAATATACATCTACATTGCTGTCTATCTAGAGGTGACTCCGGCCAGGGTGCAGGCAAGTTGGGTGAAGCACATGCAAAAGGAGAGTGAGCTTATTAGTGGGCTCCCCTGCACTGAAGGCCAGATCCCTATATAGGGGTTAAAGGGTGAAAATTACGGGACTGCCGCGATAACACCCTTAGAACAAAGTCAAACTGGTTAGTTGGTAAAGTGGGTACATACCGGCTGCCCGTTACACTAGGCAGGAACCTGTAGGACAAGGTTAGTGGTCTTATGTAGACTAGTACAGCAAAGCTAAATACCAAGCCTATCACCCCATGTTGACCATATGTAGACATCTAGTATTCGCCTGTTCATCTACCTATGGTGGGCTTACAGGGGTTGTCACGATCAGTAAAACATACAGTAGCTGCTTTCTTTCAAAAACAGCACAGCAGCTTTTAATGGGTTGCAGCTCAGCTTCATTGAAGTAAATGGAGCTCAAATGCAATATCAATACCTGTGGACTGGTGTGCACTGTGCACTATTTGGGAAAAAAAGCAGCCATGTTTCTCTAATCATGGACAATCGCTTTAAATTACAGTATATTCACATTATACCGAGGTCTAAGGCGTGCTCTCCAGCTGCTCATGTTAGTCACAGTGCTCCAGCGCAGAAGGCTCATTGTCCCGTCTTGTAGCCGCGGTTCCTCTATATGGGATTACATATAGTGTCCATGTTACAGAAAACATCCGACTTTTCTTATCACCTCGGAGTTAATGCTTCCAAACAATTAAACAAAGCCAAAAGATTCCCAAAGAAATTAATCCCTGGGCCTCGCAGAAAGCTGGAGATTAGCCGAAATGAGCACAGCAATGTATTAACGACTTCCCTGCAAGCAGTAATTAGACGCTCCCTCTGAGAGACGCGCCACTGATTAGCGGCTGATCAGTAGAAATCAAAGAAGTGTATTGTGTGTACTGCAGAGTCTTCCCGAATTGCCTTAACCCCAAATCTCCCACAGAGCACACAGCACGAGCCACAAGAAAACTGCAAAAATTTTCGAATGAAGGATTTTTATGTTAATAAAAAGTCAACTTTAGTAAGAAATGAAAAATTCCCTTACTGCTTCATAGTCACATACTGTATTTGTCCATAGAGGGCAGTATTATAGTAGTTATATTCTTGTACATAGGGGAGCAGTATTATAGTAGTTATATTCTTGTACATAGGAGCAGTATTATAGTAGTTATATTCTTGTACATAGGAGCAGTATTATAGTAGTTATATTCTTGTACATAGGAGCAGTATTATAGTAGTTATATTCTTGTACATAGGGGAGCAGTATTATAGTAGTTATATTCTTGTACATAGGAGCAGTATTATAGTAGTTATATTCCTGTACATAGGAGCAGTATTATAGTAGTTATATTCTTGTACATAGGAGCAGTATTATAGTAGTTATATTCTTGTACATAGGAGCAGTATTATAGTAGTTATATTCTTGTACATAGGGGCAGTATTATAGTAGTTATATTCTTGTACATAGGAGGCAGTATTATAGTAGTTATATTCTTGTACATAGCAGTATTATAGTAGTTATATTCTTGTACATAGGAGCAGTATTATAGTAGTTATATTCTTGTACATAGGAGCAGTATTATAGTAGTTATATTCTTGTACATAGGAGCAGTATTATAGTAGTTATATTCTTGTACATAGGAGCAGTATTATAGTAGTTATATTCTTGTACATAGGAGCAGTATTATAGTAGTTATATTATTGTATATAGGAGGCAGTATTATAGTAGTTATATTCTTGTACATAGGAGGCAGTATTATAGTAGTTATATTCTTGTACATAGGAGCAGTATTATAGTAGTTATATTCTTGTACATAGGAGCAGTATTATAGTAGTTATATTCTTGTACATAGGAGCAGTATTATAGTAGTTATATTCTTGTACATAGGAGGCAGTATTATAGTAGTTATACTCTTGTACATAGGAGCAGTATTATAGTAGTTATATTCTTGTACATAGGAGCAGTATTATAGTAGTTATATTCTTGTACATAGGAGCAGTATTATAGTAGTTATATTCTTGTACATAGGAGCAGTATTATAGTAGTTATATTCTTGTACATAGGAAGCAGTATTATAGTAGTTATATTCTTGTACATAGGAGCAGTATTATAGTAGTTACATTCTTGTACATAGGAGCAGTATTATAGTAGTTATATTCTTGTACATAGGAGCAGTATTATAGTAGTTATATTCTTGTACATAGGAAGCAGTATTATAGTAGTTATATTCTTGTACATAGGAGGCAGTATTATAGTAATTATATTCTTGTACATAGGAGCAGTATTATAGTAGTGATATTCTTGTACATAGCAGACAGTATTATAGTAGTTATATTCTTGTACATAGGAGGCAGTATTATAGTAGTTATATTCTTGTACATAGGAAGCAGTATTATAGTAGTTATATTCTTGTACATAGGAGCAGTATTATAGTAGTTATATTCTTGTACACAGGAGGCAGTATTATAGTAGTTATATTCTTTGAAAATTCTCTTTTTATTGAAAAGTATATCGAAAATACATACTACAGCATTATGCAGTGACATATACAAAGTGGTTGATATCATGCATTGCTTTGAGTATACATAACAGCTTGAAGGACTGTAGATATGGACCTAAACAGAATTCCGTATATAAATAACAGGACAATGCTAATTTCCCATTTTTCACATATAGACAGAATAATCCTATCCCATTATACAAGTATTGTGCAAAGGTTACAGATGCATCTTACCAGTATATAAAGGTCTTGTAGTATGACTGGTGAACATAATGACGCAGAAATAGAGGAAAAAGGGGAGGGGAGGGATATGGGGACAAGGAATAGGAGGGAGGGAAGGAAGGATAAAGAGGAATAACCAAAAACAACAATCCATCTATGACACTCGTTCGTATGCAGCATATTAGATATCTAAAGTGCATATTGAATGTATTCATATTCACAGGTATTATTTTGTCAGTGACTCAGACATGGTCCAGAACGCGTACCATTAATGCGCATATATACCCTCTACCCGTGAGCTCATAATGTACCACTACTAGAAGACCCGTGTGCCGTCTGACTATTCGGAGGGTCATCCCTAAACATGAGCCAGGGTGTCCAAAGCTTCACATACTTATTGTGATTCCTGTCCTCCCAACTCGCCAGTTCCTCCATTCGACAAATATGGTCCACCTTGTTCAGCCATGCCTCCACAGTGGGGGGTTCTGTACTCAACCAGTGCTGCGGGATGAGCAGCCTTGCCGCCTGGAGTAATTGGGTGGTTAAGCATCTTTTTGAGGGAGAGAAAGAGGGAGTCGGGAGCCACAGGAGCACAAGAGTAGGGGGCACTTCCACAACTACATGTGTTATTTTCTGAATAGTGGATAAGACCCCTTCCCAGAATGGACGGATCCTAGGACAAGACCAGAAGATGTGAGACAGAGTACCTGTATCCTCCAGACACCTCCAGCATTTATCGTCCTGTCTCATACCCCTTATAAACATCTGCTTCGGAGTCATATACCATTGGGTAAGGACTTTGTATGTGTGTTCCTGTATCCTGGTACACCTTGAGAAACCATGGGAGTGCGCATGTATTCTCATAATGTCAGTCTCATTCAGATCCACCTCAAGTTTAGCAGCCCAATGCCTCAGATAATGCGGTGTTCCAGGGGAGCGGGGGTTAACCAAGGCCAAGTAACACAGAGAGATCAGTTTACGTGGGATGGACTCAAATGTTAAAAGTTTCTCAAACCAAGACTGTGTAGGTTTATGTCTATTACTCTCTATTAGTGGTCTGGATACTGAGTTAAGTTCAATCAGTTCTAGAAAATTACACTTTTTTATAAGGTTGTGTAGTGGGTGTTGGTCAGATAAGTCCCCCGAGGTCGCCCCCAGGAATTCCTCTGTTGTGAACTTGCGTAGTCTATGCCAGGTCGTGGCTATTTGTTTAGTATTTGGCCGTATAGTGAAAGGAAGAAGGTCCGCTGGCATAGATGGAGAGGGGTTATTTAGAAGGTTAAGTTTGCCATTTAACTGTTGAATTACTGAAGCGGTTCCCCTAAGCAGAACTTGTGACCTAAGATTAGAAGTAGTAAGACCCCATAGGCCCGCCCTCTGGACCGGTGAGAGTTGGGCAAGTTCTAAGTCGCATCCCCAAGTCTGGTATTTAGTGGCATGTAGCTGAATCCATCTTTTTAAATGAATCGCCTGATAGTATAGATGTGCGTCTGGTAACCCAAACCCCCCCGTGCTCCTCCCCTGTATCAGCCTGCTATGGGCCAATCTAGCGGATTTCCCACCCCAAAGGAACGTTCTAAATAACCTCCTGACCTGGCAAAAGAAGGACATAGGGATAAAAACGGGCAACATTTGCATCACATACAGGAGCCTGGGCATGATGAAGGCCTTCAGAAGGTTCTTTCTACCCATCCAAGAGACATATGGGATTTTAAGCGAGTGAAGCTGCTTCTGTACATCATTTAAGAGGGGTTTAAAGTTCAAACTGAAAGTTTGGTCCAAATCTGCTGGTAACTTAATCCCTAGATAGGAAAGATGAGAACCCTGCCAGATAAACGGGGTTGTGCCTTTTATAGAGGAAATCATTTTGCTTGGCGCTGAGACGTTCATCGCCTCTGACTTCGTATAATTAACTTTAAAGTTAGAGATCCTCCCATATAATTTGAAAAGGGATAGAAGATGCGGAAAGGCCTCGACAGGGTTTGTAAACATAACCAGTAGGTCATCCGCATAAGCGGCATTTATAAATTCTACAGAACTATCCCTAATTTTGAGACCCTTTATACCAGGGTGTTCTCTTATAGCTTGCAGTAATGTCTCCATTACCATGACGTACAGTGTAGGTGACAGAGGACAGCCCTGACGAGTCCCATTTGTAATCGGGAACGATTGGGATAATGTACCATTTACCCTTATACGTGCACTAGGTTCATGGTAGAGGGACATGATGGCATTTTGGAATTGCTCTGGAACGCCAAGTTTATGTAGGGTTTTCCTCATGTAGCTCCAGCTCACCCTGTCAAAGGCCTTTTCCGCATCCACACCCAAAAGGACCAGTGAGGCCTTCTCTTTCTTAGCTAATTGCATTGCTGAGAGAACCCTACAGGAGTTCTGATTTCCCTCTCGTCCAGGCACAAACCCGGCTTGGTCCGGGTGAATTAGTTTCGGCAGGAGGGGAGCAAGGCGGGAAGCCAGCAACTTTGCCCATACTTTAACGTCTACGTTGAGAAGCGATATCGGCCTATAACTGCCGCATTGGTTAGGATCTTTACCTGCTTTTGGGAGAATTGTGACCGTCGCTTCCAGAGATTGCCTATGGAGAACAGAACCATTTAATAGTGAATTACACCAAGTGGCCATACGAGGGGTTAGGACAGATGATAATTTTTTATAATACCCCACAGAAAACCCATCAGGTCGAGGGCATTTCCCCATTGGCATGGAGCTCAGAATATTTGATATTTCTTCTATTGTGACTGGGGCAAGGAGTTGTTCTCTATCTTTGGTCTCCAGTTTGGGCAGATTGAGGTTCCCCAAGAACTTGTCAGCAGCCTCCTCTATATTAGCTTCTGTGTCGTCATCTGGGCATTTGAGCCCATAAAGCTGACTATAGAACTTATGGAATTCTTTCGCAATATCTGAAGTTTTATGTAATAGCCTGCCATCTTTATCCTTAATTCCAGTTATATAGGAAGCATCTTTTTTCTGCTTAAGGAGCGAAGCCATGAGCCTCGTGCCCTTGTCTCCATGAGCATAAAAACGGAACTGGGCATACTGGTAAGATTTGGCCTGGTGATAGTTAAGGTGATCTTTTAATTTTTTCCTAGTTAGTGTTAGTTCTTGTTGGGCCTCTGTAGTTTTGGATTTTTTGTGCAGAGATTCTAAAGCTGAGATCTTCTCTAGTAATGTATGAAATGTTTTTTGTCTTTCCTTCTTTTTCCGACTACCCAGGGCAATCAGCTCCCCTCTGATGACCGCTTTATGCGTCTCCCAGACAGTCGTGACAGAGACGTCATCCGTGGTGTTCTCCCTAAAGAAGTGCTGTAGTTTAGCTTCTATATCTCTCATTCCTTCCACGTCATCCAGCAGAGTCTCATTTAATTATAGTAGTTATATTCTTGTACATAGGAGCAGTATTATAGTAGTTATATTCTTGTACATAGGAGCAGTATTACAGTAGTTATATTCTTGTACACAGGAGGCAGTATTATAGTAGTTATATTCTTGTACATAGGAGCAGTATTATAATAGTTATATTCTTGTACATAGGAGCAGTATTATAGTAGTTATATTCTTGTAAACAGGAGGCAGTATTATAGTAGTTATATTCTTGTACATAGGAGCAGTATTATAGTAGTTATATTCTTGTACATAGGAGGCAGTATTATAGTAGTTATATTCTTGTACATAGGAGGCAGCATTATAGTAGTTATATTCTTGTACATAGGAGGCAGTATTATAGTAGTTATATTCTTGTACATAGGAGGCAGTATTATAGTAGTTATATTCTTGTACATAGGGGCAGTATTATAGTAGTTATATTCTTGTACACAGGAGGCAGTATTATAGTAGTTATATTCTTGTACATAGGAGCAGTATTATAGTAGTTATATTCTTGTACATAGGAGGCAGTATTATAGTAGTTATATTCTTGTACATAGGAGCAGTATTATAGTAGTTATATTCTTGTACATAGGAGGCAGTATTATAGTAGTTATATTCTTGTACATAGGAGCAGTATTATAGTAGTTATATTCTTGTACATAGGAGCAGTATTATAGTAGTTATATTCCTGTACATGGAGCAGTATTATAGTAGTTATATTCTTGTACATAGGAGGCAGTATTATAGTAGTTATATTCTTGTACATAGGAGCAGTATTATAGTAGTTATATTCTTGTACATAGGAGCAGTATTATAGTAGTTATATTCTTGTACATAGGAGGCAGTATTATAGTAGTTATATTCTTGTACATAGGGGCAGTATTATAGTAGTTATATTCTTGTACACAGGAGGCAGTATTATAGTAGTTATATTCTTGTACATAGGAGCAGTATTATAGTAGTTATATTCTTGTACATAGGAGGCAGTATTATAGTAGTTATATTCTTGTACATAGGAGCAGTATTATAGTAGTTATATTCTTGTACATAGGAGGCAGTATTATAGTAGTTATATTCTTGTACATAGGAGCAGTATTATAGTAGTTATATTCTTGTACATAGGAGCAGTATTATAGTAGTTATATTCTTGTACATAGGAGCAGTATTATAGTAGTTATATTCTTGTACATAGGAGGCAGTATTATAGTAGTTATATTCTTGTACATAGGAGCAGTATTATAGTAGTTATATTCTTGTACATAGGAGCAGTATTATAGTAGTTATATTCCTGTACATAGGAGCAGTATTATAGTAGTTAGATTCTTGTACATAGGAGCAGTATTACAGTAGTTATATTCTTGTACATAGAAGGTAGTATTATAGTAGTTATATTCTTGTACATAGGAGCAGTATTATAGTAGTTGTATTCTTGTACATAGGAGGCAGTATTATAGTAGTTATATTCTTATACATAAGAGCAGTATTATAGTAGTTATATTCTTTGCCAATTTTCTTTTTATTTAAACAGCAGCAAAATGTTACAAGAAGATATAAATTACTTCTTAACAAGTACAAGTAATGAAACAGTAAGCATGTACACATCATCATTTGTTTGAAATAAAGACTAATATATAATCATGGGACAAACAGGACGATAGGAACCAAAAAATTGTCAGGCTTCTAATGTGGCCAAAAAGGTGTTCCTAGGGATCACAATAACACGTAGACAAGGGTAGACAGAAGACAACATGTAGGTTGACATGCGGGCAACATGTAAGAATGAAAGGGGAGAAGCGGGGGGGGGGGGGAGAGAAGGTCGCTGTGAGAAAGTTGGAAAGCTCAGATGATCAAGCAAAGCCACGAAAAAGACTCCAGGGTTGCCAGACCTTTAGGAATTTCTGGCGGTTTCCCATTTCCCAGGCCGCTAACTCTTCTAGGCGGTATATCTGGTCCGCCTTATCTAGCCATTCCACTTGTGACGGGGGTCTGTCTGATTTCCATTTCAGCGGGACAAGTATCTGCAGGAAAGACGCTTAGTATCTGCAGGAAAGACGCTTTTTTCACTAGAGGTGTATCTAGTATGGATGACCAATCCAGCTCCCCGTTTTGGTTTCTGATACTTTCTAGTGAGTGGTTGTGAAGAAGTGACCAGATGCCTGAGGCGTCAAGTATATCTCTGTGGATCCCCTGATCACTTGGGTGGCCTTGTAGTAAAGGCGGATATCTGGTAGCCCAAACCCCCCAAACCTCCTTTCCCTTGTTAGGGTCGAGTAGGCTACTCTAGCTTTTTTACTCTTCCAAATGAAGGAGGAGAAGATTCTTTTGATATCATTAAAATAGGAATTGGGCAGCCAGATAGGTAATGTTTGTATGAGATAAATGAACTTGGGGACAATGTAAGCCTTTAAGTAGTTTTTTCTGCCCATCCATGAGACAAATGGGAGCTTCACTGTTTGGAGGTGCTGTCGTATGTCTTTCAGGAGCGGGGCGTAGTTTAAGCTGAATAGGTCAGTTGGATTGGCCGAGATATGAACGCCGAGATACTGTATAGCGTGTGGGGCCCATGTGAATGGGATGGTGCATTAGAGTTCTAGGACCATATTTCGAGGGCATGTTAAGCACTTGTGATTTACTGTAATTTATCTTGAAATTGGATAAAGAACCAAATTCTTAAAAAATTCTCACTAGTTCCAGGAGGGAGGTTGTGGGGTTGGATGTTAGAACAAGCAGATCGTCCGCAAAGGCCGCTGCGACATGGGTGTGTTTATTCACGTTGAGTCCAGAAATCTTAGGATTTTGACGAATCTTGCATAATAGGGTCTCCATTACAATTATAAATAACACCGGAGACAGGAGGCAACCTTGTCTGGTACCGTTGGCGATGGAGAAGGCGGGGGGGAAAGAGAGCCATTAACCCGGACCCTGGCCGAGGGGGCTGAGTAGAGAGACAATACTGCACTGACTAACTGGGGGGAGAAGCCAAACCTTGACATGGCGGCGGACATGAATTGCCAGCTTACCCTGTCAAAGGCCTTCTCTGCATCAGTGCTTAGAAGTGCTAAAGGGCGATGATTTGATCTGGCCCAGTCAATCAAATGCAGCAAGCGCTTAGTGTTCTCGTTGCCTTGTCTGCCGTGGACGAACCCTACTTGTTCCCTATTAATGATGTCTGGAAGGACCGATTGGAGTCGGGTAGCTAGTATCTTCGCCCACCATTTGATATCTGTGTTCAGGAGGGAAATTGGTCTGTAATTTCCACATGACGTGGGATCTTTGTTTGGTTTTGGTAATATGTAGTGTTGAGCGCGAATATTCGAATTGCGAATTTTTTTCTCGAATATCGCAATTTCGAGATTTCGCGAATATTTAGAATATCGTTCTATATATTCGCGAAATAGAATATTCGTTTTTTTTCTTTTTTTTTTTTTATTATATTTTTTTCTTTCCCACTTCCCTAAAGTTGTTCTTACCTGTCCTTTGGATTCCTGGCTTCCTGGCTGCTCCAGTCAGTGGCGCTTTCAACTTACTGCTATATTCCATATTAGCTAAATTACAATCTAATCTATATGTGTATTTTACGAAATTTCGCAATAGTCGCAATTGCGATGCGAGTAATATAACACGAAATATTCGCATGAAGATTTCAACTTAGCACTGCTATACTCCATATTCTATCCCAATATGGAATATAGCTGTGCTAAGTTAGCACTGCTATATTCTATATTAGGCTAGAATATGGAGTATAGCTGTGCTAAGTTGAAATCTTCATGCGAATATTTCGTGTTATATTAGTCGCATCGCAATTTAATAGAACGCATCGAGTAATATAACACGAAATATTCGCATGAAGATTTCAACTTAGCAGCGCTAAGTTGAAATCTTCATGCGAATATTTCGTGTTATATTAGTCGCATCGCAATTTAATAGAACGCATCGAGTAATATAACACGAAATATTCGCATGAAGATTTCAACTTAGCACTGCTATACTCCATATTCTAGCCTAATATGGAATATAGCTGTGCTAAGTTAGCACTGCTATATTCCATATTAGGCTAGAATATGGAGTATAGCTGTGCTAAGTTGAAATCTTCATGCGAATATTTCGTGTTATATTAGTCGCATCGCAATTTCGACTTTTTCAAATGTTCTTAATATTGCTCTAACTTCGTCTTTTAGAAATTTCGTAATATTGCTCTAACTTCGTCTCTTAGAATATTACGAATATTCTAAAAGACGAAGTTAGAGCAATATTACGAAATTTCTTAAAATACACATATAGATTGTAATTTAGCTAATATAGTGCTATAATCCCTTTTTTTTCCTGTAATTTTTTTTGCCTCTTCTGAACTTAAGTTTTGTAAAATATGTACACTATTAAAAATTATTACTATAGCAGTATATTAGCTTAAATACAATCTATGTGTATTTTACGAAATTTCGTAATATTGCTCTAACTTCATCTTTTAGAATATTACGAATATTCTAAAAGACGAAGTTAGAGCAATATTAAGAACATTTGCAAAAGTCGAAATTGCGATGCGAGTAATATAACACGAAATAGTCGCATGAAGATTTCAATTTAGCACAGCTATATTCCATATTCTAGCCTAATATGGAATATAGCAGTGCTAACTTAACACAGCTATATTCCATATTAGGCTAGAATATGGAATATAGCAGTGCTAAGTTTAAATCTTCATGCGACTATTTCGTGTTATATTACTCGCATCGCAATTTCGACTTTTGCAAATGTTCTTAATATTGCTCTAACTTCGTCTTTTAGAATATTCGTAATATTCTAAGAGACGAAGTTAGAGCAATATTACAAAATTTCGTAATATACACATATTAGCCTAGCCATAGTCATTAGCATAGGAACGTTGCCTTATACTATCAAGATAAATTTTCGCAATATGCGAAAAATAATTTCGCGATAATTGGAATAATTGCGAATATTCGATTTCGACGAATATAACACGAATATTCATGCGAATATTCGCGAAATATCGCGAAACCGAATATGGCACCTCCCGCTCATCACTAGTAATATGGTGATGTGTGCTTCCAGCGCCTGGTGGTTACACAGGTCTCTGAAGTGCGGTGCTAAGATATCTATGAATGTCTTGTAATAGACAATGGGGTAGCCATCGGGGCCTGGACTTTTGCCCGAAGGGATCAATGCAAGAACTTCACGTAGTTCGGTATCTGTTATTGGCGCTGTCAGGGCTGACGCTTTATCACTAGGAATAACTGGAAGTGACAATGTTTCCGGGAATTTATCCGTCGCTGCCTTAAGTTCAGCAGCCGACGTCTGGTTTGGGGAGGGGAGGTTATAAAGCTCGGCATAGAAGTCACAGAACGCTTTGGCTATATCTGGCGTGGTTTTAAGCTGTTTACCATCTGAGGTTTTAATGGAGGATATACGAGAAGTGTCTAGTTGCTTTTTAGCTAGAGCTGTCATTAATCTGTTCCCCTTATTACCGTGCGCATAAGCTCGGAATTTGGAACGCATAAGGAGCTTGGCAGAAGTTAAGTTTAATAGATTCTTTAGAGAGTTCATTTAGGACAGCTTGAGCCTGACTCCTTTTATGGGAGAGCTCTAGCTTTGAGATGTGATCAAGTAGATTAGACAGCGCTAAAGTGCGCTGTTTTTTGGCAAATGCTCCTAGAGATATCAGATCGCCCTGATTTTGGTCTTATGCGCCTGGCAGATAATGTACGGGGAAGGAGCCGATGGTCCCACAGTATTAGTGATAAAGTACTCAGAGATGGCTTTTGCGATTTTGGCTTTATGGTTAACATTAGCGAGGAGAGTCTCGTTCAGCCTCCAGACACGTTCCCTAGAGGGGGGGTCTGAGATATGAAGATGCAGAAAGATCGGGGCATGGTCTGAGAGAGTGATGCTACCTATGGACGTCTTTGATACTTGTGAATCTGGGCCGAAGACAGGAACAGGTAATCGAGTCTTTGATAAGATGCTTGCGCAGAGGAGTAAAACATATAGTCTTTCTCAACCGGATTTAGAGTACGCCAGACATCTACTACACCTACTCTCTTCAGGTGTTGTTTAAGGCTCTTTAAAAGCTTGTGGGAAAGGGCAGAGCGACCGGTCGAAGAATCAAGATCTGGTTCCAGGGTGGCATTAAAGTCCCCCCCTAAAATTACTATACCCTCTTGAAAAGATGATAAGTGTGTCAGGGTTTGAGTTAACCAGGGGATTTGACCTCAGTTTGGGGCATACAGGTTAGCAAGTGTCACTGGGCTATCCGCCAATAAGCCTTTTACGAAAATGTAGCGCCCATCTGGATCCACCTCTGTCACTAAATGTTTAAAGGATAGTTGTTTATGAATCACTACACTCACCCCTCTACTGGCAAAGGAGAATGGACAGTGAAACCAGTGCGAGTATCTACAAACCGGATTCCAAAAAAGTTGGGACACTAAACAAATTGTGAATAAAAACTGAATGCAATGATGTGGAGATGGCAAATGTCAATATTTTATTTGTAATAGAACGTAGATGACAGATCAAACGTTTAATCCGAGTAAATGTATCATTGTAAAGGAAAAATACGTTGATTCCAATTTTCACTGTGTCAACAAATCCCCAAAAAGTTGGGACAAGTAGCAATAAGAGGCTGGAAAAAGTAAATTTGAGCATAACGAAGAGCTGGAAGACCAATTAACACTAATTAGGTCAATTGGCAACATGATTGGGTATAAAAAGAGCTTCTCAGAGTGGCAGTGTCTCTCAGAAGCCAAGATGGGTAGAGGATCACCAATTCCCACAATGTTGCGCAGAGAGATAGTGGAGCAATATCAGAAAGGTGTTACCCAGCGAAAAATTGCAAAGACTTTGCATCTATCATCATCAACTGTGCATAACATCATCCGAAGATTCAGAGAATCTGGCACAATCTGTGCGTAAGGGTCAAGGCCGTAAAACCATACTGGATGCCCGTGATCTCCGGGCCCTTAAACGACACTGCACCACAAACAGGAATGCTACTGTAAAGGAAATCACAGAATGGGCTCAGGAATACTTCCAGAAACCATTGTCAGTGAACACAATCCACCGTGCCATCCGCCGTTGCCAGCTGAAACTCTACAGTGCAAAGAAGAAGCCATTTCTAAGCAAGATCCACAAGCTCAGGCGTTTTCACTGGGCCAGGAATCATTTAAAATGGAGTGTGGCAAAATGGAAGACTGTTCTGTGGTCAGACGAGTCACGATTCGAAGTTCTTTTTGGAAATCTGGGACGCCATTTCATCCGGACCAAAGAGGACAAGGACAACCCAAGTTGTTATCAACGCTCAGTTCAGAAGCCTGCATCTCTGATGGTATGGGGTTGCATGAGTGCGTGTGGCATGGGCAGCTTGCATGTCTGGAAAGGCACCATCAATGCAGAAAAATATATTCAGGTTCTAGAACAACATATGCTCCCATCCAGACGTCATCTCTTTCAGGGAAGACCCTGCATTTTTCAACAAGATAATGCCAGACCACATTCTGCATCAATCACAACATCATGGCTGCGTAGGAGAAGGATCTGGGTACTGAAATGGCCAGTCTGCAGTCCAGATCTTTCACCTATAGAGAACATTTGGCGCATCATAAAGAGGAAGGTGCAACAATGAAGGCCCAAGACGATTGAACAGTTAGAGGCCTGTATTAGCCAAGAATGGGAGAGCATTCCTATTTCTAAACTTGAGAAACTGGTCTCCTCGATCCCCAGACGTCTGTTGAGTGTTGTAAGAAAAAGGGGAGATGCCACACAGTGGTGAAAATGGCCTTGTCCAACTTTTTGGGGATTTGTTGACACCATGAAATTCTGATTCAACATATTTTTCCCTTAAATTGGTACATTTTCTCAGTTTAAACTTTTGTTCCGTGATTTATGTTCTATTCTGAATAAAATATTAGAAGTTGGCACCTCCACATCATTGCATTCAGTTTTTATTCACGATTTGTATAGTGTCCCAACTTTTTTGGAATCCGGTTTGTAGTAGAAGAGAGATTGGGCACCTTACCGGATTTGTTTCCTGCAGATATATGATAGATGCCTTTTCTTTCTGAAGCAGAGACAGTACCTGGGCTCTCTTGCAAGGTTCATTGAGTCCCTTTACGTTGTACGATGCCACCACAACAGCCATTTTGTGCGGATTCGACTTTCAGGTGGGGAGCAGTCTATGTAGCTGTGTTCGATCTCTCTAGAGCTATGGGATGGGGAAGAAGGAGACAGAGAATAGGGTTAGGGGGAGGGATTACCACGAGGACACACAAGACAAAGACAACAATGAGATACACCAAAAACACACTAAAGGATTTTCAGTATCTGGAAAAACAGGAAAAAATCCCAACAATTTGGGGATATAATAGGGGAGATAGGAAATCCCTTACGTAGGGAATAAGATGTGCAGGATGTGTGGCCTATTCTGCTGAGGACACACTATCAATAGGGATAGAATCCCTTCAGGTGTTAAATGAAGGGGGGGGGGGGGTGAGATAATACCACAAAAGTGCCTAGACATGACGGACACCTCGGCACCGCCAAGTGTCTTACAATAATAAGTATTCAAAACTTGAACAGAATTAAAGTTTTCTAAACGCAGGGTCTAAATATTTGTGAACCGGTAACATAAGAAATATATAACCATGGGAGGCGGAAGAAAGAGCAGCATCTTCACTCTACAGTTTCCTACAACCTGGACAAGTATGTGTTAACTCTAAACTCAGAGAATAGCAGCGCCACCTCTAATTTGCTGTATTGACGCAGCCGGGGGATCCCAAACCCCCACCACCCCCCCCAATATGAAAAATAGGGGGGAGGGGGGAAGGAGGATCCCGCGAGTACGCAATCTTCTGCGTGCAGTTGGGCCACTATCTAGCTCCATATTGTCTAGGAGTTACAGCAGGCTAACACATATAACCCAGGGAATAGGCTGCATCTCTATGCTTGACCACTTTAAATATACGGGGGGAGGGGGGACAGAGGGGGGATAAAGGGGGGGGGAAGGAGGGGGGGGGGCGTCTGATGATTGGGGACATACAAGGTCATGGAAGAGGTAGCAGGGAGTAACGCCTATGATGGGGAGCCGGCTCACTCCAGAGGAGGGCAGCATTTTCTACCTACACCCTGAAAACATAGCCAAAACCCCAGATCATTCAAAAAGCTCCTAGAAAAAACGATGCAGCTAATTTACATCTAAGTGCATAAACAAGCTATTTAATGAGTGCAGAACTGCACCACCACATACATAACAAATACGGAGAGCGGCATAACGCCGCTAAGTAAAGAACTCTTACCGATCGTGGCAGCGCACCTCCACACACACAGCAAGCGCCCAGAGCGGCACTACACCTCCACTCCCAGAACAAGCAGCGAGCGCAGCACCGCCCGCACACACAAGGCATGCGATCCGGCGCAGCCAGGCAGAGACCTGATGAAGGAGTGGACCCCTGCTAGTGGCGAGAGATAAAGAAAGGGCCCCAGGGTCAGAGAAGGCTAACAGAGGAGGCCATGTAAGTATAAAGCCCTGCTTAAGCACTGCTGCTTTCGGTCCTTAACGAAACATTAGTAGAGAAGGGGCAACAGGAGGGTGGTCCTCCAATGTGGGGGAACCTTAACAATTAACCCTGAAAGTCCCGGCAATGCGACTCACAGTATACCCGGTCGGCAACAGGCTTGTGTAAAAAGCCAGTCCTCCTCTGTATTCAGGTGCCTCAGGAGGAAAGGGATCCTGGAGCTCCTTTTCTAGACCTGGATGATCCGGCTGAGCGCTGAGGCAGTCCCAGATTCTTCTGTGATGACGATGGGTGATCTTCCTCTGGAGGTAAGGGCAGCCATGATGGTATAAATAGCAGTTCCATATTCAGTGCAAGCCACACTCTTTCGAGGTCGTCCGGCGAGTGGACAGTGAGCCTCTTCCCGTTAATCCAGAAGGCCAGGCCAAACGGGAAGAGCCAGGAGTATTGGATGCCTTTCTCACGTAGGACCTCTAAGAGCCGCTTCAGGATGCGTCGCTTGGCTAACGTCGAGGGGGCGACATCTTGGTAAAACTGGTTCTCTTCACCCCCATAGGTAATCGGGCGGGTTTCTCTGGCCGCTTGCAGGATTTGTGCGGTATCCACAAAAGATAGGAGTCCGCATATGATGTCTCGCGGAGGCTCTCCCTGTTTGGGCTTAGGTCTCAGCGCTCGATGGATGCGCTCTATGACCACGCTTGCAGCTCTCTCCGGACCCAGCAGAGATTGGAAGATTTAAATGGCGACCTTCCTCAAGGATTCAGGCGCGTACTGCTCGGTGAGCTGTTTAATTCTTATGTTCTTCCTCCTGCTCCGATTCTCCTGATCTTCTATGAGGAGGAGAGATCTGTTAATATACTCCGTGTGTTGAGCGGAGCGCGAGAACATGGTTTCAGTTAGGATCCCCATATCGGCCTGCCTAGCCTCCAGACCCTCGAGCCTGCAATCCATCTGTCGCAGGTCAGACTTAATGTCGGATAATTCTTCCATAATGGGTCGCATGGCTTGGAATATGGTCTTTTTTAAGAAGGCCTTGGTGATGAGGGATGTTGCAGGATCTCCATGATCGCTCCCTGTCAGGCTTTCCAGATCTGAAGCCGGGTCCCCTGTGTTTCCCGCTCTCAGCGCCATGATGGGGTCAGTAACAGCTACCCGGTCGGTCTGAGGTTTCCAGTATTTCTGCAGGTCAGACTGACTTCCCATCAACTTTGGGGTACTAGGGGGGGGTCCCCTGAGCGTTCTTTGCTGTGTTTTCCCATCTTTGGGGTAATTCTGTTCACTATTAAAGGCAGTTTAGAGGTGTTTTATGGAGGAGCAGCAGTCTCACACGTCCATCTCAGTCGGTGGCTAGGCTCCGCCCCTCATAGTAGTTATATTCTTGTACATAGGAGCAGTATTATAGTAGATATGTTCTTGTACATAGGAGCAGTATTATAGTAGTTATCTTCTTGTATATAGGAGCAGTATTATAGTAGTTATATTCTTGTACATAGGAGCAGTATTATAGTAGTTATATTCTTGTACATAGGAGCAGTATTATAGTAGTTATATTCTTGTACATAGGAGCAGTATTATAGTAGTTATATTCTTGTACATAGGAGCAGTATTATAGTAGTTATATTCCTGTACATAGGAGCAGTATTATAGTAGTTATATTCTTGTACATAGGAGCAGTATTATAATAGTTATATTCTTGTACATAGGGGGCAGTATTATAGTAGTTATATTCTTGTACGTAGGAGCAGTATTATAGTAGTTATATTCTTGTACATAGAAGCGGTATTATAGTAGTTATATTCTTGTACATAGGAGCGGTATTATAGTAGTTATATTCTTGTACATAGGAGCAGTATTATAGTAGTTATATTCTTGTACATAGGAGCAGTATTATAGTAGTTATATTCTTGTACATAGGAGCAGTATTATAATAGTTATATTCTTGTACATAGGGGGCAGTATTATAGTAGTTATATTCTTGTACGTAGGAGCAGTATTATAGTAGTTATATTCTTGTACATAGAAGCGGTATTATAGTAGTTATATTCTTGTACATAGGAGCGGTATTATAGTAGTTATATTCTTGTACATAGGAGCAGTATTATAGTAGTTATATTCTTGTACATAGGAGGCAGTATTATAGTAGTTATATTCTTGTACATAGGAGCAGTATTATAGTAGTTATATTCTTGTACATAGGAGCAGTATTATAGTAGTTATATTCCTGTACATAGGAGCAGTATTATAGTAGTTATATTCTTGTACATAGGAGCAGTATTATAGTAGTTATATTCTTGTACATAGGGGGCAGTATTATAGTAGTTATATTCTTGTACGTAGGAGCATTATTATAGTAGTTATATTCTTGTACATAGAAGCGGTATTATAGTAGTTATATTCTTGTACATAGGAGCAGTATTATAGTAGTTATATTCTTGTACATAGGAGACAGTATTATAGTAGTTATATTCTTGTACATAGGAGCAGTATTATAGTAGTTATATCCTTGTACATAGGAGCAGTATTATAGTAGTTATATTCTTGTACATAGGAGGCAGTATTATAGTAGTTATATTCTTGTACATAGGAGCAGTATTATAGTAGTTATATTCTTGTACATAGAAGCGGTATTATAGTAGTTATATTCTTGTACATAGGAGCGGTATTATAGTAGTTATATTCTTGTACATAGGAGCAGTATTATAGTAGTTATATTCTTGTACATAGGAGCAGTATTATAGTAGTTATATTCTTGTACATAGGAGGCAGTATTATAGTAGTTATATTCTTGTACATAGGAGCAGTATTATAGTAGTTATATTCTTGAACATAAGAGCAGTATTATAGTAGTTATATTCTTGTACATAGGAGCAGTATTATAGTAGTTATATTCTTATACATAGGAGGCAGTATTATAGTAGTTATATTTTTGTACATAGGAGCAGTATTATAGTAGTTATATTCTTGTACATAGGAGGCAGTATTATAGTAGTTATATTCTTGTACATAGGAGCAGTATTATAGTAGTTATATTCTTGTACATAGGAGGCAGTATTATAGTAGTTATATTCTTGTACATAGGAGCAGTATTATAGTAGTTATATTCTTGTACATAGGAGCAGTATTATAGTAGTTATATTCTTGTACATAGGAGGCAGTATTATAGTAGTTATATTCTTGTACATAGGAGGCAGTATTATAGTAGTTATATTCTTGTACATAGGAGCAGTATTATAGTAGTTATATTCTTGTACATAGGAGCAGTATTATAGTAGTTATATTCTTGTACATAGGAACAGTATTATAGTAGTTATATTCCTGTACATAGGAGCAGTATAATAGTAGTTATATTCCTGTACAAAGGAGCAGTATTATAGTAGTTATATTCTTGTACATAGGAGCAGTATTATAGTAGTTATATTCTTGTACATAGGAGCAGTATTATAGTAGTTATATCCTTGTACATAGGAGGCAGTATTATAGTAGTTATATTCTTGTACCTAGGAGCAGCATTAAAGTAGTTATATTCTTGTACATAGGAGCAGTATTATAGTAGTTATATTCTTGTACATAGGAGCAGTATTATAGTAGTTATATTCTTGTACATAGGAACAGTATTATAGTAGTTATATTCTTGTACATAGGAGGCAGTATTATAGTAGTTATATTCTTGTACATAGGGGGCAGTATTATAGTAGTTATATTCTTGTACATAGGAGCAGTATTATAATAGTTATATTCTTGTACATAGGGGGCAGTATTATAGTAGTTATATTCTTGTACATAGGAGCAGTATTATAATAGTTATATTCTTGTACATAGGGGCAGTATTATAGTAGTTATATTCTTGTACGTAGGGGCAGTATTATAGTAGTTATATTCTTGCACATAGAAGCGGTATTATAGTAGTTATATTCTTGTACATAGGAGCGGTATTATAGTAGTTATATTCTTGTACATAGGAGCAGTATTATAGTAGTTATATTCTTGTACATAGGAGGCAGTATTATAGTAGTTATATTCTTGTACATAGGAGCAGTATTATAGTAGTTATATTCTTGTACATAGGAGCAGTATTATAGTAGTTATATTCCTGTACATAGGAGCAGTATTATAGTAGTTATATTCTTGTACATAGGAGCAGTATTATAATAGTTATATTCTTGTACATAGGGGGCAGTATTATAGTAGTTATATTCTTGTACGTAGGAGCATTATTATAGTAGTTATATTCTTGTACATAGAAGCGGTATTATAGTAGTTATATTCTTGTACATAGGAGCGGTATTATAGTAGTTATATTCTTGTACATAGGAGCAGTATTATAGTAGTTATATTCTTGTACATAGGAGACAGTATTATAGTAGTTATATTCTTGTACATAGGAGCAGTATTATAGTAGTTATATCCTTGTACATAGGAGCAGTATTATAGTAGTTATATTCTTGTACATAGGAGGCAGTATTATAGTAGTTATATTCTTGTACATAGGAGCAGTATTATAGTAGTTATATTCTTGTACATAGAAGCGGTATTATAGTGGTTATATTCTTGTACATAGGAGCGGTATTATAGTAGTTATATTCTTGTACATAGGAGCAGTATTATAGTAGTTATATTCTTGTACATAGGAGCAGTATTATAGTAGTTATATTCTTGTACATAGGAGGCAGTATTATAGTAGTTATATTCTTGTACATAGGAGCAGTATTATAGTAGTTATATTCTTGAACATAAGAGCAGTATTATAGTAGTTATATTCTTGTACATAGGAGCAGTATTATAGTAGTTATATTCTTATACATAGGAGGCAGTATTATAGTAGTTATATTTTTGTACATAGGAGCAGTATTATAGTAGTTATATTCTTGTACATAGGAGGCAATTTTTATTAGTATAAACAAGCAAAAATACAATAGTACATTTCAAAATAAGAATGAACAAACAATTATTAAACTGAAATCATACATATCATCAAAATAATAAATTTATAATAACTTTAACTTAAGAGTCCATTGCAAATAAATGGGAGAAAAGATGAATAAATAAACATAATTTCAGGATACATGAACCAAAAATTACTCCAAATATACATTCCTCCATAATTTTTCATTCTCGCCCTTTCTCCTAACTTCTATAGATCTGATCCACCTTAGCTCCGACAGGATGAGGTTTACGGCTTTCTCATGATTGAAGGGCTCACTGTGGATGGACACTCTTGTTCTTGTATGCCAGTGATAGTATTTAACGATGGTAATAATCAGATGCATGGTCCCCCGGTCAATGTCAGCTACCTGTGATGTCACACCATATACAATGTCTGGGTAGGTCAGAGACTGCAGTCTTGGGATTTTTAGCTTGCTGGTTATCTCCTGCCATATCTGTCGCCCTCCCCAGCACTCGGTTATAAAATGTTCCATAGTCTCCTCCTGCTGACAGCCCAAGGGACACATGCGATCTAGAACACTCAGGAACTTTAAATTGCCTCTGACAAAAAGCTTCCCATGGAATGACAGCCAGGCAATGTCAAACAACTTTGCAGGAAGCCTTGGTCCGTTGAGGAACCTAAGACTTTTCTGCAAGGTGGCTGTTGTGCAGTCTCTCAGTGCTGGCTGCAAGTTATAGAAGGTCCTACAGATCCTTATATAGAGATCCTTCCTGGTCTTAGTCTCCAGATACACCTTGTCTATTCCCCATTTCTTCACACACTTTAGACCATATTCCAGGTACTGGGGGAGGAAGCCACGAGTAAACCGACCCCTCTTGAGACTGCCGCCTCGCACCCAAGACTCTGCAAAAGGCAATATCCAGTCCCTGACACTGTTCACCCACAGGGAGCTGCTGTTTGAGTCCAGGCAACCAAAATTAACTTTCAGAAACATGGAGTCAAAGAACACCCTTGGATTTAACATATCCAGCCCACCCTCTCTCCTCTGTAGGTAGGTGATCCCTCTTTTTATTGGGTTCAACCTGTTCCCCCACAAAAGTTGGAAGAACAGGCTAAAGAGCCTAGCCGAGAAAGGTTCTGGCAAAGGAAAGACAACAGAGACGTACAAGAAGACGGGGACCAGGTAAGTCTTCAACATAGTAACCCTTTCTCTATAGGTCAGCCTCCAGTTCTTCCATCGCTGAACCTTTGCATTTCCGGAATCCAACTTTTCTTCCCAATTTAGTTTGGCATTATCTTCCCTCCCAAATTTGACCCCAAGGATTTTAATATAGGTGGAGGCCTTTGCAAATTGTGGCAGATCAAAGTCTGGATCAGTACTTAAAGTCCAGAGAGCTTGACTCTTCTCAAGGTTGACTAGAGACCCTGAGGCCTCCGAGTAGCTTCTAATGGCTGCAGACAACATCTCCACCTCTCGAGGCTCAGATATCACCACAGTCACATCATCCGCATAGGCAACTACTTTCAAAGGCAAGCAGTGGGGGACCAGCACCCCCTGAAAATCACACTCCTGTAGTGACCTCAGGAACGGGTCCAAGGCAAACACATACAGCAGTGGACTCAAAGGGCAACCCTGTCTCACCCCTGCCTCTACTTCAAAAGTGTCCCCTTGCCAACCATTGATTAGAGGAAAGCTCTTCGCCTCACAATATAAAGTTTTCAGCCAATCTACAAATTGTCCTGGAATACCGTACTTTGACAAAGTGGCCCATAGATACTCGTGATCCACTCTGTCAAAGGCTTTAGCCTGGTCCAGACCAACAACATATCTCCCACACCTCAGAGCTTTACATCTCTCAAACATCTCCCTTATCGAGATGACTGCTCCAGAGATGTTCCGCCCTTTTACTGTGCCAAACTGACAGCCTGCCAACAGTGCCCGGGACAAACAGACTAACCTAGAGAACAGGATTTTTGCCAGAATCTTCCTGTCGACATTCAAGAGGGCAATCGGCCTCCAGTTCTTGATGTCACTAGGCTCCTTACCTTTAGACAGCAGAATTAGCGAGGACACCCTCATGGACGGAGGCATCAGGTGATTTTCTAGACAATTTTTGTACACGTCCACGAGGATTAGGGCTAAGTGGTCCCTGAACTTCTTATAGAATTCTGCTGTTATACCATCTGGACCTGGTGCCTTCTTCAGATGTAACTGATCAATGGCCACTTTAACTTCCTCCACCGTTAATTCTGCTGTCAAAGGAGAAAAGTCCACATCATTAGTATCAGGGCCTGGAGTTGCCTCCAAGAATTGCGTCATCTTCTCTTTATCCAAAACCTTCTTCTGAAATAAGTCAGCATAGTAAGATCTCACCACCCCCAGGATACCCTCCCGAGATTCCTGCAAAACACCCTGGGAGTCAGTGAGACCTGCCACCGATTTATTAGCCACACGTTCCCTGCAATTCTCAAAGGGATCAGGAGCCCCTAAGGTCCCATAATCCCGTTCCAGAACCAGGGAGGTGTACCTGCTGTACTGATACTGCCTTATCTCAGATTTCAGTCGGTCGATCTTTTGTTTTTCATCCCCACCCGCCGAATACAGTGACTCCAATTCTTTCCGCAGCCTGAGATACTGGCTATACTTACTCTTCCCTCTTTTAACTGACAGTCTCTGTAAGAGGGATCTGATCTCCACCTTGACATCCTCCCACCAGTCGGCCACGTTGTTATAAAAGTCCACTCTCTGTAGCTGAACCTGGAAAAGAGAGTGGACACAATCCTGGACATAGACATCATCCAGGAGGCTGGAATTAAGCCTCCATAGCCCTCTACCAATATCAGAGCGTCTAGTGGCTCCCAAGCAAAAAAACAAAGCCAGGTGGTCAGAGTAGGGGACGACCTTCTCACTTATCCCGCTAACAGTCTCTGTGGGGTTCACAAACGCCATGTCGATTCTACTGCTTCTGTCAGCACAAGAATATGTGAAGTTTGGCTTTCTGCCACCCCATGTGAAGACATCACTTAGGCCAGCCTGCGATATTATGTTACTTAAGACTCTGGAGTCTCTGACCACCGCTCTGCCCGAGGACCGGTCACCTGATGACAAAGTGACATTAAAGTCCCCCGCCATTACCACAGGTATAGAGGTGAAAAGATACTGCTTCACATCATTAAACAGCTGGATTCTCTCAGCCACTGTCTGTGGGCCGTAGATGTTAATAAAGCGGAGCCGTCTACCATGGATGGTCACTTCCAGCACCAGGCACCTTCCCATAGCTACCTCCGTTAACCTGTGCACAGTCACATCATTGGTGTTAAACAATATGGCCACCCCGGCATAAGGCTCCACAGCCAGCGACCAGCAAGAAGGACCGGACCGCCATTCACTCTCAGCCTCATGTAGATGCCCCAAGGTGTTCAAACGTGTCTCCTGCAGAAAGATGACATCTGCATCCAGGTATCTGAGGTGATCGTATACCGCGTGTCTGGTCCTTCTTACTTTGATGCTGTTCACATTGCTCGAAGCAACTTTTAGAAAAAACCCAGCCATCACAAGACAACAGAGAAAGAGCAGATAAGTGACTCCCATCATCATAGGTCAGGATCAGAGGCTTCCTGCCTACCACCGGTCTCCATATCTGACTCTACAGGGGCTTCTACAGGAGGGGGCTTCTTCTTTGTTGGGGGGTCCCCTGTGTCTGCCTCACACTCATTATCTATTCTCTGTTGCTCTTCCTCATAATCCCCATCAGACTCTGATAACGCCTCATATCTGTTTGATAGGACCATGACGCCTGCACCGGTACTGACTTTTTTCCTGGTGTTTTGGCCCAGGTTATGTTCCTCCTCAGACTTACGGGAAGACTTATCTTTTTTCCTCCTTTTGTTCCTCTTGGCCTCTTCATATACAGAAGGTGATACAGAGGCGGCTGCCTGAGACTGGTCCTGAGTGACCACCTCCATGGTGCCCTGTGTGTTCTCTGAAGGCTGAGGTTCGGGTGTTGTCTCACCTGACCCCTGTTGTACCTCGTGCCTCGTCAGTATGGTCCCTGACATCAAAGCCTCCTCCTCTATAGCGTCTGCGGCCTCCACTAACTCCTCATCTGGAAGCTCCCTGCATACGTTATGCCAGGCATCTGGGCAATCCTTATGTGAGTGGCCTATCTGTCCGCAGAGATTGCATCTAACGTTCTTACACGTGGCACTCAGATGGCCGAGCTCACCACACAGGTTGCACTTGACCACTGTGCACACATTTGCCACATGACCGACCTTGCCACACTTGAAGCACTTTCTAGGTTGCCCAGGATAGAAACAGACGCCCTTCTCTCTACCGATAAAGAAGGAGTTAGGGAGATGTAAGGAGATGTTATTGTGCTGGCGCAGCTTCACCAGCACCTTCCACCCTCCAGTCCAGACACCATCATCGTCCCTGTTCTTAGTGAGGTCGGACACGAGGTCACAGTGCCTCCGGAGCCACACCACAATGTCCTGGGGAGGAACAGATTCATTCCAGAAAATAATATTCACAATAACAGTGTCTGGCTTGGAAATGGGAATGAAAATGAACTTATTCCAGCCCTCGGTGTCTCTAACCCTGGCAAAGTTTGCCCAGAACCTGTCCAGACTAGACATAAGCTTAAAGCTGACATCATAGCCCTGCCTGTCTGGTAGATTTATCACCGCCAGGATGTCCTCTGGAGCAAACCCCATCTGGTGGCACAGGAGTTCCCTCACCACAAACCTCCTATCGGGGAGGTCTTCTTTGGTGCCTCGGTGTTTAAACCTCACCACGTTCCTCCTCTTAAACGCCTGGCCTGAATAGCCTGCACTGGAGGTGAAGGATGGAGCGCCGCGGCTCCAGGCATTTCTGGGAGGATCCTGACGGGGCTCACTACCCTGAGTATTGGGGCGAGTGTCTCCACTAGAGGGGCTTGACGGGGGGGCACTACCCTGAGTAATGGGGTGCGCGTCTGCACTAGAGGGGACAGTCTCATCCGATGTGGGTTGTGTTAAGGGGGGGAAATTACAGACATCATTCTGTACACCTTCCTGACCGCCATCCACCTCTATATCCCACACAGACTGTACAGTATCCCCAGCCCCCGACCCCTCAGGTACAATATCAATGTCCCTGGTCTGTGCCCCAGTAACAGAGCTCTCCTGCGTCTCCGCATCACCCGGACCCATGGATACATGTCCACTGTCCTGCCGTTGGGCTGGCTCTGCTGGGACTTGTGGTGCCACATATCCAGGATGTTGCTCAGGGACAGCTGAAGGTCCTTGCGGCTGCACTTGCCCACCTCCCTTCTGGAAAGAGAAACTTGCAGGCTTCAGTATTAGTTGTGTCACTCGCCGGGGCTCATCTGGGGACACGGACCCTGATTGTGCTCTAGAGGAGCGGGATCCAGAGTCACTGTTCTGTCTCTGCTGTGAGAAACGTTCCTGGTTCCCGTAGGACTCGGCCAGGGGCCCCATCCTCTCCAGGACACAGTCCATCTCCTTCACCACCTGTGCCAGCTCTATGCTCAGTGAGTGCAGCTTGGTATCATACAAGGTGTTACTATCGGGGTGCGCAGTTTTCAGGTTATATACACAGTCTATCTGCATCTGCAGCAGTTGTTTGTGGTGCTTTAACTCCCCCATTCTCCTTACCAGAGCCGGGATCTCCTCCGCCATCTGCAGCTCAGGTGCTCGCGTGGTCTCCTTCACCTGCTGTCCTGGTCGGGGCAGGGGTCCAGGCTGTTTGGATTCACCGGTCTCCTGCAGCTTTGCCTTTCCAGCTTTACTGCTAGTACTTGCAGTTGCATCTGCTGAGGCCTGTTCACACTTTGCAGTGTTTGTAGACATGGCATTCCTGGTTACCTGTAGAGGCATTGCTGCAGATCTGGTGCGGCCTTGGCAGGCCATGCTGGAAGCCACAACTTGCTGTTTCAGGTTTTCCTGCAATGTTTGTTTCTCCAGTGATGTCCGTCTCTGTCTGTGTGCAGGAGAGGGGAGCTGCTCACCTGCTGCACGACCTGCGCTCATCACCTCTGCACCTTGCTGGCTGGACTTGGGATCCGCTTGCATCTTCACTGCACTCACTTTCTTCTCTTCTTCTTTCTTCAGAACAACAATATTTCCTTCATTCCGCTGCTGACTGGAAACTTTGGGATTAGTATCCACTTTAGAAATGGTTTGGGAGTTTTCTCCCAGTGTAGGCCTGGAAGCCTGGGCCTTGCTGAGGGAAGTTCCCCGCCCGGGCTGGCCACACCCTGGGCTCTGGACAGACATCCACAGGCTCAGGAGAGCTACTCACACACGTCCTCACAGCTAGGAGGCAGTATTATAGTAGTTATATTCTTGTACACAGGAGCAGTATTATAGTAGTTATATTCTTGTACACAGGAGCAGTATTATAGTAGTTATATTCTTGTACATAGGAGGCAGTATTATAGTAGTTATATTCTTGTACACAGGAGCAGTATTATAGTAGTTATATTCTTGTACATAGGAGGCAGTATTATAGTAGTTATATTCTTGTACATAGGAGCAGTATTATAGTAGTTATATTCTTGTACATAGGAGGCAGTATTATAGTAGTTATATTCTTGTACATAGGAGCAGTATTATAGTAGTTATATTCTTGTACATAGGAGCAGTATTATAGTAGTTATATTCTTGTACATAGGAGGCAGTATTATAGTAGTTATATTCTTGTACATAGGAGGCAGTATTATAGTAGTTATATTCTTGTACATAGGAGCAGTATTATAGTAGTTATATTCTTGTACATAGGAGCAGTATTATAGTAGTTATATTCTTGTACATAGGAGGCAGTATTATAGTAGTTATATTCTTGTACATAGGAGGCAGTATTATAGTAGTTATATTCTTGTACATAGGAGCAGTATTATAGTAGTTATATTCTTGTACATAGGAGCAGTATTATAGTAGTTATATTCTTGTACATAGGAACAGTATTATAGTAGTTATATTCCTGTACATAGGAGCAGTATAATAGTAGTTATATTCCTGTACAAAGGAGCAGTATTATAGTAGTTATATTCTTGTACATAGGAGCAGTATTATAGTAGTTATATTCTTGTACATAGGAGCAGTATTATAGTAGTTATATCCTTGTACATAGGAGGCAGTATTATAGTAGTTATATTCTTGTACCTAGGAGCAGCATTAAAGTAGTTATATTCTTGTACATAGGAGCAGTATTATAGTAGTTATATTCTTGTACATAGGAGCAGTATTATAGTAGTTATATTCTTGTACATAGGAACAGTATTATAGTAGTTATATTCTTGTACATAGGAGGCAGTATTATAGTAGTTATATTCTTGTACATAGGGGGCAGTATTATAGTAGTTATATTCTTGTACATAGGAGCAGTATTATAATAGTTATATTCTTGTACATAGGGGGCAGTATTATAGTAGTTATATTCTTGTACATAGGAGCAGTATTATAATAGTTATATTCTTGTACATAGGGGGCAGTATTATAGTAGTTATATTCTTGTACGTAGGAGCAGTATTATAGTAGTTATATTCTTGCACATAGAAGCGGTATTATAGTAGTTATATTCTTGTACATAGGAGCGGTATTATAGTAGTTATATTCTTGTACATAGGAGCAGTATTATAGTAGTTATATTCTTGTACATAGGAGGCAGTATTATAGTAGTTATATTCTTGTACATAGGAGCAGTATTATAGTAGTTATATTCTTGTACGTAGGAGCAGTATTATAGTAGTTATATTCCTGTACATAGGAGCAGTATTATAGTAGTTATATTCTTGTACATAGGAGCAGTATTATAATAGTTATATTCTTGTACATAGGGGGCAGTATTATAGTAGTTATATTCTTGTACGTAGGAGCATTATTATAGTAGTTATATTCTTGTACATAGAAGCGGTATTATAGTAGTTATATTCTTGTACATAGGAGCGGTATTATAGTAGTTATATTCTTGTACATAGGAGCAGTATTATAGTAGTTATATTCTTGTACATAGGAGACAGTATTATAGTAGTTATATTCTTGTACATAGGAGCAGTATTATAGTAGTTATATCCTTGTACATTGGAGCAGTATTATAGTAGTTATATTCTTGTACATAGGAGGCAGTATTATAGTAGTTATATTCTTGTACATAGGAGCAGTATTATAGTAGTTATATTCTTGTACATAGAAGCGGTATTATAGTGGTTATATTCTTGTACATAGGAGCGGTATTATAGTAGTTATATTCTTGTACATAGGAGCAGTATTATAGTAGTTATATTCTTGTACATAGGAGCAGTATTATAGTAGTTATATTCTTGTACATAGGAGGCAGTATTATAGTAGTTATATTCTTGTACATAGGAGCAGTATTATAGTAGTTATATTCTTGAACATAAGAGCAGTATTATAGTAGTTATATTCTTGTACATAGGAGCAGTATTATAGTAGTTATATTCTTATACATAGGAGGCAGTATTATAGTAGTTATATTTTTGTACATAGGAGCAGTATTATAGTAGTTATATTCTTGTACATAGGAGGCAGTATTATAGTAGTTATATTCTTGTACATAGGAGCAGTATTATAGTAGTTATATTCTTGTACATAGGAGGCAGTATTATAGTAGTTATATTCTTGTACATAGGAGCAGTATTATAGTAGTTATATTCTTGTACATAGGAGCAGTATTATAGTAGTTATATTCTTGTACATAGGAGGCAGTATTATAGTAGTTATATTCTTGTACATAGGAGGCAGTATTATAGTAGTTATATTCTTGTACATAGGAGCAGTATTATAGTAGTTATATTCTTGTACATAGGAGCAGTATTATAGTAGTTATATTCTTGTACATAGGAACAGTATTATAGTAGTTATATTCCTGTACATAGGAGCAGTATAATAGTAGTTATATTCCTGTACAAAGGAGCAGTATTATAGTAGTTATATTCTTGTACATAGGAGCAGTATTATAGTAGTTATATTCTTGTACATAGGAGCAGTATTATAGTAGTTATATCCTTGTACATAGGAGGCAGTATTATAGTAGTTATATTCTTGTACCTAGGAGCAGCATTAAAGTAGTTATATTCTTGTACATAGGAGCAGTATTATAGTAGTTATATTCTTGTACATAGGAGCAGTATTATAGTAGTTATATTCTTGTACATAGGAACAGTATTATAGTAGTTATATTCTTGTACATAGGAGGCAGTATTATAGTAGTTATATTCTTGTACATAGGGTGCAGTATTATAGTAGTTATATTCTTGTACATAGGAGCAGTATTATAGTAGTTATATTCTTGCATATAGGAGCAGTATTATAGTAGTTATATTCTTGTACATAGGAGGCAGTATTATAGTAGTTATATTCTTGTACATAGGGGCAGTATTATAGTAGTTATATTCTTGTACACAGGAGGCAGTATTATAGTAGTTATATTCTTGTACATAGGAGCAGTATTATAGTAGTTATATTCTTGTACATAGGAGGCAGTATTATAGTAGTTATATTCTTGTACATAGGAGCAGTATTATAGTAGTTATATTCTTGCATATAGGAGCAGTATTATAGTAGTTATATTCTTGTACATAGGAGGCAGTATTATAGTAGTTATATTCTTGTACATAGGAGGCAGTATTATAGTAGTTATATTCTTGTACATAGGAGCAGTATTATAGTAGTTATATTCTTGTACATAGGAGGCAATATTATAGTAGTTATATTCTTGTACATAGGAACAGTATTATAGTAGTTATATTCTTGTATATAGGAGCAGTATTATAGTAGTTATATTCTTGTACATAGGAGCAGTATTATAGTAGATATATTCTTGTACATAGGAGCAGTATTATAGTAGTTATATTCTTGTACATAGGAGCAGTATTATAGTAGATATATTCTTGTACATAGGAGCAGTATTATAGTAGATATATTCTTGTACATAGGAGCAGTATTATAGTAGTTATATTCTTGTACATAGGAGCAGTATTATAGTAGTTATATTCTTGTACATAGGAGGCAGTATTATAGTAGTTATATTCTTGTACATAGGAAGAGTATTATAGTAGTTATATTCTTGTACATAGGAGGCAGTATTATAGTAGTTATATTCTTGTACATAGGAGGCAGTATTATAGTAGTTATATTCCTTTACATAGGAGCAGTATTATAGTAGTTATATTCTTGTACATAGGAGGCAGTATTATAGTAGTTATATTCTTGTACACAGGAGCAGTATTATAGTAGTTATATTCTTGTACATAGGAGGCAGTATTATAGTAGTTATATTCTTGTACATAGGAGCAGTATTATAGTAGTTATATTCTTGTACATAGGAGGCAGTATTATAGTAGTTATATTCTTGTACATAGGAGACAGTATTATAGTAGTTATATTCTTGTACACAGGAGCAGTATTATAGTAGTTATATTCTTGTACATAGGAGGTAGTATTATAGTTGTTATATTTTTGTACATAGGAGCAGTATTATAGTAGTTATATTCTTGTACACAGGAGCAGTATTATAGTAGTTATATTCTTGTACATAGGAGGCAGTATTATAGTAGTTATATTCTTGAACACAGGAGCAGTATTATAGTAGTTATATTCTTGTACATAGGAGGTAGTATTATAGTTGTTATATTCTTGTACATAGGAGGCAGTATTATAGTAGTTATATTCTTGTACATAGGAGCAGTATTATAGTAGTTATATTCTTGTACATAGGAGGCAGTATTATAGTAGTTATATTCTTGTACATAGGAGACAGTATTATAGTAGTTATATTCTTGTACACAGGAGCAGTATTATAGTAGTTATATTCTTGTACATAGGAGGTAGTATTATAGTTGTTATATTTTTGTACATAGGAGCAGTATTATAGTAGTTATATTCTTGTACATAGGAGCAGTATTATAGTAGTTATATTCTTGTACATAGGAGGCAGTATTATAGTAGTTATATTCTTGTACATAGGAGGCAGTATTATAGTAGTTATATTCTTGTACACAGGAGCAGTATTATAGTAGTTATATTCTTGTACATAGGAGGCAGTATTATAGTAGTTATATTCTTGTACACAGGAGCAGTATTATAGTAGTTATATTCTTGTACACAGGAGCAGTATTATAGTAGTTATATTCTTGTACATAGGAGGCAGTATTATAGTAGTTATATTCTTGTACACAGGAGCAGTATTATAGTAGTTATATTCTTGTACATAGGAGGCAGTATTATAGTAGTTATATTCTTGTACATAGGAGCAGTATTATAGTAGTTATATTCTTGTACATAGGAGGCAGTATTATAGTAGTTATATTCTTGTACATAGGAGGCAGTATTATAGTAGTTATATTCTTGTACACAGGAGCAGTATTATAGTAGTTATATTCTTGTACATAGGAGGCAGTATTATAGTAGTTATATTCTTGTACACAGGAGCAGTATTATAGTAGTTATATTCTTGTACATAGGAGGCAGTATTATAGTAGTTATATTCTTGTACATAGGAGCAGTATTATAGTAGTTATATTCTTGTACATAGGAGCAGTATTATAGTTGTTATATTCTTGTACATAGGAGCAGTATTATAGTAGTTATATTCTTGTACATAGGAGCAGTATTATAGTAGTTATATTCTTGTACATAGGAGGCAGTATTGTAGTAGTTATATTCTTGTACATAGGAGGCAGTATTGTAGTAGTTATATTCTTGTACATAGGAGCAGTATTATAGTAGTTATATTCTTGTACATAATGGGCATTTCGTGTTATCAGTCTTCAAAATGACAGTATTACAGTGGTAATTGCAGCTTTAGTTGTTTACTTTTGCTAGATATTTCACCCTTGCTGTGTTTGACATCAGACACAGTTATGTTTTCGGTATTTTGTTTCTGTTTTTGACATCTTTCATTTTCACCTCCTCTAGTTTGACCACAATGTGACAATCTCTATGAAGTTTCAGAAATTAATCAGCTATTAATTTTCCTTCATTTGTAAGCAGGGGAACTAGTCATGTAGTTTACAGATGATGAGTTCCAGATTGATAAGAGACACAAAGCTGGTGGATATTGGAAGATGTACTTACCAATTGGAATTGATCAGCAGTAACTTAGTAACAACTAGTGTTGATCGCGAATATTCTAATTGCAAATTTTTATCGCGAAGATGTAGAATATAGTGATATATTCGTAATCTCGAATATTTTAGATTTTTTTTTCATCAGTAACCTCC
Source organism: Bufo bufo (assembly GCF_905171765.1). Taxonomy (NCBI): domain Eukaryota; kingdom Metazoa; phylum Chordata; class Amphibia; order Anura; family Bufonidae; genus Bufo; species Bufo bufo. The sequence continues at coordinate 47,688,871 of NC_053389.1, read as the reverse complement.
CTTCTTGCTTGTGGGCCAATGAGAAGGCTGCAATGTCTTTGTCTGAGCTTAGCAACATCCCTAGCAACCAATAGGAAAGTTGCCGACCCCTTACTATATAAGAACCTCCCCAGCAGACATTTTCTACAGTTTTTTTTGCAGTTCTGAGAGAGAGAGCAGTGTCATTGCTGTGCTCTGTGCCTTCATCTGGATCCTATTCCTTATCCAATTACATTAGATAGTTACTGAAGTTAGCTCATATATATAATACAGATAGTGGGTGATAGTCAGTGTAGGTTAGATAGTGATATAGTGTAGCTGATAGGTTCCAGTGCCGGGTGTTAGGTAGTGTGATAGGAATTACTGTTTCTCTGCTGTCCATACATACATGCTACAGACCTAGTGCTGTGATGTCACAACAATACTTAGTGCACAAATCAGTAATATCTACTCAGACCTGATAAAATGTGAAGTTGCACGTATTGCGCAAAAAATATGTGCATCATTAGTGCCGATTTGTGCAATTGTGAAAACAATGACTGGATATCACGAATTCGCGAATTTATTGCAAATATTATGCTCAAAATTTTCAAAATATTGCGAAAACGAATATTGCCTATGCCGCTCATCACTGGTAACAACCAATAAATGACCTTCGTTTTTGAGGGTTGGAGGCTTTGATTGGTAACCTGCCCTCGGCGTTCTCATCTGGCGTTATGTATTTTGATACATTTTGCTACTTTAATTATCTGAAGATTTTGGCTGGAGGCTCTGTCTTAAGTCTGTCCGAATTTTGAGATTGATAGAAATGTAATTTCCATCCATACATCATAAACCAGAGTGCTCCATCTTAGCTTCCTTCCCTATGAAAGTGTGTAAGTTTTATGAGCATTTTTGATAATCCAGGACATCTATCGGTTTCCGCTGGTGCCAGATTATGGTCATTTATAAATATTTACACATTATCTACATTTCCAGATGCAACAAATTGCTACAATATAATGTTTCCATTTTCCAGGGTTTCCCTTTAAATCATTTATTTTATCCTTGCTCCGTTCTCACTCTGTGAAGTGTTGGCTCCATGTAGATCCCTGGCTATAAATATAATGAGGGTGCTGGTGGGGGTAACAAGGTGTTGCTCCCCCATTTGCCTTGGATCTAATTGTCCTGCAGGATCTAATGTAAGGATTCCATTAGGTAATGTGCATGTCTTCAATAAAGGCAGTTGATATAATGTATAAGAGGTATTGATTTTGATCCCATTGATGTAATTTAATTGAGTTGGGTTCCTCGTCTAAAGTCGGATTGGCCTTTGCTCTTCGCCGTATCCTGTATACAGCAGGGCTGTCATCTCCATATCATGGGGCTTAATGGGTTGAATTGATCTGAAAAAAATAAAATAAAATGTCTCCTGGAAAACATATAAAGTAGCAGAAAGTGCAATGTAATATGTATTCACTCATCAGTCTGCGGTCCCTGATCAATCACTCCCATCATCCATTCACTTGTCATTCAAAGGTTTGTGTTGTGATGATATTGGCCGTATCATTCAGAGCCTATTCCCATTACGTAATCATAGCCCTCTTCTTACTTATCTTTTATGTAAGGCTGTCTACATGATGTCTGGTGCAGCCTTCTCAAGTGTTTTTAGGGAGGAGGCCACGGCTACTATCACAGTAGCGTTTCTATTTTCAAAACGCTTCAGTTTTGTCCCCATTCATTGTCAATGGGGACCAAACATAACTAAACAGAACGTAGCGCTCCAAAATGCGTTCCGCTCTCATACCGGAGAGCAGCAGGCTGCGGTTTTCTTTCCGTCATGACCCACAATGCAAGTCAATAGGGGCAGATCCGTTTTTCTCTGACACAATAGAAAACGGATCCGTCCCCCATTGATTTTCAGTGGAGTTCATGACGGATCCATCTTGGCAATGTTAAAGATAATACAAACGGATCCGTTCATACCGGATGCAGACGGTTGTATTATCAGTAACGGAAGCTTTTTTGCTGAACCCTGCCGGATACAGTAAAAACGCTAGTGTGAAACAAGTCTGTGCAACACGGAAAGGCAGCCTAATGTATAGCAGATAAAACATCTCTAGGGATCCCCTGAGTGCATGTAGTTTGAAGGGGTTATCCAACCTCTAAAATGCCTCCCCTGGTGCCCTTCACACAGATTGTACTTAACTCGCTTCACTGCACCCGCGTCGCTTCTGACACCCACACGGCCGCCGCTTAGGGTGGCCACTGGCTTCCCCTCAGAAAGCTGGACCTCACCGGCCACACCCCCAAACCAATAAACTACGCCCACATCTGTGAAGCCCCGCTCCAGTGAAGTCACGCCCCCATCGCTAGCCGGGTTTTTTCTATGAAGAAAAGTAAGGTGAGGATGGAGTCCGGCACACTGGGGGCTCTGTGTGGATGGAGGGGAGGGGGCGATGGCCTCAGGGGCAGAGCGGTGCCCCCGGTTATGGGTAAATATGGGCACCAGGATAAGTTTACACTGTGCAGGTGCCGCACTCAGTCTCACAGCTCGTCCTCTGCCTTCCCTGCTCTGCTCCTGGCTGCACATGTCGGCTCTCTACAGGCTGCCCAGCCATATGGCCCACACCAGTGAGGTCCCGTCCCGTGCAGCGCTCCTCTGTTCCCAGAACTGGCAGCGCTAATGACGTTGTGATGTCAGCGCGCAGTGTGTTCCAGACGTGCTGCCAGGCCCTGCCTCCTGCCAGTTACTTTAAGTGACCATGCCTGAGCGGAGTCAGCAGACCCGCCGTCCTCGTCACCCTGTTAACAACAAAAAAGGAGGACTTCTGGCCGTCCGTCCTGGTCTTGCGCTGGACGGAGGTACAGGAGTCTAAAAACCGAACTGTCCGGCCTAAAACCAGACGTCTGGCCACCCTACAGCCGCTCCATCTCCCCGTCGCGCGGATGATAACATCCGGCGACAAGGGGGGGCAGCCAATAGCAAGCAGTGACGGGAACGAGCCTCCTGAGCGTCACCCGCAATGCAAGGGAGGCTCGTCTCCTTCTCGGACCGCTATTGGCTATCCCCCCCCCACCCGTCGCGTGGATGAAAAGCAGCGGCCGTGCAGGCATCAGAAGCGGGAGACCAAGGTAAGGTCAATCTTTGTGAGGGGCACGGGCAGTAGGGGAGGCATTTTAGGGGTTGGATAACCCCTTTAATATACCGAAATCCTGGTTAGGGGGGTTTTTGTTACAGCTTTCGCTTATAACAGAAAATAACGGAATTGTGAGACAGAGTTCAACAGGATTTTTATTCCATCCAACATAACGGAAATCATATGGAACCGTTATTTTTGGCCATAGACCTCTGTTATGATGGATCAGAAAGGAACGCCTCCAAAGGTTTCTGTTTTAAATTCCGTCTCACAATTCCGTTATTTTCCATTATAAGCATGTTATAACAGAAAGCTATAAAGCTATATTGACAGATTGCTGGGTGGGGCTGGGGAAGACCCGGCTGTTATGGTACACATTAGCACCAATGACAAAGTCAGGGGGAGATGGAAGGTCCTTAAAAATGATTTTAGGGAACTAGGAGAGAAGCTGAAGTCCAGGACCTCTGAGGTAGTGTTTTCAGAAATACTACCAGTCACCAGAGAGACAACGGGAGCTTAGGGAGTTAAATAAGTGGCTCAGAAGCCGGTGCAGGAAGGAAGGGTTTGGGTTCATGGAGAACTGGGCCCACTTTGCGGTCGGTTACAGGCTCTACAGTAGGGACGGGCTGCACCTCAATGGGGAGGGTGCAACTGCTCTGGGGGAAAAAATGGTTAGACGGCTGGAGGAGCTTTTAAACTATGATCTGGGGGGAGGGTGGGGGGGTCATACTAATAATACGGTAGATAGTGTAGATATAGAGTGGGATATAGGAGGGGACAGTGGGGATTTAGTGGGGGCTGGGGTTAGCGAGGAAAGTAGGGAGGTGACTGGGCAGAACTCTACATCGATGAAAAATAGAACTGCTGGTAACAAGAACCTGTTACATACAAACATCAACCAAGATAACCCAAAAATCCCAGATATTCACTATACTAGTAGTAATAGTAATTTAAAATGTATTTTCACAAATGCCAGAGGTCTAGCTAGCAAAATGGGGGAGCTGGAGGCTATGGTACTTTAAGAACACATAGATGTCGTTGGTGTGGCTGAAACATGGTTGGACTCTTCACATGACTGGGCTGTAAATATTGAGGGTTTTATATTATTTAGGAAAGACAGGGTCAATAGAAAAGGAGGTGGCGTGTGCCTGTATGTGAGGAGTGATCTGAAGACAAGTGTGAAAGAGGCAATTGTGGGTGAGGATGTGGAACCCTTATAGGTGGAAGTTCAAAGGGATAAGAACACTGAAAAAATAATACTTGGTGTAATCTATAGACCCCCTAAAATTACAGAGGAGATAGAAACACAGCTGTATAACCAAATAGAGCGGGCGGCACAGGCTGGTAGAGTGTTCATAATGGGAGATTTTAACTTCCCAGACATTGACTGTGGTCAGGGTTCTTCCTCAACCGCAGAGGGGAGAAGATTCCTCAACTTGCTGCAGGACCACTTTATGGGCCGGTGTGTAGAAGCCCCCACTAGGGGTGATGTTCTGTTGGATCTGGTAATCTCTAATGATGCAGAGCTTGTTGGAAATGTTACTGTTCGAGAAGCACTAGGTAATAGTGACCACAATATAATTATATTCCCCCTAAACTATAAGAAGCAAACTCTGTCAGGCAGAGCAAAGACACTGAATTTAAAAAAGGCTATTTTCCCTGGGTTGTGGGCAACATTTCAGGGCATAGACTGAAGCAGCTACTGTCACATAATAATACTGAGGATAAATGGGAGAGCTTCAAATCCACATTGAGTAATTGCATTAAAAAATTTATTCCTTTAGGTAACAAGTATAAACTTCTAAAATTATACCCCCCATGGCTTACAGCTACTGTAAAAAGGGCAATAAAGTACAAAAAAAGGGCATTTAAAAAATACAAATCTGAGGGGTCTGTTGTAGCGCTTGAAGAATACAAAGGGCGTAATAAAATCTGTAAAAAGGAGATAAAATTAGCAAAAATACAAAACAAACAGCAGGTGGCAAAAGAGATCAAAACAAATCCCAAAACAATCTTTAAATATATAAATGCTAAAAAGCCAAGGTCCGAGCAGGTAGGTCCCCTAAATAATGATAAAGGAGGGGGGGGGGGGGGGGTAGTAACTGAAGATAAGGAAAAAGCAGAGTTACTTCATGTTGATATCGGTGGTGCTGGGGCTGTTAGTACATCCAGTGATATACTCAATATTGTAGATATGGTCCAAGATAAGTTAAATAGGGTAAATGTGAACAAGGCTCCCGGTCCAGATGGATTACACCCAAGAGTTCTTACAGAGCTCAGTTCAGTCATTGCTGTGCCCATGTTTATAATTTTTAAAGATTCTCTAGGGACTGGTACAGTGCCAAGTGATTGGCGCAAGGCAAACATGGTGCCCATATTCAAAAATGGTAATTATAGACCAGTTAGTTTAACCTCTGTTGTGGGAAAAATGTTTGAAGGACACTTAACCTCTTTAGGACACAGGGCGTACAGGTACGCCCTTATGTCCTGGTACTTAAGGACACAGGGCGTACCTGTACACCCTGTGTATTTTCGATCACTGCTGCGCGGCAGGCGGTGATCGAAAGCCGGTGCCTACTCAAATCATTGAGCAGGCACCTCGGCTAAATGCAACCCCCCCATGTTGGCGATCGCTGCAAACCGCAGGTCAATTCAGACCTGCGGTTTGCGGCTTTTTATTGTGCGGGCGGCGGCGGTGGTGCCATCGGGTCCCCGTGGGGCTGTAGGGGGGACCCGATGGCATGGAAGACAGCGCAATGCCTTCCTGAGGCATCTGCGCTGCCTTCCGGTGACGAGCCTGTGAGATCCAGCCCCCTGGATCTCACAGGCCGGAAGCTGTATGAGTAATACACACTATTACTCATACAGCCAATGCATTCCAATACAGAAGTATTGGAATGCATTGTAAAGGGTCAGACCCCCAAAAGTTTAAGTCCCAAAGTGGGACAAAAAATAAAGTGAAAAAAAAGTTTTCCCCCAAAAAAATTAAAAGTTTCAAGTAAAAATAAACAAAAACGTCATTTTCCCCAAATAAAGTAAAAAATAGGGGTAAAAAAATAGACATATTAGGTATCGCTGCGTGCGTATCGACCGGCTCTATAAACATATCACATGACCTAACCCCTCAGAGGAACACCGTAAAAAAAAACAAAAAAAAACTGTGCTAAATAAACAATTTTTTTGTCACCTTTCATCACAAAAAGTGTAATAGCAAGCGATCAAAAAGTCATATGCACCCCAAAATAGTACCAATAAAACCGTCATCTCATCCCGCAAAAAATTAGACCCTACATAAGATAATCGCCAAAAAACTGAAAAAACTATGGCTTTCAGACTATGGAGACACTAAAACATGTTTTTTTTTGTTTCAAAAATGAAATCATTGTGTAAAACTTACATAAATAGGTATCGCCGCGTCCGTGACAACCTGCTCTATAAAAATACCACATGATCTAACCTGTCAGATGAATGTTGTAAATAACAAAATAAAAACGGTGCCAAAACAGCTATTTCTTGTTACCTTGCCTCACAAAAAGTGTAATATAGAGCAACCAAAAATCACATGTACTCTAAACTAGTACCAACAAAACTTCCACCCTATCCTGTAGTTTCTAAAATGGGGTCACTTTTTTGGAGTTTATACTCTAGGGGTGCATCAGGGGGGCTTCAAATGGGACATGGTATAAAAAAAAACAGTCTTGCAAAATCTGCCTTCCAAAAACCATATGGCATTCCTTTCCTTCTGAGCCCTGCCGTGTGCCCGTACAGCAGTTTACGACCACATATGGGGTGTTTCTGTAAACTACATAATCAGGGCCATAAATATTGAGTTTTGTTTGGCTGTTAACCCTTGCTTTGTAACTGGAAAAAAATATTAAAATGGAAAATCTGCCAAAAAAGTGAAATTTTTAAAATGTATCTCTATTTTCCATTAATTCTTGTGGAACACCTAAAGGGTTAACGATGTTTGTAAAATCAGTTTTGAATACCTTGAGGGGTGTAGTTTCTTAGATGGGGTCACTTTTATGGAGTTTCTACTCTAGGGCTGCATCAGGGGGGCTTCAAATGGGACATGGTGTAAAAAAACCAGTCCAGCAAAACCTGCCTTCCAAAAACCGTATGGCATTCCTTTCCTTCTGCGCCCTGCCGTGTGCCCGTACAGAAGTTTACGACCACATATGGGGTGTTTCTGTAAACTACAGAATCAGGGCCATAAATATTGAGTTTTGTTTGGCTGTTAACCCTTGCTTTGTAACTAGAAAAAAAATATTAAAATAAAAAAACTGCCCAAAAAATTTTATTTTTAAATTGTATCTCTATTTTTTATTAATTCTTGTGGAACACCTAAAGGGTTAACAACGTTTGTAAAATCAGTTTTGAATACCTTGAGGGGTGTAGTTTCTAGAATGGGGTCATTTTTGGGTGGTTTCTATTATGGAAGCCTCACAAAGTGACTTCAGACCTGAACTGGTCCTTAAAAAGTTGTTTTTTGTAAATTTCTGAGAGATTTCAAGATTTACTTCTAAACTTCTAAGCCTTGTAACGTCCTTCAAAAATAAAATGTCATTCCCAAAATGATCCTAACATAAAGTACACATATGGGGAATGTAAAGTAATGACTATTTTTGTAGGTAATACTATGTATTATTGTAGAGAAATTTTGGCAAATTTGGTATATTTTTATATAAATAAAAATTATTATTTTTTTACTCCATTTTACTACTGTCATGAAGTACAATATGTGACGAAAAAACAGTCTCAGAATGGCCTGGATAAGTCAAAGCGTTTTAAAGTTATCACCACTTAAAGTGACACTGGTCAGATTTGCAAAAAATGGCCTGGTCCTTAAAGGGGTTATCCCATCATAATGATCACTGTTAAATCTGTTAATGATTTGACAGTGATCATTTTTGTAAATATACTTTATTAACAAATTCCCACCGATTAGGAGAAAATTCATCCCCACTTACCTTATTGTTGTGACTCGGTCTCCCCTGGTTACGACCACCGCTCTTCCGCAAAATCCCGATGGTCGCGCTTGCCCAGAAGACTTCTTCTTTTCTCCCGGCTGGGCCACTCGCTGTCCTGAACGCGCACGCTGCCGCGCATGCGCGACGGTGACTTCTTCCCGGCCAGAATAGTACAGAGATGCGAACGCGCACGCCGGCTCTGTACTATACTGGCCAGAAATAAGTCACATTGCGCATGCGCGGCAGCGTGCGCGTTCAGTCCAGCGCGCGGCCCGGCCGGGAGAAGACTTCAATCAAGATGAAGCCCGCCCCCAGCCAGAATCCAGGAAGTGAACGCGCGGTGGCAGCAGGTAAGTATAAAAACACAAAGTGGGATAACCCCTTTAAGGTATATTAAGGCTGTGTCCTTAAGGAGTTAAGGGACTATATACAGGAGTATGTGACTATAAATAATATTATAAGTGATAACCAACAAGGGTTTACCAATGACAGAAGTTGTCAGACTAACCTGATTTGTTTTTATGAGGAGGTGAGTAGTAGCCTGGACAGAGGGGCGTCTGTGGATGTAGTGTTTCTGCATTTTGCCAAGGCTTTCGATACTGTCCCTCATAGACGCTTAATAGGTAAAGGTCTATAGGCTTGGAAAGTATAGTTTGTACTTGGATTGAAAACTGGCTGAAGGACCGTGTCCAGAGATTTGTGGTCAATGATTCCTATCCAGAATGGTCCCGGGTTATAAGTGGTGACCCCCAAGGTTCAGTGCTGGGCCCTTTATTATTTAATTTATCGAGGATGAGATTAATAGCACCATTTCTATTTTTGCAGATGACACCAAGCTATGTCGATTACTGTGCAGTCTATGGAAGATGTCCATATACTACAAGCTGACTTCAACACTCTGAGTGATTGGGCATCAACTTGGCAAATGAGGTTCAATGTGGATAAATGTAAAGTTCTGCATCTTGGTAGTAATAATATCTGTGCTTCATATGTCCTAGGGGAGGTAACACTGGGAGAGTCACTTGTAGAGAAGGATTTGGGTGTCCTTGTGGATGGTAGATTAAATAACAGCTGCTTCTGAGGCCACCAGGATATTGTCATGCATTAAACGAGGCATGGACTCGCGGGGCAGGGATGTAATATTACCACTTTACAAAGCGCTGGTGCGGCATCATCTGGAATATATGCAGTCCAGTTCTGGGCACCAGTCTATGGAAAGGATGCACTGCAGCTGGAAAAAGTACAGAGGAGAGCGACTAAAATGATAAGGGGCATGGAGGGTCTTAGTTATCAGGAAAGATTAAAAGAATTACATTTATATAGTCTTGAGAAGAGACGTCTAAGGGGGGACATGATTAACCTGTACAAATATATAAATGGGCCGTACAAAACATACGGTGAAAAACTGTTCCATGTAAAATGTGTTCAAAAGACAAGGGGGCGCTGCCTCCAATTGGAGAGGAAAAAGTTCAGTCTCCAGAAGCGTCAAAACTTCTTTGCTGTAATAACTGTGAATCTGTGGAATAGACTTCCTCAGGACGTGGTCTCAGCAGGAACAGTGGACAGTTTTAAAAAGGGTTTAGACGAATTCTTAAAGTAAACAACATTAATGCTTATGAAAAAGTGTTTCTGGAATTCGCACCCCCACCTATCCCTTGGTTGAACTTGATGGACTTATGTCTTTTTTCAACCGAATCAGCTATGTAACTATATGTAAATGGGAACGTAGATGCGAACCCCCTCCTTCCCTCCTTACACAGACAGTAAGACAAGCGGTTGTTCGACAACCTGGGGCACCACAGCCAGCAGAATGGGGGCTAAACGCAGAGGACTAAAACATAGGGGCTGCATCTCACATGTTGACCAGACTTAGTGTAATACTGCCCCAATGGCAATACCTGTTAACTGGGATATTTACTTGCCAAACTGGTTTTCCAGGAATATTGATGACTTAGGGCTCATGCACACAAAAGTATTTTCTTTCCGTGTCCGTTTAATTTTTTTGTAGACCGTATGCGGAACCATTCTCTTCAATGGGACCTCAAAAAAAAAGGAAGTTACTCCGTGTTCATTTTGTTTCTGTATGTCCTTATTTCCTTTCCACAAAAAAAAAGAACTTGTCCTATTATTGTCCGCATTACGGACAAGGATAGGACTGTTCTATGAAGGGTCAGCTGTTCCGTTCCGCAAAATACGAAATGCATATGGACGTCATCCGTATTTTTTGCGGATCTGTTTTTTGCGGACCCCAAAATACATACGGTCGTGTGCATGAGGCCTTGTCCTGAGGAGTGGCCATCAAAATCTAAGTCTCGGAAAACCCCCTTTAATGACAATGACATATTTACTAATCCACATTTACATTGCTGAGTAGTCATGTGACCTGTAGTGGACGGGCCCCTGCGCCACACACCACATTCACAGTATGGACCCTGTAGATAGCATTCTGTTCCCTTACAGCCCTTTTAAAAGGGATTTCCAGAATTAGGGGAAAAAATGCTGCTTTCTCTTAGCAACAGAACCACACCTGTTAACGGGTCGTGTCTGGTATTGCAGTTCTGCTCTATGGAAGTGAATGGGGCTGAGATGCAATACCAGACGCAACCTGTGGACAGGTGTGGTGCTGTTTTATAAAGAGAGAATCCAGGTTTACCTAATCCTGGACAATCCACCATTGGATCCTGTCATAATGCCTATGGGTTTGCAGGGGGAACCACAAATACAAGCAGTCTTTAGAGCATATGGAGCACATCATAGTGGAAAGCTACATGGTGGTGTCTGCTGAGCCTTGTAGTTCCCCAGGATCTGCAGTAAACTTTGTGTTGATGACAGCACTTGTGGGGTCAATTTTGGAGCCTCCAGTATTCAGATGTTCTCAGCGCAGGTGTCGGGTGTGGGTCAGACTGACACGGTATAAAATCTTGGAGCCTTGTCCGCAGGCACAGAATGGGACCCTCTGCGATGTACGTTCATTAGGACAGGTCTTCTCTAAGCAGATTAACACAAATTCAGTTATTACAACCTTAATAATCATAATAACGGAATAAGGCAATGTCAGATGCAAGATTACAGCTATCTAGATTGGCAGAGGCTTATATCACATCAAACACAAGCAAGGTGCCGAAAATCCTGGCTGTCTCGCAGCAATGCCTGTACCTCGGTGCACGGACTGATTAAGCCATTGTATTTACAGCATGAGCCCGGGAGTCGTGCAGCTCCGTGTAATAAGGGAGCGTGCGCAGTACCCGTGAGAGGCCTGCACCACTGGAACTGACAGTCTATCATGGTTGCAACAGGATACTTATCCTGGTGCAACCTTTATAAAGCACCAGCATAAACATACTGTACATGTGTACAAGGAAAAGCAGGTGATACAAAGTAACAAACATTGTTTACAGATGTCTGTGAAGGTTCTCATTTATCCAGGTCATGGTATATCTGTAAAGAATAAATCAAGGCAACTGGACTTACTGTAGATTTCTTGAAAACGTTTCACTCGTTCTTCCAACGAGCTTTCTCAATTCTGAGTGACTGTACAGGAATTCTCTGGGAATAAATATGTAACTGAATCAACATCTGGTAATGTACAGTCACTCAGAATTGAGAAAGCTCGTTGGAAGAACGTGTGAAACGTTTTCAAGAAATCTACAGTACGTCCAGTTGCCTTGATTTATTCTTTGCAGATATTGCTTACAGATGAATGTATCAGATGATGTCTGCGGTCTCCTGTTGTGCGGCTGAATGCAATCTTTTGCTCCCTGTTCTCAGTCGTTTCAAGATGGAGAGGGTCTTCCTGCAGTGTCCTTCAATGGGAGCAGTAACCGCTAGTGATCAGCGAAGTTCTCAAAAATTCCATCCGGGTGCTTTGCCGAATTTCGACAAGAAATTATGATTCATTGCAAAGTCTGAAATCCCATTCCATTGTATGTAGCGGGAGCAATGACGGAGTTTGTCGATCGCGTCGTCCTCCCGTCATTCAAGCCCCCTGATCCCGGCATCTGAGAGTCACACTGAGGCCTTTCAGGGGTTAAAAAAATAAATAAATACATACTCACCTCATCCATTCGATGGCAGAGAGGCCATCACGGCCATTGTGATCGAAGAAATGCACGAAATCTCGCTCTGATGTGATGACATCAGTACGTCATCACGCTGGCCAGATGCCGTCACTGATGATGTCATCACGTCTTGTCAGCGTGCTGATGCGGTGACGTCACACGTCAGCGTGCGCAAGATTTATTGCGTTTTTTTTACAATTAACAATTAAGGCCTCTCCGCGGTCACATGGATGAGGTATCTTTTTTTTTTGGTTTTGTTTTTTTACCACCATTTCAGGGAAAATGGATTAGTTACCATGAAGCGCCAAGAAATTAAGCTTTGTGGCGAATCAAATTTTTTTCATTCACTTCAATTTGCTCAACACTAATCACAACTATAGATGGTACACAGGTATCAGTCACACACGGACCCTGTTTCATGAGTAGGGCCATATAAGAAGACACAGAGTAGATGGGGCCCCATCACAGAAGTTGCATTGGGGCCCAGGAGCCCCATATTACACTCCTGCTTTGAACCTCCTTAGACATTTCTGGAGCTGTGTAACTGATCGCAGGAAGTTAATGGTCTGATAAAGATGTCGCCCTCCGTCTGTAAGAGTACATACTTATATACCGCACAATATCAAAATTAGGAGCATCTTTTCCTATAACTCTGTGGTGTGTCATATCTTTGTTATTCCTTTCTGGGTGTCACCATTCCCCTTGTTAAAGGGTCTGTCCTATACCGTCTGACATCGTCTGATCAGTGCTGACAGTGCAAGGCTGTGCAGAGCCACACCGCCATCTGGTACCATACAACTGTTAATGTATTCACACATTTCTAGGAGGAATCACAGAGGAAAGTGACAGTGCAGAGTTATAAAAAACAAAAAAAAGGCGCTCCAGAATTGTTATTCCATGGTAAACACAAGTAGTTTCTGAAATAGATATGGCAGGAGAGGCGACAGATCCCCTTTAAATGTAGGACGTCATTCTCCTGTATGAATTGGGTGGCATCATGGATCAAAACTTTAAAATATTTCTGAGTCAATCAAACTTCCAGAAACCTTTCACTCATTAACTACAGACCCAACTCTGTTACCGACTGACTATTTGGCCACGATGGTGACCGCTGACATTTCATTGGTGGTCTGTAAATGTCACAGGGACATCATCGATTATAGACTGAATGTGAGAGATGCCTGGAAGATTTTACTGTCAGCACCCCTGCCATTGTGTAATGATTAAGTAGTCCAGGGGATGGAAAAGTCAGCTGCACCACTGAGATGATTGCAGACTGCACAGGGGCAGATAATCCATTCAGTATAAGATGCCGCCACCTGTAACGAGAAGATCCATCCTGGCGGATAAATGATAGGACATGTATAAATGAAAATTCCTAGGTGTTTGATATTAATATGTGCAGCAAGTAATTGTCCTCTGCCCAACAGGACATGACAGGCTTTACATAGGTGACTCTCACTCCATGACGATTGACGACCATGCAAGTCAATAGAGGAAACATCTGCAGAGTAAAATTGCTGGATAATGATAAACACCAAACACTGAAAGAGAAAATGCAGCAGTGAAGATGAAGGGGAGACAAGCTGAAAACTTTATGGAGATTTATGCCATGAGGAACTTGCCAGAATGGCACTTGTAGATGGGTAACTAGGGACAACCTCTCCTAAAAAGTAAAGGGTGATGAAGAGGAAGAGCAATGGAGACTCTTCCAAAGAGCAGGGTCATTGAAGGAACACCAGGAGAAAGATGGAAACATTTCCCCATTGAGGAGGATTGAGGAGATCCTAGATGTTCTATATTAATATGTGCAGCAAGTGAATGTCCTCTCCTCTGCCCAACAGGACATAATAGGTAACACCACTCCATGATGACCATGCGAGTCAAAAGAGAAAACATCTCCAGAGTAAAATTGCTGGATAATGATAAAGACCAAACACTGATAGAAAAAAGGAAATGCAGCATTAAAGATGAAGGGGAGAGGAGCCAAGCTAAAAAGTTTATGGAGTTATGGAGATTTATGCCATGAGGAACTTGCCAGAAAGGCACTTGTAGATGGGGGACAATAGACAACCTCTCCAAAAAAGTAAGGGTGATGAAGATGAAGATCAATGGAAACTCTTCCAAAGAGCATGGCCATTGAAGGAACATCAGGAGAAAGATGGACACACTTCCCCAATGAGGAGGATTGAGGAAATCCATATAGTACCAAGATTTTGGGAGAGATTAACTTGAACACCCTCCTGGAAAGGTAAGTGATGGTAATGCACTTGGAGGGATGTGATGATGAGGCCTAAGAGAAGAGACAATGAAGGCCCAAGTAAAGAAAAGGAACAATTACACTGACATGAAGAGTAGAGATTATGGTGATCCACTTGAAGAGGAGAGACTAAGCGGTAGGTGATGATGAACACCCCCTTCCCTGAAGAGGGACAATCGAGGTCTGCCTCTGATGGAGATGATGGCGCAGTGATGATGAAGACCTACCTGTACAGGAAGGATAACGAAGTGAGATGATGGAGGCCCACTTGAAGAAGAGAGTTGAAATTGAAGGTGATGATGAATATCCTTCTGAAGAAGGAGAATGGAGGACCACCTCTCTTTTATGATGGATATCCTCTTGCACAGGAAGGATAAAGAGGTAACTGATGATGAACATCCTCCTGAAGAGGGACAATAGAGGAACATCTCTCTCTAATGATGGAAATTTATTTGAAGTGGAAAGGTAAAGAGGCATGTAATGATTAATACACTCCTGAAAAGTTTTTAGTTCCTGGGCATCCAGTTGAAGAGGAACAACACTCTTCTGATGAGGGACAATATAGGGCCACCTATCAATGGAAAGTCACTTGAAGGATAAAGAGGTAGATGATGACAAACATGCTCCTGAAGTTGGGTCAATGGATGACTACTTCTCTCTAATGATGGAGTACCAGTTGTAGTTGATGAAGCATCGTGATGATAGAGACCTACCTAATGAGGAAGGTTTAGGAAGCCAGATGATGAAAGGGTGATGCTCATGGGGCGATGGAGGCTTATCTGAAGAGAAGGGGTCATAGGATCTTGGTCTATTATATAATGAGGTGTCATGCAGAAGCTTTAGGAGATGTTTAATGAGTGCTCTGTTGTCCTACAGGGAACATGCGCAGACTCTGTAATTAAATCAGGAACCTTGTCTTATTCCAGAGATGTTAAATACATTCATTAATTGAATTAATAGCCAGAGGGTTTTGCAACAAGATGTGAATCCTGGTAAATCCCACTACAAACATGTTAGAATAGAGGGTTCATCAAGCGTGACTTGTGACATTTCCATCTATTTCATGTATAAATTTCAGGTTTTATCTCTCAGTCCCTCTCTGCGCCTTTCTTCTTCTTCCCCTCCTGCCAGGTAGGATTTCAACAGTAATGGGCTGCTTACAGATTGCATTGCGTCTCCCATGGTTTTGCATTGAGGCAATCAGCTATGTGTTTAGGTCGCTCTTCCTCTTGACCACAAGGTAATAGCTTTGAAGGTATGATAGGTGGGATAATGCTATGTTGATGTCACCTATGATTTACTAAAGGCTATTCAGGACCTGCCTCGAACTCATCACATCTGCTGCACTTATCTAGACCATATAAAGAGGAACTCTAGCTTCTAGTAATGCCAATGTCATATAATATACACTGTTGATAATAAAAAAAATGGCTGCACAACATTTCACATACAAACAATAGAGCTGAGAAATGGGGATCATTCTAAATTAAAGTGGTATTATACCTACAGAGAGGGGGAGTGGCTAAGTTTTGCACATTTTATCTAAATTTAGTAGTGGATCTGTGATATATATATATTGTAGGAAGGTGCAAGGGTCCGTCGTTGACGGAAGGTATGTGTCACCGAGGTTCCTGGCCTCGGTGAAGTAAGAGCCGATATTTTCAGGTGTCAGCGGCAGCTAATGCTGATTGACACTTTACTATTTTAGTATGGCTGTATAGCTGATCCAGGACGGCTCTTACTGGGAGTAGGCAAAGTGCTGGGTGGGTGACTACTCCCCATGTTCCAGGCCGGGTCTTGACTGGCCTATAAGAAAAAACAGCCAGCAGTGTCAGCTGGGAGTGATTACCTCTCTCTGACAGAGGAGCTCTAGCAATCGCTGGTGTGGGAACTGAGCCCTGTGCTGGGCTGGAAAGCTGAGACCTGTGTGTTGGGAGTGCAGGCCACCTAAAGCCTGCATTTGGACTGCTGGAGGCAGAACCGCCAACAAGGTGACTTTTTTATATGCACAAACTTTCTACTCGGTGTGAACAAACACCAACCTTGCAAAGAGTGTTTTTGTTTGACCTTATGTGTGAATAATCACAGACATTTGAATTACAAACTTGTACTTTGCCTCTGTACTGCACCCACTTATCCTAACTACCAGAGCGAATTCCCACAATTGGTGGAGGATACGGGCAATGCAGTGAGGCTGGCTTGAAGGCCAAATTATTTTAGTTTTTTTGGGCACGGTTGTATGTCTTAGATCAAACCAGCGAGATTACAACCCATGTCCCTCGACAAAATGTAAGCTGTTGTCAAAGCCCTCGTGGAAGCTAACCTGCAACAGCGGGAGGCCAATAAGCAAAAGCAGGAAACAAACTAGCTGCTGTTACAACATGTGATAGCGTTACAAGCAGCAGGAGCATCCCAGAGTGTCCACGATGCCCGGAAAGCGGTCCGTGCGGCGATCCCCAAGATGACCCCCGCAGACAACATCGAGACCTATTTGGTGATCTTCGAAAAGGTAGCCGTGAGAGATAAGCTACCCTGGTAGCAATGGGCTGAGGTTGTCGCTCCGTTCCTGGCGTATGGACCCCAGCAGGTGTATTTTGACTTACCGGATTATCAAGCGGCTGATTACCCGACAGTAAAGGGTGAGATCCTGGCGAGACTGGAGTGAATGTATTAGTCCGGGCCCAGCGGGTGCATCAGTGGGAGTTTAACCCACGATGCCCCAGTATTATGATCTATTACACCTGTTGCAAAAATGGCTGCAACCTGACGTGCTGAGTCTCACTGCTATGTTGGACCGTGTATTGGCTGATGTGTTCTGGAGGGCTTTGCCGTACCCCCTCCAGCACTGGATCGGCCAGGTGTCTCCTGGTAATGCCCTTGAGATGGTGGACCTGGTGGAACTCTGAGGCTACCAGGAATTTGAAAGGGGGTTCGTTTGGGAGGGGGGCAGCCAAACCCCAGCAATCTCCATCCCAGACCCAGAGACTTGTGCCAACCAAGCCCGCCTGGGGTGTACCCACCACGTAGACCCGGCTCTGATAGTATGCTGGCGGTGTCAGGAGCCTGGACACGTAAGGGCCGACTGTCGTCATCGGGGCAAACCCATAGAGACTAACTATGGATACCGCAACTCATTGTACGCCAGGAAGCTGTCTGCATCAGGTATCCCAGAGACTATAGACAATAACCACCTGTGTCAGGTAGAAGTGGGAGACACTCTGGAAGTGGCTTTGTTGGACTCAGGGAGTCTGGTGTCCCTGGTAAGAGCTACCCTGGTGCGGCCTGATGCGTATACTGGCCGAAAAATTAGGGTCATGTGCATACATGAAGATTTAAAGGACTATCCCACCGTTCTGGTGTCTCTATCCACGGGAGGCGGCAATTGGACCCACAAGGTGGCCGTTGCCACCACTTTACCTTATGAACTAATAATAGGGAGATACTTTGCGGGTTTCCTGGCCCTGTGGCCGGTTGTGAGAGTTGCTGATGCCCCTGAGTCAGGGGTAACTCCAGCAGAGTGGCCTGGCTCAGACAGGGGGCAAGAATCCTTGGAACCCGAGGTCGAAGGGGCAGGGGTGACCACCACTTCGGTGGAAGAGGGGGAGACAACCCCGCAGAGTGTGTTGGTAGGAGATGTTGAGGACTTGCCGCCAGGTCCTGAATTGGCAGACCTCAATGTCTCCGGTGAAAATTTCGGAACCGCACAACACCGGGACCCAACCTTATCCCAGGCCTGGGAGAATGTTGTAATAATTGATGGTGAACCACAAAAACCTGGGGCTGAGTTGATGTTTCCCCGTCTTTTCGCCAGGAAATGCTATATTGGTAAACCAACTACGGGGTGAGCATATTGAACAGCTGGTGGTGCCCAAGGTGTATCGCAAGCTCGCATTGGAGCTTGCCCCTCAACGTGTTCTTGAGGGTCACTTGGGGTGGCAGAAAACGCAGAACTGGATACCACAGCGGTTTTACTGGCCCAGTGTGTTCAGAGAGGTAGAGTTTTGGAAGTTTTGCCCATCCTGCCAGATAACTAGCCCCCAGCCACATTTCCGGAGCCCCTCCTGATTATCGAGGTCCCGTTCGAGCAAATCGCTATGGATCTCATAGGCCCAGTATCGAAGTCCACTAGAGGGCACCAACACATCTTGGTCGTCCTCGACTACGCCACTCGCTACCCGGAGCCGGTGCCACTGCGACATACATCAGCCAAACTCATAGCTAAGGAATTAATGGAGATGTTTTCCCAAGTGGGTTTACCTAAAGAGGTTCTGACCGACCAAGGGACCCCTTTTATGTCCAAGGTCATGAGGGAACTCTGTAAGTTGCTCCACATAAAACAGCTACGGACGTCCGTGTATCATCCGCAAATAGATGGCCTGGTAGAGAGGTTTATTCAAACATAAAAAAAATGTTAAAAAGAGCGGTGTCTCAGGATGGGAGGGACTGGGACCTTCTTCTGCCCTATCTCATGTTCGCAGTGCGAGAGGTGCCCCAGGCCTCTACTGGGTTCTTGCCCTTCGAACTGCTATATGGCAGACACCCTCGCGGTCTGTTGGACATAGCCAAAGAAGCGTGGGAACACCAACCCACACCGCACAAAAGTGTTGTTGAGTACATCACCCAGATGCAAGGACGGATGGAAACAGTGTTACCTCTGGTTAGGGAGCATATGGAGGTAAATTACAAGGTACACCAGCCGGGGCAGCGAAAGCCGGAGCAGGTGTACCATGCAAATTTACTAAAACCATGGAAAGATAGGGAGTCCTCTACTGAAGACAGCCCGCGGCCGGGTTTTGTAGAAGAAAAGGTTCAGGCTCCTCGGTCTGATGTAAGAGAAGCAGTTGGCACAGTAAAAATTGCTGACAAGCTCTCCTCTAAACAGGCTCAGTCCTGCCTATAAAGATAATGAGATGACTACTGAGAAGTGATCTCTGTAGCCTGTTATTAGTCTTAATGGCCAGTGAGAAAACTGCAAGAGTTTTAGATGTATAAATTGACAAAACCATCACTATGTCTTAAAAATTATATTTAACATAAAAACGTGATGTAAACAATCGGTTATTTTCTTACCATGACTTATTTCCTTTATTTTATCTTTACAATGGTTGGAGCTGTATTTTCAGATACAGAGCTACAAATCCTCATCATAACCACATATACAATTCTAGCTGCCTGCAAACATCACTATGGTTTATATCTATCTATCTATCTATCTATCTATCTATCTATCGATCCATCCATCCATCCATCTCTAATTTCTCTACACAATATATGAACAAAAATATTGGGGCACCTACACATTCCACCTCCAGGAGCTTTCATTACCTCTGAGTTTAAATCTATCAGCATTAAAATGGAGTTGATCTCCCCTTTGCTCCTTTGGAAATGTTTTTTATTTTATCTGTGGGAATTTTTGTCCATTCATCCAGAAGAGCATTTGTCAGGTCAGACACTGACGTTGGAGGAGGCGGCCCGGCTTGCAATCTCAATTCTACTTTATGGGGTGAGGTCAGGACTGGTCAACCTTCTTCCACACTAGACAACCACATGTTTATGGACCTTGCGTTGTGCAGTGGGGCACAGTCATGATGGAACAGAAAAAGGCCTTCTCCAAGACTATTCCCGCAAAGTTGGAAGCATACAATTGTCCAAAATGTCATAGTCTGCTGAAGCATTAAGTTTTCCCGTCATTGGAGCTAAGGGGCCTCAGATGACCCCTGAAATCCCCCCTTCCCCCCCCCCCCATAGCATTATCCTTCTCCACCAGACTTTACAGTTGCACAATGCGGTCAGGCAGGTTATGTTCTCCGGCATTCACCAAACTTGTCCTTCAGACCACCAGATAGAGAAGTCCGATTCCTCAGTCCATAGAAGACATTTCTGTTGTTCCAGAGTCCAGTGACGGCGTGCTTTACACCACATCATTTTGGTTTTGTGCTTGGTAATGGAAGGCTTGCATTAAGCTGCTCGGCTATGGAAACCCATGCCATGAAGCTCCTGGCACCGCATGGTCTTTGTGCTGATGTTAATTGCAGAGGAGGTTTGGACTCTACAGTTATGGAGTCAGCAGATCATTGGTGACTTTTATGCACAATGTTCCTCAACACTGTAACAGCTCTGTAACTTCACGTGGTCTCCACTTCATGGCTGAGTAGATATAGTAAATTTTAATGCATTTCTTTAAAACAGGAGGCCTAACATTAAAAGTTATTTTTTTCATTGGTCAATGTCAATTTCCGCTCTTTGAAACTAAAATGTCTTCTGGGACTTTTGTCTTTAGCTAAGACCTCGAAGATCAGACAGCCATTTAAAGTCTTTCAGTATTCCTCCTAGACTCTGAATGTTGCTGTTGTGATGATGAATAAGTACAGATCTGAAAACACGAGCGTTGTGTTGGATCGATATAGAATCTGGATTCCATTCTTAATGTGGACGATTCATGCATTTGATCTACACCAGTAAAGAAATGCTTATATAAGCTATCTCTGCCATAATTCTGCCAGGCGGGGTCTCAAGCAGGGTACTGAGACTGGATAAATTCCCTCCTGCCGAGCTCATTAAGAGAAAATGATAGTGAGAGCCCGTGTTTTTCCTAGGATTAATAGTCTCATGATTCAACTGCTTTAGATTGTAATATTTGAAGTTTTTGCTCATTTGTTCAGGATGAGATTCTTCTTGCATCTGAATCTGGGAATAGGAAAGGACTGTAATAGAAATGAGCAAAGACGGAGAGAACGCGCTTCAGCCCTAGAGTGAATGCCTTCCTGAGACTTCTTGTAAGTGTTGACTGCTCATAAGTTATGAACTATTCTGAGGTTTCAGTCGAGAGGAATGCTGACTGAAAGTCGATAAGTGTTGTCTTCATTATATTTTACAAGTGGCTGGTGTCTCTTCTCCTTCACTTGGGTCATTAATGCTCTCGTGTCAGACACAGAGAACATAAAGAGCAACACAAACAGCAACACATGGTTGGCAGATCTTGTGTGTAGAGATATTAGAAAGAAACCAACCTAAGTCACCTAGCGGAGAAATCCTCTTAAAGAAGAGACAAATATACAAGTAAAAGTAAGTGAACCCCTTGGAATGACATGGATTCCTACACTGTTATTATAGACAAACATAATGTGATTAAACTGTTATTGAGCATGTGGAAAAAACATCCACAGTGTAGGGAGAAAAAACAGATGAACACTTTGATGTCCCCTTTAACAGCCCCTTCCATGCCCCAAATCATGATACCCCTTCTACCAGCCCCAAACCATGATACCACCTCCACCAGCCACACATCATGATGCTCCTTCCAACAGCTCCAAACCATGATGTTCCCTCCACCAGCCCCAAACCATGATGCCCCCTACACCAGCCCCACACCATGATAATCCTTCCACCAGCCCAAAACCATGATACCCCTTCCACCAGCTCCAAACGATGATACCCCCTCCACCAGCCACACATCGTGATGCTCCTTCCAACAGCTCCAAACCATGATGCTCCCTCTACCAGACCCACACCATAATGTTCCCTCCATCAGCCCCAAACCATGATACTCCCTTTACCAGCCCCATACCACGTTAATCCTTCCACCAGCCACAAATTATGATGCCCCATCCATCAGCTCCAAACCATGAGGCTTGCTTCACCAGTCCCAAGCCATGATACCTCCTCTACCAGCCCAAAACCATGATACCTTCTCCACCAGCAACACATCATGTTGCTCCCTCCAACAACTCCAAACCTTTATGCTCCCCCCACCATTCCCATAACCATTATGCTTCCTCCTTTGCAGTTTGTAGAATCTTCTGTAGGTCTTTTGATGTTACCCTTGGGGTATTTCTCAGATGTCTCTGCTGGGACCATCCTAATTGAAAAGGATCCTGCTGGTGGTTTCCATATTGCAGGTGCCGCATGGAAGGAAGTATTATGCACGTGAGTGTAAGCGGTAATATATTAAGTAGTAGCTGGGAGACATAGTGATTCAAAGACCTGAATTTTAGCTCTGCCTACCATATTATTAAAAGCTCCCCTCGGCTGGAGGGAGATCGGCTTCCAGGAAATGCCTTCAGTGAATAATGTAGAGACACTTTTATAACAGTTTGATATCGAGGTTCACACACAAGCAAGGAATGATGGCGTGCTGTGTACAGGAACGCTCTTTAGTTGGAAATAAAACATTAGATATAAGACATCGACATTGAGGTGATTTCTGCAGACGTTGATGTTAAATGTAGAAGTGTGAATCAATCTCTTACCGACGGCCACTTTAATACAAGCATGTAACTCTCCATGGTGCTGAGTAGCGTGTTACATATCTGTCGCTCTCCATGGTGCCGAACATTGTGTTATATACCTGTCGCTTTCCATGGTGCTGAACAATGTGTTACATATATGTCACTCTCCATGGTGCTGAACAATGTGTTACATATATGTCACTCTCCATGGTGCTGAACACTGGATTATATATATGTTGCTCCCCACAGTACTAAAGAACGGGTCATATATGATATACATCACTTTCGATGGTGATGAAGGCTGAGTTACATAGGTATTGACATGATAGGGATATATATATATATATATATATATATATATATAACCCTTTGCAGTTGGGGTTCGCTCATCCCTATTGCTGATCCCTGGTATAGCAGTAGGGATTACAATCCATCTCTCTAGTGCCACCTACAAGTAGCCAGGAGCTCATTTGTATTCTATTCCCCATGGAGCATTGCCTGTAAGACTCCCCACACCAACTGGATCTCTGCAAGGAGAACTTGTACCTTCCCCCTCAAACCAATGGGGCTTGCGAAGAATAGAATTGTAACTGGTCCAGTACGTTTCTAATGAAAAAGGCCAGAAATGTCTTCTGTGCCCTCAAGCTATTGCATAGTTTACCTATATATCTGTATAAATGGTGTCAGTTTCTTCTGTCATGCTATTCTTCGGCTTAGTGGCCCTTTAAGAAATGCCAATGCAAATGGAATTTCTCCGTTTTCAATTACATCCCAAGCCTAACCGCTTGACTGTTCCCCTATACGGAGCTGATGCTGATAACGTCCACCATCAATGAGCGCTGATTTATATTTACATTAAATTCAGCATTTTTATTTCGGAGTTGGAAATTGCTTACAGACACGTCCGGAGCCGATCAAGGGCATAAACTCTGTGATTTAAGTAACCGTTTTGATGTGTATATGATCAGCGTCGGTTCTCTTGCATACGCGCTCTTTTTAGCATTACCAGTGTTTTATTGTCTTGTCAGATGTCTGACGCTTCACTTTGCTGAGTAGGAGAATCTGCATTTTGATTTTACCTTGGATGACCTGCGATAACGTGGATATCTCTCTCTTCCTGCCTTCACCTGTCTTCGAGGAGATTGTAATCATAAATGACTGGACACTTGGAAAAACTTGACCAGAATCTTAACACTCCATTTCCTGGCCCCATCTTTCTCTTCGAGATTGGGAAGCTCTTACAGAGTAAAGCAAATTACCAAATGTAATATGGTGTGCGGCTCTGTGTGTCAGCCTTATCGATCCCAGGTGTCATGGATGCCTCCTTAGATGGCGTGTAACCCTGAATTCTGCCGTTCTGTTATGTGGGGATTTAGTCTTGGGTGGAGATAACTCTCGTACTAAGTGCAGATGTAGAAGTCCTTAAAACATAGGATTGAAAAGCCATCTGAGTGGAGGAGCTGAGTATTTGTGCCTGACAGTGTGTCAACCTGGAGTTGTCTATGGTAGACACTGATGATGTGCTCCTGGTGTCACTGGCACATGGGATTGTTCCTCTAGAAATTACATACAGTTACCTTAGATTTTGTAGGTTGTCCATCTGCTTTGGTTGCTTTGTCGCACCTGTCTCCCATCATGGTGGGTTGTCCTGGTGTCTCACTTCCTCTAGTATACTTATCCCTCACTATGGTGGGATGTCCTGGCATGTTGGGTGCACTGGTGTACTTATTCCTCACTATGATGGGTTGTCCTGAGTCTGACATGTTGGTTGCTCTTGCATATTTATTCCTCCCTATGGTGGTTGTCCACGCATGTTGGTTGATCTGGTGTACTTATCTCTAACTATGGTGGGTTGTCATGGCATGTTTGGTGCACTGGTGTACTTATCTCTCACTATGGTGGGATGTCCTGGCATCTTGGTTGCTCTGGTGTACTTACTCTATCTTTTACTATGGAAGGATGACCTGGCATGTTGGTTGCTCTGGTATACTAATTTCTCATGATGGTGGTTGTCCTGGCATGTTGATTGCTCAGGTGTACTTATTCCTCACGATGTCCTGGTATGTTGGTTGCTCCGTATACTTACTGTATCTTTCATTATGATGGGTTGTCCTGGCATTTTGGCTGCTCTGGTATACTTATTTCTCATTATGGTGGTTGTCCTGACACGTTGGTTGCTCTGGTGCATCCCATCCACGGTTATCTTGTGTTGTCCTCTTCCTTCTGTTGCTCTGTATCTTGTCAGAGTTGACTTTGAGCATTTAATAGTCGGTATAATTTTGCTTTCACTTGCAGTTATTGACTCTGTGCTGCAAACACACTTACCCATCAGATTTTTTTCTTTATTCTTTGTGCATTATGCATTTCACTCTTCACCCATTTAATGACAGGATGCCGTATGGAAAGAAAAGATTGTACTTTCTAAAAGATAAGTCAGAAGGCGCTACAGCTGTCATCTATCCACCTAGTTTTATTCATGCTCTAGGCACCAGAATTAGCCTGTGGGTCTCGCTGGTGCCAGAGATAAAGTAATGGGCCCCAAGGGAGCAGTCATGTAGTTCTCTGAATCCTCCTGTGCACAGAACAAGTGAGAGAGTAGAAGGTTAAACATGAATGAAGTAAAAATAGTTGGCGCTGCTCCTCTACCTCTACGCTGTTAAATAATGCAGACATAAAGTAGCAGCAATCTTCACATAAAATAGTGCACCTGAGGGGGAACTCTACCAGTGATCGTCTTAATGACATGTTGCGATCAAGAGAACAGGTCCATACAGAGACCCAACAAACAGGGTGCTCTGGTGAGGAGGCTGCAGCTAGTGTCTCTAGGTGGAGGCATCTCATCCAACTTGGCTTTGGATATAGGGATCTTCACCAGAGTAAATCACATCTGTCAACTCTACCTATAAGTATGCTTTTCATTTTGCAAAAGAAACTCTGATCTGCTCACTGTCCAACAATCCTAAATGCATCTTTGACACTTTCCATTCCCTCCTCAGTCCTAAATAGCAGGCACTTGTAACAGATCTCACTGCCGAAGACCTGGGCTCCTTCTTCAAAGACAAAATTGACAACATCAGTTAGGAAATAATGTCATCCACTAGCACCATTAATTCCCTTCCCTCTAATACCTCCCCATGCTCTCTCTCAGCATTTGACCCTGTAACAGAGGAAGAGCTCTCCAGGCTCCTGTGTTCCTCTCACCTCACTACCTGCCTCAGTGACCCTATTCCCTCACACCTCCTCCAGTACCTCTCCCCATTCGTCTCTACTCAACTAACCAAAATATTCAACCTCTCTCTTCTTGTATCTTTGACCCATCCTGCTTTGCTAACTACCAGCCTGTCTCTAATCTCCCGTTCATCTCTAAACTGCTGGAATATATGGTCTACTCACATCTAGTCCACTTTCTCTCCTCAACCCACTGCAATCTGGCCTCCGCACTCTACACCCTACAGATACTGCCCTTACTAAAGTCTCCAATGATGGATAAATCTAATGGTTACTACTCCTTACTAGTGATGAGCGGCAGGGGCAATATTCGAATTCGGGATATATCACGAATATTTAGGTGAATATTCGCCAAATATTTGTGACTTTGTGATATTTGTGAAATTCTTTCCGATTGCGCTATTATGCACGCGCACACATACTGACGTACGCACTATTAGCTAATAGCTATATAAGTGATGAAAATGGTTGGCAGCAACTTTCGAGATGGTGAGGAAGAACTCCTGATCACGGTAAGTAATTGTACATTACAGCACTGTTTTAGATTTAAATTCCATGCCTGTCATAACAATAGCTTTATATGCAGATAGAGTTTTTCAAAGTATTCGAGATCACGCAAATCGACACTATTGATTCAAATATTTTAGCGCAATACACACAACTTCACCTTTAATCAGGTCTGACAACATAATACTGATTGTTGAACTTAGTATTGTTGGGACATCACAGGCTAACTCTATAACCTCCACTACACCCTGCACTGGACCCTATCTGCTACACTGTTCCCTAACTAACCTACACTATCAAACACTAACTATCTGGATTATAGATTTCAGCTAACTATCTCTATAGCCTCCACTACACCCTGCACTGGACCCTATCTGCTACAATATGCCCTAACTAACCTACACACACATCTAATAACACTATCTGGATTATATATTTCAGCTAACTATCTCTATAACTTACACTACACCCTGCAGTGGACCCTATCAGCTATTCAGCTACACAATTCCCTATTACTATCTAACACTAACTATCTGGATTATTTATATGCGATTTGGAATGTAATTTGAAAAAGCACAGCCAGGGCCGGTGCAAGGTTTTTTGCCGCCCTAGGCAAGATAAAAATTGCCGCCCCCCCCCCCCTTATCAGATGATCTGCCCATATCATGACATCACATATGTTCCACCCGTTTCTCAGCATTTAAATTAAAAGAGAGTTATATGTTGCAATAAAGCCCCCTATTAAGAATGGTGGAGAATAACTACCATAACTTAAGCCATAGCTAAAGAAACAAGCCTGGGGCGAAAAACAATTAGGCCCCCCCCCCCCCTCCCCCATGACACTTGATGACTTTTACAGAAGAAACTGTACATTGTGTGGCACAGTGGATGCTATATGTGTATAACATAAACATATTTCATATGAAAACTTGGTTACTTGGCTTGACCCTTGGGGATCTCGGACACCACTTCCACACTTTGGCCGGGGGCTCGGCGGAGCTGATGTTGTGTTTTATCCTAATGAGAAAGATTTCATAATAAGGATTTGGAGAAGGGGCAGAGGGATAGCAGAGCAGGGAGAGGCTGGTGCTGCTACCAGGGGGTCATACCATGGGGGAGTAATAAAGCCCACCATAATGCCCCCCCCCCCACAGTAGAAATAATTCTCCTTATAATGTGACAGTGTAAAAAAATGCCCCCTTGTAATGCCCCCAGTTGAGCTAATGTCCCCATAGTGCCCCCATAATGTGCCAGTATAAAATACTCCTATATAGTGCCCCCATAGTGCTCCTCTCCCCCTCCCTCCTAGTGCCCCCCATAATGTACCAGTATAAAATGCCCCATATATAGTGCCCCAGTAGATGCCCTCAGTGTCCCCCATAATTTGTAAGTATAAAATACCCCTTCTCAGTGCCGCCCGTAGATGACCCCATAGTGCTCCTCTCCCCCCTTCCCCATAGTACCCACCATAATGTGTCCCAGTATAAAATGCCCCTATACAGAGCCCCCATATAAAATACCCCTTCTTTGTGGCCTCAGTAGATGCCCCTATAGTGCCCACCAATAATGTGCCAGTAAGAAGTGCTCCCAATGTGCCAGTAATAAGTGCCCCCATAGATGTCCCCCAATAATGTGCCAGTAAAATGTGCCCTCATAGATGCCCCCCAATCATGTGCCAGTAATAAGAGCCCCCCCACCATCATGTGTCAGTAACAAGAGCCCCCCATATCATGTGCCAGTAGCCAGAGCCCCCCCTATATCATGTGCCAGTAGTCAGAGCCCCCCCCTATATCATGTGCCAGTAGTCAGAGCCCCCCCCTATATCATGTGCCAGTAGTCAGAGCCCCCCCCTATATCATGTGCCAGTAGCCAGAGCCCCCCCTATATCATGTGCCAGTAGCCAAAGCCCCCCCTATATCATGTGCCAGTAGCCAGAGCCCCCCCTATATCATGTGCCAGTAGCCAGAGCCCCCCTATATCATGTGCCAGTAGCCAGAGCCCCTCTTATCATGTGCCAGTAGCCTGAGCCCCCCCCCCATCAACATGTGCCAGTAGCCATAGGCCCCCCATCAACATGTGCCAGTAGCTATAGGCCCCCCTATCATGTGCCAGTAGCCATAGGGCCCCCCTATCATGTGCCAGTAGCCAAAGGGCCCCCCTATCATGTGCCAGTAGCCATAGGGCCCCCCTATCATGTGCCAGTAGCCATAGGGCCCCCCTATCATGTGCCAGTAGCCATAGGGCCCCCCTATCATGTGCCAGTAGCCATAGGGTCCCCCATCATGTGCCAGTAGCCATAGGGCCCCCCTATCATGTGCCAGTAGCCATAGGGCCCCCCCTATCATGTGCCAGTAGCCATAGGGCCCCCCTATCATGTGCCAGTAGCCATAGGGCCCCCCTATCATGTGCCAGTAGCCATAGGGCCCCCCCCTATCATGTCCCAGTAGCCATAGGGCCCCCCCTATCCCTATCATGTCCCAGTAGCCATAGGCCCCCCCCGATCATGTGCCAGTAGCCAGTAGCTGGAGCCCCCCATCATGTGCCAGCCCAGTAGCCACCAGTATTGGCTACAGCAAAAAACAAACAAACGTATACTTACCTCCATGTCAGCGATGCGATGCAGGCCTCTTCCGGCCTGTGTCCCGCGCTGTACGGCTCAGGGCTCAGGCGGCGCGATGACGTCATCGCGCCACCTGCGCCGGCCTCTGATAGGCTGCCGGCCTAGTGCCTGCAGCCTATCAGAGGAAGGGGAAGGGACACACCTCTCCCTCCCCTGCCCTGCTGCACAGCCATCTGTATCACTGTGCTGAGGACGGCGATACAGATGACTGGAGATGAGCGCTTCCACAATGGAAGCGCTCATCTCCGTGTCCACAGTCCTGACTCCTGCCTATAGTTAGTTACGGGCCGGCGCCCCTAAGGACTCTAGGGAAGCACCGGACCTGCTTACTAGAGCGGCGGCGCAGCATCAGGGGCGCCACCGGCCACTTAATCAACGTTTTGTTTTTTTTAAACCGCACGGTTCCGGCGCCCCCTGCTAAATTGCGCCCTAGGCGGCTGCCTAAGTCGCCTTACAGGTGGCGCCGGCCCTGAGAACAGCACAGTATTCCAGCTCCTCTCTCTCTCACATGAAACTCCACAAAATGGCTGCTGGGGAGTGTCTTCATTTATATAGTGAAGGGGTAGGCAACTTTTCTATTGGTTGCTAGGCATGTTGCTAAGCTGTGACAAAGCCTTCTCATTGGCCCACAAGAAGGGAGGGATGATCACCTGATGTGTACTGTGTTAAAAAAAACACAAAAAAAAGAATATTCGTCATTACAAATATATAGCACTATATTCGAAATATTCGCGAATTATCGAAGTGCCGATATTCGCGATACAAATTCGTATTACTAATATTCGCGCTCAACACTACTCCTTACTGATTCTCTGCTATATTTTACACTGTAGACCACTTCCTCACCATGCTGTACTCTATCGGCTGGTTTTCTCTCTATTTCTCTCTTTTAGCATTTCATTTGCCGGCTGTTTTACTTCTCCTCTTCCCGCCCCTTGCTGTTGGGGTTCCTCAGGGTTCAGTCCTTGGTCCTCTTCTATTCTCTTTGTACACTGCCCCAATTGGATAAACCATCAGCAGATTTGGCTTTCAATACCATCTATATCTCATCCCCTAACATCACCAGCGATTGTCTGTCCACTGTCTCTAACTCCTCACTATCCCCCGCAAAGCTCTCCACAGTGCTGCTCCCCTACATCTCCTCCCTTGTCTCTGTCTACCACCTTACCCACACCAGTGATCTCAGAATGACATCCTCCATAACCCAAACCTCCCACTCCCATTTACAAGACTTTACTCGTGTCTTTTGTGTCTGTGCCGAATGTCTTTGGAGCAAATCACATTTGTCAGCTTTACCTATAACTCTGCCAAACAAGCCTATTTCACTACTCTCATCTCCTCTTTAGGCAGTCTACAGCATCCCCTAATGTACAGTAACTCTGTTCTGTCCCCTTCTATATTATCCCCTAGTACCTGTACCCTTCCTCCAACCATAGCCCTGACGCTCCATACACTCCAATGCGCTTAATATTTTTACTGACTGGTGTCAGCTCGTGCAGCCTTATATCTACTTCCCGATACTGTATAAAAGACGACCGCACCATTGTACAATACAAGGCCCTATGCCTCATGTATCACCGCTATCTTGTAAACTCTCACAAGCAGCACCCTGACTCCTATTGTCTGAATTGTTGACTTTACAATCTGTAATGTTCACTTCATTTGTCCATGTTCCCTCTGAATTGTAAAGCGCTACAGAATATGTTGAGGTCATATAGGTACGGTAAGTAGATAAAAGAAAGTAGACGGCACTCACCTCTGCAGGGTTCATTTCTTTATTCTTGACACATGCTGAATACAAGTTGAATGTATGCATCAGGGCTGGGGCGGACTGTTCCTACACAGAATGCTGAATGGCGACGGCTGTTTCGCGCTAACTGCGCTTCCTCGGGCCATGTTGAGGTTATATTATAGATTATTATTATTGGTTATTATAATCGTTATTAGATGTTGTGGTTTTAGAAGAAATGCTACAAGGTAGGAGCTGCCATATGGAGCAATGATGGTCCCAGAGAGGAGGCATCTTTTTAGACATTTGGGAAGCTGGTCTTAGTTTGTGGGTGGAGGCATCAACCCAAGACAAGAACTAAATATGGATGTATTTGCCTATTAATACTGCAGGATATAGCGCTGGTTACTGGTCATAATGGCAATATATATCCACGTGTATACAATACTTATAACTTCTTGCCTCTCAATCTGCCTCTCCCTGCGTGATGTCAGAAAATAAGGACCATTGTAATTCAGGGTGGTAGTTACTCACAGCAACCAGTAATGCATGGTGCATTTTATACATTAATGTAACTATAGCTGCTGAAGCACTGCTTCTCACTCTGTCTCTCATCTCCCTGCATGTGCTGTCTAAAAGACAAACTGGTGCCCTTAGCAACCAATGATGCATGGTGCATTTTATACACTAATGTAACTGTAACTAGGGATGAGCGAACACGTGGAAGTTCGGGTTCACCGGGTTCGGCGAACTTCAGGTCCAAGTTTGCCGGGTTCGGCTGAACTTCAGGTCAAAGTTTGGGTTCGGGACCCGAACTTGACCCCGAACCCAGACCCCAATGAAGTCAATGGGGACCCGAACGTCACTTTATTATTTTCCGTTTTAACATGGTTATAGCGGAAAATAATAGCATTCTTAAGACAGAATGTAAAGAGTATGGCAATTTAGGGGTAAAAAAAAAAAACTCACCTGCATCCACTGCAAAAAGGACCTGCGATGATGCCACTGCGCTCACCACGTGGTGACTTCATTGCAGGTCCTTTTGCAGGTCCTGCTGAAAGAAGACAGAACACACTGCGGCAACGAGATCAAGTGGATGAGGTGAGTTGTTTTTTTCTTTTTTGTTACCCCTACATTGCCATACTCTTTGTATTCTGCAAGGAAGGGAATAGCACACCGGACCATAATTCTGAATATTAGTGCAAATCCATATGCTATTCGGAGTCTCTGGAAAACTGGGTAGCAACTATCATGAGCCCTGTAAAGACACAGTTTATTCACTGGCCGCCCCAACATCTGTAAGAGGCCAACAACTCCGATCATCACTGTCAGATTCAGGTTTTAAGATAGTGTTTATTCTACGTATGTCTATCTAGGAATCCAGAATCTATTGTGTTAGGTTGGTTCTGGATGAAATGACTGAAAGAGACATACACAAGTAGCCCCCCGATGAACCAGCCGCCCCCTGGTCTTCTGTGGAGCACACGCTGGGATGGGGCTGGAGTGTGATGGGTTTTCTGGCTGGGATTTCTTCAGCAGCTACAGAGATTATGAGGGTTAGGAACACATTATCACAGGCTTACGGCTTCTCTCTCAAGTCGTTGTGTTCTGACACTTTGTTGGGATTTTGTGAGACATCTCATTCTAGAAAATCTTCTTTTATGCTGAACCTGGTCCTGCTCGGTGACCCCAGGGAACTATCTGTTCAACATGCAGCAGGATTACAAGTGAAACAGGAGCTCAAAGACTGCAGAGCGGAGTCCATCCAACCTCAGTCACTGGAGCCCAAGAAATAAAGCTGCAACAGCATTATACAGCAAATATATATATATATACAGTATTGATTATCATAATCGTTATTAAATGCTGCAAGGTAGGAGCTGCCATATGGAGCAATGCTGGTCCCAGAGAGGAGGCATCTTTTAGACATTTTGGAAGTCTTTGAACTAGTTTTAGTTTCTATATATGTCTTTGTGTACAGGACATCACTTATCCTGGACCGATCCTGGTTTACAGACTGCATTATACTCCAGGACCTAATTAGGACAGAACTGTTTAGTCTGTCTGCATTGTTAATGGCCGCCCTGTGAGGTTGTACCCTAAGGTTACAATGTGATGTATGAGGACTGCACTGCTGGTGGAGTCACTGTGTACATACATTACTTATCCTGTACTGATCCTGAGTTACATCCTGTATTATACCCCAGAGCTGCACTCACTATTCTGCTGGTGCAGTCACTGTGTACATACATTACATTACTTATCCTGTACTGATCCTGAGTTACATCCTGTATTATACCCCAGAGCTGCACTCACTATTCTGCTGGTGCAGTCACTGTGTACATACATTACATTACTTATCCTATACTGATCCTGAGTTACATCCTGTATTATACTCCAGAGCTGCACTCACTATTCTGCTGGTGCAGTCACTGTGTACATACATTACTTATCCTGTACTGATCCTGAGTTACAGCCTGTATTATACTCCAGAGCTGCACTCACTATTCTGCTGGTGCAGTCACTGTGTACATACATTACTTATCCTGTACTGATCCTGAGTTACATCCTGTATTATACTCCAGAGCTGCACTCACTATTCTGCTGGTGGAGTCACTGTGTACATACATTACTTATCCTGTACTGATCCTGAGTTACATCCTGTATTATACTCCAGAGCTGCACTCACTATTCTGCTGGTGCAGTCACTGTGTACATACATTACATTACTTATCCTGTACTGATCCTGAGTTTTACAGCAAGACACGGAGGCTTCGTATTGCTTTCTCCTTCTTTACTTCCACCAATAGCAGCAAAGGAGAAATTTACATAATCATAACAATAAAGGACCCTCCCCTGACAGATCCTATAATAAGCAGTGTCCTCTTGCATATCTTCCTCTTTCTTTGCTGCTCCACCAAAGCTAAGTATCATCTATATATATATAACGTTTTGTGCATGTTCTGTGGCTCAGGTATATTTCTCTGGGCCTCAGTTACCCAAGGGAAACTGTATTTCTCCCTGGGTTTTGTTTGTGGGGGCTCCCCCCCCCCTGTTTTATTGTGGTTTATTTTGTCTTTGCGCTTACTTCTGCGCCGGACTGTATGGGGGTTCATCCCCCCCCTCTCTCCCCGTTTTAGTCTCCGGTCTGTTTCCCCTTTATTGTTGCGGCGCTTTTGCGCTTCTTTCTCCCTGCCCCTCAGCTATCATTGCGGCCTGTTCCGACGCTTTGGAGGCGTCCCTCCAACTTTTTCCCTTCCCCGTTCTCTTACCTCGCTCCTGCTCGGCTTCCGGCTGTTTTTCCCGCGGGTCGCGAGATCTCGGCGGCCATTTTAGGAAGCTCCGCCCGTCTTCTCGCGGGATTTCAGCGTTAGGCTGCATCGCATCCGGCTCACTTCGGCTCCTGCTCTGCGGCCTCTGGGGTGACTAACCCCTCATCGTCTAGTTCAGGTGGGATTCTTCTGTCTCCCCCACCGTCCGTTAGGGCTACCATTAGCTTAGAGCTAGCTTAATCTATTAGAGTTACCTGCCATTTATTATCCTGGCCATGTCCTCTGATCGCTCCCCCTCTGGGCCTAATCCCCCCCCCATCCTCTGGGGAGCCCAGCAGGCCAGACTTCAATGCTCAGGCCATTGAGTTACAGCGCTCGGTCTCCAGCGCTATTATTGAGGCCATGGAATCCATGTCCTCCATGATCTCACAGACCATATCCCAGGCCTTGTCTGCCCATGCTCCTGGCCCCTCTAGTCATTCTCCTGTGAGATCTAATCCGCAGCCTGCCATTTGCGAACCTCCTGTAACCCAGGAGAATATGATTGGTGTGATCCAAGCCACCCATGATAGCGCGCTTAGATCGCGCAAAAGAGCCTTACCGCGCCAGGCAGAACGGGCGCGCACGTGGAAATGTGCTAGAGCACAGACTAGTGATGTGGATTCAGATGCAGAATCCGATATGGAGGCTTATGCGGAGGCGAGCTGCCATTCTGAGGAGGAGACGGATCCTGATTTTCCAGGTACCGCTGGCCCTATGCCCTCCACCTCTGGGTCCGTAGGTCCGGGCTCCACTGCCCCTAATGCAGCTTCCGCCCTTTTGGACCCCTCTGGGGCCCCATTATTTGACCCTGACGCCCTCCACCACCCTAGGTCAGCGGAGTGGCTGCCGATTGCTCATGTGAGCAACTATTTAGAGCATTGGGTGCGCCGTCCTCTAAGCAAAGAGGCGCGCAGCAAGCTCAGGTCTGAGTGCCCCAGACCATTGATCCCCAACAAGGTCTGTGAGACCCCAGCGGTCGACCCCAAGATGACTCAATTCTTGGCAAAATCTGGCTGGAACCCTCGTAAGGGGTTGGATTCAGCTATTAAGAGTTGTCAGGATAAGCTCCTTGACATTTTTGGCCCCCTTGCCAAAATATTTGAAATGGCCGAATCGGCCAGAGCGGACGGCTCTCCGATAGATCCGGAGGAGCTTACTGGCTGGATACAGAGAGCCATTTGTATCGCGGGCAGCACCAACTCCTCCCTGGCCATTGAACGGCGTAAAGCCATATTGTTCAAGATGGACCCGAAATTGGCCAACCTGGCACTCACTGAGGCAGGGAAGGATGCTCAGGGTCTGCTTTTCGGGGATTCCTTTATCAAGGACCTCAGCAGATACGTAGGAGCGTTTACTGCCCTGGACAAGGCCCAGTCCTCCATGCGAAGGGTCTTTCAGGGACGGGTCTCCACTAGGGCCGGCAGTAGTAGGGGCCGTCTGTCCGGCCGCTCCAGTTTCCAGGCCCGCAGCTCGGGCAGAGGCTCCTTTAACCAGAGACCACCCTTCCAGGACCAAAGGAATCCTCCTCCGTTCTTCCCGGCCAGCGGCGGCCAATGGCGTTCCAGGTCCGTTAGAGGGAATCCAAATTTCCGAAAATCCTTCGGTAAGTCTTTCCCCAGTGGGGACTTCTTTGGTTCCTTGTGTCGGGGGCAGACTCCGTCTTTGTTCCCACGTTTGGTCCAGCATTACATCAGACCCATGGGTGCTGAGCACTGTACAGGGGTTCCACATAGAACTTACGGAATCGCCAGATCTCGTCCTTGCACCCCCACCAAGGCCTCTGGCGCTTCCAGACAGGGAACTAGTGGATTTAGAACTGTTTTCCCTTTTTCACAAAAGTGCGATAGAAAGGGCCCCTCCTACCCCGGGGGGTGTTCTCAGCCACATTTTTCTAGTGCAGAAAAAGGGTGGGCAAATGCGTCCGGTGATAAATCTCCGTGCCCTGAACTCTGTAGTGCGCTATCGCCACTTCAAGATGGAGGGAATTCACCTCCTTCGGGACTTGCTTATTCCAGGGGACTGGATGGTGAAGCTGGACCTCAAAGACGCCTATCTGACGGTCCCAATAGCCTCTTCGTCCAGGGACCTCCTGCGTTTCCTGTGGAGAGGCGAAGTGTGGCGCTTCACGTGCCTGCCTTTCGGCCTTTCTTCGGCGCCTTGGTGCTTTACCAAGCTGCTGCGCCCGGTCATGACCTGGCTACGGAGTCGAGGGGTGCGTCTAGTCATCTATCTAGACGACATCCTCATTATGCATCAATGTCAGTCGACGCTGCTACAGCATCTCCAGTGGACCTCGGACCTTCTGACGGGTCTTGGATTTCTACTCAACCCCGAGAAATCCTGCCTCATGCCGACTCGACGGATGGAATTCCTGGGCTTCACGGTGGACTCTGTTGTGGAATCTCTCAGTCTTCCGTCAGAGAAGTTGCGGACGATACGCAAGGAGTTGAGGCACGCTCTGGCAGCTACCTCCCTATCCCTACGCCACCTGGCTCGCATCATTGGTGTATTAGCCTCCTCTATCCAGGCTGTCTTCCCAGCTCCTCTCCATTATCGGGCTCTACAACGCCTGAAGATCGCCCACCTCCGTGCCGGGGCCTCGTTCGCAGATGCGGTGGTTCTGGATCAGGAAGCTCGGGAGGAACTTCATTGGTGGATAAGCAACTTGGAAGCCTGGAACGGCAGAGCAATCTTCGGATTTCAACCGGAATTCACGGTGGAGTCGGACGCGAGTCTCCAAGGCTGGGGTGCCCACTGCGAGGGTATTTCCACGGGGGGTCGATGGTCAGAGACCGAGACCCATCTCCACATCAACGCTCTGGAACTTCTGGTGGGCTCTTTTGCCATCCGGAGTTTCACCAAGGGCATAGCTCACGCATGCATCCGTCTGCGCATGGACAATGTGTCGGCGGTCCGCTATGTCAATCACCTAGGCGGCACCCAATCGGCTACCTTGGCCCGACTGGCGAAAGAGTTTTGGTCCTACTCTCTTTCCAGGGACATCATGATTCAAGCGGAGTACCTTCCGGGTCTTCACAACTACCGAGCGGACCGGAGCTCCAGATGCTTCACGGACGGAAGCGACTGGAGGCTGGCACCGGAGATGTTCTCCACGATCTCGGACATATGGGGTCCTTGCTCCATAGACCTCTTCGCGTCCCGGCTCAATACTCACCTGCCCAGGTTCTTCAGCTGGCGCCCGGATCCGGAAGCAGAGGCAGTAGATGCGTTTCTCCAGGACTGGTTCTCAGCCCTGCATTACGCGTTTCCACCGTTTGCCATGATCCCGAGGATGCTGCTACAGACTCGTCGTCAGGTTGCGGAACTGGTGGTGGTGATCCCCTTCTGGGGGTCTCAAGCCTGGTACCCGATCCTCCTGGAACTCCTAGTGGATGTACCTCTCCTTCTTCCGGCTCGGACGGATCTCCTCCAGGACCCTCTGGGTGCTCCACATCCCCTGCTGGTCGACGGCTCCTTTCATCTTCTGGCATGCCGAATCTCAGGACTCCCGGAGAAGTCGAGGGAATTTCGGAGGCAACTCGACGCCTCCTGGACAACGCTTGGGCTCCCGGCACCCGAAAATCTTACCGGGCAGCTTGGGGATCTTGGGTTAGCTGGTGCGTGGAACGGGATCTTGATCCCGTTTCGGCGCCTGTGACCCATTTGTTGCAATTCCTTACGTCTCTTTTTGAAGCAGGAAAAGCTTATCGGACCATTAATTTGTTCCGTTCAGCGATTTCTTCTACACATCAGGGTTTTGATGGAGTCCCGGCGGGTCAACACCCTTCGGTGTCACGCCTACTACGAGGCTCACGCTTGGCTCGGCCTCGCTTCACCACTACATGGGATGTTTCTCTGGTCCTTTCTTTCCTCTCTGCGTGGCCTGAAAACGAGGCTCTTTCCCTCCGTCAATTGTCCGCCAAGTTGCTGACCCTCTTTTGCCTCATTTCTTGTAAGAGGGTTTCCGATGTCAGGGCTCTGGATCATGATGCGAGATCCTTTACTCCTGAGGGCGTCACATTTAACATTACGCGACGCACCAAGACCAATATTCGGTCTGTGTCTTATCCCTGTTTCCCGTCTTCTCCGGCGCTCTGTCTGGTGGCCTGCTTGCGGGAATATGAGTTACGCACTCGGACTCACCGCTCTGTGGTTTCCCCACAACTGTTCCTCTCTATTCGCCATCCTTTTGGCCCGGTGACTAGTCCCACATTGGCGCGTTGGATGAAGTGGGTCATGTCCCTTTCTGGGATTGATACAGCGGTTTTTACCGCTCATTCGGCCAGGGGCGCGTCTGCCACCGCCCTGGCTGTTTCGGGGGCTCGATTGGAGGACATTCTACGTCTGGCGGACTGGTCTAGGGCCATGACGTTCAGAGAATTTTATTTTCGTCCGCCCCCTCATGTGTTTTCATCTATTATTGATCAGCTTTGAACTTGCAATACGAAGCCTCCGTGTCTTGCTGTAAAACTAAATGATTTTCCTATTTCATGACGTAAAGTCATAGTTTTATTAAAGACACGGAGGCGAGTATTGCCCACCCTGGGTTTATCCTACCCGCCCTTTTATGGTGATTTTATTGTGATTTCATTGACTGTTTACATTGTCTTTTATTGTTATTTATGACATATTTTGCCATTGAGGTTTATTTATTTATGGTTCTGCTTATCAGCGACCTTTTGATGTACGACCGTTCCAGGGTCGATATTGCTCAGTTTTCTACCCGATTTTTACACTGGCTATATTATTTATTCTGTTTCAGGTTGAAAGCCCCTCGGCTTATGGAATTCCGTGTTGTTCCAGGTTTCCTGAGGTGTTAGCCATGTTGGCTTGAGCTCTCCAGTTTGACGGACCAGGATGGTTGTCGGTTCAGATCCAGTTCCAGTTTCGGTTACGGTTTCAGTTACGGTTTTGCGGTTGGTGTCGTGGATTCAAAGAAAGAGGAAGATATGCAAGAGGACACTGCTTATTATAGGATCTGTCAGGGGAGGGTCCTTTATTGTTATGATTATGTAAATTTCTCCTTTGCTGCTATTGGTGGAAGTAAAGAAGGAGAAAGCAATACTCGCCTCCGTGTCTTTAATAAAACTATGACTTTACGTCATGAAATAGGAAAATCATTTAGTTATATCCTGTATTATACTCCACAGCTGCACTCACTATTCTGCTGGTGGAGTCACTGTGTACATGCATTATATTACTTATCCTGTACTGATCCTGAGTTACATCCTGTATTATACTCCAGAGCTGCACTCACTATTCTGCTGGTGGAGTCACTGTGTACATACATTACATTACTTATCCTGTACTGATCCTGAGTTACATCCTGTATTATACTCCAGAGCTGCACTCACTGTTCTGCTGGTGGAGTCACTGTGTACATGCATTACATTAATTATCCTGTACTGATCCTGAGTTACATCCTGTATTATACTCCAGAGCTGCACTCACTATTCAGCCACAACACACCACATGTATCTACAAGGTATTATATAATGAAGCTTGCGGTTTATGATAAATGACCCCATTCTCTGCACACACTCAGAGGCTGAGACCCAGTCTGGGTAGCGGCCATGTTGGTCAGTTCTATTCCTGGTTGGTTACCTCCTCAGCACAATATCAAACAATAGACTCAGCAGGAACGCTCTCCACGTCGCCGTGTGTCAGAGATGACGGCTGGAGGCACGTGGTGGGAGGCTCTCGTGTGTACGAGGCCGCTGAATCTTTGCTGATTACGCATCTAACAATGCAGAAATAAATTCGACTTTACTATTATTCACAGGACGAGAACAGGAGGCGGCTGCGGGAGATCCCGGGAATTTATGACTTCTCCATATCTCTGATTCTTCTATGCAAATCTGGGCTTTAAAACAAGAGCCCCCTTGTAAAGAATAATTATATAAAACTAGACACCCCCTTTAAACAGCTTCTCCACTTTGGGCAAACACTTCCGATAGGGCACATGGGGGTATAGAATGGGCTCTCAGAATTGTGGGGGACCATGAATGGCCCATTGACCCCTGGCTTGCTTATAGCAGCTGACTTATTGGGGTCCCTGCCCTTAACTGTCCCATTGTGATTGTTACAATTTCAGCCAGTTTC
Source organism: Bufo bufo (assembly GCF_905171765.1). NCBI lineage: Eukaryota > Metazoa > Chordata > Amphibia > Anura > Bufonidae > Bufo > Bufo bufo. Next base: position 47,648,757 of record NC_053389.1, on the reverse strand, counting down.
AGTAACAAAAATGTAACAATTATGTTTGTGGATCCATGTATAAGATGATACATTGTTACATCCTGTCGGGAGGCACATTCCATATTCGTAAGTCACCCTGACTCCAACTCAATCATGACAGTCTGAATATGCACATAAATATATATGTGCCCCCCGGACCCCGCTAGGACTGCAGTGAGTCTACGTATAATGGGTAAACAAAGCAGACAGACGAGATGATTGAACGTCTCCATCAGGTTACATAGAATCCTCTCTGTGATGAATATAGATTGGTGAGAAGTGTATGTGCAGCCTCCGTACAAAATGGGCCAAGCAGAGCAAACACGGAGGAGGCGCGACGTCTTGTAGAGTTAATAAGAAGACATCCCGATTTACTGCGGGTATAGACTGCACCATCTGAAAGTGGATGCAAGTGCGGACTGAGGGGTAAGAGAACATTTCACTGTCGATGCAAATGTCTTTACTGGCATAGAGGAGCATGTGCGCTGGGTGTGGGGCACCACTCGGCCTTGGCCAGGGGAGTTAGACACAGGGCTACACCTCTACTGCCAGAGGGGTAGATCCTGAAAATAGTATGGGGTACAGGCAAAGGTGGTTAAAGTGGCCCTGGAAGAAAACTACATTTTGTAGGTGGGCCCAAATTGACAGAAGGTGGGGCGAAAACATCCCAAAATACCACCCCAGCAGAACTAAAAACCACAGTGTAGCACATCTCCTCTGATGTTCACATTCTCTTTCCTCATCTTCTCCATGCAGACCAGACCACCGTGATGACTTCTTCCAGCCACAGCTTATCTCTGCATAGTTTGCCACACAGACATCTTAGGTTCCTCACTTTTCCATCATCCTCCCCACCATCTCAAAAAACCTTCTAATCCTGTGACCCAACAGCGTCATCCTACTGTACTTGCTAATGCCCCCAAATAGTATACTGTAAAATTAATAGCGCCATACGGACAGTAATCCCTGAAAATGCTTGCACCATAAAAAAAATGTGCCAAGCTGAGTGCCCTCAACAGTTGTAGCTCTCCCAGCAGGCACCGATGGCCTGTAGTTCTCTCCTCTTATACTGTACCCCGTCTCTGCCCGGAGGGAGGGATGTTATTTACCTGGGACTGAATGTCGAAGGAGGTTGGGGGAGAGAGTCATGTCATTTGAATGTTGGAGGTGGCTGGAGGGAGGGATTTTTTTTTTTACATGGGACTGTATATTGGAGGTGGCTGGGGGAGGGAGTGATCTTATCTTATCTTGAGTAAGTGCCCTTAATAATGCTTCCTATGGTGCTCCCAGTAAAGGGGAACTGTTTTGCTAACTGCATTTCCCATGTAATAACAATTCCAGAGTGTCTTTATCCAAGGGCAAGGATAAAGACGCTGGGATTTTTAATGCGATTTTAAAGTGCATGTTTGTAAGTATGTACTGAATAAACCTTTTAAATAGTTATCGGAGCTTCACTATGGTGGGAGCCACTTGTATCCACAGAAAATTCTGAACCAAAAGAAGTTGGGAACACCAGCAGACCCACCAGGTGTGTGCTGTAATTAAGTCCGTGGTTGAGCTCTGTGCACCGGCGTGTGAACATGGATCTTCACCGCGGATAACCAAATAATTTGCGGAGGATATGTGTGATACGCCTGTTGTTGGTGGAGTGCCGTGTAAGTACAATCTGTGCATCACAGGGCAGCACAACCATACGGATCTACCCTATTGTATTCTTTTATAAGTTGCAGGATATCCACCAATAGGAAATCTGCAGACCTCGGTACCTTTTTGAAGGGAGAAAGAGAAAATAACCTGTTTTATACCGTATATTTATGATACGCGCGGTCCGAACCCCTTATGTACATTCTATGAAAGTGTAATCGACCCCACAACACTCCTCGGACCTGCAGCAGATTTTTGCGGACTGGTGATTAAGTATCTATTTTACTTATGACTCTATGTTGTACAATTCCTCTATCATTCCTACTAAAACTTATTAATGAATTACTAGTAATTTTCAATGAAGGTCCAGATGGGTGTAATACCCAGTTGCAAATTCATTTATAATCGTCTAATAGGAATAATGGAGGAATGGCACACCATGGAGCCATGAGAATATCATTCTTTTTACATAGGAAATGTAAGTAGTTACTGGAGAGGTGACAGCTTCTCTTCAAACTTGCAATAGAAAGACCAGCACTCCGTAATTCCAGTGATGAAAGAAGGTTTCTTTATTCGTCACCCATATGTGGGTGACGAATAAAGAAACCTTCTTTCATCACTGGAATTACGGAGTGCTGGTCTTTCTATTGCAAGTATCGAGGTATCTACCTTTTGACCGTGCACCTGGACCGCGACTGATGCGCAGTGCCGCCCATTCACTTTTCTAATTAGCTTCTCTTCAAAGAGATTGGTCACCTTTGAGGTGGTTTTTGGCAAACCCCCCTCCCGAGAAAGCCGATGCTTTGTCCCGGGCTCCTTTGTTTCCAGGCTATGACTGCCTCACTCGGGTCCTCCGCTGTTAACATCCGGTTTGATGCCGCTGCAGCCAATCACTGGCCGCTGACAATGTCAATTGGTCACATGACACAAGGCGTGAAGGTCACAGCTATGGATAGCCATTGACTGCAGCGGCATCAAACTGGAAAATTCAGAGCTTGTTACTAGAGAAACTCAAGGCTGCACAGAGACAGTGGTTAAACATTTTTAATAAAGACCAATTGGAAAAATTATTTTTAACTCAAAATGAGTACAATGCAATAATAAAATAAAAAAATGCAAAGTTGTACATAGCCTTTAAGTCATAGGTGTAATGTCCATTGCTCTGCACTGTACGGTCTGGGCTATGGGCTGCAGGTTCCCCCCCCCCACATGGAGAATGTGACATATCCCTATAGACGTCTTCAGGGTCATGTTATTGTGTTTGCTTCCCTTGACAGGGGATTATGTTATGGAGCTGAGTGCTTTCCCGGTGCTGTGTGATATCCAGGCTGATGGATGGGAGATAAGAGCTGTGATTACCAGGCAATTCTGTGTGTGTCAGAGTCATAGCACTTACTGTAGGGGCTGTGATAGAGGGGATCTGTACATTATCCTCATCCCCGCTCTGTACACATCCTATCACCACCCTGCGCCTCTCTACAATCCAACCACACATCACAGGAATAGCTGCAGCCCCCCATCCACGGGTCAGACTATAAAGTCCGCTCCATCTGACAAATTGAGTTTACAGAGAGCACTTTGTATATGATGAGACCTGAAAGTAGAGAAGGTCACATCCAAGATGGGAATGAAGTCAGGGACGGAGGGAAAGACTGGAGAAGACTGAACACTGAGGCTGTTATAACATTATGATTTCATGACGGTATAAATATTAATAAAAAGAAACAGTGAATATAGAGAGGATGAGGAATGAATCTGCAGGTCCGCCGCTTTCAAGACAATATCTAGATATGGCATCATACAGGTTACATCCAAAGTCACATTCCTGGTGCCTCTGCTGTTAGCATTCAGGCGGCTGGAGCTTTTATCTCACTGCTGCCCCCTCCTGATATGTATCAATGTCAAAATGTATCTAGATTTGAAATGTAGCGGAATAGATTCCATACATTTTACCTGCACTGATACATTGTAGAGATTTGTGCTGCCCATGCCTAGACTGGATACAATTGTAGTCAATGTTGGACTGGTGGGCCCGGGCACCATGATGGATCCCAAAGGTCCAGAAGAAGACAACTCCATCTGGTGGTGACTTTGGAGCCAATCACTTGTCATCAGGGTTTTATTCTAATGGGTTGATTATTAGAAATGATTGATGATGTGTCCTGTATGCAATGATAGCAAGTAATGCAATTAAAAGCGGAGGTGCAGTGTACACAGGGGTGGGATTCCAATTCTGGACTACAATTATGAACCACACTGTACCCCCTGAATACCAGAATGCCCCAAACCATTCCCCCTGAACACCAGAATGCCCCAAACCGTGCTGCAGACTGTACACTCAATATAAAAATATACTAGACCATCGCCCTATGCATAAAACGATGTCTGTACTGTGCCCCCTGAATAAAAGAAATACCCACGTTGTGCCCCCAATTAAAATCATGCTCCCAATGTGCTCCTTGAATAAAAGTATACCCCAAACTGTACCCCCTGAATACAAATGTACCCCAGAATGTATCCCTTAGGCCTCATGCACACGACAGTTGTTTTTCTCGGCCTCCGTTCCGTTTTTTGGGGCGGATAGGATGGGGACCCATTCATTTCAATGGGTCAGCAAAAAAATGCTGATAGTTTATCCGTTTGTGTTCTACTTTTTTCACATTTGCGGACAAGGATAGTCATTTATTACAAGGGATCTGTGGGAAAAAACGGATCCTCCCAAAAAAACGAATGCCGCATCTGTTTTTTGTTTTTTTGCGGACACACAATTTGCGGATGCAAAAAACAACTGTCGTGTGCATGAGGCCTTAAGCAAACAATACCCTTGTATAAAGGAAATGTCCAGTTTGTGCCCCCTTATTAAAAATATGCTCCCAGTGTGCCCCCTGAAAAAAAGTATGTCTAGCCCAAATTGTGTCCCATGAATAGAACTATACCCCACACTGTACCTCCTGAATACAAACATACCCCCAGACTGTGTAACTAAACAAAGCACAAACTCTTCCCCATGAATAAAAAGAAATGGGCAACATGCAAAAGAAACATGCTCCCAATGTGCCCCTTGAATAAAAGTATAACCCCTGAATACAAATATACCCCCAGAATGTGACCCTTAACTAAACCAGACCCAATCTGTGCCCTTTGTCAGCTTTGTGCCCCCTTATTAAAAATATTCTCCCAGTGTGCCCCTTGAATAGAAGTATACTGCACACTGTGCACCCAAATACAAGTATGCCCTACATTGTGCCCCATATAAACCATGGTTACACTTTGCTCTTGAGTTATAAAGAAGCCCCTGACACCCCATTCTAAAAGACATTCCTGCACAATCACCCAGACTAGTGTCTTCTTGCCATGCTTTTGCCGAATGTTGCAGGTGCCACAATGACATCATTGCACTGCCTCCACCAAACGGGGGTGCAGGGAGACTGGCAAGATGGGAGAAGGGGGCCCCAGTATCTATGCACCAGCTGCATACATGGAGGGTGGCCCTCGGAATCCTCCAGAAACTCCAGTCCAGTGCTGATTGTAGCAGACCCTCAGCTGTAAGGAGTATTCAGTCCAGAAGATGTGTTTTCAGCCTTTGGATATAAACCCAATGGGATGCCACATCTCGCGACCTTCTCAATCGCTCCCCCTCACCTAACGAGGTAAAAAAAGGGTCTCAAGCACATAAATCTGGTGCAAGGCTATGTATGTGCAGTGAGCAGGTCCGTGGTACGGTGGCCAATTATGCAGTGGGTCAGGATATGTGTATAAAAGTCTATGATTTGTTCGTGACGCCAATTGCAGTTTGTTGCAGGGCCCTTTAAGATTTGATAACTCACGTACCAGGTGAGGAATGCCAGAGTGGGGTTACAGTCTCTGTGTAATGTCAACAGTGTCTCCTACCTTGGTACGGCTGGACTCCTGGATCCTGGCTCACTTGCAATAAATTGAGTGTTGTTAATAGGAGTAATTGAGGAACTTTGGTAATAAGGAATGAGATCCAGACGGGTAATAAAGTTCAACTTGTCTTTACTGGTTGCAGCTTTAATCCATACAAGATGCAGCATTAGCCTTAGGTCCCAGCAGGTATTGGCAATATGTGGCAGGAATCAATATCTCTTCTGCTTCTTATCATATGCCTGGAGAATCTGGCAGGTATTTATCTTCTGCTCTGTCTGTCTTCTGCTTGATATGGGCCTGACTAGCTGAGGAGGAATTTGGCTTCTCCTGGTCTCTGGATCTGTTACTCACAGCTATGCTCACAGGGAATGCTCTTCCTGGAGGACTGGAGGTGCTGCTTGCTTTCTACCAGCACTGAGGCTGATGGCTCAGTCTGGGAATGGAGATCTTTGGCCTCAGCCGAGGCTGGCTCTAGGGTTGGGATCCCTGTAACTGGGAGCTCCTACCAACACAGCCTTCCCCAAGCAGGGGGGCTGGTACACTAACTAGAACTTTCCTTTCTCCCCACGAGACAGGACATGGGCCAGCCCAATTCTTCTCAAAGAGGGGGGAGCTAGACTGGAATGAACAATTCCAGTCTAGATATACTAAACTGTCTAAGGTCCTGCTACATACTGCTGCCACCTGCTGGTGTACATGGAAATTACAGCATAATATATATAACAGGCTTGGATATTGCACATTATGAAGAAAGTGATGTAAAATTATACCAGATGACAATATACATACACCTAACATGTTGTAGTGGGGAGAAAGAGTTTAGTAACATAACTCTGGAATGTTACATATGTCATGTGTTTTTTGTGCAAATTGAACCAGAATTCTGCTGCATTTAGCTGCATAAATCTCTTCCAATGATTTTGCTTTCAGACAGCAAGCAGAGATCTTGAAACACATAGGGGGACATTTATGAAGACCAGCGATTTAGACACCAGTCTTTGTCCCTCCTGCGCCAGGGGTTCACCCGCCTATGTTATGTAGAGGTGGGGAACCTCTACATAACTTAAGCGCACTTGACACTTTGCTCCCGCTGGCATACTGTAGGTTTTGTCTGATAGGTGCGGTTCCCACCTCTGGGACCCGCACCTACACCAAGAACAGAGCGGGGAAGGTGGTGGCCGGAGAACCCTGGGTATTTTCAGCAGCCCCATAGCAGTGAATGGAGGGTGGCTGCGCATTTGCAGTGCACCCTCCATAACTTTTGAGGCTCCGTTCTTGGTGTAGGTGCGGGTCCCAGAGGTGTAACCTTCACCTATCAGACACTAGGATATGTCCCCATTGTCTGAGATGGAAAAACCCCTCTAAATAAAATTTGACGGACAATCGCTTTACGAGGCGCCCTATAGATCTGGATCTCTGCAGTGTGCACTCTCTCACCCAGTGGCCGCTCCGTCCCATGCAGTGGGATCAAGGACATGCCATCTCCATATTAATGTGCGGAATGGTTCCGGGGAATATTCAGGAGTCGTAAAGGTAACTGCAGCTCTCCAGGATAATGGAATCAGTCAGCATAAATACATACCATTAGAGATAAAATACCTTCAATAAGTGGAAACCGGGCCTGGTGCTGACTCCTGGATGCGAGGGAGAAGCCGCGAAACAACTCAATGGGTGACGATGAGATGAAGTGTAAATAGCATAGAGAGAGTCTACAACTCCACATTATAAGGCTGCTCATGGAGCGCAGTCAGCGGGGGGCGTCACACGGAGCACGATACACGTACAGACTTAATACAGCTCCATACACTGCGTGATACCCTGTACCCAACACCGCATGCTTCATAACCATTGCTGACATTAATAACTGTCCAATGCTGGTATAACCTGGGCATCTCCTGTATATAATTACATCTGTACAGCGGGTATAAGTTATATATCTTCTTGTATATAGTGATATGGACCATGCTGGTATAACCTGGGCATCTCCTGTATATAATTATATTTATGGGAGAGGCTTAAAGGCAACAGACGAGGAGAAGCACTCACCCTTGACCTAAGCTGGCTGTGTTGTGCCGGGAGCCAGGAGCGAGGGTAAGCCTAGCAGTGGGCAAAAAATAAACGAGGAGAGCGGAGCAGTGACAAAACATTTAATTTCTTTCAGAGCACGAGGTTACAGAAAGCCTGGGAGATCTCGACATTCGGGTTTGGAATGTACACCGTAAAACAAGATGAACGTCAACGACCCCATTTTTCAAAGCTGCGGACGCAGCACCAATCGGGAAAGAATGCCCAGTGATGGCCAGCGGGTTATAGCCGAGACCTGAAGCCAGCGTCCTGATGTGCGATATGAACTGGACTGAAGACAGGAAATTCCCATGGAAAGGCAACAGCGGGCCATCTAGGGGAGCATTTTGCAGCAGTGCTAGCAATTGTTGGAGGACCATGACCGGGCACCAAACGTTGGAAGTTCGGAAAAACCCGACCTCGGTGGGAGGCCCATAATGATTGGACTTGGTGGACGGTAACTGAAGGACAAAACGGTCATGGACCCAGGACAATTGCCGCACCTGCAAGCCCTGAAGCTTGGAGGAGGTGCTGGTGAACTCGCCTGGCCTAAGGAAACCATAAAACCCAAGGTACATAGATGCCTTGATGACCAAGCTAGGAGAGTGCCCAAAAGGATGTCCATCCAGCGCGGAAGAAAACCTCCGAAACATCTCACCGGAGACAGGCTGTCTTCGGGCAGGAGGGGCATCCCCGCTCTTCTGGATTCCCCTAAGAGCAGCCTTGACTGCTTGGACCGAAAAAATGGAACCTCCGCTTGGACTGCGAAGCATGGAGCAGTGCTGGATTCCGGCTAAGTACAGCTTAATGGTGTTGTATGACAGCCTGAGGTTGCGATGACAGTGGGCTATGAACGCCAGAACGTAGGAGATATCGTCTAAGCAACCTTGCGGGTGAGACCTGGAGAATACTTTATAAACCTTAAAGCCGGCTTGGTAATACCTGGCAGTGTTGGGGGAGAGAGAATGTTGTACCAGGTTCCTGCCGTGAGAAAGGAGGGACTCTAATCCATCACCAGGGAACGGAAGGCCGGGAGAGGGGACCCCGCGGGATCTGGTCCTGGCATCACCTGGAAAAAAAGGGGGTAATTAAAGCAGGACAGAGCATCCGCAGCTACATTCTCGACCCCTGGGATGTGGCTGCAAAACACATGAAAGTTATGGGTAAGGGAGAGCCAAACTAGCCTGCGCAGGAGGGACATGATCCTGAAAGATTTTGCCCGGCCTTTCAAGATAATGTCAACCAATGCCTGGTTATCGGTGACAAACATCACAGGTACATTCGCCCACTGATAACCCCATACTTGAGCCGCCGCCACAATAGGGTAAAGTTCTAGGAGGGAAGAAGAGCTCAGACTTTCGGGGTCCGACCGGACTTCTACGGGCCACTGACCAGCCATCCAATGGGACCCAAAAATAGCTGCGAACCTGCGGGATGCAGCTGCGTCCGAAAAAATGGTGGGGTATGATGGCACCCATGAAGGCACAAAAAGAGAAATACAGTTCCATGAGGATAAGAACAGTGACCACATGGCCAAGTCCGCCCTGGCATGGCTGTCCAGATGGACGATGCTGTCCTGGTCAGGAGCCGAAGGCAACAACTGGAGCAGCCTGGAGGTGAATGCCCTGCCCTGTGGCATGATCCTGGAGGCGAAGTTGAACCGCCCCAGCAAGGATTGGATATGGGGCGACCAAGCTTGTCAACCCCGGGGGCGCCCGGTTGGGAACCTGAGGGGCCGGGCAAGGACCTATCTTGGATGGGGTTGACAGAGTTAGGACACCAGTCCGAGGAGTGGAAGATGGACTGGCACACTGAACATGACAGGGCCCTAAGGCCCCCAAAGTGGCGGCAAAAAAGCTCCATGTCAATGTTGGCCCAGTTGGTGACAAACTGGAACTGAACCAGGGCAGCAGCAGCCTTAGCAGAGAAGGAGCGGTGGTAGTCGTAAAACGATGAGCCACCATACTTGTAGAGGTACGAGTCTAATTCCTCTCTCCTTCCAGGCTGGGCTGAGCACACAATGTCCCTAAACAGACTGAACGCTAACACGAATTCCAGGATGAAGAGCTTCCTGTTAAGCCTTGCGTCCTTGGCCTTCAGAACGAGGGAGACGTCACCACAGTTAATGACCCTATTCTCAGGAAGATCTTGTGAGGCGATTAGAATGGAAGCCAAGTTCATATCCTTCCCTGCCAGAATATCTTTTTTTAAGCCGTCCGGAATGAAATGGGCAGGGGCCACCTGGGGGGGGGGGGGGGGCCCGAGATTCCAGCACTGACACCCTGGACTGAGCGACGAGCGTCTGCCACCAAGCAGACCAGAGAGTCAATAGTGGCTTGTAGATGTGACAGCGACTGCTGGATCGACGTGGTCCCTGGCTGGACACCTGACGGGCCCGGGGCGGTCATCAACAGTTTATATAATTCCGCTTTACGAGCAGAGGCCGGGTAAGTTCTGCGATGAGCCTGGGAATCGTCCAACTTCTCAGGGACACGGTGCCGGACTGGCCTGAAACCGACGTTCCAGGGAGTGACATGGTGTCCTCCACGTCTGAGGCATGCGACATGCTTGAACCTGCAGAGAAAGAAACAGTCCTGGTCGACCGGTGCCCGAAAGAGAAAGGCTTGTGTCCGTCTGAGTGACGTACCTGAGGTTACTGGGTAAGACCTGTGCCAATGTCTTGGTTCACCTGACCTCCTCCAAATGCCGGATGAATGAGACAGGTAGGAATCAGTTCCTGGGAGAACAAATCCAGACGAGTCGGAAGGAGGACTAACTGGGGTGAATAGAGCCTGGGCGATCCAGGAGACGGGGGCAGGTATGAGCCTGGGCTATCCAGGAGACGGGGGCCGGTATGAGCCTGGGCGATCCAGGAGACGGGGGCCGGTATGAGCCTGGGCGATCCAGGAGACGGGGGCCGGTATGAGCCTGGGCGATCCAGGAGACGGGGGCCGGTATGAGCCTGGGCGATCCAGGAGACGGGGGCCGGTATGAGCCTGGGCGATCCAGGAGACGGGGGCCGGTATGAGCCTGGGCGATCCAGGAGACGGGGGCCGGTATGAGCCTGGGCGATCCAGGAGACGGGGGCCGGTATGAGCCTGGGCGATCCAGGAGACGGGGGCCGGTATGAGCCTGGGCGATCCAGGAGACGGGGGCCGGTATGAGCCTGGGCGATCCAGGAGACGGGGGCCGGTATGAGCCTGGGCGATCCAGGAGACGGGGGCCGGTATGAGCCTGGGCGATCCAGGAGACGGGGGCCGGTATGAGCCTGGGCGATCCAGGAGACGGGGGCCGGTATGAGCCTGGGCGATCCAGGAGACGGGGGCCGGTATGAGCCTGGGCGATCCAGGAGACGGGGGCCGGTATGAGCCTGGGCGATCCAGGAGACGGGGGCCAGTATGAGCCTGGGCGAATCAGCGGGAAACAGGGAAACATAGCATACCAATAAATGAACATACACATACAGAACGGTCCTGCTACCACTACGTATCCGTACAGATGACAGCAGGCGAATGGTCAGAGTGCAGTGACCGCGCATGGAGTTTAGGCTGAAGCTGTGTGTCTCCCACCCGGGTGAGTCGTACTCGTGGAAAACACAGCCCAGCGTGCGCTCCATCGTAAGGCTTTGGCATTGTATGACCAGCTCCTAGCAACACAAGGCACAGAGGAAGTTTGGGCAGCAACGACACAGTACCAAACCGGGACACCCTTTGTAATTCACAACACGCACATCCGGCTCGATGTTAACACCGATAGAGGTCAATTTTAAGATTGAAAACCGAGCTGTAATACGAGAGACCGTCTCAGCTACATCTAGACATGTCCTCCAGAACTCATACCGTATGTCACACTACATGGACTCAATATCCTAGCCTACATCTGCCCGTGTCCTCCTGATCTCCCCATGTCACGCCGCATGGAATCCCTGACGAAGAATATATCCGCCTGTGTCCCCCAGCCCAAATATTTCAAATAGTATGTACGAATTGCCCTAGACTAGATCTACCCGTGTCCTCCAGATCGCATAAATCATGGGGCACAGTGAACAGTTTAACAGCTTAGTAATGAACCATAACATTAAGCCTTTGGTGGACTAAAGCATTAACCCTTTAGCAGTGGACCAGCGGGTCACTGCACCGAAAAAGCACATAACAATCAGCACCATTACCCTGCCAGACTGTCAGCAGAATATAGGCCATTATTCATGGCTGTCTGTCTGGCTCATTGAGCTATACCACCGCTACATGTGACCTACAGGTCTTAACAAAACACCTTACATGGACACACCGCCCCATACTAGAGCTACCAGTGTTTCCTGAAACGCACGCCGACCCTGCAACCGGAAGCAGGGGAAAAAAAAACAGAGGATGGGTCGGTGGGGCCCTGTGGGGGGGGGGGGGGGTGCCCTGCAGGACGGATCATGCCTGTCCCGAAGCAGCATGGGAGTGGTGGGACACACGGGGCCGGGAGCGAATATCGACATGCATTCCACGCTGGAACGCACGCCGACCCCGCGAGCCGGAAGCATGTGACCGCTGCTCGGAGGAGCCCTGTGGAGCGGACGGAACAGCGTGCATTAGTTACCTGTCCTGGGGACGCGAACCAGCGATGTATGGGAGGCGAACGTAGCGGTTGTAGCAGAGCTCACGACGTGCAAGAGTGTAGCACAAGAGCGAGGCGACTCTCTATCCAGATTGTGAACAGAAGCGCCCAGAGGAGATGGGGGCCGGCGCTTAAGAAGGTGTCACGGCTGAGGATGATGAAAACCCTCAGCCGTGCGGTATCAGAAGATGGAAGGTCGCTACTTGGCCAGTACCACAGAATTAGGGAGAAGGTCACCTCCTAGAGCTTACCTAATCTGACCCTGACTCCTAGCTGCATGAGCCGCCCTTGAAGGTAGGAGGGCTCATGCTCAGGAACCTCGGATCCCTACTGACCCTCAGCCGATCCCTGCGCTAGGAGCTGGGTAGACAGCCCGTTCCTCCTGGACACGGAGAAAGAGGAGTCTAAAGTGGCCAAGCTACAAGGGGTACAGAAACAACTTATGGCAATGGCAGGTAAATGCAAACACAACACTCACCTGCCACAGACAACAAAGCCTGGAACCCATGTGCAAGTGCTGCAGTCCAGAACACAAAGGAACACAGCACACAGCAAACATCCCACAGGAACCCAGGACCATAAGCTGCAATAACAAGGAAACCACACACACACCTTCATAATGCAGCACGCCAGACCTGCAGGGTATAGCGAAGCGAGGTCACGGTTATAGGCAATCGAGGGTTGCTCACTGTATTGGAGAACCCTGGGCAGGCATGCGGCAGTGAAGGAGAGGTAGACACAGTTCCTCTGGGGCACACTCTGTGTATAGGGACCAGGCCTGATGGTGGATGAGGTGCCCTGGATGTTACAGGTATTTTTAGTGCCTGGGGCAAGGTCCCTGTTGGATTCGTGACGCCAGTGCCTGTAACGGTGGCACACCGATTTATAGGAGGAATAACTGAGTACTCAGTGGATAAACCAAACGTTGCTTTACTTGGTGAACACAGTCCAACTTTGTACATACAGTTACAGTTGATAGTGATAATGCAGTCCCTTGAACAATACTTCACAAGCAGGTAGACTTTAAATAGTGGCAGGAATTAATCATGCAAGATACTTGGAGGGCACAACGGTTAATGCTTTGCAGTGCAATGCTGCTCTATCCCCTTCAGCTATTCTAGCTGGCTGGATCCCAAGGCCCGGATGCCTGAATGCTGGCTTTAATCCTTGGTATATAAATCCTTCCTCCAGTATTGGCGCTTGCTGTACTTTATAGAACCTCTGCCCATCAGGGTACTTATCTGACCTGGTATTGTCCTTACTCGGCTTGAGGGTAACTGCAGGTTTCTCCCAGGAGGTGCTGTCCTGCAACTGGGGTGTCTTCAGAGCTAACTAAGGCTCTCTTGATCCGCAGGTAGGCTAGGATCCCTCTACTAGCCCCCTGGTAACAACTAGTAGCCTGGGCTGTCTAGCTGCATGTCAGGAGGAGGCCCTCAGCTTATCACTGGCTGGAGCCTTCTAACTTCTGTCTCTGCAGACTCCTGACTCTGAACTAACTCTCCCTGTGTCTGGGCCTGGATATTTATACTAGGGGCTCCCTATCTCCCTCTAGTGTCTGGGATGTCTAACTACACCCAACTAGGCCTGCTTACACATTACACAGGGGAATATGGCATATAAAAACACATTATAAAATACATAAAATGCACAATTAAATATAACATTCCTGTCCCTTGTGAGTAGGAGTAACGCGCACACCAATTGACCCTTGTGTAGTGCCCACGCCTATCTAGTGGGACACTACAATAACACCGTGTAACATAATTTCATAACATCAAACAAGATTTATGACCACAAGGGTGGCTCTCAGTGGCAGATGGCATAAACCAGGAGGGTGCCTCCAGCTTACAAACAAGGCTGGAGTACCCCTCAGCTTCAGGTCTCCACTGAGGCTATATAGCCCAAGTAGCCACACCAACACAGACACACCCAGTGTTCACACACACAGAAGGGAATTAACCCTTCTCACACCAGGGAAGGGAAGAACACAACTAAAAGGGAAATACACACACAATTACCCTGCAGCTGTTACCGCAGGCAACGACATGCGTGGCAACCGTGTCCTGGGAGTCGGCCAGGAGGCCGAGACACTGCCAGCACATGTAAACAATACAACACGTTGCCACGGGCAGCCACAGGCGAAGGGAAGTGTCAGTGCACACACACAAACCACGTGCACACCAAACCTATAAAAAGGCTCACCTACAAAGACAGGTTGCCAGGTGCAACCGCATGCAGATTGCAGCAAGCTGCCAAGTAACAGCTCAGGCTGCTAAACTGCGAATAAACTACATGTTGCCAGCGGCAACCACAAGTGAGGCAACATACTAGCGGCCCTCACCCGTGGTTGAACAACCAAACCAGACCGCAGGCAACAGCATGCGGATACAGGAGTCACGACCATGACCATGGTCGTGAAAGAAGGTCAGATGCCCCTCCCACAAATTCAGGCTGACTTTTCAGCCTTCCAACATGTACAGCTGGTATAAGTTATACATCTTCTTGTATTTAGTGATATGGACCATGCTGGTATAACCTGGGCATCTCCTGTATATAATTATATATGTACAGCTGGTATAAGTTATACATCTTCTTGTATATAGTGATATGGACCATGCTGGTATAACCTGGGTATCTCCTGTATATAATTATATATGTACAGCTGGTATAAGTTATACATCTTCTTGTATATAGTGATATGGACCATGCTGATATAACCTGGGTATCTCCTGTATATAATTATATATGTACAGCTGGTATAAGTTATACATCTTCTTGTATATAGTGATATGGACCATGCTGGTATAACCTGGGCATCTCCTGTATATACTTATATATGCACAGCTGGTATAAGTTATACATCTTCTTGTATATAGTGATATGGAGCATGCTGGTATAACCTGGGCATTTCCTGTATATAATTATATATGTACAGCTGGTATAAGTTATACATCCTCTTGTATATAGTGATATGGACCATGCTGGTATAACCTGGGTATCTCCTGTATATATGTACAGCTGGTATAAGTTATACATCTTCTTGTATATAGTGATATGGACCATGCTGGTATAACCTGGGTATCTCCTGTATATAATTATATATGTACAGCTGGTATAAGTTATACATCCTCTTGTATATAGTGATATGGACCATGCTGGTATAACCTGGGTATCTCCTGTATATAATTATATATGTACAGCTGGTATAAGATATACATCTTCTTGTATATAGTGATATGGACCATGCTGGTATAACCTGGGTATCTCCTGTATCTAATTATATATGTACAGCTGGTATAAGTTATACATCCTCTTGTATATAGTGATATGGACCATGCTGGTATAACCTGGGTATCTCCGGTATATAATTATATATGTACAGCTGGTATAAGTTATACATCTTCTTGTATATAGTGATATGGAGCATGCTGGTATAACCTGGGTATCTCCTGTATATAATTATATATGTACAGCTGGTATAAGCTATACATCTTCTTGTATATAGTGATATGGACCATGCTGGTATAACCTGGGCATCTCCTGTATATAATTATATATGTACAGCTGGTATACATTATAAATCATCTTGTATACAGTGATATGGAGCATGCTGGTATAACCTGGGCATCTCCTGTATATAATTATATATGTACAGCTGGTATAAGTTATACATCTTCTTGTATATAGTGATATGGACCATGCTGGTATAACCTGGGTATCTCCTGTATATAATTATATATGTACAGCTGGTATAAGTTATACATCTTCTTGTATATAGTGATATGGACCATGCTGGTATAACCTGGGCATCTTCTGTATATAATTATATATATACAGCTGGTATAAGTTATACATCTACTTGTATATAGTGATATGGACCATGCTGGTATAACCTGGGTATCTCCTGTATATAATTATATATGTACAGCTGGTATAAGTTATACATCTTTTTGAATACAGTGATATGGACCATGCTGGTATAACCTGGGCATCTCCTGTATATAATTATATATGTACAGCTGGTATAACTTATACATCTTCTTGTATATAGTGATATGGACCATGCTGGTATAACCTGGGCATCTCCTGTATATAATTATATATGTACAGCTGGTATAAGTTATACATCTTCTTGTATATAGTGATATGGACCATGCTGGTATAACCTGGGCATCTCCTGTATATAATTATATATGTACAACTGGTATAAGTTATACATCTTCTTGTATATAGTGATATGGACCATGCTGGTATAACCTGGGCATCTCCTGTATATAATTATATATGTACAGCTGGTATAAGTTATACATCTTCTTGTATATAGTGATATGGACCATGCTGGTATAACCTGGGCATCTCCTGTATATAATTATATATGTACAGCTGGTATAAGTTATACATCTTCTTGTATATAGTGATATGGACCATGCTGGTATAACCTGGGCATCTCCTGTATATAATTATATATGTACAACTGGTATAAGTTATACATCTTCTTGTATATAGTGATATGGACCATGCTGGTATAACCTGGGCATCTCCTGTATATACTTATATATGTACAGCTGGTATAAGTTATACATCTTCTTGTATATAGTGATATGGACCATGCTGGTATAACCTGGGTATCTCCTGTATATAATTATATATGTACAGCTGGTATAAGTTATACATCCTCTTGTATATAGTGATATGGACCATGCTGGTATAACCTGGGCACATTCTTTTATTTAACTATATATATTTGTATTTTCTTGTGTATTTTCTCAGTCTTCCACATCTCTCTTATTATCTCTCTCTCTCTTCCAGGACGGAGGGACATGATGAAAACACTCAACCTTCACAGAGAATTAGAATCGACTAATGTCAGACAACAAGTAGAGGAGAATTTAGGTCAATGACACAACGCACAGATGTGCTCAAGGTGAATGTTGGAGACATGAGTAGAGGACATGTGGAAAGACAAGGGCTCTCGGTGAAATGTTACATTATTTCATCATCCAAACCACTTTGTTATTACTGAAATTAACCACGATATGTAACAGTTCACAGGAAGATGTTTTGCATTAAATATCTAATAATCGGGGACAGTAAGGGATTCATCTCTACTGAGAGCACCCCCTGCTGGTGACAACCGCCAGCTGTGCCAACCTTCACATGAAGGACACCAGGGGTCTTCTTGATGGAAAAATATGATTAGCAATTAAATCCCTGAAGTATGCTATATAGGGCTTCATTCAGGCAATATGGAAGGCACACGGAGGTCATCCGTTTTTTACGGACCACAAAATACATACGTTCGTGTGCCTGAGCCCTTACACTGTAGCACTGCTTGCTCAGAGTGCTGTGAAGAAGCGCACACTCATACACGGTCAGCTATACTCTTGCTGGTATTTTCAGCACAAGCTTTCAGTCCTGATTACAGTAACGTGTAGGATTCGGCGGCTCCATCCCCTCGGGCTCCTTTGATACAGTGCACAATCCTTGAAGACGACCACGTAGCAATGTACCGGGGCCGGTGCCGTAACCAGTCATTGTCTCATTGTCCGGGACATCATTCCGGCTTGAATGGAAATCCACAGCAGCAGGTGTATTCATGTGGATTGTGCAGGATCTGGGGTGGAGAATATGAGTCCTGCACCTTCTGCTCAGATGTGGATTGTTTGCCGCTTATCACAGTGACACATAAAGGCTCCTTCTCCGCTCAGTCTGCAGCTTTCTAACCTGAATTCTATCTCTCACATGCACACGCCGCCCGGCGCTCTGTCCTCAGCTTGCAGTCAAGGGTTGCACTCTAGAGGTAGAGACCGGGTCGCAATCATCTGCAGCCATGCTTCATGCCAACACGTAATCCTACAGAGCTATATGCTCTTTATACAAAGCAGACAAGGGTTGGGGATCTTCAGTCAGACCCCCTCTAATAATAGTCTTACAGACAGAGAACTGATCCATAGCAAGGCTACTTTCACACCAGCGTTTTTGCTGGATCCTTCATGGATCAGTAAAAACACTTATTTTCTGATAATAAAACCGTATGCATCCATTATGAACGGTTTGCGGACAAGGATAGGCATTATTACAATGGATCCGCAAAAAAACGGATCCGCAAAAAAAAAAACGGATGCCCTATGGAACGTCATCAGTTTTTTTTGCGGATCCGCAAAACACATACGGTCGTGTGCATGTAGCCTAAAGCTGCTGTTAAACTTCACACAGGGTCTGTACTGAGTTTATTACTTTTCTTTTGCACGTAACGATGCTGGCGTCACTAAAACAAAAACCCATTCCACTCAGGGCACCTTGAACACCATTTGGCGGGATTCCCTGGACAAACAGAGAGTGCCCCGAAGGAACTGGTGCTGTCCTTCCAATCACTTCATGCCAGCCCAGGGAGGCTCTGCTAACCGTGAGTAAAAGCTACTTCTAACCCCATTGGCCCACCGTGCCTCACGTGTTGCTCCTGCGGAACCGGTCGCTGCACCCACACAGTAGTTATGCTCCCACACAACACAGTACTTATGCCCCTTTAGTGCTCCCACACAGTAGTTATGCCACCTTACTTCCTCCACACATTAGTTCTGCCCCTTAGTGCTCCCACACAGTAGTTATGCACCCTTACTGCCTCCACACAGTAGTTCTGCCCCTTAGTGCTCCCACACAGTAGTTATGCCCCCTCCCCTTACTGCCTCCACACAGTAGTTCTGCCCCCTTAGTGCACCCACACAGTAGTTCTGCCCCCTTAGTGCACCCGCACAGTAGTTATGCCCCCTTAGGTCCTCACAGAGTAGAATATACCCTTAGTGCCTCCTCACAGTAAGAATACCCTGTTAGTGCCCCCACAGTTATGCCTCCTTAGTGCCCCTACAGAATAGTTTTGTCCCTTTAGTGCCCCCTCACAGTAGTTATGCCACCTTAGTTCCTCCACAGCAGTTGTTATGCCCTCTTGGTGTTAATAAAATAAAAAAGTAATACTCACCTAGCCCAAATACGTCGGGGAAATAGGGAATATCATGGTCTCCCCAACAGCAGGTGCCATGCAGTGATGTCATTGTCCCTGTTGAGCTGATCAAGAAGGCGTCCAGGTTAAGGGAAGATCCTCGTCCTATGCTCTCTCCTGAACAGCCCAGCAGGTGTGATGACGTCACTGCATTGTGCCTGCTGCTGCAGAGAGCCCTGGACGGTGAATGGTGGAGCTGGGGGCTCCCTGCTTCACCATTGCATTCAACTGTATCTGTGTCCTCAGAACATACCTCAGCCGTCCAGGGACCGCGGGACAGCCACCAAAATCCAGGACGGTCCCACTGGATCTGAGATGGTCGGGTGGTTTGGATATACCAAACTGTTCATTCCTAAGAATTACAGCAAGTGTTGCAGCGGCCATCATTATCAGACCCGCCAGTATATACATTGTCAAGATTTAGTAACTGTTGCACCTTTAATTTAGAAAACAGCTAATTGCAACCCCTGCCTCAGTATGTCTGCCATCCTCATGTCCACCTTACACATGGACTACACATCAAATTCAATGGGTTACTTTGCAATGCTTTATTTCTCCTATGGTGGCTCTGCAGGGGAACATAACCCTTGCTGCCAGGTTCTTCACCGATGACAGTTGATCAGTAGGGATTTAGGAGCAGGATTTTGATATCGATGGCCTATGCTCAGGATAATCCTTCAAGTATTCCACCGATCCGGCGCAGGTAGTATCTGTTCATTCACAGTGACGTCAATGGGAGCAGCACTCCAGATCTGTCCACTAGTTCTTGCACTGTAGCTACAAAGAAACAGCTGACCGTTGGGGTGCGGGGTGTCGGACCACCACCAATGCGATATTGATGGACTATGGATATGGGAATAAGCTGTTGCCATACAAGAAAAAATGTATGTCGCCCCACAAGTTTTCTATTGGATTGAGATCCGGGGATTGAGCTGGCCACTCCATAACATCAATCTTGTTGGTCTGGAACCAAGATGTTGCACGTTTACTGGTGTGTTTGGGGTCGTTGTCTTGTTGGAACATCCATTTCAAGGGCATTTCTTCTTCAGCATAAGGCAGCATGACCTCTTCCAGTATTCTGATGTATTCAAACTGATCCATGATCCCTGGTCTGCGATAAATAGGCCCAACACCTTAGTATGAGAAACATCTCCATATCATGATGCTTGTCCACCATGTCTTCACAGTCTTCACAGTGTACTGTGGCTTGAATTCAGTGTTTGGGGGTCGTCTGACAAACTGTCTCCGGTCACTAGACCCAAAAAGAACAATCTTACTTTCATCAGTCCACAGAATGTCTCTTTAGGCCGGTCAATGTGCTTTTTGGCAAATTGTAACCTCTCCAGTGGGACTTTGCGGGGGCTTCTTGCAGATAGCTTGGCTTCACATAGGCGTCTTCTAATTGTAACAGTCCTCACAGGTAACTTTAGACCTTCTTTGATCTTCCTGGAGCTGATTGTTGGCTGAGTCCTTGCCATTTTGGCTATTCTTCTACCCATTTGAATGGTAGTTTTTCGCTTTCTTCCACGTCTTTCAGGTTTTGGTTGCCATTTTAAAGCATTTGCGATCACTTTAGCTGAGCAGCCTATCATTTTCTGCACTTCATTATATGTTTTCCCCTCTCCAATCAACTTTTTAGTCAAAGTACGCTGTTCTTCTGAACAATGTCTGGAACAACCCATTTTTCTCAGAATTTCAGAGAGAAATGCACTGTAACCAGCATGTGCTACATTTTCTGCCTTCCTTCCTTAAATAAGGGCAATCATTGCCACCTGTTTTTCAAAGAATGAATGACCTCACTCATTGAACCCCACACTGCTATTATTTTGAACATGCCCCTTTCAATAAGTGATTGAATTACAGAGAATCAGCAGCATGCATGCCATGACTGTTGGGTCTGTTGGATTTCTATTACTCTACTACACCTGCTAGTAAATTATTTGCTATGTAGAAATATAATTTCTACCAAAAAACAGTGATTGATCAGGTTAGTGATGTCTGACTGCTATTATTTTGAACACAGCTGTACATGTACCTGTCTGTAGTGGAGTAATCACAGGAAGTTGCAGCACTATAGACAGGCCTCCATGTTACACAATCTAAAAACATGCAAGCCAAGGTGAAAGGTATGGGATAAAGATGTAGATGTAGAAGTTATAGGCTCTCTGTGCAGTGAGAAGCATTCCGTACCAAATGGAGACGTCCAGATACAAAATTAACATTTTGGTTAAATACGCGTGAGTCGTTGCAGTTCTACAAGGCTTGGTTCCTATTATTTTGGGGCCTCTATTCTTCACACAGGACTAAACGCAGAGCCACATCCAGGGAGGCTGACACTACTGTCTTACAGTTAATTATACAGTAAATCCTTCCACATTCTTTCCCCCGGACGGTGCAATATTAACCGCGACCTTTTCATCTGTCATTTTTCAATGGAAATTACATTATTTAAGACCCACTCTCAAGGAGACGAGTCTCTTCTCGGAGAATTTGGTGGTAAAATACAGTCAGCGCTGAGGATTATTAGGATCATATTATTTGTATCAGAATTGTCCATTATTAAACCCTGCGGCGGATGGTAAAGACACATTTAATGGATAAGTGGACAGATCACACAGAAACAATGTTACCATTGTGTTCTCTATGTTCTAGATCATGTGAAGTGCTATGTTCCTGAGTTTTGATTGGACTATGTGAAAAAAGAAAAAAAAAAAAGGCCACAGAGACACCGTTTGGGCATTTATCTGATGAATGGAGCCCACGTTTACGTTGGACATATATGGTGGTACCTTTCCTGATGTAAAGGGCACATATTGGGGTTCAGACACGATGATAATGGAGCCCTATGTCTCCCCATTAATCCTTTCAGTCCCAGGCAATTTTCCAATTTCATTTTTTTTCTCCCTGTCTTCCTGGAGACATAACTTTTTTATTTCTCCATTTACATTCTCCCCATAGAAGTGAATGGGAGCACACCGCCCATGACCGGCCAGCGCTTCTCTTCACTTCCATGGGCCCGATGGAAATAACCGAGCCAGCGCTCGGCTATTTTCGGGGGCCCCATAGAAATGAATAGAGGGTGCATTTCTTTTGTGGCTCCATTAAGAAGATTGGCTCCAGCGTTGAGACCCGCACCTATCAGACAATGGGGGTATACCCTAGCGATATGCCCCCTTTTATTTTTAGAGTGTTCCCTATGTGGTATAATAGACCTGTTCTCCTTATTCTCTTGGTCAGTACAATTACAGATAACACATATCTGTCATATAGTTTTTTTGTGTTTTAATACTGAAAAAAATATAAAAACTTTGGAGAAAATTTATCTTTTCTTTTCATTACCATATTTTGACCCCAATAGCGTTTTTTATATTTACATCTATGGAGCTGTGCGAGGGCTCACTTTTTGCGGGGGCGATCTGTAGTTTTCGGTAATACCATTATGGAGTTTATGTGACTTTTTGATCACTTTTTATTCAATTTTTGGGGACATGAAGCAAAAAAAAAACGCCCAATCAGCCTGTACAGATTTTTTTTTCCATTTACGGCATTCACCATACAGAATAAATACATTTAGATTTTAATTAGTTTGGGCATTTTCAGACATGGCAATTCTTATGATGTTTGTTTTTTTGATTGTTTATTTTTATTTTAATAATGGCGGAATGAAGACTGATTTGAAATGTTATACTTTTAATTTGAATCTTTTGTCTATAACGTGCAATCATTAGATTGACTCTTGGATTTTTATCCATTGCAGAATACAGGATTAAGTAGATTCCAATGCAGTGCTGCCACCTGCAGGCCAGCATTGGAATATGCCAGTAATAGGCCTGGAAGCCTTGTACAGGCTCAGGACTATTACTACTACAGAACGCCTTCACTGATCTCAGCAAGGCGGAGGAGTTCTGGGCCAGAAAGCGCACAGCTCCCGGTTTTAGTGCTCTCAGATGCCGTGGTCAAATGTGAAGGGTTAAATGTGTGGGATCTGCATTATCCTCGATAGCACACATTAACCCCGTCCCTCTGCTGTTGGGTGCTCTTTTTAAATACCAGATTTCCACCGTACATATACCACAGATGTCTGTTTTTGAAGGAACTTGCGGACAGCCCCTTTAAGTGGAACCGCTAAGTTGGGCTCAGGGAGCCTCGACATGAAGGCCCGTTCATCAAGGACCGAGAGGATCCCTATAATACTGATATCTTGAGCGGTATCTGACAAGCCAAAGATAGATTTCTCAATTACTACAAAGCGCTCACGTCACCATTTCAGCCACAACCCCGGATTGCATGTTATGTGACTTTTGGTGGTTTCAGCACATCATCGGTCAGATGTCACCGCACAGCACAATGCTGGGCGCACACAGCTGTCATTTCCCTCATATTACTGCTGCGGAGGTCAGAAGGGGTCAGCACCCCGGGGTCAGGCTGTTTGCCAGTCATGCTTGCACCATATGGACGGCTCAGCTCTGGAGGCATCTTCCTTTCTTCATGGCTGGCGGTCTCCGCTCTTCTCATGCTGAGCAGGAAAGGTGGGAGCCCGCCATACGAGGAACAGCTGATGTGTTTTCATAACTCATTTTTTAATTAAGCTTTCAATTAAAAGTGGATGACGTGGGAGGACGTTACTAAAATTAGAAGAGACTGAACCCCCAATGTTTAATGATCTTCACTAGTATCCTGCGACGGAGAAAGTGTGAGAGGATCAGAGGACTGAGAAAGTGTGAGAGGGAGAAGGATAGAGACAGATGAGAGAGGGGCAAGAGAGAGGGAAGAATGAAAAACAGAGGGAGTGAGAGAGAGAGAAGTGGATAGAGACAGATGAGAGAGAGGGATAGAGGGAGACAGATGAGAGAGTGGGCAAGAGAGAGGGAAGAATGAAAGACAGAGGGAGGGAGAGAGAGAGAGGTGGATAGAGACAGAGAGATGAGAGAAAGGGATAGAGACAGATGAGAGAGGGGGAAAGAGAGAGGGAAGAATGAAAGACAGAGGGAGGGAGGGAGAGAGAGAAGTGGATAGAGACAGATGAGAGAGGGGGCAAGAGAGAGGGAAGAATGAAAGACAGAGGGAGTGAGAGAGAGAGGTGGATAGAGACAGAGAGATGAGAGAGAGGGATAGAGACAGATGAGAGAGGGGGCAAGAGAGAGGGAAGAATGAAAGACAGAGGGAGTGAGAGAGAGAAGTGGATAGAGACAGAGAGATGAGAGAGAGGGATAGAGACAGATGAGAGAGAGGGGGCAAGAGAGAGGGAAGAATGAAAGACAGAGGGAGTGAGAGAGAGAGGTGGATAGAGACAGAGAGATGAGAGAGAGGGATAGAGACAGATGAGAGAGGGGGCAAGAGAGAGGGAAGAATGAAAGACAGAGGGAGTGAGAGAGAGAGGTGGATAGAGACAGAGAGATGAGAGAGAGGGATAGAGACAGATGAGAGAGGGGGCAAGAGAGAGGGAAGAATGAAAGACAGAGGGAGTGAGAGAGAGAAGTGGATAGAGACAGATGAGAGAGAGGGATAGAGACAGATGAGAGAGAGGGGGCAAGAGAGAGGGAAGAATGAAAAACAGAGGGAGTGAGAGAGAGGTGGATAGAGACAGAGAGATGAGAGAGGGGGCAAGAGAGAGGGAAGAATGAAAGACAGAGGGAGTGAGAGAGACTGGGAAGGGATAGGGACAGATTAGAGAGAAGGAAAGAGATAGAGACATTAGAGAGAAGGCAAGGGACAGAGAGGAATGATAGAAGGAGCGAGAGAGGGGGGGAGATAGATGAGAGAAAGAGAAGGGAGGAAAGAAGATAGGGGGAGTGAGACAGAGGAAAGGGGATAGACACAGATGAATGTTACATAAAGGAATAAAGAGAGTGAAAATAAGGATAGATATGGATGAGAGACAGAAGGAGAGAGGGAAAGTGATAGAGAAAGATCAGAGAGAAGGAAGGGAACAGAAAGGATGAGAGCAAGAGAGAGAGAGAGAGAGAGAGAGAGAGATGAGAAAGAGACAAGAATAGGGATGAGAAAGGGAGATGGGAATGAGGGAAAGAGACAGATGAAAGGGACAGAAAGGATAGAGAGGGATGAGAGAGAGGAATAGGGAATGAAAGAGCGAAGGGATATAGAGGGATGAGAAACAGAAGAAGAGGAGGGGATACATAGGAAGAGAGAGGAGGGGGCTGTGAGACACAGGACGGATAAGTGACAGAGAGGGAGGATGAGAGACAGAGGAAAAGAGAGAGAGGAGGGGGTGAGAGACACAGAGGCAGAGAGGGACACAGAAGATTAGACAGGAGGGGATTTAAGACACCTAGGATTAGACAGAGGGGGCACAAGAGACACTGAGGATGAGAAAGAGGGATGAGAGGAAGGGAGAATGGGGGGAGACAGAAGAGAGAGAAGGGGATGGCAAACACACAGTTAAATAGGACCTGACAAGGAGTCAGTAAAAACTTGCATCCTCCTTGTAATAACACCTCTGGGGTCTTCTGGTGTTTCCTGGGGTGTTCCCTCCATGTGTCTCATGAACTGTACGATATCCAGTGCAGATAGTGCCCGTCCCCTCTCCTGACATGTCGGATCTAGTAACTACTTGCATCCCCCATTTAATAACAGTTCTGGAGCATCTGTTCTTAGGACTCTTATAAAATCATTTCTAGCAGTTTGTAAGGAAGGTCCAGCTTGGTGTTACCAGTTGGGGTCAGGCCCGGCGCTATAATAAGGCAGACCAAGCGGCTGCCCTAGGGCGCAGAGACAAGGGAGGTGGAAAAATGAAACTTATTTTTTTTAAATGAATCACTTGCGCCGCCGGCCGCCTGGCCTCTGTGAGCAGTTACGCCGTCCCGCCACCCCCGGCCCCGCCTCCACCCATCCGGGCCTGGCGCTACTTTCTTGCTGTGATCTCGGTCCAGGTCTTGCGGGATCACGCGACGCACGCCGGAAGACGGGATTGTGGGAGG
Organism: Bufo bufo; assembly: GCF_905171765.1. Classification (NCBI taxonomy): domain Eukaryota; kingdom Metazoa; phylum Chordata; class Amphibia; order Anura; family Bufonidae; genus Bufo; species Bufo bufo. Next base: position 47,622,624 of record NC_053389.1, on the reverse strand, counting down.
CTGCGAGCGAGACGGCGGGAGCAGAGCAGTCTGCAGCATACGGGTAGGTTACCCGACACTGCTAGATTGTGAGGTGTATTTCCCTTTAAGCCAGTTAGGCCTGTTGCAGGCAATCTTTATTCCAGCCAGCAGAGGGAGCCCCCAGTTCAGTATAAATAGGTTAGGGCCTAGCCTAGGAGGTGGTTAGAAGTTTCTGGAGAGAGTGCTGAGAGATTCAGGGCTCAGTCAAGAGTTCAGAGATTGCACTACTGGTGTGGAGGGTCATACCCACCCAGCTTCCCAGGTTAGTTATACCTGAAGAACTCAAGAGATAGAGCCTGCCATCAGGAGGGAAGAAGACCTCTACCAATTATTTGCTCAAGGGTTATCACCAGGATTTAGGTGTCCGGACCTTGAGGGTATTGCTGCAAGTAGCATAAGAGGGAATCCCTGAACCTAGGAGGCCTGTCTCGAAGTTAACCTTGTTGTAAGTAAAAGCCTGAACCACTACTGTTAACTGTATGGTAAAGTGTGGAATAACTCTGGAACTGTATTCTCTGGCTGTTCATCCTACTACAAATCCATGCAGTAAAGTTGACCTGTTGTATGAATACCTGGACTCCTCCATTATTCCACCTATCACTACACGGTGTGTCACCGTTCAATTGGCACTGGCGTCACGACATTTATGAACTGCCTGTTCCAGTATTTACCCAGATTGAAGATGACAGTGAATCCCAGGTTAGTGGGTTGCCCTGCACTACGACTCCCCGCATACCCAAAGCGGCTACTGACCCCCTGGGATACTGCATCGTTCTTTTTGGCGTCACGAACAGGATCCGCATGCTTCTGGAGTGCAGAGAAGTGTGAACTGTGTGCTTTAACTATTCCACCACCGTATTGCAAGGACTGTACCCTTTATTCCCAAGTCGGTGGATTACAAGTGTGCCTGGGAGGATTCGGAGGCGCTGTGCTGTGTTGCGCTACCCCCAGGAAAAGAAAATCGTGTTGTGGATTACAATTTATTCACTTGTCAACAACCCTGCTTGCTGTCAGGGAATGGTGACCAAGATGGCCACCGGCCGCCTGGAGTAAAGTTTCCCGCGCTGCTGAGGACCTTCGTGGGCGGATCCCTTCAAAGACACAGAGAATCCCGCCCCTCTTCATCATCGCACCGCCGCGGCCCTGCTTCTTCTACATCACCGCGTACTCAGGACGTCCGGAGTCTCTCGAGATTTGGACTGCGCAAACCCGGCGATACCGGTAAGGACTTGTAACCGGAGGGAAGGGGATTGTTCCGGCCCCTTTAGTCGCCAGCGGCCACATCTTAATAGACTAACATGTCAGAACCGGGAGTGCCCGAGCAGCCGGCCCCGGGAGAGCTTGCGGCTCCGAATCATCCTATAGCCCCCAGCATGATGCCCTTTACCATGCCTTACTATTTTGGGGCCCCATGGTTTCCCCGCTATAAAGGAGAGACCCATACCCTAAGAGACTTTAAAGAAAAGTTGCTGGCATTATTCAAACTGTACCCCATAAATGCCGACCAGCAAATGGAAATCCTGCTAGCACAACTGGAGGGAGCTGCCCGCAGGGAGGTATTATCCTGGCCTGCTACTGAGCGGAGTACTCTAGAGCAGATATTCACCCGCCTCAGAGCCACTTTTGAAACAAGGACTGCCTCAGAGATAAAGATGCACTTCTTTGGCAAGAAACAGAAGTCCGGTGAGTCCCTCCGTGACTATGCCCTATCACTTCAGGAGGCTTTAGGGGCTGTAATCCAGATAGATCCCAAGGAGGCTGATAACCAGGACCAGACCCTGAGGGAACAATTTATCAACGGGGTGTCTAGTGAACAAATAAGGACCCAATTAAAGATGCTGTCCGCCCAGCACCCTAACAGTACCTTTCTGGACTTTAAAGAACTGGCTATAAAAATTCTGGGGTCAGCAGTATCTACGGAGTTGAACACCCCACCTGAGTCATCAGCCTGCAGGCCAAAACCGCTTATCACTAACCAAGCTGAGGCCGGTCAAGCTGTTCAAGCTTCAGCTACCGATACTATCGCCATGCTGACAGAGCAAGTAAATCACCTCACTAAAAGTCTAGAGAGAGTGTGCAGAAAAATAGAGGAATGGGAAAAACCCATAATGTCAGAAGAAGAGTTCCTGTCACCTCCTAGGCCGTTCCCACCTCCATACCAAGAGACTCACCCCAGGGATCCTGGGAGGCGTAATAGAGATCGCAAGCGGCCCGTGTGTACATACTGCAAAAAGGTGGGACACACAGAATCCACGTGCTGGCAGTTAAACGGGCAACCCCTGAGGCTGAGGACCACCCCTCGGGAGGTAGAACACTAGGTCCAGAGGATCCAAATTGGATGCCACGTTATGTAGGATCCCATCCTAAAATCAATATAGAGATCAACGGGGTCCCCTTTGAAGCCCTATTAGATACTGGGTCTCAGGTCACTACTATTCAGCTGCCCGCCTTTGAAAAATTCTGGGACACCGACCAATTGATCCAGCCGCCTGAATCCTGGGTAGAGATTATCGCCAGCAATGGCAAACCAGTAAAGATTCATGGATACTGGGAACCCACCCTGCAGGTGGGAGAAGTAACCTTACCGCAACAGGGGGTGATAGTAGTACAGGCCGGCGACAGAGGAGGACATCCTGTCATTCTAGGCACCAATGTCTTCAAAAACTGTTATTCAGAAATACTGGCCGTATTACACCAGACTTTGCCCACTGCTTCCTCTGCATCCAAGAGGGTGATTCAAAAGACTATTACGGTGTTAAGTGCCCAGCAGAGGTTTGCTAATGGGAAAGGAGAAATTTGTACTGCCAGGATTCGTGATATTAAGCCTGTGACTTTGCCTCCTAATTCTCAAACTCTTTTATGGTGTCGTGCTGTCCTGGGAGTCCAAGGCCAAGATTATCCAGCCCTGGTGGAACCAATCCAGATGGAGGATTACCCTTATGTGAGAGCTGCCAAGTGCCTGGTGAACGTCTCCCAAGGTAAAGTACCTGTCCATCTGATTAACCTGAGTGATCATCCTGTTGCGCTTACTAAGCATTACCCTGTTGCTCAGCTGTCCCAGGTGTCCTTCCAAGACATCATTCGTCTTCCAGTGACAGAGAAGCCGCCAGCTGCAGTCAGCGGATGTCCGCCGGTGACCCAGCCACAAGTGCCCTGGTGGGAAGAGCTCCATGTCGGGGACGAGACTACCCCCCAACAACAACAAGAAGGGATTATACAGCTTGTCAAAGAGCACCACCAGGCCTTCAGTAAGCATGCCACTGATTATGGAGAGGTTAGTGCCATACAACACACCATACCTACTGGCTCACATCCTCCTATCAAGGAAAGGTACAGACCTTTACCGCCTACTTCATATCAGACTGTAAAGGAAATGATCCAAGAGATGAAAGACTCTAATGTAATCCGGGACAGTCGTAGCCCGTGGGCGGCACCCCTGGTCCTTGTAAAGAAGAAGGATGGTGGTATCCGTTTCTGTGTGGATTATAGAAAAATTAATCAAATAACCCACAAAGATGCATACCCACTGCCCCGCATTGAGGAGTCACTAACTGCTCTGGGCTCCTCTGCCTATTTCTCCACATTGGACTTGACCAGTGGCTACTGGCAAGTACCCATGGCCCCTGCAGATAGGGAAAAGACTGCTTTCACCACTCCCATGGGCCTGTTCGAATTCAATTGTATGCCGTTCGGGCTATGTAATGCCCCAGGAACTTTCCAGAGACTAATGGAGCGGTGTTTGGGTCACAAAAACTTCGAAACAGTGCTGCTGTATCTAGATGACGTCATTGTGTACTCAAAAACATATGAGGACCATCTGAAACATTTAGTAGAAGTATTTGAAATCCTTATCAAATATGGCTTGAAGGTAAAGCCATCCAAGTGTCACTTGCTCAAACCTGCGGTAAAATACCTGGGGCATGTGGTAAGCGGAGAGGGCGTGCAACCTGACCCTGATAAGCTAGCGGCTGTCCGTAATTGGCCGGTTCCTACTACCGTCAAGGAAGTGAGGGGTTTCCTTGGTTTTGCAGGCTACTATAGACGGTTTATCCCCCATTTTGCTCAAATAGCTGATCCTATCCAGGAACTCTTGAGGGGGCAACCCAAGAAAAGTCCTAGAACTCCTGTGCCCATTGAGTGGAATGAGGAAAGAGAGATAGCGTTCCAATTGCTAAAAAAGAAACTGACCGAGCCTCCTGTGTTAGGTTATCCAGATTATAGCAAGCCTTTCCATCTTTATACCGATGCTAGCAAGCGAGGCCTGGGAGCTGTGTTAGCCCAAATCCAAGAGGGAAAAGAGAGAGTGATAGCATATGCAAGCCGCTCCCTGAAAGGGAATAACCCTCTGGCACATCTAAATACAGCTAAATTAGGGGCCTTGGAGCAGAGATGGGCCTCTCGCCTCGCCAACTATGATTTCTCTGTAAAATATCGTGCTGGACGTACTAATGATAATGCTGATGCTTTATCCAGGCTTCCCACAGAGACAGCTCCTGATGATGTGCGAGATGCTTGGGAAGATGTAGAGATGCCGGCCTTCTATAACAAATTTGCTCAACAGGATCAGGCTCGAGCTACCAATGATAGAGCTGCAGTTCCTTCACCCTCCAGTAGGCCTGAACCTAAAGAAGAAAGGTGGGTGAAACTACAGTCTGAAAGTAGAGTGCTGGGTGAGTTGTTGGACTTCATTACTAGTGGCAGAGCCCCTGAGAGGATTCGGCGTAAGAGTGCAGATCCTGAACTCATCAAACTGTGGAGACAGCGCCATCAACTCTTCATACAAAAGGGCCTATTGCTACGGAGAAGCCTAGACCCAGTGTCCAACGAAAGAGTACACCAGATTCTCATACCCCGACGAGATGCAGGTATGGTGTTGGAGATGTACCACAATCAATTCGGTCACTTTGGGGTCCAAAAGACTGAGGCTAATATCCGCCAGCGGTTTTACTGGGTGGGCATGAGAGAAGACATTGAGAAGTGGTGTCGGGAGTGTGTAGCCTGTGCCTTAAAACGAAGTGAGCACCATGATCAGAGGGCACCATTGAGACCCATTGTAAGTACCCGTCCTCTTGAACTTGTCGCCATCGACCATGTGAAACTGGAGCCTAGTCGCTCAGGGTATGCTTATGCCATGACTATTATCGACCATTTCACTAAGTTTGTTGTAGCGGTGCCTGTGAGAGACCAGACAGCCAAGACTACAGCCGAACTGTTCTGGAAGCATTTCCTCCTGCCCTACGGATGTCCAGAAAAGATCCTCACCGATCAAGGACCTGCTTTTGAGTCCCATCTGTTCCATGAACTGTGCCGCTTACACAACTGTAAGAAGATCCGGACAACGGCCTACCATCCTCAAGGTAATGGATTATGTGAAAAAATGAATCAGACCTTGATAGAGATGCTGAGGGCCGTACCTCCTGAAACCAGAGGAGATTGGCCTAATCTGTTGCCACAGCTCATGTTCACGTACAATCATACCATCCATTGTTCCACTGGGTATACCCCTTTTTATTTGATGTTTGGGCGCCAAGGGACATTGCCTGCTGATCACTCCTTGGACATACATGTACCTGATTGCATCAACCCATTACCTAATACCGACTGGGTTGCTGAGCACCAAAGGCGATTGAATGCAGCCAAAGCCATTGTTCAGGAACGGATGGACAATGTTAGAGACCGACAGCAGAGAGACTATGATCAGGCAGCCCATGCAGAACCCTTGACAATAGGGGCTGTGGTATGGTTAAAAAATAACCGTCGTACAAGTAAACTGGACAGTAAATGGGAGCAAGGTCCCTATGTTGTCACTGCAATCCCAAATGTTGGGACTCATACTTATGAGATCACCCGGGAAGACAAGGGATCCCAAATTGTACACAGAAACCGGTTAAAACTCTGCCTGACACCAGAACCCAGTGCCGAGAGTTCTAGATCTGAATCCCCTGTGTCAGAGTCATCAATACAGCCCGAGGATCCTATGCAGGCTGTCAGTAATCTAAGGTATGACGCTGATCCCATGCATTGGCTTCTGACACCATGGTTGAACTTGCTGGTGCCTGCTCCGGAACCTACTGTATCTTCACCTCCAGAAGAGCCGGTTCAAGATGCCCCGGATCCAGTTTCCCCTCTAGTGGATCTAGTTGTTCCTGTTGTTCCTGTTGTTCCTGACCAAGGTCTCACTGATGGAGACCCTCCTGTTGCTCCTCTCTCTTCTACCTCGTTGCTAAGGGAGGAGGAGACCCCTGTGTTGAGAAGGTCCACCCGGATGACCAGGGGACGTCCGCCAGTCCGTTTAGGAGACTTTGATTATACTGGTGGTGTCTCCTCCCGGGCAGTTGCTACTGGTAATACCTTGCTTGACATTTGTGCGCAAGAATGGACTCCCCCACGTGAGCCCTTGCCTGTGATACACCCACAGGAAACCCCTGGGTAGTTCCGTTATTATACTGCCACCAAAAAAAATGGACTAACCTGGTTCACCCTAAGTCTGCTGTGCCAGGTCAGCGGCCGTGCCTAAGAAGCAAGAAGATGCCCCTTTTCCTTACGTCATTTGTTCATGAAGTTACCAATGTTATGTTTTCTGTGTGAAATAATTATTTATTATATTTATAATAGAATGCTTATGTTATGTACCATGTTATGCCGGTTCAGGAAGGTGTGTGTGAGTACGAGGCCTTACTCACGTTAAAGTCTGGGGGTGTGCAGCATACGGGTAGGTTACCCGACACTGCTAGATTGTGAGGTGTATTTCCCTTTAAGCCAGTTAGGCCTGTTGCAGGCAATCTTTATTCCAGCCAGCAGAGGGAGCCCCCAGTTCAGTATAAATAGGCTAGGGCCTAGCCTAGGAAGTTAGTTAGAAGTTTCTGGAGAGAGTGCTGAGAGATTCAGGGCTCAGTCAAGAGTGCAGAGATTGCACTACTGGTGTGGAGGGTCATACCCACCCAGCTTCCCAGGTTAGTTATACCTGAAGAACTCAAGAGATAGGGCCTGCCATCAGGAGGGAAGAAGACCTCTACCAATTATTTGCTCAAGGGTTATCACCAGGAATTAGGTGTCCGGACCTTGAGGATATTGCTGCAAGTAGCATAAGAGGGAATCCCTGAACCTAGGAGGCCTGTCTCGAAGTTAACCTTGTTGTAAGTAAAAGCCTGAACCACTACTGTTAACTGTATGGTAAAGTGTGGAATAACTTTGGAACTGTATTCTCTGGCTGTGCAGCCTACTACAAATCCATGCAGTAAAGTTGACCTGTTGTATGAATACCTGGACTCCTCCATTATTCCACCTATTACTACACGGTGTGTCACCGTTCAATTGGCACTGGCGTCACGACATTTATGAACTGCCTGTTCCAGTATTTACCCAGATTGAAGACGACAGTGAATCCCAGGTTAGTGGGTTGCCCTGCACTACGACTCCCCGCATACCCAAAGCGGCTACTGACCCCCTGGGATACTGCAAGTCTCACTCTCAGAGCGAGGTAAGTATTTTCTTTTTTAATTTGTGCACACCGCTGCCTGGCTTCATAACTCACACAGTGGGGCACCGCACCTGGCATGGCACTATATGGCAGGCACCGGCAAATCCTTCACAGGGGCCCGGCCCTGGGGCAAAAATATATGGCACTGGCAATAAGTAAACTAAGCAAAAAATGAAAAAAAATGAAATAAATACAGAGGGGACAAAAAATGGAATATATACAGAGGGGGCAAAATGGATATACACAGGGCCCTTGTATATATATCCATTTGCCCCCTCTGTATATATTCCATTTTGCCCCCTGTATATACAGTACAGACCAAAAGTTTGGACACACCTTCTCATTCAAAGAGTTTTCTTTATTTTCATGACTATGAAGGCATCAAAACTATGAATTAACACATGTGGAATTATATACATAACAAACAAGTGTGAAACAACTGAAAATATGTCATATTCTAGGTTCTTCAAAGTAGCCACCTTTTGCTTTGATTACTGCTTTGCACACTCTTGGCATTCTCTTGATGAGCTTCAAGAGGTAGTCCCCTGAAATGGTCTTCCAACAGTCTTGAAGGAGTTCCCAGAGATGCTTAGCACTTGTTGGCCCTTTTGCCTTCACTCTGCGGTCCAGCTCACCCCAAACCATCTCGATTGGGTTCAGGTCCGGTGACTGTGGAGGCCAGGTCATCTGGCGCAGCACCCCATCACTCTCCTTCATGGTCAAATAGCCCTTACTTTCAAAGTTTTCCCAATTTTTCGGCTGACTGACTTACCTTCATTTTTTAAAGTAATGATGGCCACTCGTTTTTCTTTACTTAGCTGCTTTTTTCTTGCCAAAATGCAAATTCTAACAGTCTATTCAGTAGGACTATCAGCTGTGTATCCACCTGACTTCTCCTCAACGCCATTGATGGTCCCAACCCCATTTATAAGGCAAGAAATCCCACTTATTAAACCTGACAGGGCACACCTGTGAAGTGAAAACCATTTCAGGGGACTACCTCTTGAAGCTCATCAAGAGAATGCTAAGAGTGTGCAAAGCAGTAATCAAAGCAAAAGGTGGCTACTTTGAAGAACCTAGAATATGACATATTTTCAGTTGTTTCACACTTGTTTGTTATGTATATAATTCCACATGTGTTAATTCATAGTTTTGATGCCTTCAGTGTGAATCTACAATTTTCATAGTCATGAAAATAAAGAAAACTCTTTGAATGAGAAGGTGTGTCCAAACTTTTGGTCTGTACTGTATATATCCATATGATGCTGGGGATAGTTCTGGGGGGGGGGGAGGGGCACATTCTGGCGCTAGCTCTGATTGGATACTGTCAGTCTGTGCAGGGACACATGCCCAACTGGTAATACCCAGCTGCACCTTCATTGCAGACTGCTAGCAATTATTTCATAACATCTAGCAGGAATAATAGAGGAACGGCACAACATAGAGTCAAAAGAATAAATGCTCTACAACTGTAATTACATGGGCGATGCAAGTAGAGACTAAAACCAACATATCCTAAACGGTGACGGGTACTATCTGCACAGCCTATCATACTGTACACAAGACATATGGAGGGAACATCTGAGTGCTGCCCCCCCCCCCCCTAAACGAGACATCAGAAGACCCCTGATCACCGTCTCTGCCACCATCTTCTATATTTCACTTTTTATGTCTTCACAGCTGCAATCGCTCACTGTGACGCCCCCCTCATACATGACTTCACAGCTGCAATCGCTCACTGTGACGCCCCCCTCATACACCCCAGGCCCCGTCCTGTGCCCCCAGCACCGCCTTTTCCAGCTCCTTCCTGCCGACCCAGCCACATTGTAATTGGTATTAATATTAATTTGCATAATTTCTATAAATCACTTTGGTAATTAAACACACGTGTAACATGACAGTCATATTATTCACCCTGACAGGGCTAACTACAGACGCGCCATTTATCCAGAGGCGACTCTGCCCCCTGCAACGCTTTATGTTAAATAGGTGCAATTAAGCTGGATGGCATTTCACGACGGCTCAACCTGGAGTCACGAAATATTTATGGGGAACACGTCGGGAGGGGTAAAAAAATACGGCAGAATGAGGATCGCCCTACAGAAGGCATGAAATCTGAGCGGGTAACTCCAGCCCTCCCCCGCTGCCACCCATTAGTGCCACATATTATAACCTAGTTCTGTATGTGGGGCCCTTATTATAGATATGTGCAGAGCTCATAGTCCGGCATCAAGCCTAAGTGAAATCCAATAGATTGAATTAAGGAGGCAGGAATGGATGATTTGGGCATTCTGATCATGAACCAGGCAGCTCTGGATGAACATAGGTACAAGGAAAATGCTGCAGGGCATGCTATTACTGGAAATGTTGGATGTACAGTCAGGCCCATAAATATCGGGACATCAACACAATTGTAACATTTTTGCCTCTATACACCACCACAATGTATTTGAAATGAAACGAACAAGATGTGCTTTACCTGCAGACTGTCAGCTTTAATTTGAGGGTATTTACATCCAAATCAGGTGAACGTTGCAGGAATTACAACAGTTTGTATATGTGCTTCCCACTTGTTAAGGAACCAAAAGTAATGGGACACTTGGCTTCTCAGCTGTTCCATGGCCAAGTGTGTGTTATTCCCTCATTATCCCAATTACAATGAGCAGATAAAAGGTCCAGAGTTCATTTCCAGTCTGCTATTTGCATTTGGAATCTGTTGCTGTCAACTCTCAAGATGAGATCCAAAGAGCTGTCACTATCAGTGAAGGAAGCCATCATTAGGCTGAAAAAACACAACAAACCCATCAGAGAGATAGCAAAAACATTAGGCGCGGCCAAAACAACTGTTTGGAACATTCTTAAAAAGAAGGAACGCATCGGTGAGCTCAGCAACACCAAAAGACCCCGAAGACCACGGAAAACAACTGTGGTGGATGACCGAAGAATTTTTTCCCTTGTGAAGAAAACACCCTTCACAACAGTTGGCCAGATCAAGAACACTCTCCAGGAGGTAGGTGTATGTGTGTCAAAGTCAACAATCAAGAGAAGACTTCACCAGAGTGAATACAGAGGGTTCACCACAAGATGTAAACCATTGGTGAGCCTCAAAAACAGGAAGGCCAGATTAGAGTTTGCCAAACGACATCTAAAAAAGCCTTCCCAGTTCTGGAACAACATCCTATGGACAGATGAGACCAAGATCAACTTGTACCAGAGTGATGGGAAGAGAAGAGTATGGAGAAGGAAAGGAACTGCTCATGATCCTAAGCATACCACCTCATCAGTGAAGCACGGTGGTGGTAGTGTCATGGCGTGGGCATGTATGGCTGCCAATGGAACTGGTTCTCTTGTATTTATTGATGATGTGACTGCTGATAAAAGCAGCAGGATGAATTCTGAAGTGTTTCGGGCAATATTATCTGCTCATATTCAGCCAAATGCTTCAGAACTCATTGGACGGCGCTTCACAGTGCAGATGGACAATGACCCAAAGCATACTGCAAAAGCAACCAAGGAGTTTTTTTATGGAAAGAAGTGGAATGTTATGCAATGGCCAAGTCAATCACCGGACCTGAATCCGATTGAGCAGGCATTTCACTTGCTGAAGACAAAACTGAAGGGAAAATGCCCCAAGAACAAGCAGGAACTGAAGACAGTTGCAGTAGAGGCCTGGCAGAGCATCACCAGGGATGAAACCCAGCGTCTGGTGATGTCTATGCGTTCCAGACTTCAGGCTGTAATTGACTGCAAAGGATTTGCAACCAAGTATTAAAAAGTGAAAGTTTGATTTATGATTATTATTCCGTCCCATTACTTTTGGTCCCTTAACAAGTGGGAGGCACATGTGCAAACTGTTGTAATTCCTACACCGTTCACCTGATTTGGATGTAAATACCCTCAAATTAAAGCTGACAGTCTGCAGTTAAAGCACATCTTGATCGCTTCATTTCAAATCCATTGTGGTGGTGTATAGAGCCAAAAATGTTAGAATTGTGTCCATGTCCCAATATTTATGGACCTGGCCGTACATCATGTAAAGTAACACATGTGTGTATAGGTGATGCTGTACATGTGGCTTCTGGAAGTTGAGCTACACCGCACCGAACCTCTGGATGGAGGTAACTAAAAGGCACAAGTAAAGTCTATTAACTCTGCGTCCGCCATGTCGCCGGCTGCCACCAGGCAGGGAACTGCATCAAAGCCAGGAAAGAATTCATTAAAAGCTGGACTCCTGGAGAGACCCGAAAAAGGCTGAAAGTGAAAATCCAGCTGAGGACTTTGAAGAGAGAGAATCACATGAGGCGCCGGCTGCTGCTGCACTTCCTGCCACCCCTGGTGACGGCTGTGGAAGACGGAGCCTTCAGTGGGCATGGCGGCTTCGTACTATAAGGCTGGCACCATGCCCTAATCAAGATAAAAACTACTCAGGTACGTGGCTGCGTTTTCGCGCTGCAGGTCCTTACTGTGATGAGGAGGGGTGGGGGGAAATCACAAATTGAACCAAAGTACTTATCGAAGGACCGCGCTGCTATTCACCGGTAACCGAGCCTCCTTAGCTCCAGCACAGAACCATTCCTCCGGACATGGAAAAGGACCATCAAGCTACACGAGTTGGCGTCTCTCCTCCACAGTAGTGTCCTGTTGGATATCAAGGGATCGCAACCCTAGTGAAGCTCCGACGTCCTCCGTATATTAAAATAATTTATTATACTCACAAACGAACACTTGTTTGAAAGCATATAAAATCACAAACGAAGGGAGGTACTCTGCACGTATTCTTATGAGTAGGTTATTGGTTATTCTTCGGGCCCTCCAACCACCTCTGACTTCACCATAGTGCCACCTTCCCCCAAAGAAACACACACAGCCACTGTTCGGATTAAATCGGCCACAGCAGCTGTTTTATTAATAAATTTAAATATATAACATAAATAACATTAATATCAACATTAAACCTGACGTCCAGCCTCACTCAAGTACAATAAATTATTTTAATATACAGAGGAAGTCGGAGCTTCACTATGGTTGCGATCTCTTGATATCCAACAGGACACTACTGTGGAGGAGAGACGCCAACTCGTGTAGCTTGATGGTCCTTTTTCCATGTCCGGAGGGAGGAATGGTTCTGTGCTGGAGCTAAGGAGGCTCGGTTACCGGTGAATAGCAGCGCGGTCCTTCGATAAGTACTTTGGCACCATGCCCTCTCTGCTGACACTCTGCACTGAAGAGAGCGTTCAGCCTAAAATCAGATTTATTAAGCACGTCCCGGGAGCAGTCACTGTTACGTTGTGTTATACTGTACATGTACTGGAAAAAAGGTGACTGGAGCAGCAGCCACAGTCCAAGATAGATACAATGTAACCAAGTGTCACATGATAGAACCGATACATTGTAACAGTGCAAGATATCAGGATGTAACTCAGGATCAGTACAGGATAAGTAATGTATGTATGTACACAGTGACTCTACCAGCAGAATAATGAGTGCAGCTCTGGAGTATAATACAGGATGTAACTCAGGATCAGTACAGGATAAGTAATGTAATGTATGTACACAGTGACTGCACCAGCAGAATAGTGAGTGCAGCTCTGGAGTATAATACAAGATGTAACTCAGGATCAGTACAGGATAAGTAATGTAATGTATGTACACAGTGACTGCACCAGCAGAATAGTGAGTGCAGCTCTGGAGTATAATACAGGATGTAATTCAGGATCAGTACAGGATAAGTAATGTATGTACACAGTGACTCCACCAGCAGAATAGTGAGTGCAGCTCTGGAGTATAATACAGGATGTAACTCAGGATCAGTACAGGATAAGTAATGTAATGTATATACACAGTGACTGCACCAGCAGAATAGTGAGTGCAGCTCTGGGGTATAATACAGGATGTAACTCAGGGTCAGTACAGGATAAGTAATGTAATGTATGTACACAGTGACTCCACCAGCAGAATAGTGAGTGCAGCTCTGGAGTATAATACAGCATGTAACTCAGGATCAGTACAGGATAAGTAATGTAATGTATGTACACCGTGACTGCACCAGCAGAATAGTGAGTGCAGCTCTGGGGTATAATACAGGATGTAACTTAATGATTTTCCTATTTCATGACGTAAAGTCATAGTTTTATTAAAGACACGGAGGCGAGTATTGCTTTCTCCTTCTTTACTAACCACCAATAGCAGCAAAGAGAAAAAATTTACATACAAGGAACCATAGCAACCAAGGTCCCTCCCCACTGGCCCCTATAATAGGCCGCTCTTCCTCTGTAACTTCCTCTTTCTTTGAAAATCTGGTGCTGACATCACGAACATCCCAACGATAACTCCGAACTGTAACTGGAACGAAAAGTCCAACGCCCATGTAGCGCAATCAACTAGCCAACCTGGCTAAACTGTAGAAGACATCAACCGGTAACACGGCATCCTATAACGGAAATAACTTCATCCTGGAAAATAAAACAGACCATAGGCCTATGTGAAATAAACATGTCAGGACAGAATGTCCGGAAGCCATCTACGTAACTGACTCAACAGGTGGCAAGTAATAGAAAACAATATAAATTGCAATAAATAACATGCAATACAATGGCAATGAAACAAACATTAGGACAATAAATACCTAAAACAAAATAACTTAAAGGTTAATAAAACATAAAGGCAATGATACATGACCCCTGTAACAAAAAACCGTGAGAAAAAACCCCAAGGGAGGGAATAGGGCGAGCAATACTCGCCTCCGTGTCTTTAATAAAACTATGACTTTACGTCATGAAATAGGAAAATCATTAAGTTTTACAGCAAGACACGGAGGCTTCCTATTGCAAGTTCAAAGCCTGTCTATAATAGAAGCAAACAAATTAGACGGAGGGCGAAAATAAAATTCTCTGAATGTGGTAACACTCGACCAATCCGCCAAACGCATGACATCCTCCAATCTAGCCCCCGAAACTGCCAAGGCAGTGGCAGAGGCACCCCGTGCAGAGTGGGCCGTGAAGATAGAAGTGTCGATACCTGCAAGAGACATGACCCACTAAAGAAACAATTGGGAAACGGCGGAAGATCGGTGTGACAAGGTCCTGGATTCGTACTCCTTAAGGCAAGCCACAGGGCACAAGACCGGAGTGGAAGGGAAACTGGGATAGGAGACAGACCTAATGTTAGTCTTGGTTCGACGCGAAATGTTAAAGGTGACCCCATCCGGGGTAAACGAACGAGCGTCGTAGTCAAGGGCTCTCACATCCGAGACCCTTTTACAAGAAATAAGGCAAAACAATGCCAACAACTTTGCGGATAATTGCCTAATTGTAAGGGCAGAATTCTCGGGCCAAGAGGATAAAAAGGATAAGACCAGAGAGACGTCCCATGTAGTGGAAAAACGAGGTCGAGGAGGTCGAGCCAACCGTGACCCATGCAAAAGGCGAGACACAGAAGGATGTTGACCAGCCGGCACACCCTCGAACCCCGCATGGGAAGAAGAAATAGCGGACCTGAAAAGATTAATGGTCCGATACGCCTTCCCCGCCTCAAAGAGAGAGGTGAGGAACTACAGCAGGTGGGCTACAGGTGCCGAAATGGGATCCAGGTCCCGTTCCACGCACCAATTAGCCCAAGTTCTCCAGGCTGCCCGGTAAGACTTGGTGCCAGCCCTCGAGTTGCTGCCGAAATGCCCTCGACAGCTCCAGGTGTCCGGAGATCCGGCACGCCAACAACCGTAGGGATCCGTCTAGGAGAAGTGGATGGAGTAGCCCCTGAGGTTTGCGTAGGAGATCCAGACGGGTCGGGAGGAGAAGAGGTACTTCCACCAGGATCCTCATCAGTGAAGGGAACCAAACTTGAGACCCCCAGAACGGAACCACCAACACCACATCCGCCAGGTGACGTTGGACCTGGAGGAGAGTCCTCGGAATCATCGAGAAAGGAGGAAAAGCATAAAGGCGGGCTACCGACCAATCTTGGAGGAACGCATCCACCGCCACCGCTTCCGGATCTGGACGCCAGCTGAAAAACCGGACGAGTTGCCTGTTGAGCCGAGATGCAAAGAGGTCGACCGACATCGGACCCCATATCTCCGAGATTGCCGAGAAGATCTATGGATCCAGCTGCCAGTCGCTGCCATCCGCTAGGTAGCGTGAGTTCCAGTCCGCACGAACGTTGCTCAGCCCCGGCAAGTATTCTGCCTGTACCATGATGTCTTTGGACAGGCAAAACGACCAAAATTCCTTGGCCAACCGAGCCAAGGTTGCCGAGTGGGTACCTCCCAAACGATTGACATACCGGACCGCCGATATATTGTCCATCCGTAGCCTGATGCACGCGTTGGCGATCCCATTGGAGAAACTCCTCACCGCAAATGAACCGGCCAGTAGTTCCAAGGCATTGATATGGAGGAGGGATTCCTCCGTCGACCAGGCTCCCCCGGTGGAGACCCCATTGCAATGGGCGCCCCAGCCCTGTAGGCTCGCATCTGATTCGGTGGTCAATTCTGGCAGAAATCCGAAGATTGCTCTGCCGTTCCACGCCTCCAGATTGGCGATCCACCAACTCAACTCCTCTCGGGCCTCCAAGTCCAGGACAACCGCGTCCGCAAAGGAGGCACCGGTCCGAAGATGGGCGATCTTCAGCCGTTGAAGAGCCCGGTAGTGTAACGGGGCCGGAAACACAGCCTGAATCGATGAGGCCAGCAAACCGATGATGCGAGCTAGGTGACGCAATGAGAGGCTGGGGGCGAGAAGAGCATGCCTCAACTCCTTGCGGATGGCTCGTAACTTTGCCGCCGGTAGGCTGAGGGACTCCGAGAGCGAGTCCACCATGAATCCCAGGGATTCCATCCTCTGGGATGGGATGAGAGAAGACTTCTCCTTGTTGAGGAGGAATCCGAGATCTGAAAGTAGGTTCGCCGTCCACTGTAGATGTTCCAGTAGTCCCGACCTGGACTCGTGCATCAGCAAGATGTCGTCCAGGTAGATGATAAGGCGTACGCCCCGTGTCCTCAACCATGACACCACCGGACGCAGCAACTTGGTGAAACACCAAGGGGCAGATGACAGTCCGAATGGTAGACAGGTGAACCTCCAGATTTCTCCTCTCCACTGGAACCGGAGAAGATCCCTGGAATGCAAGGCCACTGGGACCGTCAGATAAGCATCTTTCAGATCCAGTTTTACCATCCAGTCCCCGGGAACCAACAAGTCCCGAAGGAGGTGGATCCCCTCCATCTTGAAATGCCGGTAGCGTACTACCGAATTGAGAGCGCGGAGGTTGATGACAGGTCTCATCTGACCCCCTTTTTTCTGGACGAGGAAGATGTTGCTGACCACCCCTATCCCAAAGGGGGGCGCTCGCTCTATCGCCTGTTTTTGCCTGAGAGAAACCAGTTCTGTGTCCACCAGAGCGCAATCTGGGCGCGACAAAGGTATGGGTGGAGGGGAGGGAATTAGGGAGGTGGAACCCGTGAGTTCTATGTGAAATCCCCTGACCGTGGAAAGCACCCATGGATCTGAGGTGATGAGGCCCCAAGCATGCGAAAAAAGATGGAGTCTGCCCCCTACACAAGGGACCATAGAATCCCCAATCTGGGGAGGACTTACCCAAGGGTCTGCGGTAGCTTGGATTTCCTCTGAAGGAACGAGACCTCCATTGATTTCCTCTGGTGGAGAAGAAAGGTGACGGGTTACGCTGGTCCTGGAATGACGGTCGTTGACCACCAGAACCTCTGTTCGTGCCACGGGCCTGAAAGTTTGCACGGCCGGACAGGCGGCCCCTAATACTGCCTGCCCGATGAGAGACCCGTCCCTGAAATACTCTGCGCAAATTAGCTTGGGCCTTGTCAAGTGCGGTAAATGTACCCACAAAACGGCTCATATCCTTAATGAAAGAGTCTCCAAAGAGGAGACCTTGGGCGTCCTTACCCGCCTCAGTGAGAGCTAAATTTGCCAACTTGGGGTCGATCTTAAACAAGATGGCTTTGCGCCTCTCGATTGCCAAGGAGGTATTGGCGTTACCGGCAATACAAATTGCCCTCTGGGTCCAACCCCGTAGTTCCTCGGGGTCTATTGGAGAGCCCTCATTTCTAGCTGTTTCAGCCAATTCAAAAATCTTTGCCAACGGGCCAAAGATATCCAAGACCTTGTCCTGGCAGCTGCGGAGAGCTGAATCCAGGCCCTTCTTAGGGTTCCAGCCAGTTTTGGCCAAGAATTGTGACATCTTGGGGTCAACTATGGGGGTGTCACACACTTTGTTAGGCACAATCGGCCTGGGGCACTCGGCCCTAAGCTTGTTTCGTGTCTCACGGTTAAAAGGGTGGCGTACCCAATGTTCTAAATAGGACCCCACATGTTCAGTGGGGAGCCATTCCGCCGAGCGCCGGTGATGCAGAGCTTCAGGGTCGAACATGGGTTCGCCTGACGCATCTAGCAGAGCCTTTGAGCGATTAGCGTTAGCAGAGGATGCCGCATCTTTGGCAGAGGAGGCCGCAGTAGCGGAAGTAGAAGGACCCTGCACTGGGGGGGCGACATCCTCCTCTGACCCGTAATCAAAGTCCGCCATAGCCTCCTCGTCTGAAGCTCTATCAGAGTCAGACATTTCCGGTGATTGTGCTCTAGCGCACTTCCATGTCCGCGCCCGTTCTGCCTGGCGGGAAAAGGCTCTTTTCCGTGAACTATGCACGGTCTCTGGGGTGGCATGATGCGCACCAGTCAAAGTCTCCTGTGGCACAGGAGGTTCATTAGAGGTAGGCTGCGGAGTGGTGTTATGATCTGGCAAGGACCTATTAGCTGGCTGGGCGGACAGAGCATGGGTAATGGTTTGCGACAATATAGTCGATATAGATGCCATGGCCGCCATGATAGCGTCTGATACAGAGCGCTGCAGGGCCAGCGCCTGTGCATCCACATCTGTGGGATTGTGACACTCAGGGGGGGAGGGGGGCATACTGATAGCCGGAGGATTAGGGGTAGACATGATCCCACAATAACTAACAGAGAATGAAGCAATCCTGGTCAATAGTATGCGCTAGCTGCGACTAAAAGCACCTGATATGAGCAGTGACCGGAGCGAAAGGCAGAGAGCAGGAGCCGCCGACCGCAGGGCACAGGAGCAGATGAGAGCCGGGCCGGAAGTGACGGAGGTAGCGGAAGCCCTGTTGTGAAGCCCGCGAAATGCGGTAAGCTATTACAGAACGGCCGCTGAGATCTCGCGTGATCTCGCGGCCGGCCGGGTCACTGAAGGTGTACTAAGATGGCCGCCGAGATCTCGCGAGATCCCGCGGCCGCCCTGACCAACGGAGGAGTTCCAGAGAGGCGCCGCTGGAGACCGGGATGGAGCTACCGTCTCCCAAACGTCCAGGGACGAGGTGAGACTGTTCCGGAGTGTGAGGGGAGGCGCCGCGCCGGCAAACCGGGTCGCCGTAGAGAGCGCCAGCAAGTAGAGAAGGTGGGCGCAGGGGAGTGCAAGCAGAGGCACAATTAAAGCGCAGGGAATAAGCGCAGATGCCAGTAAAGCGGGACGCAAAGCAAGAGGGTAGCGCTGTAAGCAAAAACAGGGTTAGTCACCCTGGGTAAAAAGCGCACATATATAAAAGCACAAAGCCTTGATAAAATATAAATCACAGATAAAGAAATTTCAGTGTACTTATCTTGGCAGCAGCAAAGAAAGAGGAAGTTACAGAGGAAGAGCGGCCTATTATAGGAGCCAGTGGGGAGGGACCTTGGTTGCTATGGTTCCTTGTATGTAAATTTTTTCTCTTTGCTGCTATTGGTGGTTAGTAAAGAAGGAGAAAGCAATACGAAGCCTCCGTGTCTTGCTGTAAAACTCAGGATCAGTGCAGGATAAGTAATGCATGTACACAGTGACTCCACCAGCAGAATAGTGAGTGCAGCTCTGGAGTATAATACAGGATGTAACTCAGGATCAGTACAGGATAAGCAATGTAATGTATGTACACAGTGACTCCACCAGCAGAATAGTGAGTGCAGCTCTGGAGTATAATACAGAATGTAACTTAATGATTTTCCTATTTCATGACGTAAAGTCATAGTTTTATTAAAGACACGGAGGCGAGTATTGCTTACTCCTTCTTTACTGAACCACCAATAGCAGCAAAGAGAAAAAATTTACATATAAGGAACCATAGCAACCAAGGTCCCTCCCCACTGGCCCCTATAATAGGCCTCTCTTCCTCTGTGACTTCCTCTTTCTTTGAACCTCTGGTGCTGACATCCCGAACATCCCAACGGTAACTCCGAACTGAACCGACATCACGAACATCACAACGATGACTCCAAACTTCAACTGGAACAGACAGTCCAACGCCCAGAAGCGTAATCAACTAGCCAACCAGGCTAAACTGTAGACCATATCCTCCGGAAAACACGGCATACTGTAACGGAAAGACTTCATCCTGGAAAATAAAACAGACCATAGGCCTAGGTGAAACAACATCTCCAGACAGAATGTCCAGACGCCACCTTCGCCACTGGAAAAACAGGTGACAAGTGACCGAACACAATAAGAAGTGTAATAAATAACATGAAATACAATGTCAATGCAAGAACATTAGGACAATAAAACCTAAAACACAATAACTTAAAAGGTTAATAATACATAGAGGTAATGATACATGACCCCTGTAACCAAAAACTGCGAGAAAAAAAAAACCCCCAAGGGAGGGGATAGGGTGGGCAATACTCGCCTCCGTGTCTTTAATAAAACTATGACTTTACGTCATGAAATAGGAAAATCATTAAGTTTTACAGCAAGACACGGAGGCTTCGTATTGCAAGTTCAAAGCCCGTCAATGATTGAAGCAAATAAATTAGGTGGAGGACGGAAATAGAACTCCCTGAAAGTGGTAACATTGGACCAATCAGCCAGGCGCATAACATCCTCTAATCTGGCACCCGAAACCGCCAAGGCGGTGGCAGAGGCCCCACGCGCAGAATGGGCCGTGAAGACAGACGTGTCCACACCCGCTAATGACATGACCCATTTAAGCCAGCGTGCTAACGTGGGGCTAGAAACCGGTCCAAAAGGATGACGAATAGAAATGAACAGCTGAGAGCTGTTCGGAGACCGATGCGCCAGAGTCCTGGACTCGTATTCTTTAAGGCACGCCACTGGACATAAAATCGGAGAGTCAGAAAAACTAGGGTAGGACACGAAACGTATGTTAGTCTTCGTGCGACGCGAGATGTTGAAAGTAACCCCCTCCGGGGTAAAGGAACGCGCGTCGTGATCAAGAGCCCTCACATCTGAGACCCTCTTGCACGAAATAAGGCAAAATAACGTCAAGAGCTTAGCTGACAATTGCCTAATTGTGAGGTCAGAGTTCTCGGGCCAGGAGGACAAGAAGGTAAGGACCAGGGCCACGTCCCATGTAGTGGAAAAACGAGGACGCGGGGGACGAGATAAACGAGCCCCCCTTAAAAGGCGAGAAACAGACGGATGTTGGCCAGCCGCGACTCCCTCGAAGCCCGCATGGGTAGAAGAGATAGCGGACCTAAAAAGGTTAATGGTCCGATATGCCTTCCCCGCCTCGAAGAGAGAGGTGAGAAACTCTAGCAGGTGGGTTACAGGTGCCGAAACGGGATCCAAGTCCCGTTCCACGCACCAGTTAGCCCAAGTTCTCCAGGCTGCCCGGTACGACTTCCTAGTGCCGGGAGCCCATGCACTGTCCAATAGTTGTCGAGTTGCTGCCGAAACTCCCTCGAACGATCCAGGTGTCCGGAGATCCGGCATGCCAGCAGCCGCAGGGATCCGTCGAGTAGAAGGGGATGTTGTCGTCCCAGAGGGTTGTGGAGGAGATCCGACCGGGTTGGGAGAAGAACAGGAATCTCCACTAGAATCCTCAGCAACGAGGGGAACCAGACCTGAGACCCCCAGAACGGTACCACAAGAACTAGGTCCGCCTGCTGACGAATCACCTGCAAGAGTGTCCTCGGAATCATCGAGAATGGGGGAAACGCGTACAGGCGGGATACCGACCAATCCTGGAGGAACGCATCCACTGCTAATGCTTCCGGGTCCGGACGCCAGCTGTAAAACCGGGTGAGCTGTCTGTTCAGCCGTGAAGCGAACAGGTCGATAGACATCGGACCCCACAATTCCGAGATAGCTGAGAAGACCCGAGGATCCAATTGCCAATCGCTGCCATCCGATAGGTAGCGCGAGTTCCAATCCGCCTGGACGTTGTTCAGTCCCGGTAGGTACTCCGCCTGGACCATGATGTCTCTGGATAGGCAAAATGTCCAAAAGTCTTTGGCCAGACGAGCCAACGTCGCTGAGCGAGTACCCCCCAAACGGTTGACATACTGGACTGCTGATATATTGTCCATACGTAACTTGATGCAAGCGTTGGCGATCCCGTTGGAAAAACTCCTCACCGCGAAGGATCCTGCCAGGAGCTCCAAAGCATTGATGTGCAGGAGGGACTCCTCCGCTGACCATGGGCCTCCCGTAGATACACCATTGCAATGGGCGCCCCAACCCTGGAGGCTCGCATCTGATTCTATGGTCAACTCTGGCAGGGAGCCGAAAATCGCCCTGCCGTTCCACGCTTCCAGATTGGCTATCCACCAACTCAATTCCTCTCGGGCCTCCGAATCCAGGACCACCGCGTCCGCAAAGGATGCACCGGTCCGAAGATGGGCGATCTTCAGACGCTGGAGCGCACGGTAATGTAACGGGGCTGGAAACACCGCCTGGATGGACGAGGCTAACAGACCGATGATGCGGGCCAGATGACGCAATGAGAGATGGGGTATGAGAAGCGCATGTCTCAGTTCTTTGCGGATCGCCCACAATTTTGCCGTCGGCAGACTGAGGGACTCCGAGAGAGAATCCACCGTGAATCCTAAGAATTCCATCCTCTGAGCCGGGATGAGGCAGGACTTCTCTATGTTGAGGAGGAATCCGAGATCTGAAAGCAAATCCGACGTCCACTGGAGATGTTCCAGTAACCCCACCCTGGATTCGTGCATCAGAAGGATGTCGTCCAGGTAAATAATTAGGCGGACGCCCCGAGTCCTCAACCATGACACGACCGGACGCAGCAACTTGGTGAAGCACCAAGGAGCTGACGACAGTCCGAATGGCAGACAGGTGAACCTCCAGACCTCTCCATTCCACTTGAACTGGAGCAAGTCCCTGGAACAATTGGCCACTGGGACCGTCAGGTAAGCATCCTTCAGGTCCAGCTTTACCATCCAGTCCCCCGGCACTAGTAAGTCCCGTAGGAGATGGATCCCCTCCATCTTGAAATGACGGTAGCGAACCACCGCATTCAGCGCGCGAAGATTGATGACTGGCCTCATCTGCCCGCCTTTCTTTTGAACGAGGAATATATTGCTGATCACAGCCCCCTGCGCCGGGGACGCTCGTTCGATAGCCCGCTTTTGTCTGAGGGAGCGTAGCTCCGCGTCCACCAGGGCGCAATCCGTGCGTGACAGGGGGATTAGCGGGGGGGAGGGAACAAGGTAGGGAGACCCCGTGAGTTCTATGCGAAATCCCCTGACCGTGGTCAGCACCCACGGATCTGAGGTGATGAGGCCCCAAACATGAAAAAAAAAGAGCCGGAGTCGGCCCCCTACACAAGGTACCGTAGAATCCCCGATGCGAGGGAGACTTACCCAGGGGTCTGCGATGGCTTGGGTTGCCCCGGAAGGAGCGAGAACGCCACTGATGTCCTCTGGATGCGAAGAAGGGAGACGGATTACGTTGGTCCTGGAAAGGTGGTCTTTGTCCACCGGCACCTCTATTTGCTCCGCGGGCCTGGAAACTAGCACGGCCGGACAGGCGGCCCCTACCACTGCCGGCCCGATGAGAGACCCGTCCGTGAAACACCCTGCGCATCGAACTCTGGGCCTTGTCAAGCGCAGTAAAGGTGCCCACAAAACGGCCCATGTCCTTAATGAAGGACTCACCGAAAAGGAGGCCCTGGGCTTCCTTTCCCGCCTCAGTGAGCGCCAAGTTAGCTAACTTAGGGTCTATCTTGAATAGGATAGACTTGCGCCTCTCAATCGCCACTGAAGTATTGGCGTTGCCGGTAAGGCAAATGGCCCTCTGGGCCCAGCCCCGTAACTCCTCGTGGTCTATTGGGGATCCCTCACTCCTGGCTGACTCGGCCATCTCCAAGATCTTG
Source organism: Bufo bufo (assembly GCF_905171765.1). NCBI lineage: Eukaryota > Metazoa > Chordata > Amphibia > Anura > Bufonidae > Bufo > Bufo bufo. Next base: position 47,598,982 of record NC_053389.1, on the reverse strand, counting down.
GTCAGTGGGCCGAGGACATCTAGAATCTTGTCCTGGCAGCTGCGAAGCGCTGAATCCAGACCCTTTTTTGAGTTCCAGCCAGTTTTGGTCAGAAACTGAGCCATCTTGGGATCCACTATTGGGGTCTCGCACACCTTATTAGGAACCAATGGCCTGGGACACTCAGCCCTGAGTTTGTTGCGTGATTCGCGGGAAAGCGAGTGACGCACCCAGTGCTCCAAATAAGCCCCTACATGAGGGGAGGGGAGCCATTCCGCCGAACGCGGGTGGTGCAAAGATTCGGGGTCAAACATAGGTTCTCCCGAATCATCCAGAACCGCCACAGATTGGGAAGCGGTACAAGGGGACACCACATCCCTGGCAGAGGAGGTAGCTGCAACGGCAGCCGAGGGGCCCTGAACTGGGGGGTGACATCCTCCTCCGCCTCATAATCCATATCCGCGAATGCCTCCTCGTCTGAAGCTCTGTCAGAGCCAGACAATTCCGGGGATTGCGCTTGCGCTTTTCCATGTCCGCGCCCGTTCTGCCCGGCGGGAAAGGGCCCTCTTCCGTGGTCTAAGCACGGTCTCTGGGGTGGCAATATGCGCACCAGTCAAAACCTCCTCTACAATAGGAGAGTCATTTGAGGTAGGCTGCGGAGTGGCAATGGGATCCTGCAAAGGTACATTAGAAGGTGGGACGGATAGGGCCTGGGTAATGGTCTGAGAAAGGATGGATGACATGGAGCCCATGGCTGCCATGATCGCATCCGACACTGATCGCTGTAGAGCCAGCGCCTGAGCATCCACATGAGAGGGGCCGGATCCCTCAGGGGGGGAGAGGGGCCTGCCGGCAGACTGAGGGGAAGTAGGTACAGACATAACTGCAACTGGCCTGGCTAAAGTGCTACCCGGTGAAAGTAACTCACTGTCAAGAGCGGAGATGCCTGAGGAGAACACTGGATGCTAGAAAGGCAGAGGGAGCAGCAGGAGCCGCCGACCGTGCTGTAAGTAAAAAGCGACTGGCCGGAGGAGACGCTGTAGCTCCGCCCCCAAAAGCCCGCGAATCGCGGCAGCCAAACGCAAGATGGCCGCCGAGATCTCGCGAGATCTCGCTGTCCCACCGCACAGTAAGCGCCAGGAACGAAGCCGCCGTCCACAGGGATGGAGGATCCGCCCACCATATGCCGGGAACCTAAGCGATCAAAAGGTAGGACTCTCAAAGTGCCAAAAGACCACTGGCTAGGGCAGAGAACCCCCCCGGAGCTAAGGGTGAACTGAAACTAAAGGGGTGGGGGGGGGGACGCAGGAAACGGCAACCGAAACAACTCAGCGCGGTGATAAGCGTAATGCAAATAAAACAATCCACCCCAGCAATAAGCCGAACGCATGAGGCAAAGGGGAGCGCTGCGAGCACGCAGGGTTAGTCACCCTGGGGTAAACAGCGCAAAGACACTAAATATCAATGACACAAGCATAAAAGAAGATGTACTTAACTTGGTGGCAGCAGCAAAGAAAGAGGAAGTCACAGAGGAAGAGAGGCCTATTATAGGGGCCAGTGGGGAGGGACCTTGGTTGCTATGGTTCCTTATATGTAAATTTTTTCTCTTTGCTGCTATTGGTGGTTCAGTAAAGAAGGAGTAAGCAATACGAAGCCTCCGTGTCTTGCTGTAAAACTCAGGATCAGTACAGGATAAGTAATGTAATGTATGTACACAGTGACTGCACCAGCAGAATAGTGAGTGCAGCTCTGGAGTATAATACAGGATTTAACTCAGGATCAGTACAGGATAAGTAATGTAATGTATGTACACAGTGACTCCACCAGCAGAATAGTGAGTGCAGCTCTGGAGTATAATACAGGATGTAACTAGGTGATTTTCCTAGTCTATGACGGAAAGTCATGGTTTTATTAAAGACACGGAGGCGAGTATTGCTATCTCCTTCTTTACTGTCCACCTTATAGCAGCAAAGAAAAAAAAAAAAAACTTTACATAACATGACGTAACCATGGTAACATCACCCTCCCCTCATAGTCCATATAATAGACGGCTCCTCCTATAGATCCTCCTCTTTCTTTACGAGCCTGACACCATGACCGGAACCATCGCACACGAAACCGGAACCTTGAATCGGGAAAACGACCAGCATGGAACCACCGGAACATCCGAACGAACATCATCAGCTGAGATCACTGGAACCCTTCTTCCTTGAAAGCCAACATGGCTACAACTGGAGCAGAGCAATTGAAGCCTTTAGCGAATCAACTTCCTCCTGAAAGTAATAAACAAATTAAGCAATGGGCAGAAGAATGCATCGCCAGTCATACGCGATTCTGCCATAATAAATATCTTAAGCCGACTATGCAGACAAAGCATGCCAATCAGAGTGAAAACCACAGAAAATACATTATAAGGGAGGGAATCCCAGGGTGGGCAATACTCGCCTCCGTGTCTTTAATAAAACCATGACTTTCCGTCATAGACTAGGAAAATCACCTAGTTATACAGCAAGACACGGAGGCTCCTATTGCTAAGTTTAAAGTTGAGCAATCACAGCAGAAAACAAATGTGGAGGCGGTCTAAAATAATACTCCCTGAATGTCGATGCCAAAGACCAGTCCGCAAGACGTAGAATATCCTCCAATCGTGCCCCCGAAACAGCCAAGGCGGTAGCTGATGCGCCTCTAGCGGAATGAGCTGTAAATATGGAAGTATCGATTCCTGCTAACGACATAATCCACTTCATCCAGCGCGCCAAAGTAGGGCTGGACACAGGACCAAACGGATGCCGAATGGATAAGAAAAGCTGAGGAACCGAAGACGACCGGTAAGTACGCGTCCGGGATTCATACTCCTTCAAACAAGCCACCGGACAAAGAACCGGCGAGGCTGGAAATGATGGGTAAGAGACCGACCTAATGTTGGTCTTAGTACGTCTGGATATATTGAAGGTGACCCCCTCCGGAGTGAATGATCTGGCGTCGTGATCCAGCGCCCGAACATCAGAGACCCGCTTACAGGATATAAGGCAAAAAAGAACCACTAATTTGGCAGACAACTGCCGTAAGGTGAGATCCGGGTTACCTGGCCAGTTGGATAAAAAGGACAAAACCAAAGACACGTCCCAAGTCGTGGTAAAGCGAGGACGGGGAGGACGAGACATGCGGGAACCGCGAAGCAAACGCGATACGGAAGGGTGCTGTCCCGCAGGGACACCATCAAAACCCTGATGCGTAGACGAAATAGCGGATCTGAACAAATTAATTGTCCGATAAGCTTTACCCGCTTCGAAAAGGGAAGTAAGAAAGTCTAGAAGCTGGTTCACAGGGGCCGAAACGGGATCCAAGTCCCGTTCCACGCACCAACCAGACCAAGATCGCCAGGCTGCCCGATAAGATTTTCTGGTGCCGGGAGCCCATGCGTTGTCCAAAAGGCGTCTAGTTGCCTCTGAAATATCACCGATTTCTCCAGGCGTCCTGAGATCCGGCAGGCTATCAGACGTAGGGATCCGTCCAACAGGAGCGGGTGGTGTAATCCTCGAGGGTCCTGGAGGAGATCCATCCGATTCGGGAGAAGAAACGGCACCTCTATCAGGAGACCCAGTAGAGACGGAAACCAAGCCTGAGTCCCCCAGAAGGGGACCACCACTACCAATTCGGCCAGATGACGACGGACATGTAACATCATCCTCGGGATCATAGCAAATGGCGGGAATGCATACATCAGCGGCCCGGACCAGGGTTGAAGGAACGCGTCCACTGCCTCTGCCGCCGGATCCGGGCGCCAGCTGAAAAACCGTGGAAGCTGGGTGTTCAGACGTGAGGCAAATAGGTCTATAGCAAAAGGACCCCAATTCCTGGATAACTCCGAAAATGTTTCTGGCGCTAGCATCCAATCGCTGCTGTCCGTAAGGTAGCGAGAGCCCCAATCCGCCCGACTGTTGTGGAGTCCCGGGAGATATTCCGCTTGAACCATGACCTCCCTGGAGAGACAAAAGGACCAGAAATCTTTCGCTAACCGAGCCAAGGTAGCCGAGCGCGTACCTCCCAACCGGTTGATGTATCGCACTGCTGACACATTGTCCATCCTCAAACGAATGCACGCCCGAGCCATCCCGTTGGTGAAACTCCGAATGGCAAAGGAACCGGCAAGAAGTTCCAACGCGTTGATATGAAGTCGTGCCTCTTCTGTGGACCACCGACCGCCCGTGGAGATCCCGTTGCAGTGGGCACCCCAACCGTGAAGACTGGCGTCCGATTCGACAGTGAAATCGGGATGTAACCCGAATATCGCCTTGCCGTTCCATGCCTCCAGGTTGTCGATCCACCAAGCGATCTCTTCCCGAGATTCCGGGTCCAGGATCAGAGTGTCTGCGAACACAGCGCCAGAGCGGAGATGCGCTATCTTTAAGCGCTGAAGGGCCCTGTAGTGCAATGGGGCTGGAAACACTGCTTGGATCGACGAGGCGAGAAGACCGATGATCCTGGCTAAATGGCGCAGGGACAGCCGAGGCATAGACAGAGCATGTTTGAGTTCCTTGCGTATGGAACGCAGCTTCATTATGGGTAGAGAGAGGGATTCGGACACCGAATCCACGGTGAAACCCAAAAACTCCATCCTCTGTGATGGTTCTAAGCATGACTTCTCGTGATTGACGAGAAAACCTAGACGGGATAGAAGGTCCGTCGTCCAGCTGAGATGTATCAACAGAGTCGCGGCTGACTGGTGCATTACCAGAATGTCGTCCAGGTAGATTATGAGGCGGACTCCACGACTGCGGAGCCAGGCCACCACTGGTCGCATAAGTTTCGTGAAGCACCACGGTGCTGACGAAAGGCCGAAAGGGAGGCAAGAGAACCTCCAGATTTCTCCCCTCCACAGGAAACGCAGTAAGTCCCTGGATGTGGCGGACACAGGTACTGTTAAGTAAGCGTCCTTGAGGTCTAGTTTCACAAACCAATCGCCCGGCATGAGGAGATCTCGGAGTAGATTGATGCCCTCCATCTTGAAGTGGCGATATTGGACAATCGCATTCAGAGCCCGTAAATTGATAACAGGGCGCATCTGACCCCCTTTCTTCTGGACCAGAAAGATAGAGCTGATGACACCTGACATGTCTGGTGGTGCCCTCTCGATCGCCCGCTTGTGGTAAAGGGAAGTGAGCTCTAGGTCTACCAGCGCGGCGTCGGGGCGAGACAGCAGGGAGGTGGGGGGGGTAGGAATCTGGTCTGGCGAAGCCACGAGTTCCACGTGGAAACCTTCTACAGTGGATAAAATCCAAGGGTCGGATGTTATTGCCGCCCAAGCAGGGGAAAAATGCCGGAGTCTGCCCCCTATGCAATGCTCTAAAGAAACCCCCATCGGGGGAGGACTTACCGAAATGTCGTCGTGAGGACTGATTTCCTCTGTAGGGTCTGCCACGCCATTGTCCACCTCTTGCAGGGAAGAACGGGGATGGAAACCTCTGTTCCTGGAAGGCGGGGCGTTTCTGAAAGGAGCCTCTGCCCGCGTTGCGGGCTTGAAAATTGGAACGGCCGGACAGACGGCCCCTAATACTGCCGGCCCTGGTGGAGACCCGTCCCTGGAATACTCTCCTAATTGAAGATTGGGCCTTATCTAGGGCAGTGAAAGCTCCCACGAACCGGCTCAAATCCTTAATAAAGGAGTCGCCAAAGAGATGACCCTGAGCATCTGCGCCTGATTCGGTAAGGGCCAGGTTGGCCAGTTTCGGGTCAATTTTAAATAAAATTGCTTTCCTTCTCTCAATTGCTAGAGAGGAATTGGCGTTGCCAGCGATGCAGATTGCACGTTGGATCCAGCCTCTCATTTCCTCGGGGTCAATAGGAGACCCATCTGATCTGGCATTCTCAGCCATCTCAAACAGTTTGGCCAGAGGACCAAACACATCCAGGAGCTTGTCCTGACAGCTACGCAGAGCTGAGTCTAACCCCTTACAGGGATTCCAGCCTGACTTGGCGAGGAATTGTGTGACCTTGGGGTCAACCACAGGGGTGTCACATACCTTATTAGGTACAATGGGCCTAGGGCATTCAGCCTTCATCTTGTTTCTCGCCTCCTTGCTAAGGGGGCGGCGGACCCAATGTTCCAGGTATTTACCAACATGGTCCGTCGGTAGCCACTCCGCCGATCTGGGATGGTGGAGGGCGTTAGGGTCAAACATGGGCTCTCCCAAAGAGTCAACAAGGGAGGAGGCCGGAGTAGCCCTGGCAGAAGGATCCTTCACCTGAGAAGTGGAAGGAATGGGGCAGTTTGGGGAACTGGGTCCCGCATGTGTATCTTCCTCAGACTCAGCATTTGTATCAGCAAAGGCCTCCTCATCTGACCCAATATCGGCGTCAGAATCGCTCAAAAGTTGCGCTCTAGCGCATTTCCAAGGCCGCGCCCGTTCTGCCTGGCGCGGAAAGGCTCTCTTACGCGATCTATGCGCGTGTTCAAGGGTGGCCGGAGGCGCACCAGTCAATTGTTCCTGTGACACAGGACTATTCATAGGAGGTTGCTGAGCTGTGGGAGCCGCAGGCTGCACAGACCCTGAAACAGGGTGACCAGCCAATGCTTGCGCAATAGTCTGCGACAGCACAGAGGACATGGAGTCCATTGCAGTGGTGATTGCGGCCGAGACAGAGCGCTGCAGCGCTACTGCCTGAGTGTCACTACCCATATATGAATCCCTCACAGGAGATGAGGGAGCTGAGGCCTCAGGGGTAGGGTCTGAAAGAGGCATGGTGAGAAAGTATACTAAAATATATATATACTGCAGGGGAATAAAACTGATCTTAATCTAAAGGTAAGGGATCGGAGCTCAACAGACAGATCGCTAAGAAACACTAGCTAAAATTGGGTTATTCACCCGCTTTGAGAGTAGCGCCGGCGTCAGGCGACTGGAACACAGGACGATGCGGTGACAAATGCAAGGGCCGCCGAAGTCTCGTGACGCCCGACGGTGATACCAGAGGAAAAACAAAATGGGCGCCGAAATCCCGCGATATCCAGCGGGAGGCGGCAAAGGTGTACCAAAATGGCCGCTGCGATCTCGCGAGATCACGCGACCATGGAGAAGACCGGGCAGAGCGCGGGAAGCGATGCGGTGAAGGCGGTAAGACGCAGAAATGAATAGAAAACTATATGGGCGCAGAGTGTAAACCGCAAGAAGCGGAGGCTATGGGGGGGAAAACAGAACGATCCCCATAACACAAAATCCCAGCAGTGGAGATGGCCGCAGGGGGACTAGCCCCAAGCAATGCCCTGCACCATAAACGCTAAGAAAAGCGTGCAGATAAAACAAAAACATGAAATAAAGCATATATAATAAATGCACAATCAGAATACAGCATAAAAAATAAATGCACAATCAGAATACAGCATATATAAGTCAATGCACAATATGAATAAAACAGGAGCTGCCAAAATGAGTACTTATCTTGGTGGCAGCAGCAAAGAAAGAGGAGGATCTATAGGAGGAGCCGTCTATTATATGGACTATGAGGGGAGGGTGATGTTACCATGGTTACGTCATGTTATGTAAAGTTTTTTTTTTTTTTCTTTGCTGCTATAAGGTGGACAGTAAAGAAGGAGATAGCAATAGGAGCCTCCGTGTCTTGCTGTAAAACTCAGGATCAGTACAGGATAAGTAATGTATGTACACAGTGACTGCACCAGCAGAATAGTGAGTGCAGCTCTGGAGTATAATACAGGATGTGACTCAGGATCAGTACAGGATAAGTAATGCAATGTATGTACACAGTGACTGCACCAGCAGAATAGTGAGTGCAGCTCTGGGGTATAATACAGGATGTAACTCAGAATCAGTACAGGATAAGTAATGTAATGTATGTACACAGTGACTGCACCAGCAGAATAGTGAGTGCAGCTCTGGGGTATAATACAGGATGTAACTCAGGATCAGTACAGGATAAGTAATGTAATGTATATACATACAGTAGTGACTCCACCAGTTCTCATACATCATCGTGTAGGGGTACAACCACATGGTGTGACTATTAACAATGCAGCCCAACTAAACAGTGCAGTCCTAATCAATTGGAGCACACTACAGCGTGTACGGCTGCACAGTACTTGACCACAGCTCGGCCGTGTCACCCCTGTGTGGTTGTACTCTCGCACTCACATCCTTATCTCTCTCATCGCGACCTCAGTTTAAGGGAATTTACGTCGGTGTCTATAAAGGTTGGCGCAGAGCTCTGTAAACGCTTGAGAAGCGCTTCTGGTTTATAAGAAGCCTCAGGTGTTCATTTACAATACTGGCAGAAGAGTAAGTCTGAGGACACGGCCTTGTCTGACAGCTGACATTAAACACCATCAAATCCACGCTACTTCATTCCTGGAAAGTGTCTATGAGGAGCCGAAACCCACATCTGCCGCATTAAAGTCTGTCTGCAGCACAGTTACCAGATATCACTGACACATAGTAACAGAGGCCACGCTGTGACAATCTGTCAGCTAACAAACATTATACATTCATTTCAAGGGACCATTTGCTGTTAAACCAATGTACTAAAGCCTATCATGTGTGATACGGTCTGTTTATCTATTGTATCTAAGCCCATCCTATGATACTGTCTGCTAAACCTCTGTATCTAAGCTTGTCGTGTGTGATAGTCGTGTGTCTGGTGAGATGTGTAACCTATTATGTGTTATACGGTCTGCTGAGCCATTGTATCTAATCCTATCATGTGTGAAAATGTCTTATACATGTATCTAAGCCTATCATCTGTGACACTGTCTGCTTAGCTGCATATCTAATCCCATCATGTGTGATACTGTCTGCTTAGCCATTGTATCTAATCCTATCATGTAGGTAATAGTGCTCCTACAGTGCCCCCAACATGTCCCCACTGTGTCCCAGAAGTAATAATGCTCCCATAGTGCCCATGCTAGTAATCATGTTCCCCATAGACCCCCAATAGTACACTGCGTGCAGAATTATTAGGCAAATGAGTATTTTGACCACATCATCCTCTTTATGCATGTTGTCTTACTCCAAGCTGTATAGGCTCGAAAGCCTACTACCAATTAAGCATATTAGGTGATGTGCATCTCTGTAATGAGAAGGGGTGTGGTCTAATGACATCAACACCCTATATTAGGTGTGCATAATTATTAGGCAACTTCCTTTCCTTTGGCAAAATGGGTCAAAAGAAGGACTTGACAGGCTCAGAAAAGTCAAAAATAGTGAGATATCTTGCAGAGGGATGCAGCACTCTTAAAATTGCAAAGCTTCTGAAGCGTGATCATCGAACAATCAAGCGTTTCATTCAAAATAGTCAACAGGGTCGCAAGAAGCGTGTGGAAAAACCAAGGCGCAAAATAACTGCCCATGAACTGAGAAAAGTCAAGCGTGCAGCTGCCAAGATGCCACTTGCCACCAGTTTGGCCATATTTCAGAGCTGCAACATCACTGGAGTGCCCAAAAGCACAAGGTGTGCAATACTCAGAGACATGGCCAAGGTAAGAAAGGCTGAAAGACGACCACCACTGAACAAGACACACAAGCTGAAACGTCAAGACTGGGCCAAGAAATATCTCAAGACTGATTTTTCTAAGGTTTTATGGACTGATGAAATGAGAGTGAGTCTTGATGGGCCAGATGGATGGGCCCGTGGCTGGATTGGTAAAGGGCAGAGAGCTCCAGTCCAACTCAGACGCCAGCAAGGTGGAGGTGGAGTACTGGTTTGGGCTGGTATCATCAAAGATGAGCTTGTGGGGCCTTTTCGGGTTGAGGATGGAATCAAGCTCAACTCCCAGTCCTACTGCCAGTTTCTGGAAGACACCTTCTTCACAGGAAGAAGTCTGCATCCTTCAAGAAAAACATGATTTTCATGCAGGACAATGCTCCATCACACGCGTCCAAGTACTCCACAGCGTGGCTGGCAAGAAAGGGTATAAAAGAAGAAAATCTAATGACATGGCCTCCTTGTTCACCTGATCTGAACCCTATTGAGAACCTGTGGTTCATCATCAAATGTGAGATTTACAAGGAGGGAAAACAGTACACCTCTCTGAACAGTGTCTGGGAGGCTGTGGTTGCTGCTGCACGCAATGCTGATGGTGAACAGATCAAAACACTGACAGAATCCATGGATGGCAGGCTTTTGAGTGTCCTTGCAAAGAAAGGTGGCTATATTGGTCACTGATTTGTTTTTGTTTTGTTTTTGAATGTCAGAAATGTATATTTGTGAATGTTGAGATGTTATATTGGTTTCACTGGTAAAAATAAATAATTGAAATGGGTATATATTTGTTTTTTGTTAAGTTGCCTAATAATTATGCACAGTAATAGTCACCTGCACACACAGATATCCCCCTAAAATAGCTAAAACTAAAAACAAACTAAAAACTACTTCCAAAAATATTCAGCTTTGATATTAATGAGTTTTTTGGGTTCATTGAGAACATGGTTGTTGTTCAATAATAAAATTAATCCTCAAAAATACAACTTGCCTAATAATTCTGCACTCCCTGTAATAAAGCCCACCATAATGCCCCCCAGTAGTAATAATTCTCCTTATAATGTGACAAAAAATACCCCCTTTTAATGCCCACAGTTGGGCTAATGTTCCCATAGTGCCCCCCATAATGTACCAGTATAAAATGCCCCTATATAGCACCCCTAGTAAATGCCCCCATAGGGCTCCCCCCTTCCTCCTAGTGCCCCCCATAATGTACCAGTATAAAATGCCTCATATATAGCGCCCCAGTAGATGCCCTCAGTGTCCCCCATAATTTGCAAGTATAAAATACCCCTTCTTAGTGCCCTCCGTAGATGACCCCATAGTACTCCTCTCCCTCCTTTCCCTCCTTCCCCATAGTACCCACCATGTGTCCCAGTATAAAATGCCCCTATACAGAGCCCCTCATATAAAATACCCCTTCTTTGTGGCCTCAGTAGATGCCCCCATAGTGCACCCCAATAATGTGTCAGTAAGAAGTGCCCCATAGATGTCCCCCAATAATGTTCCAGTAAGAAGTGCCCCCCATAAATGGCCCTCAATCATGTGCCAGTAACAAGTGCCCCCATAGTGCTCTTCTCCTGTATTGTACCATATATAAAAAATAAACTCACATACTTACCTCCATCAGGATGGCAGCGATGCGATGCAGGCCTCTTCCGGCCTGTGTCCCGCGCTGTACGTCTCAGGCCTAGAGCCTGCAGCCTATCAGAGAAATGTGGAAGGGAGACGCCTCTCCCCTGCCCCGCAGCATCCATCTGTATCGCTATCCTGTTCTGTAGTGTCCCACTTATGTGTGTATAGGCCACTCCAAATTGCTATATGCCCTTTCAGGTCATCTTGCACTAATCATTGTATTTTCCTTTGTCAATGCTGCTAAATTCCTATTACAGGCTGGTGAATGTGTTACATACATCCAACACTAGAGGTCTCTGTAACACCATTTATATAGGTCAGCTACAGGAAGTTAGAGAGGACATTAGGAGTGAGGAGTTAGGAGAGGAGAGGAGACAGACTTTGCTCTGTTCTCCTGGGCCTTGCCCAGGAGGTTAGCTACTTGAACTTTTGGAATCCAGAAGCAGGATTTAGTAATCCTACATTGTAAAATCAAGGCCAGGCACTACATGGACTATAGTTCAGACAGCCTTTTCAAAGAATGGAGCAGAGAGTTTGCCTGCCATGAGGGAGACCGCCCTTGGGTTGTATATTATTAGTTCCAGAGGATCCATATTAATTCCAAAACTACATAGCCAGAGCGAGAACAGACACCAAGAAAGGTGCCATCATTGCTCCTACTAAAGTTGAGCTGGAACCTACAAACATCACCTTAAAGAGCCTGCTAATTGTATGTATGACAAAGTGCTGCTATACTTATTGCAAGACTACAATTTACAAGTAAAGTTCCTGGTTGGTTCAACTACTGCCTCTCTCACCATTCTACTCCATCTCCTAATTGCACCTTACGGTGCTGGCGTCACGAACACATGGGCCCAGCCACCAAAGCACCGTAAGCGTACCCATTACCATCAAGGGCACCTCAACTTCCATCTGGCTGGTGTTCCCTGCAACAGAGAGTGCCCTGGAGGATTTAGTGCTGTCTTCCCCTCCACTGCACGCCGGCCCAAGGAGCTACAGAAAAGTGAGTACAACTACTGCACCCACTCAGCAACACCACCACCAACACTCACTCACTACACCCCTGTGGCTCAGTCGCCGCACATCCACAATGGAAGCGCTCATCTCCCTGTGTCCTGCCGCCCCCCACTTGTCACCAGAGCCGTGCCGCCCGAGGCGATCGCCTCAACTCGCCTAATTGGCGGTGCGGCCCTGTGTGTGACACTGTCTGCTGAGCTGCGTAACTAAACCTATCATGTGTGACACTGTCTGCTTAGCCATTGTATCTAATCATGTAGGACATGGTCTGATAGATGTATCTAATCCTATCATGTGGGATACTGTCTGATGAGATATATCTAGGCCTATAATATGGGATACTGTCTGCTGAGCTGTGTATCTAAGCTTGTTATGCATGATACTGTCTGCTGAGCTGCTGTATCTTAACCTAGCATGTGCAATGCAGCATCAGAGAGTCGCAGGGCACTACATCCCCCATCATGCGCTGCATCTCCTAAATATATTCACCACTTCCCCATTATCTGTGGACTGGATGCGAATAACAACCTCCATGGTCCCTGGTGGGGACATTTGGACGGCGGTGCCGGAGCCGTATTTAGATTGCCTTGGATAAGTGCGGCAGTGTGAAGCCCTCGGGTTGTTCTGGCACGCTGCAGCCGCGCACTGATATATGTGAACAGCCTGGCAGGGCCGTCAATGGCGATCAGCGCAACTGGAGGGTTTTCTCTTTCTGAACCTTCCAAACACGAGTGCGGTGAGCAGACGTCGGCCGCCGCTCGTCCCTGCTCCTGTGATGGTTAACTAAAGAGATCCTGACCGCCAGCGAGTCCGTGTGCCAGGAGAGAGCGTTCTCATGTGCCCGGGACAGGCTGGCGAGCGAGGTCGGGGAGTGCTGAGAGGCGTCACCTGAAACCTCTCCACTACCAAAGGGGTGATGGATGGTGGAGGCTGATGCCACCATGTTATTCTACCGCCACCTACCTGACGTCACGACTTCATTTATCTGACAACTCAGCAAAACCAAAGATTCTCTCCGTCCAGATTTGTAAAAATTCTGTTCATTTTGGTTCTTCAGTATATCCGTTTTTAGGAAAGCTGGGTGACAACCAGCCTGATCAGGTCTATGGCACACCTGTCGGTATTAGGTTTCCTCACCACTCTCTGACTGCCGAGTCTGGGGGTTGGACACATCACCGTCTGTTGCTGCCATTTTGCTTCCAGCGGCCAATGTGATCCAAATCAATACAAACCAGAAGCCGCCGACCCGGTGGAGAAATTTTAGGGAAAACACGACCGACATCTCCAGGAACAACAGGGATCATCCCGGCAAATTGCTTGTAAACCATAAAGCGCCATCTGCCCGTCTCTGCCACGGACGCCTCGCTCTAAAAAAAGAGCTGAGCCGACTTTGTTACAATGTATCAGTCCAGGGCAGGAGAAAGATTTGTGCTGCTGAGATGTTTAGCTAAAAGAGGATTGTCCGCACTGATACATTGTAACAGACCTTCAGCTTCAGGATCTGGATGTTAATAATGGATGTTAGGACATGTTCACAGATTCTTCATCCCATGCATGTCAGTGGGGTTTATGTTTCAAGATGCAACTTTTTTGGCTTATTTTTTTTCTTTTTTGGAGTGTTTGGTTTGAACCCATTTTTTGCAACAAATTTACAGAACGTTTCACGCCATTTGTTACGTTTCTGGCCCGAAATACCTATTGATTTTCCAGTCTAATGTCCAATCATATTTATTAGGGCTCATGAACACGACCGTATGTATTCCGTGCTACGCAAAACAAATAGATGACATCTGTGCGACATCCGGATTGCATCCGGGTTTTTTTGCGGATCCATTTCTAACAATGCCTGTCCTCGTCCGCAAAATGGACAAGAATAGGACATGTTCAATTTTTTTGCAGGACAGAAATGCGGACATACGGAAACTGAATGCTCACGGAGTCATTTCATTTTTTTGTGGACATCTTGAAGTCAATGCTTCCGGATACAGACCTGTAAAACAAAAACGGAAACTGAAATAAAATACGTTCGTGTGCATGAGCCCTTACACAGGAGGACATGTGTAACTTTTTTTGTGACTCTTTAAAAAAAGTTGCAGTGCTAAAACTGGCAAAAAAAAATGCAGCCACGTCCTCAGAACATCAGTAAATGTAAACTGGCAGGTCTGGCGCAAACCACACTAAAAATGGTGCAAATTTTTCATAAATTTTGCGCAAATACCTGTTACACCGACAAAACGAGTAAAATCACTCCACGTTTCTGGTGTGGTGCGCTTGATCCATTGAAATGCTAGTCTTGATAATTCTCCCCCAATGTATCAAAGTTCTAAGGCAATTTTATGGAAGAAAAATGTTGCGCCAAAATGTGGAACTTTTTGCCGTTTTACACCTATTCCCGCCACTTTTGAATAGTAGGTGGTTAGTTATGTTAACTAGTTTCATTCCAAATTTATCATGGCAGCTTTTTAAAATGGTTGGAAAAACTGTTGCAAAATCATTAGGTCCTGCCTCCATCAGCCCACGGTACCAATGTGAGCCCTAGCAGCCAGGGGGTCTATCAAGGGCAACGTTAACCCATTACCTACTCCTCATCATTTTTGGTGGCTAAAAGTACAGCTTGAAGCTTCCAGACCCTACAGTGCAACATATACCAGAGGCCCATCAGGGGTGCACTACTAATGAGGCCAGGTGAGGCCATCGCCTCAGGCAGCACCAGGTAGGGGCGAGAGGGGGGCAGTGGAAGGGCCATGGGCAATGAGCGCTTTCATTGTTGCAAATGGGTTAGGTTAAGAAATTGGCATTGGGGGGGCTCCATTTCAGTTTTCGCCTCAGGCAGCAGAAAGGCTAGGTGCACCCCTGGCCCAGTTGCAACTGTAACCTCAACTTCTCCCTGGTAATTCGTTGTCAACCTAGATTGTATAGTCATGGCTAACTATCTGCTCCAGTAAATCTCACTGCTGCCCCCTGTAGACAACTGTGACTCAACCATAAGTCTGCAGAAACCACCTCAAACACTGCAGACAGCAGGTACTGCTAGAAGCAGCTAACAGGTCAGACCTGCCCTTGACGTGAACCATGTAGGAGCTTCATTTTCTGGAAGACCATTATCCAGACTCATTTGAAGACTATTAATTAGCAGAAAAGAAGGTAATTAATTGTAATTGTAAGTGATAAATCATCATTAAGGAGGCACCAATAATTACTAGATGAGAATGGTGGAGATGGTGAGACACGGGCTTCAGACCCTTTGTTTAAAGGTCTTGCATTATGATACATAGGACAAGTACATGCAGATTACATCTTCTCTCCATTAAACTATGATACATTCATAGACATACAGTCTATGTATGGTCTGAGCATCTCTCAGACACCACTTGCTTTTTTGGAGGTGGAGATTTGCCCTCATTTTTGGTCATTTCTTGAGTACGAGAAGTGGCCCTTAACTGATGAATCCACCATACCCCATGGATTTTCACTGGATGATTATGTAAATTATGTATCGGAGGGGGTGAACCAGATTCTGCCTCAGAGGTGGAGGGTTGCGAAATCTATTGCTTGCCACTTAGAATGCTGTTCTAACACCTCTCCCGAGGCAGTTTAATCACACCTACTACCTTCAGTCAGGCAAATTGCAATCGAGATCTTACCTTCGAGAGGTCCTTGACCTCGTGTTGATTATGACTGACTGAAGCATGAGGCACCAGTATTTAATGATAGAGATTTCTATTACAAGTCATCCTAATTAAAAAAAAAAGCCAATCAATGACTAGCTAAATTTCGTCTAGAGAAAATACAAGGCAGTTGCACTCACTTATTACTACTGATATTCCATGAATGAGAACCTTCACGGGTGTGTGGGGAAGGGAGGTTATAAATATGTAAATTCATAGTGCCCCTTACCTAGTGGGTCAGTAGTTCCAAAATGCTGGACCTTGCTTCTCTAGTTTCCTGTAAGAGTGGGACGATCCCCTTAAAGTTGGGGAAAACAGGCCACCTCTGAAACCCTGACTGTATTAAGTGGGGTCATCATGACTCATGGTGTGACATCACGTACACACACCATATAAATAAGTAAAAAGTGACATCACTGGATGTTAATGACCTGGGGTCTCCCCACTGACCACTATAATGGTGGGGCTCAGATGTTCTTCCAAGCTCTGCTAAGTTTCTTCCAGTTATAGTTGACAGATCTCCAGATCCTAAAGGTTCTCCTAGAAACTTGAATGGGAATAAACATTAACTCAGAAGATACAGGGGTCATTGTGACTCATGGGATGACATCACGTACACACTGGATGTTCATGACCTGGGGTTTCCCCACTGACTGCTAGAATGGTGGGGCTCGGATGCTCTTTTATGCTTCTTCCAGTTCTGGTTGACAGATCTCCAGATCTTGAAGTTTCACCTAGAAACTTGAATGGAAATGTAGGGTCATCAAATTATGGCTACCCACCCAACATTAACTCATAGAAGATGCAGGGTACTCAAATAAACAATGGGGCCCATACAGTCTATCAATAGGTTCATAGAGGGGCCCACTTTTGGAATTTGTCCTATGCATGGACCCTCAGACGTAGCCCAGCCTCCGTGTATGCCGTACTGTGGAAACGTTCCAATATATTTAGTTTGCGCTATTATTATATCCTATTATAAAACTGATGATGAGAAGAACTTTCTCAGGCTTGTCGGGTGGGGGTTGGGGAATGTGCGTTCTGCTGTGAAATGTCTTCATTCTGCTGCATTCGGCTTCTCTGGAAACCTCTGAATGTTACATTATTCATAGTTAAACACTGTCCTGTTCTGGGCGAAGATCTGACGCTGCATTGGCTTTGGGTTAATCTAGCCGCCATCTGTTTGCTGTCATGTGACCATTGATGGAGCGAGCCGCAATACAGTGACCACAAGTGCAGAATAACTTGTGTACTGAGAGAGATGGGATAATGCATAGATGGGTTCTGCTATCTACTGTATATGCAGACCATTTCATGTATGTGAGGCTCCAGAGCAGTGGTATAGTAGTTATATTCTTGTACATAGGGGCAGTATTATAATCATTTTTAATCCAGAGATACATTACTCCACAATTTTTTGTTGTTATGGTTCCTACTTATCTCCAATGATCTTACCCACCTGAGCTCAGACAGTATTTGGCTGACTGCGGTCATGTATTGGAAGGCCTCGCTGTGCAGGGACACCCGGGTTCTTGCATGCCATTGATAGTACTTAATGGTGGTTATTATGATGTACATTGTTCCCCTGTTGATATTAATATTAGTAGATAGAACACCATAGATAATATCAGGGTATTTCAGGGACAGCAACCTTGAGATCTGTTTTTAGACACTTCCCTCCATATTTTCCTTCCTCCCCAGCACTCCACTATGAAATGCTCCATCGTCTCTTCTTTGGGACAACCCAGGGGACACATCCTATCTGACTGAGACAAGTATTTTAGGTTACCTCTGACAAAGAGCCTCCCATGTAGTGACAACCAGGCAATGTCATACAGTTTAGTGGGGAGTCGCTTCCCATTAAGGAACCTGAGACTTTCCTGCATTGTGGTGGTCGAACAATCCCTCAGAGCAAGTGGAGAGCAAAAGAAATCCCTAGATATCTGAATGTACAGTTCTTTCCTTGTCTTACTCCTTATGAAAGACTCTAGCCTCCACTTCCTAAAGCACTTCAGGGCATATTCCAGGTACTAGGGGAGGTAGTCCTCCATCCCTCTCTTCCTCTTGAGACTGCCGCCTCGCACCCAAGATTCTGCAAAAGGCAATATCCAGTCCCTGACCCTATTCACCCACAGGGAGCTGTTCTCTGAGTCCAAGCAACCAAAATTAACTTAGAAACATGGAGTCGAAGAACACCCTTGGATTTATCATATCCAGCCCACGGTCCTGCCCACCCTCTCTCCTCTGTAGATACGTTATACCCCTCTTTATCAGGTTCAACCTGTTCCCCCATAACATCTGGAAGAACAGGCTAAAGAGCCTAGCTGAGAAAGATTCTAGCAAAGGGAAAACGACAGAGATATATAAGAAGACAGGGACCAGGTAAGTCTTCAACATTTTAACCTTCTCTCTATAGGTCAGCCTCCAGTTCTTCCATCGCTGAAGCTTTGCATTACCGGCTTCCAATCTTTCTTCCCAATTTATCCTGGCGTTATTGTCCCTTCCAAATTTAACCCCTAAGATCTTAATAAAGGTGGAGGCTTTTGCAAACTGTGGCAGATCAAACTCTGGAACAGAATTCAGTGTACAGAAAGCTTGACTCTTCTCAAGGTTGACAAGAGACCCTGAGGCCTCCAAGTAACCTCTGATGGCATCAGATAACATCTGCGCCTAACGAGGCTCCGATATCACCACAGTCACATCATCTGCGTAGGCAACAACACTCAGAGGCAGGCAGTGGGGGACCGGCACCCCCTGAAAATCACACTCCTGCAGTGACCTCAGGAATGGGTCTAAGGCAAGCACATATAGCAGTGGACTCAATGGGCATCCTTGTCTCACCCCTGCCTTAACCCTGAACGTGTCACCCTGCCAACCATTGACCAGAGGAAAGCTCTCTGCCTCTCTATATACAAAGTTTTCAGCCAATCAATAAATTGTCCCGGAATACCTTACTTTGACAAAGTGGCTCATAGATACTCATGGTCTACTCTGTCAAAGGCTTTAGCCTGGTCAAGACCAACAACATATCTCACACACCTCAGAGCTTTACATCTCTCAAACATCTCCCTTATCGAGATGACTGCTCCAGAGATGTTCCGCCCTTTTACTGTGCCAAACTGACAGCCTGCCAACAGTGCCCGGGACAAACAGACTCATCTAGAAAACAGGATTTTTTTCCGGAATCTTCCTGTCATCATTCAAGAGGGCAATTGGCCTCCAGTTCTTGATATCACTAGGCTCCTTATGTTTAAACAGCAGAATTAATGAGGACACCCTCATGGACGGAGCCATCAGGTGTTTTTCTAGACAATTTTTGTACATGTCCACAAGGATTGGAGCTAAGTGGTCTCTGAATTTCTTATAAAATTCTGCTGTTATACCATATGGACCACTGGCAATGGCCACTTTAACCTCCTCCACCATTAATTCTGCTGTTAAAGGAGAAAAATCCAAATCATTAGTCAGGGCCTGGAGTTGCCTCCAAGAATTGAGACATCTTCTCTTTATCCAAAACCTTCTTCTGAAATAAGTCAGTATAGTAAGATCTCATCACCCCCAGGATACCCTCCCGAGATTCCTGCAAAACACCATGAGAGTCAATAAGACCTGTGACCACTTTGTTTGCCCACACACTCCCAGCAGTTCTCAAAGGGATCAGGTGACCCTAAGGAACCATAATCCCGTTCAAGAACCAGGGAGGTGTACCTGCTGTACTGATACTGCCTTATCTCGGATTTCAGTCGGTCAATCCTTTGTTGACCCCCCCCCCCCCCATCAGTGACTCCGATTTTTTCGCAGCTTGAGATACTGGCTATACTTACTCTTCCTTCTTTTAACTGACAGTCTCTTTAAGAGGGATCTGATCTCATCCTTGACATCCTCCCACCAGTCAGCCATGTTGTTATAAAAATCCACTCTCTCTAGCTGATCTTCAAGAAGGGAATGGATGCAGCTGTGGACATAGGCATCATCCAAGAGACTGGAGTTGAGTTTCTATAATCCTCTCCCCACATCAGGGAGCTTGGTGACTCCCAAACAAAAATACAAAGCCTGGTGGTCAGAATAAGGAACTACTTTTTCTCTCCTCTCACCAATATTTTCCAATAGACTTACCAGAGCTAAGTCTATGTGACTGCTTTTGCCAGCACAAGAATAGGTAAACTTTGGCTTTCTACCACCACACGCAAACACATCGGACAGGCCAGCCTGAAGAATCATCCTGTTTAGTCTGTCACTGGGTGTCATAACAGCATTGAAGCTTCACCAAGACCCTCCACCCCCAGTCCAGATACCGTCTCCATCTCTGGTCTTAGTGAGTTCAGACATAAGGTCACAATGTCTCCTCAGCCAAACTACAATGTCCTGGTGGGGAACCGGCTCATTCCAGAAGATGATGGTGACATTAATGGTATCTGGCTTAGAAATGGGGATAAAACTGAACTTATTCCAGCCCTCTTCTTCTCTGAACCTGGTGATCCTAGCGCAGAAACGGTCCAAGTCAGACATGAACTTAAAACTGATGTCATTGCCCTGCCTAGACAGGAGGTTTATCATGGCCAGGGTGTTGGATGGCAGGAAGCCCATTTGCTTACATAGAAGCTCTCTGATGACAAACCTCCTATCGGGCAGCTCTTCCTTGGCACCTCTGTGCCTGAACCTGACCACATTCCTCCTCTTAAACGCCTGGCCGGAATAACTGGTTTGATGTAAATGATGGTGAGCCACGGCTCCAGACATTCCTAGAGGAGGTGTGACCAGGTCCACTATCCTGCCGTCCTTATGGGCCCTGTGTAGACTGCTGGCCTCCTGTACTAGGGGGTTCTGGTACTGTCTGCGGAACTAACGGGGGGAACTCCTGTGCATTAGACTGTACTGCCCCCTCCCCACCATCAGTGTCACCAGCTTTCACAGAGGAAACCACAGACTGGCCTGATTCCCCAGATGATCCCAGATCCCACACAGACTGTGGTGCACTCTCCCCTGATGCAGCATTATCACACACAGAGTCAGCAGTATTATCGCATAAAGCATCAGTAGTATTATTGCAGCGTACTCAAGTTGTGTGCAATAGGTGTTTCTGGGTGATGTAGTGCAATAGACACTAACCTGGTACGGCTGACTCTCTGCAAGGGCAGGTATAGGTAGGAAAATGTTTGTGACGCCAGTGCCAAGTAAACGGTGGCACGCCGTTTGCGGAGGCAGGAATAAATTGAGGAAACGTAGTCTTAAAACAGAACTTCAACTTTAGTAGTTTGCAGGCAGAGACAATATTGGAAACGCAGTTCCTCAGCATACAGTCGATTTTGCAATTCGGTCGATGCAGGCAATTCAGTACAGCAGGGTAATTACAGAGTGTTGAACACAGGACTTGCAGCAAAGGAGCTTGCACTCTAACTCTGTCTGATCCTGGAATGTAGCAATTCTTCACCAAGGCCCATTAACCTAAGTCTGGCTTTATATCCTTGATTATGGCTTAAATAAGTACCTCCTCTGTTTCTCTCAGTACCTCTGGCTCCTCTGATCTTTGCCTCAGTCTCTCCTAGCTTCTGAATGGTTCCTCAGGCTCTTAGGCTAAGATGTTCCTGCTTCTGCATATGGGTATTCAGGAGGGAATCTTCTCCTGAACGGCAGGCTTCAGGCCTGGACTTGTCTCAGACATTGTCTAATCTCCAACTGTAGATTACAGACACTAGACTCCGTCTGCTCTGCACTTCCCTGACTGGGCTTTATATGAACTAGGGCTCCCTAGCTCCCTCTATGGACTAGAAGTAGGAATGACACCCCTAGCAGGCCTGTAAGTGCAAGTTTCAGTGACAGGAAAATACACACATTACATTACATTTTATAAAACTGGCATACAACAACTCCCCAATATTAAGGAGGGACGACAGCACACCAAGTGACCTTTGGTAGTAACGGGTATTACAACTCCCGTATACTACATACCCCACTGCTTTAAGCTGAGTACGACCTCGTACTCCATCATGGATCTCCCAACTGGAATCTCTACCTGAAATAGAAAAAGAGACATGCAGGCATACATACATGTAATTCATCTGCATTTACATTTACATCAGGTCCAATTGGCAAAGGTGCAGGGTAGTGACAAGGGGCGTCGTTCTCTTCTCTCAGGATAGTGAATGGAACGGGGGCGCTGACCTGGCACAGCGTAACATTATAACCAGGATAGTCCATGACAATGAATAAGTCCATGATAAAACAGTAGAAAACAGTATAAAAGTTCTTGGAGGCTCAAATAACAAACATGAGTCCGTACCCAGGTTATTTCTCATTAAATCACAGAGGCTCTCATGCGGTGGAGTCCATCTCTGGGCACAATACTTTTAAAAGCGTAAGAATCTCGGAGGCTCAGGTCCTTTTGAGTCTGTCTCCGGGCACGGTTCCTTAGAAACAGGTTGCACAATAAAATGACAGCAGGAAAAGTGCTGTAAAACCCCTGATCAACCTGAAAAGGGGGTGAAGGGTAAAAGGTGCAACAAAGGAACAGGCCACAACTTGGCGTGGGGTACCAAAAGCAGGCAGGAGATCCTGGAAAACAAGCCTGGCCTTGCTGACTTTGTAATTTCAGTGGTCAACACCTACCACTGAGCCGTGGACAAACTGGCAGCCGCAACAAAGGACCAGCAACATAGGACTCCTGTCCTGGAAGGGTTAACATTAACTTCTTGGGAAATAAATCAAAGGCCTAGCAGGCTGATTACAGTGGCACATCATATCCACTTGGCTCCGCTGGCAAGTACCGTCTGTAGTATTCTTCTACAGGAGGATGTGCCCACATAACAGTGTCAGGGGGCAGCTGTAGGGTAAAGGGGCCCCTAATAGGTATTGGCCCCATAGGCCTAGGGGTGAACCCTCTGATGGACCGTGCCGGCCCTGGCATGATCACTGCAGGGTGTGACGTGCTTGGCACCGCCGCAGCAAGCGGTCCGGTGCTCGGGGTGCAGCAATTTACGGCAATCGCGGGTCCGGTCTGGGGCACTGACGGAGCGGTGGCAACAGAAGGCGGTCGGCGGGTGGTGACAGGCACCCTTACCTCATCCTTCCTCGGCGGTGTCTGGATCCTGGCGGTGTAGGTCTTACGCAACTCCCGCAACTTCTCCTCCAGCCGGACGATCTGCTCACCGATGCTCTCTGTGTCGGAGTCGCTGTTCTCTGCTGGCGCCGCCGGCGCAGGTACAGTCACCGATGACGCAGACTCGGCCTCTTCAGGTTCTGGACTTGCATCTGGTCTCCGTCCCATCCGGATGTTCTCAAAGGTAGCACTAAGTCCTTTTAACTGTTCCAGCTCAGATATTGTCTTCTCCCGACGAGGCAGCTCGGGGGAAGGATAGGGGCTCACCCATTTCTCCAACACGGTTGGCTGCCAGAAGACGTTCGGCCCGATGAAGGAGCTCCGCTCCTGAAAGGCGTGATGGGCCGGCTCTGGAGAGCGTTCCGGTTCTCGCTCGCAGCCAGAGTAGTCTTCTCCTTCTTCTGCCTCCCAATCCTCAGGTCCTCGCTTCGGACGGGTCACAGCAGTCGCATAGGGGCCTCGCAGGCCCTCGGCAGGGGTGTACTCCACTTCCTCTCCCTCGCGGAGGCTGTGCTGGTACGAAGGGAGGTAGTCTCTTTTGACAGACCTTCGATTGACATAGAGGTCTCTGCCAGTAAGATAGTCCTGAATAAACCCGTAGCCACGGGATTTGTCAAACGACAGCACCACTCCCTTTCTCCTTTCCAGGCGGGGTTGGGTGTGTGTATGCTTCTCGGGAATGGTCTTGGTCAATTCCTCATACACGATCTTAGTCTTGGTATTTCGCTTGATAGCGGCCTCCCGAATCTCCGCCATCAGGGAAGACCATTTGAACGATGGCTGAAAAAAGTCCCTCCATGAGCCATAGTAGGGCTCGGGTTCTTTCTCCCTGGTGCGGCAGGCGGGTTGCTCCGGTCCCGGAGCGTAGGCCGGTGGAGCCTCCTCTCGCTCTACACCGGTGTCAGTCATCTTTTCAATCCTTGGTGCGGACGCTGCAGCAACACTCTGCTCACAATCCAACATGCTCGATCCTTCTGAGGAGAGCGATAGGGTCGCGTCAATTACAGCAGCCAGCTCCTCCCACTGCACTGGGGAGCCGCCCCCCAGGTATTCCAGTATATGGAAGGCGGTATCCATGCTGGCAGACATGCAAATGTCCAGATAAGCCGTGGCGCCTGCCCTTGACCTTCTTCCCGCTTTTTCCTCAGAAAGGCGCCAATTTTTCCCGCCTTTTCGGGATGAAGGTGACGCAGCAGTAAATTCAGCAAGCTCAGCGGCCATCTTTAGGTACAAACGCTGTCTATTCACTGACGGCAAGCAGGAATGTTTAAAGTCCACAAAACCACACTCCAATGCGGCGATTTTCTTCCTCTGGGCAGCGCAATACTGCACAGCGCTTTTTAGAGGTTTTTGACACACTTTGGGTATGATTTTTAGTCCACAAAGTCCACTTGAATAAAACAGGAAAATTGTCACTTTGGTCACAGGGCAACTGTATAAGGCACAAAGTTCACGCTTCTTGCACTAGAAAGCGTGCGTATCCTGTTCGTGGAACGGCAAAAGAGAGGTGCAGCGTACTCAAGTTGTGTGCAATAGGTGTTTCTGGGTGATGTAGTGCAATAGACACTAACCTGGTACGGCTGACTCTCTGCAAGGGCAGGTATAGGTAGGAAAATGTTCGTGACGCCAGTGCCAAGTAAACGGTGGCACGCCGTTTGCGGATGCAGGAATAAATTGAGGAAACGTAGTCTTAAAACAGAACTTCAACTTTAGTAGTTTGCAGGCAGAGACAATATTGGAAACGCAGTTCCTCAGCATACAGTCGATTTTGCAATTCGGTCGATGCAGGCAATTCAGTACAGCAGGGTAATTACAGAGTGTTGAACACAGGACTTGCAGCAAAGGAGCTTGCACTCTAACTCTGTCTGATCCTGGAATGTAGCAATTCTTCACCAAGGCCCATTAACCTAAGTCTGGCTTTATATCCTTGATTATGGCTTAAATAAGTACCTCCTCTGTTTCTCTCAGTACCTCTGGCTCCTCTGATCTTTGCCTCAGTCTCTCCTAGCTTCTGAATGGTTCCTCAGGCTCTTAGGCTAAGATGTTCCTGCTTCTGCATATGGGTATTCAGGAGGGAATCTTCTCCTGAACAGCAGGCTTCAGGCCTGGACTTGTCTCAGACATTGTCTAATCTCCAACTGTAGATTACAGACACTAGACTCCGTCTGCTCTGCACTTCCCTGACTGGGCTTTATATGAACTAGGGCTCCCTAGCTCCCTCTATGGACTAGAAGTAGGAATGACACCCCTAGCAGGCCTGTAAGTGCAAGTTTCAGTGACAGGAAAATACACACATTACATTACATTTTATAAAACTGGCATACAACAACTCCCCAATATTAAGGAGGGACGACAGCACACCAAGTGACCTTTGGTAGTAACGGGTATTACAACTCCCGTATACTACATTATTACACAGAGTATCAGCAATATCATCAGACACATGAATGTCCTCACAGTCCTCAGCAGTACAGTCCTGCACAGCAAACCCTGAGGGCCTGGCTCAGTAATAGGAGTCTGATGTGCTGCTTCACCGCCACCTTCTGGTAGGAGTCCAGAGTCTATCTGCACAGTGCTGCCCCTTGACGCTTGTGGTGACTGCACTCTACTACAGGGTTGCCTTCTGGTAGATGTCCACCGTCCAGGTGATTGCTGGCTCCGGGCCGGAGCATGCGCACTGCAATGCCCATTGTTGGCACGGCATCACACTAACTACTGCCCATGCTCCGGCGAACGGCGCAAAACCAGCGGCAATGTGGCGTTTGGCATGCGCAGTAGTTAAAGCGATGCAATGCCCACAATGGGCATCGCAATGCGCATGCTCTGGCCTGGCGAGGAAGTGCACACTCGCGGGATCTCGGCCGGACCTTAGGATGACGCAAGGGAATAGGAGGGCGGGCATATGCAGAGGCTGGGGCGGGGGAACAATGAAAAATGGCAGAGCAGCTTGGGCACCAACACAGTGAACGCCGCCCTGGGCACTTGCGAGTGCTCATTTGCATATCAATCAAAGTTCGTTTTTCCAGCTTCTGCAAGTGTAAAGACAAAGGTACCATTACATTCATGTATAGGTGTGCTATAGGGCAATGTAAGCGCTGTATATGGCCATATGGAGGTGACAGACTCCCTTTAAGAATGCTATTATTTTCCTTTATAACCATGTTATAAGCTAAAATAATACAGTAAATTGACTTTAATCAATTTACTAACATTATCTCCTAGCTACCATGCGTGAAAATCGCATTGCATCCGCATTTGCTTGCGGATGCTTGCGATTTTCACGCAGCTCCATTCATTTCTATGGGGCCTGCGTTGCGTAAAAAACGCAGAATAAAGAACATGCTGCGATTTTCACGCAACGCACAAGTGATGCGTGAAAATCACTGCTCATGTGCACAGCCCCATTGAAGTGAATGGGTCCGGATTCAGTGCGGGTGCAATGCATTCACCTCACGCATTGCACCCGCGCGGAATTCTCGCCCATGTGAAAGGGGCCTTAGAGTGGGACCTACTCTGACAAATAGGCGCAGCACAGTGCGGTGACAACGCGGCACTGCCCTAGTAGGCGGCAGGACCCAGGAGTCAAACAGCAACCCTGCTATCTGATAGTGTCACCGACCCACCAGCACAGCGCCACAAAAACAAAGGCCACCACGCAGTACTGCACCATCTGAACAGTTGTCTAATACAACATGTCCTTTGCTATCAGAGACTGCAGGTCAATTACCACCTTATATGCAGACTGGTATCAGCACTCCTCCCATTCAGCACAGGTGGCTTTAATTCAGCAGAAGTCTGCACACGAACGTGTGCGGTCCGTGGCCTTATTGCGGACCGCATTTGCGGATCCGCAATACACGGGCACCGTTCTGTATGCATTCCGCATCACGGATGCGGACCCATTCACTTCAATGGGTCCGCAAACTGGAGATGCGGAACAGAAGCACGGAACGGAACCCTACGGAAGCACTACGGAGTGCTTCCGTGGGGTTTCGTCCTGTACTTCCGTTCCGCAAAAAGATAGAACATCTCCTATCTTTTTGCGGAACGGCCGGATTGCGGACCCATTGAAGTGAATGGGTCCGTGATCCGCTGCGGCTGCCCCACGGCGGGTGTTCGGGCATTGCGGCCTGCAATTTGCGGGCTGCAGCACGGCCACGGGGCGCACACGTTCGTGTGCAATAAGCCTAAGTGGTAATTGACCTGCAGTTTCTGATAGCAAAGGACATGTTGTGTTAGACAACTGTTCAGGTGGTGCCGTACTGCGTGGTGGCCTTTGTTTTTGTGGCGCTGTGCTGGTGGGTCGGTGGTACCCAGTGCCATGGGTGGCATTGTCAGATAGCAGGGTTGCTGTTTGACTCCTGGGTCCTGCCGCCTACTAGGGCAGTGCCGCGTTGTTGCCGCGCTGTGTTGCGCCTATTTGTCAGAGTAGGTCCCACTCTAAGAAGTAACCTTGACGTGGTGAGTGGGCTTATGCCTTTTGATCAAAATGTACACTAATGCCTCTTGTACGGCATGCAGTATGGGGGGCTGTACACTTAATATTGTGCTGGGAAGTGAGTTTAATTAGGTCTAAGCATAGCATTGTGGATGTGCGATCCAGTTCTGTTTTTCTCCCCTTGCTATAGTGTAAGTAATTATATTGAGGGACAAATTTGATTTGAAAGTGATAACTTCTTCACTGATCCACACTCCTTATACCATTCTATACTTAGTGCATTAACCAGAGGGTGGAAGCACGGAGCACTCCAATTTGATGTATGTCTTGAGTTGATGGAATTGGGCTGGTTCCTGTATTGTAGATGTTCTTTTCAGTAGTGTCTTGAGAAGAATATATATTTTTTGCTTGTTTTTCTTCTCATTCTCTCATATGTTCTAGTATTAGGGTTGCTCGGTATCATTAGGCAGCATTGTTGTGGTGACGGATTGGAAGCGACATGGTTGTAGTAGTTCAGGGCGCCTGTCCTGGAGGTTGTGCGACATCAGTAATGAGACCTGACTGATTCCTCCCAAAAATTGTTAGATGACCGCTCACCGGTGAGAACATGATACCTCGGAGCTGAGATCTTCACGGAGGGTTCATCGGAGGACTCGTCTGCTGTCATCTCCATTAATTTCCTCACCTTGTAAAACTTCCCAATCACCATTACTTATATTTTTTAAAATAATATACAGAGTTTGCAAGACGACCATGAAATGTATTACTAATTGAAAGCTCAAACTGCAAGTCTCAAGCCAGACGAGCAGTGAACCCCTGACTAATGGATCCACTACTGATTCCAGCATCACAGAGCCGGGATCGGGAGAATGAATCCTCAGCCCTGTCAAGTAGTTAACATGCCTATTTAGTTTCCTAAGTATATCTGTTTCTGGGAAAGCTGGGTATGAAATAATATGGCTGCTATTACAGCTTTCCTTAATGAGAAATCTGCCTAGTTAGAGCTCATGCACACAACCGTTGGCTTTTTTGTGGATCCGCAGAACGTGGATACCGCCCATGTGCATTCCGCATTTTGCGGAACGGAACAGCCGGCCCCTAATAGAACAGTCCTAGGCTTGTCTGTAATGCGGACAATAATAGGACATGTTCTAAAATTTTGTGCATGGTGCATGGAGTGCTGTCTGCATCTTTTGCAGCCCCATTGAATTGAATGCGGCTCGGATGCAGACCCCGACTACGGTCGTGTGCATGAGCCCTTAGGCCTCTATCACACTGGCGTGTGCGGCCCATTGCCTTATTGCGGACCGCATTTGCAGATCCGCAATACACGGGTGCCGTTCCGTGGGCATTCCGCATCACGGATGCGGACTCATTCACTTTAATGGGTCCGCAAATCCGGAGATGCAGAATGGTGCGGAACAGAACCATGGAACGGAACCCTACGGAAGCACTACGGAGTGCTTCCGTGGGGTTTCGTCCCGTACTTTCGTTCCGCAAAAAGATAGAACATGTCCTATCTTTTTACGGAACGGCCGGATCGCGGACTCATTCTAGTGAATGGGTCCACGATCCGTTGCGGCTGCCCCACGGACTGTGCTCGTGTATTGCAGCCCGCATTTTGCACGGGCGGCACACACCAGTGTAAAAGAGGCCTTAGTCAGTAATGCATCACATGAAACATAAAGGGGTTTTCCAGAGCCACAAAAAATTGGTGGCTGTGGGCTCAATGGGGTTAAAAACATAAAAGAATAGATATACAACCTTATCAATCCCCTGCCGCTGCCGTTGTGATGCTGCTCTGGTCCACACTGTTCTCCAGGGCCCATGGCCCGACTTAAACCATAGCCATTCAGGGATAGCTTTTGGATTTCAAAGGATAAATGAGATATCTGCTCAACCACAATGTACTAGCTATTCTCCAGTAATGCCATTTTTTCCCCAAGGGTCCCGACTGCTCTCAGTTGGTCCCTGAAGTGAGTGGGGTGGGGTGGGGTGGGATTACTGAGCCTGTGCCACTGCTGTCCAGGTTGGGTCCTGTGGTTTTACAGCCAGTTCTTGTTTTCTGTAGTGATTGTGGGGGGCCAGTTACCTGCATCCTTGCAATTACCCATCTCCAGCCTCAGCTCCCAATCCCAAGTAGTAAGGACAACACAAGGTGACGGAAGCAAACAATGGCCGCCAAGGAACTGTTGATGATGAGCCCATGATTAAATCTTCAGATGTTCTGCGCCCCGGGCCCCACCTGGGATGGAAGCTTTGCCTGCTTCATTCCAAATCAATTACAAGCTGCGAAGCCCACCAGGGCCACCTGGAGTGAACCATGGCTTATCTTGACAACACAGCCAACTGCGGAAGATGGAGAGAGAGCGGAGAAGGAGCCGGCTCTGAGCGCAGCCACGAACATTAACCTCTCTATTAACCCCACTTCTGCCAGTCTGGACGAACATTCAACATAATGGAACTCATTCAGC
This sequence comes from Bufo bufo, assembly GCF_905171765.1. NCBI lineage: Eukaryota > Metazoa > Chordata > Amphibia > Anura > Bufonidae > Bufo > Bufo bufo. The sequence continues at coordinate 47,569,186 of NC_053389.1, read as the reverse complement.
GAACCAGCAGATACCGCCAAGATTTCTATAAGAACCTTGTCAGGAGGGGATAGAACAGGATGGGAGGCTAAGACGTCAGATCCACCACAAATAAGACAGAGAAGTCCTGGATTTGTACACTGGAGCGTCTGTACTGGGCAGATACCAGGACAATGCCAGGCGCCGTAGCACCAAGAATGCGTCTCTGTGGACTTTGATGCTGCTGCGTGGACCAGATGGAGAGACAGATACTTGAGAGATAATTTTATTGACAATGCATTTCAGGCAATTATGGCTCCGTCAGCGGCAGGAGATACTTGAATAGCCCTGAAACGCGTCGTCAATAAGCGGATATTATCTCACTCTGTCTGGTCCTTGTAGCAATGTTTGAAGTCCATAGTGACAGATTCTCGGTGCTGCTGCCTGGCATTGTCCCCCTTGGCATAGTTCAGGGTTTTTCATCTATCTTTCAGCTCTGCCATTTCATTGAATCCATCTCATCATATTTGCTACAACTTTTGCCTTTCCTTTTTCTGAATGTTGTGCCCCTCCCAGTCCCACCAGTTTATCTTCTGGCATGCACAGTTGACGGGATGGCCACAAACCTTGAATGGTGTATATGCCGTTCACCCCTGACCAGGTGATGGGAATAACATGGAATGGCTCTTGTCGGATAGGATAGATTATGTATCAAGGGAACATTCAGGTCTTGAAGTTGATGTGTTGGAAGCAGGAAAAATGGGCAGAAGATCTGAGGGACTGGGATAAGGACCAGATTGTGATGTCTAGACAACTGATTAAGAGGATCTCCAAAAAGGACAACCTTGTGGGGTATGTAGTGGTTAGTACCTACCAAAAGTGGTCCAAGGAAAGACAATTGGTAAAGACTAGGTCATGGTCACCCAAGGCTCATTGATGTGCAGAGAATGAAGGCTAGACCGTCTGGACCCATCCGACAGTAGAGAAGAAAGCGCAGAAGAAGTCACTGCTCGCGATGATAGAAAGGACACACAGGACATCGACTGGCACATGCTGACCACTGTCCTGCCTACAATGGGCACATGAGCATTATAACTGGGCTGTGAGCAGTGGAAGAAGGCAGCCTGGTCTGATGAATCGCATCATGTGGACGGCCGGGTGTGTACATCACTTACCCGGAGAAGAGATGGCACCAGGTGCAGTAATGGAAGAAGACAAGCTGGCGGAGGCAGGGTGATGCTCTGGACAATGTCCTGCTGGAAACCTTGGGTCCTGTCTTCATGCAGATGTTGCTTTGACACCTATGACCTACTTAAACATGAACCAGGAAGGACAGGATGAACACTTCTGTAAACCCCTGACTGAAAGCAGAGTTTTTGACAGCAGCTAGTTTAATGAAACTCAATTTGTAAAAGGAGTGCAATGTCCATAGGCTTTATGTCAGTAAAGTATTTGTATAAAGAGAACTTTTGCAGTTTTGTAAAATACTTAAAGGGGTAATTCAAGATCTATATAATGCTCCCTCACCCCCCATATGCCCGGGCCTCTCACAGAGGTTGTACTTACCTCACTCCCCGGCACCTGCGTCACTTCTGATGCCGACACAGCTGCCATTGCATCTCTCCGTCATGCGGATGAAAACATCCGGCATGGGGGGGGCAGCCAATAGCAGGCCGCGACTGGGCAAGCCTACCTAGTATCGCTGGTGACACTAGGTAGGCTAGTTCCTGTCACGGCCTGCTATTGGCTGCCACCCGGCGCAATGGGGAGATGCAGTGGCGGCCGTGCCGGTAGGAGAAGTGACGCGTGTGCCGGGGAGCGAGGTAAGTACAACCTCTATGAGGGGCCCAGGCATATCTTGGATAACCCCTTTAAAGGGTATCTGTCAGCAGTTTTGTACCTATGACACTGGCTGACCTATTCCATGTGCGCTTGGCAGCTGAAGACATCTGTGTTGGTCCCATGTTCCTATGTGCCCGCATTGCTGAGAAAAATAATGTTTTATAATATGCAAATGAGCCTCTAGGAGCAACGGGGGCGTTACCATTACACCTAGAGGCTCTGCTCTCTCTGCAACTGCCGCGCCCTCTGCACTTTGATTAACTTGCTGTAGACAATCCTCTGTGAGCACACATCTCTGTCCTGACAGTTGGATACAATGTTTCAGCTCATTCAAAAATGTATCACTTTGAAAGTATAAGTGTAACAAATTCACAGACCTTTGAAAGAGGCCTAACGTAATTCCTTCCTGCGCAAGCGTTCTCCAGCTGATGTGCTGATATTTCAAGGAGAGATCTGTACATCAGAGCGGGAGGTAATAGGTCCCCGGCAGTAATTAAGCGCTAATTATAACGGGTGAAGGAAGCATTGCGGCCATGGCGAGGGGAGAAGCCAGAAGATGGTGAGGCAGGGGGAGCGTCGTCCGCAGGTGGAGTGATATGTATGGCTGCTCGGAGGCTCCCTTTATAAGATGCTAATATTGAATATCTCATTATGTTAGAGGAGGGCCAGGAATTCCTTGTAGGGTCTCGGCTCAGGTTACATTCAGTCTGGAGCCGCGTTACGACTGTGCGGGAGGGGGTTAATAGCCGTCTCCAGCGCTCACAGTCACATCAGGGGCCACTACAACATTTATTACATTCATGCTGGATAAATAATAGAAGATCATCGCCCTCAGCCTCCGCGTTTTCTGAATGAACATTTTTCCATCCCAGCCTCAGTTGTCAGGGCTTTCTTGCTATTTCATGAGAATGAGGTATGAGGAACAAGATGCCTCTCGCCTCCTCCGGGACCTGCAGATATTAGTCATGTATACTATGTAACATTTACCAGTCCAGGATATCAATACTGTTCCTGGCACAGATTTCTGGGGGCCTATACTTAGGATACGCCATTGATCGTGCTGCGCCACTAAATGTACAGCGTGCGGGTGCACGGAGCAATGTGAGCAAGGAAGGGGTCGCCACCTTCACCCACGTGCCACCTCCCCTTCATACTGCTTGTCAGTGGAGGTGTTGGCAGTCGGACCCCCCACGAATCTGATTATGATGGCTTGTCCTCCTATGTAGAAGTCATCAAAATCGTGATTAAGGACAACCCCTTTTAACACTTCCGTAGAATGGGTCCGCATCCTTTCCGCAAATTGCATACAGCGGATCCGCAATACACGGGCAGCGGCCGTGTGCATTCCGCATCACGGATCGCGGACCTATTCCCTTGAATGGGTCTGCAATCACGGAGATGCGGAACGGAGGCACGGATTGGAACCCCACGGAAGCACTACGGAGTGCCTTCGTGGTGTTTCTGGCCGTGCCTTCGCACAGCAAAAAAGTAGCATATGCACTACTTTTTTGTGGTGCGGGGCCGTCGGATGTGGATCGCGGACCCCATTCAAGTGAATGGGTCCGCGATCCACATGCGGCTGCCCCACAGTCTGTGCCCGTGCATTGCGGACCGCAGCACGGGCACTGAGCCCTAACGTTCGTGTGCATGTAGCCTAAGAGATACACCAGCATAGACTGTGTGACCTCATTACCACCCAATGTGACCTCACCCAAAGACCACAAATATCGGGGCCGCCGCACATTGCATAGTATCACCATCCTCGCCTACTACGAGGGGCCCCATTCTTGTGATTATTTGGGTCCCAAACGTATTTGGGTCCCAAACGTATTATTTAGGTCCCAAACGTATTTGGGTCCCAATCTAATAGTTATCCCCTATCCTGTGGATAGAGGATAACTTTATAGAACCAGAATACCCCTTTAAAGAGGACCTGTCCCCTCTCCTGACCTGTCTGTTGTAGTAACTACTTGCATTCCCTATATAACAATTCTGGAGTATCTATTCTTATGCCTCTATGTTGTGTCATTCCTCTGTTATTCCTGCTAGAAGTTATAAATGAATCACTAGTAGTCTTCAATAAAAGTCCAGCTAGATGTTACCAGTTGGGGGTGTGTTCTTGTACAGTCTAACACTGGGTAGTGTCCGACTCTTAAGGGACACACTCCCAACTGGTAACACCCAGCTGGACCTTTATTGCAGAATGCTGGCAATTTATTAAAGGGGTTGTCCAGGATTACAAAAAAAAAAGAAAAGGTTGCTTTCTTCCAAAAACTGCACTACTCCTGTCCATGGGTTGTGTCTGGTATTGGCAGCTTGCTTCCTTTGGAGTCAATGGGGCAAAGCTGCAATACCACACACAACCTGAGGACAGGGATGGTGCTGTTTTTTGGAAGAAAGGCATTTTCTTAGGCATCTCTATAGGAGTTTAAAAAAATGTCTGAAAAAAGCCCACTGAAAATTTTACAATAAAATGGTAAAAGAATTCTGCAAAGAAATGTGAAAAATATAAATAAAAATGGTAAAAACACAATTGGGTCATTTATCAAGCTGGTGTAAAGTAGCCCATAGCAACCAATCAAATTCCACCTTTCATTTTTGACAGCTCCTTTGGAAGATGAAAGGTGGAATCTGATTGGTTGCTAGGGGCAACTAAGTCAGTTCTACTTTACACCAGTTTGATAACAGACCCCAAATATTTTAACCGTAAAAAATACCATGTGTGGAGGAAGCCTAACGACCTCTGAGGTCCTTAGGGAAGTATCCGGGGGTCATTACTCACCCTGAGGGCAACGTAGAGCAGCAGCGAGGAGACGGTTGACCGTTGGCGTCCTGGATCATGACTGGTGCAGCTCCTCCATCAATTGCTAGTTGTCGTCTCCTCCCTGGTGGGCGCGGTGGACGTGGCGATCAGTTCCGCGCAGTCTACCGCTCATTAATCCACCTTCTCACTTAATCAAATTAAGAACGCTGCAAATAATGGAGCGGTCGGGGAGTTATCACTGGCAGAAAACTGTCTCTCACAATTTACGGCCGGCAGTAAACGACGCCATGTCACCGGCGGCTCCAGACGCAGCTAAAAAACACAGTGGCGACATAAAATCAGAACGGTGCTACGAGACAAGGGCTTTATGGCGCAATCATCGTTTTCTGGACATCCGCAGGTCAAGGGGGGGGAGCGGTAAAATGTCTAGTAATCCGCTGGGCGACAGTCTCCACCATTGGGCAGGATTACGTGGTTGATTACTGCGACATACTGGTCATCGCTTCAGGGACAGTCAAGATCAAAAAGTATTTCCGAATGGTTGCGTCATGGAATATAGGATATAGTGCGGGAGGGGGAGGGGTGTCGCCACCATTCAGGAGCCTTGGAAAGCTGAGTGAGGGCTGCTGTTGGAGCTGTAATGGCAGCCATATTGGCTGAGACATGAAGGGGGAGACTTATCAAAACTGGTGCAAACGAAAACTGGCTTAGTCACCCATAGCAACCAATCAGATTCCCTCTTTTATTTTTCAGAGCTCCTTTGGAAAATGAAAGATGAAATCTTATTGGTTGCTATGGTTAACTAAGCCAACCAGTCAAATACCACCTATTATTTTCCAAAGGAGCTCTGAAAAATGAAAGGTGGAATCTGATTGGTTGCTATGGACAACTATGCCAGTTTTTCTTCACTCTGGTTTTGATAAATTTCCCCCAAAGGAATGAATTCTATGGAGGAGATCTATCAAATCTGGTGTAAAGTAAAACTTCTATGGGTACCATAATCAGGGGCCATCACTAAACAGTCAGGCCCTTCAACTGGACTAAGGGGAAATTTATCAAAACTGGTGCATAGGAAAACTGGCTTAGTTGCCCATAGCAACCAATCAGATTGATCCTTTCATTTTTCAGAGCTCCTTTGGAAAATAAAAGGTGGAATCTGATTGGTTGGTTTATTTGACCAGAGTATGACCAATCAGGTTGATTCTTTTATTTTCCAAAGAAGCTCTGAAAAATGAAAGATGATATCTGATTGGTTGCTATGGGCAACTAAGCCAGTTTTCCTTTACACCAGTTTTGATAAAATATCCCCCTAGTCCAGTTGAAGGGCCCGACCCTTTAGCGATGGGGCCCCCCTGATTATGGTAGCCATAAAGTAAGATGCTCCCCTGCGCTTGTACCGACTTCCGCTGCGTCTTCTGCTTTCCTTGCACTTTTCTCTCGGAGAACAGACTGTGCTGCAAACACTAAAAAAGCCTTGGTCCCCCTAAGGGAGCGTAAAGTGGGAAGTGTCTCTGCTCCCCGGGAGCGTGTCCTGTGAGGACGGAACCAGCAGATCCTATCTGTCTTATTAGCTTGCAGACAATGCCGCCATAAATATCGCCTTCTTTTCTGGGAGCGGCGGTGTCACCAGGCTGGAGGGGCGCACAATGACGCTTCCCCCCGCCGAGACGTCCTTGCTACAGGGCTGCCCGGATACACAGCCACGCTCCGCGCTTTAATTACCTGCTGGAGCCAGCTTTATGTCCCTGCTTTACATTCACTTAAAAATCACATTAAATGCGACGAGGAGAATACTGAGGAGGAGGAGGAGGAGAGCGCGGGCTCAGGTGGAGGGAGACGGAAAGGAGGTCACTAACTTATGTCTTGTACATCAGTCACATCCAAAGCTGCATTCACAACTCCACTGTTACATGATGTCCTATCCTACAGTCATATACAGATCTGCATTCACAATACCATTGTTACAGCTTGTCTTATACTCAAATCTCACATGTCACATCTAAAGCTGCATTTACAGTCCTGTTGTCTTATACTCTAGTCACATTCAAAACTGCATTTACACTTCCAGCGTTATGTCTTGTACTCCAGTCATGTCCAGAGCTGCATTTACAGTTCCAATATTGCATCAAGTCTTACTCTCTAGTCACATACAGATCTGCACTGACAATTTGGTTATTACATCTTGTCTTATACTCCAGTCACATCCAAAGCTGGCTGCATTCACAATTCCCCTATTATATCATGCCCTATCCCACAGAAACGTACAGATCTGCATTGACAATTTTGTTGTGACATCACGTCCTATACTCCTGTTGCATCCAAAGCAGCATTCACAATTCTATTCTGACATCATGCCTTATTCTCCAGTCACATTCAAAGCTGCACCCACAAATTCATAATCATTGTGTGACAATTCCCCTGTTACACTGTGTCTTATACTCCAGTCACATCCTCATACACGTTCAAAACACTGCTGCTACATCATATATTATACTCCAGTCACATTCAGAGCTGCATTCACAATTCTGCTGGTGTCCTGGCTGTTAGCACTCATAGGTAGATTTCCAATCAGGTATTTGTGAAAGCTGGGTGACAACCCCCCGAGGACACCGTAACGGCGGTCATATTGGATATCGCCCTGATTTCCCAAAGTCATGACTGTGGGTGAACAGAGATAGAAGACAAATACTGGATGCAGCTGTAACAAACCCTCAGCTGTGAGAAGTGTTAGGTCAGGACTGTTTTTTCTGCCACCAAGAATGTTCGAATCCACTGACAGCAAGCAGAGGTTTTGAAATGGTGAGGACTGAAAACACTATGTATGCTGTGCCTGTCAATGGGCGCAGTGTCGCAGTCCCTGAGGTTTATATTCCCCCTGCAGTTTATTACAGGTGTGTGATATATGTCATCAGTGGATGCGGGTCGGTGGCGAGTAACGATTATTGCTCCCTCGGTGGCGGAATTAATTATGGGAATATTAGCAATTTCTGTGTAATGGCCACGCGGTGCCGGAGTCGTAGATCTCCTCGTCTGCAGCTCATAAACGGCGAGACTCCTGAGATTACTCTGCCCTGAAAGGGTTAATACCGCCAGACGGCTTTCCCAGACTCCTCAATGGACAGTTTGCCAATGGTGACCTTAATGACATACCGTCAGCAGTGCCCGCCACCATCTTATATTTCAGCAGTGCCCACCACCATCTTATACGTCAGCAGTGCCCTCCACCATCTTATACGTCAGCAGTGCCCTCAACCATCTTATACGTCAGCAGTGCCCGCCATCATCTTATACGTCAGCAGTGCCCGCCACCATCTTATACGTCAGCAGTGCCCTCCACCATCTTATACGTCAGCAGTGCCCGCCACCATCTTATACGTCAGCAGTGCCCGCCACCATCTTATACGTCAGCAGTGCCCACCACCATCTTATACGTCAGCAGTGCCCGCCACCATCTTATACGTCAGCAGTGCCCACCACCATCTTATACATCTGAAGCGTCCGCCACCATCTTATGTCAGCAGTACCCACCACCATCTTATACGTCAGCAGTGCCCGCCACCATCTTATACGTCAGCAGTGCCCGCCACCATCTTATACGTCAGCAGTGCCCACCACCATCTTATACATCTGAAGCGTCCGCCACCATCTTATACGTCAGCAGTGCCCGCCACCATCTTATACGTCAGCAGTGCCCACCACCATCTTATACATCTGAAGCGTCCGCCACCATCTTATGCGTCAGCAGTACCCACCACCATCATCTTATACATCTGAAGCGCCCGCCACCATCTTATACGTCACCACTAGTGCCCACCACCATCTTATACGCCAGCCTTATACTCCAACATCTGCCTCTCTGCAGCAATGCAGTGTACATTATCAACTACATTACGTCCTGTTCTCCACTCACATCCAGAGCTGCACTCACACTTCTGAACATTTGCTTTTCCTGATCCCTCACACCTCATTACTGCCCCCTGCTGGTTGAGCACATGTCACGGGCATGCTCCACTGTACTGCATTGTGGGAGATGTAGTGTTTACACCGCCAAACAATAATCTATTACCGCAATCCATCATCGTTACGCATAAAATGGAGCTGCGTCTGCCCAGCTACAGGAACTCATCACGTAAGTGCGCTGTCTCTATTATCTTCATTACACCTTTCCCGGAGACGAATCTTTATAAGTCTTTCATTTTCTAAATTTCCTCCATTTTCAGATGCAATAAATTGTCGAAATATAAATAAATGTGACCGAAGACGATTAGAGCGCAGCTCTAATGGAGAGATAAGTGGCGGATTCAGTCGCCGGAATCTATCTTCCTATATAAATACCTGAGGAGATGGAGGTGACGCTGCTGACACTTCTTGTCTCTGCAGAAAGCAGCAATATTTCAGGGCTCGCTTTAAAATCACAGGTAGATGATAGCGGGCGTCCGCCGCCCGCCCACAAAACAATGAGAAGTGACTGCTGCATGCGGCTGATTGATGGAGAGGGCGCTGCTGAGGGGGGTAAACCCAGGATTTCCAATTTGATGTAGATGCATCAATGTCCTGCCCGATCCCATCCACCAACGGTGAAATGTGGCACCAAGATGGGGGGGGGAGGTGCAGCTCCATGTAAATTACTCAATTATATGATAAGGGTACTTTCACACTTGCGGCAGGACGGATTTGACAGGCTGTTCACCCTGTCGGATACGTCCTTCCGCTATTTCGCCGTGCCGCCGGACCGCCGCTCTGTCCCCATTGACTATAATGGGGACGGGGGCGGAGCTCCGGCGCAGTACGGCAGTTCACGGTGAGAGGCCGCCGGACTAAAAAGTCAGACATTCAGGACTTTTAGTCCGGCGGCCTTTCGCCATGCACTACCGTGCTGCGCCGGAGCTCCGCCCCCATTATAGTCAATGGGGACGGAGCGGCGGTCCGGCGGCACGGCGAAATAGCGGAAGGACGGATCCGACAGGGTGAACAGCCTGTCGGATCCGTCCTGCCGCAAGTGTGAAAGTACCCTAAAAAGTTCTGCAACTTTTTAACAAACTTTCTTCATCATTTTTAAGATCTCTGCTTGCTGTTAGCAAATGGGAACATTCTTGGTATGATTCAGAGGTTGAAAACCCATCTAAACCTAATTCTTCTCGCAACTGAGGATTTGTTACAATTGGATCCAGTGTAAAGAAGCCTCTGGGGTTTAAACACCCTGAACTCGAGACTGGTACTGTCACGATGGGGAGTGGGGGAAAACTGTGGGTAAACAGGGAAGCAGCTAGGCCTGGACACCAGGAAAACCTCCTAAAGCCGCCCTAATCCTGGCCCTGACTCCTCACACCATATGAGCAGACCCAGATGGTAGGTGGGCTCATACACAGGAACCTAGGACCCTGAGTCTCCCTGATGATTCCTAATTAAAGGTAAGGAGCTATAGACGACCTGTTCCTCCAGAACGTGGATGAACAGGAGTCTCACAGGCCAAGCAGCAAAGGTAAGGGAAGACAGTGAGCAGCAACTCAGTCGGCAAGTAAGAACCCAGTGATACGACAACACACCAGAACAAAGCACTTACCTGCTGTAGCAACAGGGTGAGACACCAGCACCAAGACTACCTGGACCCCCATGCGGACCGAATGCATGACCGCCCCAGGCAGAGCTGCTCACTGACTTGTGGTTGCCCCTCTGGGAAACCCAGGGGCCCTCTCACCAAAGACACAGACAGACAGGGGAATGTCTAGCAACCATGCTGGACAACACACCAAACAGACCAGAAATGGAACACAACACTAGACATAACAACATACCCTGTACATAAACCCTCACCAAACAAATACAAGGTAAGGAAGGGGAAAATACATAAGGAAGACATCAGGTGACCTCGATGTCTAACTAGGTGGCCCTCACACTGGAAGGATGGAATATCCAGGGCAGGAACATAGCTCCAGCACACACCAAGGCTAGAAATCCACTGACCTCAAGCTCACAGCACCAGATTAAGAAGAGCCATGAGGCCACACTCAGAACACACCTAGCCAAGAAGTTAACCCCTCCAGCACGAGACCGGGAAAGAACCAGAAGAAGGAGGAAAGCACAAACATGCTACACCACAACGTCATGCCCCTGGAAACCAACATGCACGGCTAACGTGTCACGGCGCACAACAAGATCATGACACAGCCGTGACAGGTACTCTGTAACAGACTATCAGGAAAGGAGAAGCAGAATGCCCATGTATACTGCAGTTATGTAAGAGTTAAACCACACTGTGTATAGTTGAAATACTGCGCTGTATAGACTGTACATTGGTGGGAGTGGAGGGGTTAAATGCCAATGCAACGCTAGGCTGAGTCATGGGTCGGTGTAGGGGTCACATTGCTGTCTCCATGACCACCTGGTCAGAGCATGCAGTGAACAGTGACGGCAGTGTGCTGGGAAATGCCAATACTGCTAGTGGAGAGAGGACCAGCCTCATACTGTGTGGTAGTTAGCTAGCAAGTGGAGGTGCTTGCAAATGGACTGAATAGCTCAGAGATAGAAGAGCAGTAACACACAGGGCAGCCTGGAGCAACAGTGGCCGATTTACACTTCCTAGTTCATACATCCTGGAGTGTCAGAGTACCTGTGAGAAGCCAAGTCAGAAGAAACAGTCCTGCCAGCATTCACAAGTAGGGAAACGCCTGTGTGTGCAGAGCGTGCATGCTTCTCCTAGCCACGTGGCTTGTAACAAGCAACATCAGCCATCTTCATTGCTGTCACGGAGAGGAAGACTCCAGGGCAGGTTGTCATTAAACTCCACAGTACAATTATTATCTATCTGCAGGGATACTTACTGGGAGCTGTATTTATGCCTTCCAGATGGGGAAGGAGACTTACTGAGCACTGTATTTACAGCTGCCAAAAGAGAAATGAGACTGACGGGGAACTTATTAAGGACTATATTTACAGCTCTTAGAGGTGGAAGGAAACTGACAGGTTACTTACTGGGTATTATATTTACACCTGTTAGTGAGGGAAGAAGACTAATGAGAACCTAGGACTATATATAGGGCTGTCAGTGAAGGAAGAAGAGGGGAACTTATTAGATACTATGTTTTTTTGGCTGCCAGAGTGGGAAGGAGAGTTACTAGTGACTATAAATACAGCTGCCAGTGGGGAGGGGGATACTAACTGAGAACTTACTGGGAATTATATTAAAGGAGTCGTCCAGGATTAGAAAAACATGGTTGCTTTATTCCAAAAACAGTTTCATACCTGCATCTCAGCTCTTTTGAAGTGAATGAGGCTGAGCTGTAATACCACACATGACCTGTGGACGGGCGCTGTGCTGTTTTTGGAAGAAAGCAACCATCTTTTTCTAGTCCCGGACCAGCCCTTGACTGACTGGGAACTTATTAAGGACTATTTCTATAGCTGTTAGAGGTGGAAGGAAACTGACAGGGTACTTACTGGGGACTATAATTACACCTGATAGTGGGGAAGAAGACTAACTGAGAACTTACTCGGGACTATATATAGGGTTGTCAGTGAAGGAAGGAGACTGGAACTTACTGGTAACTATATTTATGGCTACCAGAGAGGGAAGGAGAGTTACTAGTGACTATATTTACAGCTGTCAGTGGAGGGAGGAGACTGAGTGGAAAAATTCTTAGGACTATAGTTACAGCTGCCAGAGGAAGGAGGAGACAGACTGAGTTCTTACTGGGGAATCTATTTACAGCTGCCAGAGGGGGAAGAAGATTGACTAGAAACTGAATGAGGACTATAGTTACAGATGCCAGGAGAAATAAGAAACTTATTGGAAACTATATACTGAAGGATACTGGTGTTGATGTGAAGCAAAGGGGGGAGAGAAAGTCATAGAAATTGGTCATGTGCCTCGAAGCCCTCCCACAACATCGCATATTAGCAATTGCGCTGAGTAGGAAAAAGAGATAAAAAATGTTCAAGAAGTGGAAACGTCAAAGTAGTTTAAAATAGCGGATGATTCCTCAGTATCAGAACTGTCTGTGCTGCTGGAGAGCTGCCAGAAGAGCTCACACTCCACATATCCCCACAGCTATCATGTCTTACACTCCAGTCACTTCCAGAGCTGTACTGACAGCTCTGTTGACTTTCTGCTTTCAGGCTGCAGGAGCTCACATCTTCCTGCCCCTCCTGCTGGTTTACTGTCTGTGATGCAGAGTCGAGGATGAAAGATGCCATCATGGCGGAAATGGAGAAGGTGAAGCCCCTTTCTTCTGCCTGAAAACCCAGGATGGTTTACGAGGGACTTTCTACAGGGCAGAAGACCAGAGTGCATGGCCTTACGCCAGTGCTGCCAGCAGAGTTTTAGATGCTGCTTTGTATGTGACTGAAGTGTAGGATATGATGTCATGACAGAATTGTAGACGCAGCTTTGGATGTGACTGGAACGTAAGGCAAGACGTAACAACAAAATTGTGTCTGCAGTTTTGGATGCGACAAAAAGTATAAGACAAGATGTAACAAGAGAATGGTGTTTGTAGATCGGTATGTGACTAGAGGATAAGGCATGATGTCATAGTGGAACTGCAAATACAGCTTTGGATGTGACCGGAGTATAAGACAAGAGGTGACATAAGTGTAAATGCCACATTAGATGTGGTATAAGACAAGCTATAACAATCTTTATGTGACCAGAGGATAGGACATGATATGACTGCTGTGGATACAGCTCTAGATGTGACTGGAGTATAAGGCATGATGTACAACAATATATATAAATATATTATATTTCGACAAACTGTAAAATATTGCAAACTATTCGGTGTCGATCTGGAAAAGATCCACTTACACGAGAACCATTCTGGGTGCCGTCCCTTTAAATCATTGGCTTTGTGTAATGGACGCAGCGGAGATAACGGGTATTATAAAAAGAAAGGATCAGCGTCTTTTCCAGGAGAGGCGGCCGCCCCGGGTTCTGAGACAGCGGAAAGGGGCTTCAATTTTGGCCTCATTTCACCTCAATTTTAGCGCAGATTCCACCAGCAACATCCCTAACGTCTACGGCGGCGCCGACTTCTCCGCGGATCATCAAACCGAGCAATTTTACTGTAATCGTCTTGAAACGTCCCCCATTATCTTATCACAAAGTGACACACAATGAAATTTCCATCTGCTCGAAGCATCAGCCGGGATAAAAGCCTCATTTCCAGCCGGGGTTATTTTTGGGTCTTTTTTTTCTATTTTTTATTTTATTGTGTTTTGTGTTTTTTTTGTTGACTGAGAAAGCAGACAAGCGGGGGATGGGGAGGAGGTATGTGTGTATATGAAGGGGGGGGGGGTGCAGCTTTCAATGGGGAGTTATAGATGAATAACAATGAACGTTTACACAAAATTTCACGCGGATTTTGGGACGTATTCCTCGCTCTAAGGCCTCTTTCACACGACCGTTGTGTGCACCCGTGGCCGTTGTGCCGTTTTCCGTTTTTTTTTTCGCGGACCCCATGACTTTCAATGGGTCCGTGGAAAAAACGGAAAATGCAGCGTTTTGCAGCCGCATCCGAGATCCGTGTTTCCTGGCCGTGAAAAAAATATGACCTGTCCTATTTTTTTCACGGCCAACGGTTCACGGACCCATTCAAGTCAATGGGTCCGTGAAAGAACACGGATGCACACAAGATTGGCATCCGTGTCCGTGATCCGTGGCCGTAGGTTACTTTTTATACAGACGGATCCGAAGATCCGTCTGCATAAAAGCTTTTTCAAAGCTGAGTTTTCACTTCGTGAAAACTCAGAACCGACAGTATATTCTAACACAGAAGCGTTCCCATGGTGATGGGGACGCTTCTAGTTAGAATACACTACAAACTGTGTACAAGACTGCCCCCTGCTGCCTGGCAGCACCCGATCTCTTACAGGGGGCCGTGATCAGCACAATTAACCCCTTCAGGTGCGGCACCTGAATGGGTTAATTGTACTATCATATCCCCCTGTAAGAGATCAGGGCTGCCAGGCAGCAGGGGGCAGACCCTCCCCCCCTCCCCAGTTTGAATATCATTGGTGGCCAGTGCGGCCTTCCCCCTCCCTCTATTGTAATTATTCGTTGGTGGCACAGTGTGCGCCCCCCCGCCTCCCTCCCTCTATTGTAATAATTCGTTGGTGGCACAGTGTGCGCCCCCCCCCTCCCTCCCTCTATTGTAATAATTCGTTGGTGGCACAGTGTGCGCCCCCCATCGGCCCCCCTCCCTCTATAGCATTAACAACATTGGTGGCCAGTGTGCGGCCTCCCATCTCCCCCCCCCCCCCCATCATTGGTGGCAGCGGAGTTCCGATCGGAGTCCCAGTTTAATCGCTGGGGCTCCGATCGGTAACCATGGCAACCAGGACGCTACTACAGTCCTGGTTGCCATGGTTACTTAGCAATAGTACAATAGTAGAAGATTCATACTTACCTGCTGGTGGCTGCTGCGATGTTCGTGTCCGGCCGGGAGCTCCACCTACTGGTAAGTGACAGGGTCTGTGCGGCGCATTGCTAAATGAACTGTCACTTACCAGTAGGAGGAGCTCCCGGCCGGACACGAACATCGCAGCTCCCAGGTAAGTATGAATCTTTTACTATTGTACTATTGCTAGTAACCCGCTGCCACCAATGATCGGGGGGGGGGGGGAGATGGGAGGCCGCACACTGGCCACCAATGTTGTTAATGCTATAGAGGGAGGGGGGGCCGATGGGGGGCGCACACTGTGCCACCAACGATTTATTACAATAGAGGGAGGAAGGGGGGGGGCGCACACTGTGCCACCAACGAATTATTACAATAGAGGGAGGGGGGGGCGCACACTGTGCCACCAACGAATTATTACAATAGAGGGAGGGGGGGGGCCGCACTGGCCACCAATGATATTCAAACTGGGGAGGGGGGGGTCTGCCCCCTGCTGCCTGGCAGCCCTGATCTCTTACAGGGGGATATGATAGTACAATGAACCCCTTCAGGTGCGGCACCTGAGGGGTTAATTGTGCTGATCACGGCCCCCTGTAAGAGATCGGATGCTGCTAGGCAGCAGGGGGCAGTCATGTACACAGTTTGTAGTATATTCTAACTAGAAGCGTCCCCATCACCATGGGAACGCCTCTGTGTTAGAATATACTGTCGGAAATGAGGTTTCAGGATCTAACTCATATCCGACAGTATATTCTAACATAGAGGCGTTCCCATGGTGATGGGGACGCTTCAAGTTAAAATATACCATCGGATTGGAGAAAACTCCGATACGATGGTATAAAAGGGACTCCTGACTTTACATTGAAAGTCAATGGGGACGGATCCGTTTGAAATGGCACCATATTGTGTCAACGTCAAACGGATCCGTCCCCATTGACTTGCATTGTAATTCAGGATGGATCCGTTTGGCTCCGCACGGCCAGGCGGACACCAAAACGACTTTTTTTTCATGTCCGTGGATCCTCCAAAAATCAAGGAAGACCCACGGACGAAAAAACGGTCACGGATCACGGAAAAACGGGACCCCGTTTTGCGGACCGTGAAAATATACTGTCGTGTGCAATAAGCCTAATCCACATGCAGTTTCCGCAACCCCGTTCACAGGCATAGAAAAATTTCTCGAAATTCTGAAATGGCTTGTCACTAATTTTGGGTGGAAAATGCAAGGCTTTGTCCCATGGATCACCAAAGGGGACAGTCCTCGTTTGGTAGTGCAAAGTGCGGCAGGAATTCCTGCTGGGGAAAATACACATCAGATTTTAATCCACCGCGTGAACGTAGACTTAAAGGGCCGGTGTCCAGTCTTCTGTAAATTAAATCCATCATAAACGTTTGTTTTTTTTGTTTTTTTTAAGTGGGAGAGGTTAGCAGGAGGGCTCAAGGATGATTTGATTGTCTGTTGTATAAACTGCCAGAAAGTGCCCCAAAATCATTAAAGGGGCTGTTCGAGGAGTATTGCAGCCTCTTCCTAGGCCAGTGACATCACGAGTCATTGTGTGAAATACATAAGAGGCTGGATGATCCACCAGGCCGACCTATCATGTCTGGTAGGGACTCTGTTTTCAACCCATTGTCTGTATTCCTTGACAGGCTGTTGCAGGTCTGGGCGACCTCCGCCCCATCCTATATTAAGGATACGGGTCATTTTTTGGTCGAAGCTACGTGAGCTACAACTGCCAGCTCAATTTTTATTGGTTAGCTTCGACCTCGTGTCCTTGTACACGTCCATTGATCATGCATATGGGCTTGGTGTCGTCGATGTGGCCCTGGCCGACATGGGACTCTCCCCGGGGGTGTGCCAGTTTGTCCTCCGCCTTTTGGAGGTGGTCCTAAGGAGGAATTATTTTCTCTTTGGGGACACCTTCTACCAGCAGAAGCGGCCCCAATGTGGCCCCCACCTACGCAAACATCTTTATGGCCGAGGTGGAGGACAGGCTGGTATACCAATCCCCATTTTTTGGGAGGGTCCTACGTTGGTGGCGCTACATCGACTACATCTTCATGATCTGGACTGGTACAGTCGATGAGTTGGAGGATTTCCACTCACATCTGAACGCTGGGGTACCAGGATTGCAATTCACGGTTACGTGTTCTAATAGGGAATTGCAGTTCTTGGATGTACGGGTTTACGCGGTAGAGGGTCAAATTGGTACGGACCTCTATCAGAAGCCCACTGATAGAAACACTCTTCTCACTCATGACAGTTACCACCCGCGGCGAATGCTGGACTCCATACCTTGGAGCCAGCTATTAAGGGTCAGGAGGATTGTTTCTGAGGACCCTAACTTTACTCAGAGGGTGGATGCCATGTGTGAACGATTCAGTGAGCGTGGCTATCCCAGGACACTGTTAAATAGAACAAAGAAAAGGGTGGCGTTGGTTGACAGGGAGTCGGTACTCCAGCAGCTTATAAATGCTAGGTCCGTGGCTAGGGTTCCCTTTGTGTCCATCTTCGGCCGGGACAGTGGTGACATTGCCCACATCCTTAGGAAGGAATGGCACATTCTGCAAAGAGGTTTGCCTGAAATTGAAGAGTTTAAGTCCCCGCCGATGATGGCATACAGGAGGAACCCTAGCCTACGCCACAAGCTGGTGAAATCGGATGTTGGTGGCCGCGCCTTGGATACACAAAGGCTTGGTGCCCCACGCAAAAGTGGCACTTTTCCATGTTTGTCTTGCTGCAATTGTGGTAATATCTTAAAAGGTGATCATTTTTTTGACCCCTATAGTGGCAAAAAGTATAAGATCAGTGACTATTATACCTGTAGATCACGCGACGTTGTGTATGTTATTCAATGTCCTTGTAGTCTCATCTACATAGGTGAGACTACAATGGAAATCCGTGAACGGATTAACAAACATGGACAAACCGGTGGCCAAACATTTTGTGGAGGCCGGACACTCTGTCAACCAACTGCGGTTCAGGGTGATTGACAGTGTGGGCACCCTACGTAGGGGTGGAGATAAGGATGCCATACTGAGAAAAAAAGAACTCAAATGGATTTACACGCTGAGATCCTTACAGCCCTTTGGACTCAATTTAGAGTTCAATGTGGCAGGGATCAGTTAGATCCCCGTCCGTTATATGTATATCTTTATATGTTTTTATGATTGGAGCTTGTTTATGCACCCCCTTCAAATAGCTTTAACAGCGGTGACACATCCATGCAAGTGCGCCTGCGGTTTTGGGTCCCTTGTTATCCATGACTGTAGGTACACGGTTAGTGAGCATCTTGTCACTCTTTTTTCCATTCAAAATATGATTGACATTGGTGATCTACACATATATCCATATGGCAATGCTTTGTTTCAGCAACAGAACGCGACTTACAACATGATATAGCGGTCATGTGATCGGGTTCTTCCCGGTCACGTGGCATGCACGCCGGCGTTGGTGCCGTCGTAGCAGACGCCTCTGATTGGTTGTGCGCCGAGGATGTAGTCTCGCTCTATCTTGCTATGTCCTGCACAGTCGCGGCCGCATGACGTGTGCGGATGTGCGCGGCCGCATGACGTGTGCGGACATGCGCAGTTGTCATAATCGGACGCTGTGGGACACACGCATTGCCGTCATGGATCACTCGATACAGGCGAGGTAGTTATGCGTTTGCTCGCTTATTAGAAACCGCTGTGACAACTCATTGTGATTTGCTACATGTGATGTCTGGTCACCGATCTATTTGTCCATTGGGCGATCAATAATGTGGGTGTGCTCAATTTTTAACTATTTATACGTGAGCCTGTACACTTGTAATATATGCTTGATAACCTAGCCGAAACGTTGCTATTCTTGTACACTGTGCTTTGGAGTTTTGTACAATAAAGAAGAATTGGTTGGATATGCTGCTGTGGCCCACAACTTCTTCTATCACGAGTCATTGGTCACAGGGCCTAGGCGCAGCTCAGTCCCATTCACGTGCTGCAATACCAAACACAGCCACTATACAATTAATGGCGCTGTTCTTGGTAAGCTGAAAGGCCTCTTCAAACAGCAGATCAGTGGGGGTGCCGGGTGTCGGACCCCCGCCGATCTGATATCCTGCAGATAGGTCATCAATATTAAAGACAATTCCTTTAAGAGGCCAGTGCCTCTTAATAAATTTGACAAACTTTTCACTGGCATGTGAAACCTTCTCCATCTCTCTGTCCAGCTGCTGAAAACCTGTCCCCAGAGTTTGTTACATGTATCTAGTCTAGGTAATCTATGAGTCCAGACTGATACATTTACTGATACATTGTAGCAAACTTTCATGGTAGGGGAGGGATTTGTGCTGATGATTAGGAATGAGCAAACCCGAACAGCAAAGTTCAGGTTCTTACCGAACTTTGCGAGTACCCGGACCCGAACTTTTTCATTGAAGTCCGGGTTCGGTGTTCGGGTGATTTTATTATTTTCCGTTATTACAGGGTCATATCGGAAAATATTAGCATTCTTAAGACAGAATGCGAAACAATATGACCATTTAGGGGTAAAAAAAATAAAAATCATTTCATCCACTTGGTCGCGCTGCAGCAGCTTCTTCTATCTTCACTGAACAGGACCTGCCAAAGGAGCTGCGATGTGCGCGATGACGTCACCGCGCTGTCCCATGCGGTGACGTCATCACTCATATTGCAGGTCCTTTGGCAGGTCCTGTTCGGTGAAGATAGAAGAAGCTGCTGCGGCGCGATCAGGTGGATAAGGTGATTTGTTTGTTTGTTTTTTTAACCCCTAAATGGCCATATTGTTTTTCATTCTGTCTTAAGAATGCTAATATTTTCCGAAATTACGATATTATAACGGAAAATAATAAAGTGAAGTTCGGGTCCCCATTGTCGTCAATAGTGTTCAGGGTCAAGTTCGGGTTCCGAACCCAAACTTTGACATGAAGTTCGTCCGAACCCAAACTTCCACGGATTCGCTCATCCCTACTGATGATGTCTTTAGCTCACATCGCATTTCCTACACACCTTTTAGCATAAACGCCAATGTTCCCATTCACTGACATTTCACCCGGGTTGTAAAAAATATTAACACATCTGTAGCTGGGGTAACACACGCTATTGATATCAGACCTTATGGTTTATGTCAGCAACCAGCAGTCTGGGTCTCCCCCATCCTTATCGACTATTATAAATTACCTTGAATAGTCATGTGACACGTGGCCGTGGCTTCTTTTATGCACAAGACAAACAAGGTAGAAAATTAAAAATAACAAAAATTATCAGTTGCACATGTAACACTCCAGAGTGGTGTTACCACTTCAGGACCTTGCTACTGTCTTTATTGGTCTAGCCTCATGTCATCTATGCATTTATTCCAGGTCCTCCACACTGTGCATTTCTAATGTTATGTAACTGTTCATGTAATTTGCCTGGTTCACCAGCAGGTAGCAGCAAATACGGCAGAGCTATAGTTAAAGAGTGGAACTGACCATTCCATTCTAACCCCCTCTGTAGGGGAGTGGGCCAGCCCTACTTCCTGCAGGAAGGGTGGGGACCAGTTAGAGTTAGTCTAGGTTACCTCTTGCTAGGGGAAGGGTGTGCAGGGGCACGTCTCTGCTGGACGTGCCCACGCCAACCAGAGCACCCTAAGCTCTGCTGGCCATGGAGGCCAAAGCTTGAAGCCTCAGGAGCCAGGAGGAAAGTTCCCTGGCATAACCTAGAGTCAGACTACAGAGAAGAAGTGCAGCATACATAGGAAGCTGAGTTATAGAGCCAGCCTGTCAGTAGAGCAGAGTCAGACAGAAACAGAGACATAGCAGAGTTGAGTTTTCCTGCCAGTTTCATGCTAAAGCCTGCTGGAACCAAGTCAAAGCCTGAAACCGTTTTGGAAAAAACATTTACTCAAGTAAAGCTGCCATTGAACTTCATCTCAAGGTCTGGACTCAAGTTATTCTTTTATCCCTCAATTATTCCCCCTATTTATTGCTTCGGAGCCAAAGCCTGGGGACCAGCGGTATCCAGGTAGGAGCACCGTGACACACATAAAGAGACATTTTAGGCAGCAACATACCACTCGCCATTTCCTACACCGGGGACGCACGACATAGAGGGCCTGTTGCACACACCTGCGATTCTAATTGTGCCCACCACAGAGGGCGATATTGCAGAAATTTCCATCCCCAGAACGAAAACTGAAATCCAAACTCTTGATGCCGCTGAGTATTTATTTAGATGAGCAGCAAATACATGGCAAGAGCTTCAGCAAAAAAAATAAAAATGGAAAATGAAGCAAAAACACTGAGATTTGGAGTTAACAAGTCTTCACTAATGAAACAACTCCATTGAAATCGTTAGAAAAAAGCTGTCAGAATACATTTCTTCCTCAATAGTCCCCTGAAAGAGCTTCTTCATAATTAAGATGCTATTCACTGTGTAGACAGAGGGGGGAGGGACATGGGTTTATATACATGGGTTAAATCATCATTGACATGAAGATACGCCAACATACACCTCTTGTGTTCCTGCTATCAGGACCCCAGAATTGTGATCCCCACTAGATACACAGTAATGAGTCAATCTGCTGAACTACTCATGCAGGACTAGGATGGAATAAATTCTCAACCTCCATATGTAAACAGGAAAGGCATAAAACAGAGATATTAAAAATGGTCAAAAATATAACTACTATAATACTGCCTCCTATGTACAAGAATATAACTACTATAATACTGTTCCTATGTACAAGAATATAACTACTATAATACTGCTCCTATATACAAGAATATAACTACTATAATACTGCCTCCTATGTGCAAGAATATAACTACTATAATACTGCCTCCTATGTACAAGAATATAACTACTATAATACTGCTCTTATGTACAAGAATATAACTACTATAATACTGCTCCTATGTACAGGAATATAACTACTATAATACTGCTCCTATGTACAAGAATATAACTACTATAATACTGCCTCCTATGTACAAGAATATAACTACTATAATACTGCCTCCTATGTACAAGAATATAACTACTATAATACTGCTCCTATGTACAAGAATATAACTACTATAATACTGCCTCCTATATACAAGAATATAACTACTATAATACTGCCTCCTATGTGCAAGAATATAACTACTATAATACTGCCTCCTATGTACAAGAATATAACTACTATAATACTGCTCCTATGTACATGAATATAACTACTATAATACTGCCTCCTATGTACAAGAATATAACTATTATAATACTGCTCCTATGTACAAGAATATAACTACTATAATACTGCCTCCTATGTACAAGAATATAACCACTATAATACTGCCTCTTATGTACAAGAATATAACTACTATAATACTGCCTCCTATGTACAAGAATATAACTACTATAATACTGCTCCTATGTACAAGAATATAACTACAATAATACTGCCTCCTATGTACGAGAAAATAACTACTATAATACTGCCTCCTATGTACAAGAATATAACTACTATAATACTGCTCCTATGTACAAGAAAATAACTACTATAATACTGCTCCTATGTACAAGAATATAACTACTATAATACTGCCTCCTATGTATAAGAATATAACTACTATAATACTGCTCCTATGTATAAGAATATAACTACTATAATACTGCTCCTATGTACAAGAATATAACTGCTATAATACTGCCTCCTATGTACAAGAATATAACTACTATAATACTGCTCCTATGTACAAGAATATAACTACTATAATACTGCTCCTATGTACAAGAATATAACTACTATAATACTGCTCCTATGTACAAGAATATAACTGCTATAATACTGCTCCTATGTACAAGAATATAACTACTATAATACTGCCTTCTATGTACAAGAATATAACTACTATAATACTGCTCCTATGTACAAGAATATAACTACTATAATACTGCTCCTATGTACAAGAATATAACTACTATAATACTGCTCCTATGTACAAGAATATAACTACTATAATACTGCTCCTATGTATAAGAATATAACTACTATAGAAACATAGAATGTGTCGGCAGATAAGAACCATTTGGCCCATCTAGTCTGCCCAATATATCTGAATCCTATGAATAGTCCCTGGCCCTATCTTATATGAAGGATAGCATTATGCCTATCCCATGCATGCTTAAACCCCTTCACTGTATTTGCAGCTACCACTTCTGCAGGAAGGCTATTCCATGCATCCACTACTCTCTCAGTAAAGTAATACTTCCTTATATTACTTTTATAATACTGCTCCTATGTACAAGAATATACCGGTAACTACTATAATACTGCTCCTATGTATAAGAATATATCTACTATAATACTGCTCCTATGTACAAGAATATAACTACTATTATACTGCTCCTATGTACAAGAATATAACTACTATAATACTGCTCCTATCTACAAGAATATAACTACTATAATACTGCTCCTATCTACAAGAATATACCGGTAACTACTATAATACTGCCTCCTATGTACAAGAATATAACTACTATAATACTGCCTCCTATGTACAAGAATATAACTACTATAATACTGCTCCTATGTACAAGAATATAACTACTATAATACTGCTCCTATGTACAAGAATATATCTACTATAATACTGCTCCTATGTACAAGAATATAACTACTATAATAATGCTCCTATGTACAAGAATATAACTACTATAATACTGCCTCCTATGTACAAGAGTATAACTACTATTATACTGCTCCTATGTACAAGAATATAACTACTATAATACTGCTCCTATGTACAAGAATATAACTACTATAATACTGCTCATATGTACAAGAATATAACTACTATAATACTGCTCCTATGTACAAGAATATAACTACTATAATACTGCCTCCTATGTACAAGAATATAACTACTATAATACTGCCTCCTATGTATAAGAATATAACTACTATAATACTGTCTCCTATGTACAAGAATATAACTACTATAATACTGCTCCTATGTACAAGAATATAACTACTATAATACTGCCTCCTATGTACAAGAATATAACTACTATAATACTGCCTCCTATGTACAAGAATATAACTACTATAATACTGCCTCCTATGTACAAGAATATAACTACTATAATACTGCCCCTATGTACAAGAATATAACTACTATAATACTGCTCCTATGTACAAGAATATAACTACTATAATACTGCTCCTATGTACAAGAATATATCTACTATAATACTGCTCCTATGTACAAGAATATAACTACTATAATAATGCTCCTATGTACAAGAATATAACTACTATAATACTGCCTCCTATGTACAAGAGTATAACTACTATTATACTGCTCCTATGTACAAGAATATAACTACTATAATACTGCTCCTATGTACAAGAATATAACTACTATAATACTGCTCCTATGTACAAGAATATAACTACTATAATACTGCTCCTATGTACAAGAATATAACTACTATAATACTGCCTCCTATGTACAAGAATATAACTACTATAATACTGCCTCCTATGTATAAGAATATAACTACTATAATACTGTCTCCTATGTACAAGAATATAACTACTATAATACTGCTCCTATGTACAAGAATATAACTACTATAATACTGCCTCCTATGTACAAGAATATAACTACTATAATACTGCCTCCTATGTACAAGAAAATAACTACTATAATACTGTCTCCTATGTACAAGAATATAACTACTATAATACTGCTCCTATGTACAAGAATATAACTACTATAATACTGCTCCTATGTACAAGAATATAACTACTATAATACTGCTCCTATGTACAAGACTATAACTACTATAATACTGCTCCTATGTACAAGAATATAACTACTATAATACTGCTCCTATGTACAAGAATATAACTACTATAATACTGCCCCTATGTATAAGAATATAACTACTATAATACTGCTCCTATGTACAAGAATATAACTACTATAATACTGCTCCTATGTACAAGAATATAACTACTATAATACTGCCTCCTATGTACAAGAATATAACTACTATAATACTGCTCCTATGTACAAGAATATAACTACTATAATACTGCTCCTATGTACAAGAATATAACTACTATAATACTGCCTCCTATGTATAAGAATATAACTACTATAATACTGCCTCCTATGTACAAGAATATAACTACTATATTACTGCCTCCTATGTACAAGAATATAACTACTATAATACTGCTCCTGAGTACAAGAATATAACTACTATAATACTGCTCCTATGTACAAGAATATAACTACTATAATACTGCTCCTATGTACAAGAATATAACTACTATAATACTGCCTCCTATGTACAGGAATATAACTACTATAATACTGCTCCTATGTACAAGAATATAACTACTATAATACTGCTCCTATGTACAGGAATATAACTACTATAATACTGCCTCCTATGTACAAGAATATAACTACTATAATACTGCCCCTATGTACAAGGATATAACCACTATAATACTGCTCCTATGTACAAGAATATAACTACTATAATACTGCTCCTATGTACAAGAATATAACTACTATAATACTGCTCCTATGTACAAGAATATAACTACTATAATACTGCCTCCTATGTACAAGAATATAACTACTATAATACTGCCTCCTATGTACAAGAATATAACTACTATAATACTGCTCCTATGTACAAGAATATAACTACTATAATACTGCCTCCTATGTACAAGAATATAACTACTGTAATACTGCCTCCTATGTACAAGAATATAACTACTATAATACTGCCTCCTATGTACAAGAATATAACTACTATAATACTGCCTCTTATGTACAAGAATATAACTACTATAATACTGCTCCTATGTACAAGAATATAACTACTATAATACTGCTCCTATGTACAAGAATATAACTACTATAATACTGCTCCTATGTACAAGAATATACAGTTGCAAGAAAAAGTATGTGAACCCTTTGGAATGATATGGATTTCTGCACAAATTGGTCATAAAATGTGACCTGATCTTCAGGTTCGGGGTCAAGTTCGGGTTCCGAACCCAAACTTTGACCTGAAGTTCGTCCGAACCCGAACTTCCACGGATTCGCTCATCCCTACTGATGATGTCTTTTAGCTTCCATTTTGGAAGCGCTGATTAGTACCGGAGGACCGGGAAGCGGTGAAGGATCTGTACTCACCGCTTCCTGGTCCTCGGCTGTCGGCTGTGCAGGGCTGCGCACAGTGTGAGTCGCTCTGGGACGTCACGCTGTGCGCGCCAGCCGACAGCAGGAGGAAGAATTTCGCAGGAGGTGCTTGTGAGGAGCGGCTGCGTCCAGGAGCAGGAGAGGTAAGTGTTTTATTATTTTTTATCTGAGGCTGCTGGGGGCAATCGGGGCATAATGGCCAGGTTGCTGGGGGCTGAGAGGCATTATATGGGGGAGGGAGCCTGAGGCATAAATTGGGCTGAAGGGGGGGAGGGGTACAATACTATCTGCACATTGTAAAAAAAAAAAATAAATAAGCGCCACTTTATTTTCTGTCCGCCGCCATAAAACAATCTGAAAGTGCCCCTCCCGAGGGGTAAATTATTCAATATAACTAGGGGTATCAGGTTACATTATTATACAGGGGTTAGTTATATAACTTTTATTTTTGTTTATATTGATAATTATTTGAGTGCGAGTCTGTCTGTATGCAGATTGTATTTGTGTGTATATATATATGTGTTTGTGTGTATATAATATATTTATACATACGCACGCGCGCGGCGTGTGTGTTTGTGCTTTAGGGTGCACACCCTAATGCAATAGGCGGCGCACGCCTATGGGCTGTAACGTACATAATTATAGGGCACAGTCATATTTTTATGTTGTTTTACTTTGTCAGGAGCTAAACCTTAAAACTGCAGGAGACACTGGGACAACAGCGCCACCTGCTGGATGTGGAGGTAATGACGTCGCACAGCAGGAGCAGCGGAAACACACAAAGAAAGGAACCAACAGTACAGAAGACTATTGGTCGCAGAACCAGTCCAACCTAGTACACTGATACATAGACACAGGAGACATACCGACAGGTGATCTCTCTATTGGAGAGGTCAGTGGTGTAATAATCTGCAGAATACATCACAATGTATCTTTCAGGAGGTAGAGAGGACAGAGCAATGTTCTGCAGATCTTTAATGAGGTCAGTGGTGTAATAATCTGCAGAATATATCACTATGCATCTGTCAGGAGGTAGAGAGGACAGAGCAATGTTCTGCAGATCTTTAATGAGGTCAGTGGTGTAATAATCTGCAGAATGTATCACTATGCATCTGTCAGGAGGTAGAGAGGACAGAGCAATGTTCTGCAGATCTTTAATGAGGTCAGTTGTGTAATAATCTGCAGAATATATCACTATGCATCTCTCAGGAGGTAGAGAGGACAGAGCAATGTTCTGCAGATCTCTAGAGAGATCAGTGGTGTAATAATCTGCAGAATATATCACTATGCATCTGTCAGGAGGTAGAGAGGACAGAGCAATGTTCTGCAGATCTCCAGAGAGATCAGTGTTGTAATAATCTGCAGAATATATCACTATGCATCTGTCAGGAGGTAGAGAGGACAGAGCAATGTTCTGCAGATCTCTAGAGAGATCAGTGGTGTAATAATCTGCAGTATATATCACTATGCATCTGTCAGGAGGTAGAGAGGACAGAGCAATGTTCTGCAGATCTCTAGAGAGATCAGTGGTGTAATAATCTGCAGAATATATCACTATGTATCTGTCATAAGGTAGAGGGGACAGAGCAATGTTCTGCAGATCGGTCAGTGGTGTAATAATCTGCAGAATATATCACTATGCATCTGTCAGGAGGTAGAGAGGACAGAGCAATGTTCTGCAGATCTCTAGAGAGATCAGTGGTGTAATAATCTGCAGAATATATCACTATGTATCTGTCATAAGGTAGAGGGGACAGAGCAATGTTCTGCAGATCTGTAGAAAGGTCAGTGGTGTAATAATCTGCAGAATATATCACTGTATCTGTCAGGAGGTATAAGGGATAGAGCAATGATCTGTCTAGGGTCAGTGATGCAATGCTCTGCAGAATATATCATCAGGCATTTACCATAATTCTAAGCCTGTTCCCTCCATACAGGTTGGCGCCTGTTGACCCACAGGTATTGGCGCTCGCCCAGTGCCACCCGCAGGCACACATGGCACTTCCAGGGACAGTCACTACACGCACAGATGAAAGGCTTCTGTGTCTGATGTATTATTGATGAACATATGCCTAGAGGGCTCCTGGTGAATTCTGGGTTCCCTCGGCAGGTGAGTGGTTAACGCGTTTCGGACCCCAGGTGCTGCGCTCGTCTCCATCTGGAAGCTTGCAGATTTGGGCACGTGCCTGGTGCCGCACTGAACGCATCTGAGACGAGAGTCTACATGTGAATATTTCATAAGGATAAACTCTCTCCTGCTGCACGCTCAGTGTTCCCGGGGAAGAGCTTTGAAGACGCGTCTTGTAATACCGCCGCGCTCCTCCACAGAATTTAACCCTGGTTTGTGGGAACGCTCGGAGCCCTAACAACGTATTTACTGGGCCAGATTGATCCACATCGGAGGAAAACAAGGCTGAAGCGTCAGTGGTGCCCCTTGACATTGGCGCAGGGCACCTCACGGTCAGACTTTCCTTGTACCCTGTGAGATGAAGATATTGTGATCGCCCCTTATGCGGTTACACTGACACATGGCGGTGTCTTTCATCTTCGCCGCCGCGCTCTGTTTGATGCCTCCTTTTAAATATGCATTAATGGCGCGGACGACGCAGATGGAGCAGCTCTGGCGTTCAGCGCTGGACCTGAGGGTTGTTTGTATCCTTGGCCTATACAGTGAGCTTCTCCATGATCACAGCTCCTGGGGTCAATATCCTCAAGGGTCTGGATGAGTTTTGTAGGAATTTGGCTCTGAGCGCCATCCTGCTGTAGTTGGAGACCACAAAGATTGAGATCCCCAGCGATCAGCTGTGATTTATCAGAGCTTATTTCCCTGCAGTGCCCCTGCAGGTCAAACATAGCATTGCACACTGAAATTACTGGGCTGCCTGTGAACTATAGGGATGTGCCAAGTCCTGCAGGGCAAGAGACAGCAAAGGTGCATAAGGACTGTGGACAAAAAACGGCAAGGGGTTGGGAAGGGGTTAAAAATATTAAAAGAAATGATACTCACCGGTTCACACCTGCTCTGCTCCATCGCCTCCGCTCCAGTCCTCCCGGCCAGGCTTTGTTTGCATGACTGCAGCGCTGACGTGCCCATATATACCACATGTGACTGCCGAAGCCAATCACTGGTCTCAGTAGTCACGTGCCACATACATGATGTCATTACACAGGAATATGACGTCATAGTGGCCGGGAGGATCGGATCGATGGGATTTTCGAAGCCGGGCAATGCCTTAAAAAACAAGTTTCTGCTTCTTTATTTTAATAATTTTTGGGGCAATAAAAACGCAATGCCCAGTCTCTAACTTTCTTCATTGTACAGGATAAAATCTCCACATCCCCTGTCATTGTGCACATGGTTAGGTTATACTCCAGTCACATCCAGAGCTGCAGCTACAATCCATGCAGGACTGTCCCGCTCACAGGGCTGCACAGAGCTGCCCCCTGCTGGCTGTGTCTGCACTGAGCATAGCCTGCGGTTGTAGCATTTATACCAGACTTATGACCGCAGCTTTCGATGTAACTGGAGTAGTGCTCCATTTTCAAATTCCCTGAGGCTCCTGCACTGAAGCTTTTTCCCGCTGGTGTCCAGCAGCCAATCACTGGCTGTAATGGTGACACGTGGACACCCCTGAGGTCACATTGTGGCCAGTGATTGGCTGCAGCGGTCACGTGACATCTGTTTCATGAGGTTGGACCTGCGGTGGCGGATCTATCGTGATTGACAGGCTCTGGGGGGACCGACCGGCCGACACCCAGGTGACGACTCCCACTTGGTCTTATCGATTGCCAGCTTTATGTTCTCCTGGAAAGTAGAAGCAGGTGTAAGAACACAGAGGGGGGAGGGGCTGTGACAACCCGTCTATCACTCACTGTCCGTCCATTCAGAATAATTACGAGAGA
The DNA here is from genome assembly GCF_905171765.1 of Bufo bufo. NCBI lineage: Eukaryota > Metazoa > Chordata > Amphibia > Anura > Bufonidae > Bufo > Bufo bufo. The sequence goes on along the minus strand of NC_053389.1, from coordinate 47,539,124 downwards.
GTAAAGTCTCTCAATTCATTTATCATTTTAATTGAGATTTAATGAGGGCGCGTTGAGCCCGGGATCATCCATCACGCGCAGGAGATGCCGCTGTGGCAGGAATTTCCAGGTAAGCACATTTGAGCGGTGGAAGACGGGCGCAGGCAATGCCCCTCCCCCCCCCTAACTCCCAGCATTTATAGGCCTGCTGCACGGGGACGTGTCCTCTCAGATTTCTCTTGCTTTGTCGCGGACAGTTCCTGCTATCGCCAGTCTTTTACGCAGAACGAGTCGTGTGCCGGCCTCGTCATGTTGCAGCGCGCTCGCCTTTTGATGCAGGTAGTTTTAAAAGATCTGAACTTATCCCAAGAGCTCAACCTCCAAAGGTCGACGGAAAGCCGCGTCCTCTCCGCCGCACGCCATTGCTCGTCCGGGAGCTGCTTTGTTGTGTTTTCTTCTTTAATGTTGAATTTGGAATCTTTCTCTAGGTCTGCCAAGAAAACCTCAAAAACCTTCCGCAGGAGAGGTGCCAGCTGTCAGAGCCGTGCCAGCAAGCAGCATGTGCCGGGAGGTGGAGGAGCAGGCGAAATACACAACCGTGACCCCAAACATCACCGGCCAAGTGTGCAGGTACCAGGAAGCTGCTGAGGGGCCGCCCTGCTATTGCCTGTGTCAGTCTGAGGGCTACAGCCCTTCTCTGGGATGGGACGTGAGGCACGAACAAGGATCGTCTTGGGCCCCCTCTGCTTTAGGCCCCCTACTCGGCCCCAACTCAAAAATCTCGCCTTTTATCATCAGGTGAAATACATGACCCAGACCCCAAATTTCACTGGCTAAGGGTGCAGGTACCAAGGAGGCAGCCTAGTAAGCTGCTGAGGGGCCGCCCTGCTATTGCCGCCTTTTAGCATCATAGCGCTGTAGACATCCTATATTTTTGCAGTCATTTTAATTTTGAAATATTAAATCTCATATTGCTACACGGAAACCATCAGCAATCTGCTGTTGATAGAATCAGTTATTCTTCGTAATCCTCCCAGCTGCCTGGCTCATCAAGCATCATGCATGGATTACGGTGGGACGATGTAAAGGCCCATAGGGTGGCCAGGCCAAGCAACTCTGAGCATTCACAGATCCATTAGCAGCATCTGCCCCGCTTGTTGATTGTTTCCAGTTTGCATGCGCATTGACATAGTGCGTCTGTTTTTGACGATTTCTGTGCACTGAGCAGAGCGTCATCACGCGTGGTGAGCTGTGTGGACTCATCGTGTTGTTTGCTTCCTTCCCTCGTCCCTGCGGCAGCTGTTCTCCTGGAAGAAGAAGCCAGAAAGAAATGTCGTATCATAAATGTTTAATTTCCTCTGCTTCCTACATACAGTGGACTGGGACGGGCCTGCACCTCAGAAAGCGGAGGTCGGACCCAGGGTCGCGAGCGATCACTGCATGGTCAGCGTCAGGAAGGTGAAGAACTGGTGGAGTCAAGAGGTACAGTGTGGCGGCTTGTTATCCGCCCGCCGCCATTTGCCTTTGGGGGGATATTCACATGCGGCAGGTTTTGTAGCAGAAATCGGGTCCATTGATGTGAATGCGATTGCTTTGGTGGCAACTGGCAAGCTTTATGCAGACGAATGGGGCGGTCTCCGAAATTGCTGCAAAGTGTAAATTCACCCTTAGGCCTCTTTCACGTGTCCATGTCCTTGATGACGTTCGTGAAACGATGGTCAGTGGTTCATCTGTGAAGGATTTGCGTTTTTGTCCTTTAGGTGTCACATACGTCCCAACTTTGTAAAGGAACAAAGAGGGACAAATTTTTTCCGCACTAGGCCACGCCTCTAACTCCGCGTAAAATATAACTATACACCTAATCCCACCCAGTCCCCTTAATGCCACTGCACAGTATTTATGCCCACATTGTGTCTTCACAGAATTATGCCCAGCTGTGCCCCCAGTAATATGCCCACATTGTGCTCCCCAGTAATATGCCCACATTGTGCCCCCCAGTAACATGTCCACATTGTGCTCCCTAGTAATATACCCACATTGTGCCACCCAATAATATGTCCATATCGTGCCCCACAGTAATATGCCCACATTGTGCCCCCAGAAATATGTCCACATTGTGCTCCCCAGTAATATGCCCACAATGTGCCCACATTGTGCCCCCAGAAATATGCCCACAATGTGCCCACATTGTGCCCCCAGAAATATGCCCACATTGTGCCCTTCACAGAAAGTAAAAAATCAAAAATAAACATCACATACTTACCTTGTTCCTAGCAGCAGCAGCAGGACATCGGCTGCTCTGGTCTGTGGGGGAGGCGGAGCCGAGGCTGACTGCTGGCCGGCCACGCCCCCCCACACAGACCAGAGGTCTGAAGAGCCGGCAGGAGGGAGGGATGATGAAGCAGGAAGCTGATGCCGGCTCTCTGCTTTATGATGGCAACTGTCTCTGGTTCCTATGGACACAGAGACAGCTGCCTGAAAGTGGGACATACCTCCCCCATACCGGGACAGCCACCGAAATCCGGGACTGTCCCGCCGGATCCTGAACTGTCCTGCCGGATCTGGGACGGTTGGGAAGTATGGTGTCATCCATATTCCACGGACACAGCTAGGGTCAAAATTAGTTTTCAGAGCATCTCGTACGAATGGTCCATAAAAACCACGGATCAAACGCAGATGGCATCCATGTTGGATCTGTGGTTTTTTACAGACCCATAGACTATAATGTGCGTGAGGGATCCGTAATTGTAATGTCCCGGAGTGCCATTACCACTCCTTTTGGCGCCTTGCTACTTTCTCCTATGTGCTAATTTATATCACCTAATGTGCTTCATGTCATCTTCTCAGAATGTGCATATTTATCTTTATGAAACTGGTTATGTTCATGTAATTGCCTGGTCTACCAGCAGATGGCGGCAACATTGGCAAGGTTAATTTCCCTGGAGAGGAACGTCCTAGTTCCATTCCAGCCCTCTCTAGAGAGGGAGGAGTTTAGATAGTGAGTAGGTCAGTCTACCCTACCCCCTCGTGGGGGAATGTTGTGTGAGGAGTTTGTCTGCCTTAACCCTTGCTATGGGAAGGCAGCAGGCCTGGTCCTGTCTGGACAGGTTCTATTAGTCCTACGCCAGCCTTATCACTGGAGGTTGTGCACACCCAAGCATAAGTGAACATGAGGTGCTCCAAAGCCAGGACAAGAAGTTCCTAGGATCACAGTAAGAGACAGACTACAGACAGCTAAATTAAGTTCCAGCAGAAGAGGAATGGTTCATATTTACTCCAGCAAGCATAGCAGAGCTGGGATTGTTGCAGAAAAGTAATTGCCTGCCAGATTATGCCAATACCTGCTGATGACCAAGATACCGTTTGGAAACAGTTTACCATTGATGCCAAGTAAAAGCAACTGTTCAACGTTACTACAAGTCTGGACTCCATTTATTCTACTTATTCATCAACCAAATTCACCTACCCCTTTTTGCAATACTTCGGACCACATCACGTCTGGGATCCAAAGATATCCAGGTAGGAACACCGTGACACGTGTATATAACATCTACAGAGACCGTAGGTTATCCCTGCACCACTCTGGCAATACTACCCTGGGTACCAACATTACATCTACAAAGGGGACTTTAAGTCCTCGTTGCTTAACCGCAACTGGCGTCACGTTTACTTGCTCTATAAGAGGGACATATTTCGTAGAAACCACCCAAGAGGCAAGGGATACCCCAGGCGTGGCCAGTGGGCCCGTTGTATAATCACGGAGAGAACAGGGAATGATTCGTGGTCTGTGGAAAACCACTGACATGTGAATGCACATATTAAAGTCAATGGATACGTGAGCGCACCAAGACATGTCCTCCCTAGGCGTGGCCTCTGCGCAGACACTGCCGGTGGGGGTCTGCTTAGGGATTGAGCTGGACTAAAGCTGCAAGCTTATCCGCCGCATTCAAACAGCAAAACCGCGGCTGAAACATTCCTGCATAATCTGTGCCCAATTCCGCAGACAAAACACGCCGTGTGAACAGCGACCACAGATCCCCTCCCTCTTCCGCAGGGTCAAAGACCTCCTATAAGAACCTCTGAGCTGAGTCCCCGGTGCAGGAATTTGCTGAGTTTTTCCAGAAATGATTATTAATGAGTGGCAGCCGTGGGCTCAGCCGGCACGCACGTTGCAGATAGATGATCTGTCGCTGCCGCAGACGTACGCAGCAAAGACGATGGAGATGCATAATTAAATAAACATAGGTGTCTGCGTGTGATCACAATTTAACATGTTCACAGCTAGAGGAGCTTCTGTAAAATTCCCATCCTCCACCATCAATCAGAAGGGGTGGGGGGTTGCTGACTGTGTAGCGGATAGCACCTATGCAATAAAACAGGAGCCATATATACAGTGTATACCTGCATGTGTGACTGCTGAGGTAGTGTCCGCTACATTGGGGTAGTTTGCATATTTGGCTGCTCTGCTCCCTCCTCGATCTTAGTCAGAAATTCCATGCATCAAATGGGTTTAAAGGGTTTGTTGCAGACCAGTGCATCTTCAATAAAAATGAAGCAACTACGGTATGGAAATAAATTTACAATGACCTGTTTTCTGTATACAGCTCCTATGCAGACCTATTGATCGCCATAGTAACCGACTACATACAGTCAGGCTCGGACTGGCCCACCGGGGAGGCGGGGGATTCCTCGGTGTGCCCCCTGTCTCCTGCACCCGGAGATAAGACAGAGGAGTAATCATTTCTCTTGTTTCTCAGAAGAGATAATTATTGTAGCCACTAGGTGGCAGTATCGCACAGTGATACAGCCTCCTACTGGTGTAAATTGTACAGGAGGCCCCTCAGTATCTTCTAAGCTTCCCGGGCTGCTGGCAGTGAAGGAGGAGAGAACATGTCTGGCCATCCTCCTGCCCTCCCTGCTGTCAGAAAACTGTGGCTGCTGGAGAGAAGGACTCCTCTGCGGTGCTGGGCTGATTTCTTGGTTGTGTGACAGTAGTGAGCTGTAGGAGACTGTAAGGGGGGAAATAGGGGATTTGTTTATAGCATACTCAGATCTGTGTATGTGTGCTACTCTCTGCAGAGTTCAGAGTGGCATTGGGGGGGGGGGACTCTGTCCTAGGTCCCCCCAATGCCTCTGCTTTAGGTGCACCCTTATAAGTGCCCCAGCTCCAGATGCCCCAACTCTAAATGCACCCCTAATATTGCCTCGTCTCCAGTTGTCCCCCTAATATCTCTGCTCCAGGATCACCACTATTAGGGTCCATTCACACGTCCGTGAATGTGTCCGCACCCTATCCGCAATTCTGCGGAACGGGTGCGGACCCATTCCTTCTCTATAGGGCAGGAATGGATGCGGACAGCACACAGTGTGCTGTCCACATCTGCATTTCCGGAGCGCGACCCCTATCTTCCGGTCCGCGGGCATAACTATATGATTAGTGGGGTCCGATTCTGCGACCCCTACTGATCCCAGGAATGGGTCCTATTCCCCCTTTATGATGGTCTGGCAGGCCACACATATGCCCTGCTGCTCCATTTATTCTCTTTGGGACCACTGGAAATAGCCAGCGCTGTACTCCGCCATCTCCAGCGACCCCATAGAGAATGGATGGAGAGGCAGGGCATATGCGCGACCTGCCACTTAATCAAGAAGGGGGATCAGTGGGGGCTCCAGCGTTCAGACCCCCACAGATCACTTAGTTATCCCCGATGTGGACACAGGTCCTTTAACAGGTGAGCATTTCATATTTTTGGCCAGATTTTTAATTTTTATTTAAATTTATTTTTTTACACCCAAAGAAAACCTTTAAGGATAGAGAATGTGAAAATGTCCAACAGTTATGACACAAGGTGATAAGGGTCTGATTGATGTGGGTCTGACTGCTGGGACCCCCATGATCAAGGGAACGTGGTCTTAAGACCCTTATGTACATAGATTGGCGGTAATGTAATTGAATGATGATCAGTGGGTGTTCCAGCAGTCAGACCCCAGCAATCTGATATTTATCACCGATCCTGTAGATGGGCGATAGGTTATTATGGTAGGACAACCCTTTTAATTATAATGTAGATTATGTAGAATATGAGGAGGTTAAGATTTGGTAAATTTCATGCCAGACATTTATGCTTAAAGGGGTCAAAGGGTTTGTCTCACTTCAGTAAATGGCATTTATCATGCAGTTAATACAAGGCACTTACTAATGTATTGTGATTGTCCATATTGCCTCCTTTCCATCACATTATACACAGCACGTATCCGTGGTTATTACCACCGTGTAATCCAGCAGTGGTGGCCGTGCTTACACACTACAGGGAGTGCAGAATTATTAGGCAAGTTGTATTTTTGAGGATTAATTTTATTATTGAACAACAACCATGTTCTCAATGAACCCAAAAAACTCATTAATATCAAAGCTGAATATTTTTGGAAGTAGTTTTTAGTTTGTTTTTAGTTTTAGCTATTTTAGGGGGATATCTGTGTGTGCAGGTGACTATTACTGTGCATAATTATTAGGCAACTTAACAAAAAACAAATATATACCTATTTCAATTATTTATTTTTACCAGTGAAACCAATATAACATCTCAACATTCACAAATATACATTTCTGACATTCAAAAACAAAACAAAAACAAATCGGTGACCAATATAGCCACCTTTCTTTGCAAGGACACTCAAAAGCCTGCCATCCATGGATTCTGTCAGTGTTTTGATCTGTTCACCATCAACATTGCGTGCAGCAGCAACCACAGCCTCCCAGACACTGTTCAGAGAGGTGTACTGTTTTCCCTCCTTGTAAATCTCACATTTGATGATGAACCACAGGTTCTCAATGGGGTTCAGATCAGGTGAACAAGGAGGCCATGTCATTAGATTTTCTTCTTTTATACCCTCTCTTGCCAGCCACGCTGTGGAGTACTTGGACGCGTGTGATGGAGCATTGTCCTGCATGAAAATCATGTTTTTCTTGAAGGATGCAGACTTCTTCCTGTACCACTGCTTGAAGAAGGTGTCTTCCAGAAACTGGCAGTAGGACTGGGAGTTGAGCTTGACTCCATCCTCAACCCGGAAAGGCCCCACAAGCTCATCTTTGATGATACCAGCCCAAACCAGTACTCCACCTCCACCTTGCTGGCGTCTGAGTCTGACTGGAGCTCTCTGCCCTTTACCAATCCAGCCACGGGCCCATCCATCTGGCCCATCAAGACTCACTCTCATTTCATCAGTCCATAAAACCTTAGAAAAATCAGTCTTGAGATATTTCTTGGCCCAGTCTTGACGTTTCAGCTTGTGTGTCTTGTTCAGTGGTGGTCGTCTTTCAGCCTTTCTTACCTTGGCCATGTCTCTGAGTATTGCACACCTAATGCTTTTGGGCACTCCAGTGATGTTGCAGCTCTGAAATATGGCCAAACTGGTGGCAAGTGGCATCTTGGCAGCTGCACGCTTGACTTTTCTCAGTTCATGGGCAGTTATTTTGCGCCTTGGTTTTTCCACACGCTTCTTGCGACCCTGTTGACTATTTTGAATGAAACGCTTGATTGTTCGATGATCACGCTTCAGAAGCTTTGCAATTTTAAGAGTGCTGCATCCCTCTGCAAGATATCTCACTATTTTTGACTTTTCTGAGCCTGTCAAGTCCTTCTTTTGACCCATTTTGCCAAAGGAAAGGAAGTTGCCTAATAATTATGCACACCTGATATAGGGTGTTGATGTTATTAGACCACACCCCTTCTCATTACAGAGATGCACATCACCTAATATGCTTAATTGGTAGTAGGCTTTCGAGCCTATACAGCTTGGAGTAAGACAACATGCATAAAGAGGATGATGTGGTCAAAATACTCATTTGCCTAATAATTCTGCACGCAGTGTATAGGTAAAGGCTGGAAGTGCGCATAGGCCAACGCCTTTACCTATAGTGTGCAAGCACGGCCACCGCTGCTGGATTACAGTGGTCGTAACCACGGATACGCGCTGTGTATAATGTGATGGAAAGGAGGCAATATGGACAATCACAATACATTAGTAAGTGCCTTGTATTAACTTTCTCTACATGATAAATGCCAATTGCTGAAGTGAGAGGACCCCTTTAACACCTTTAAGTCTGCTACACTTAATAGGGTTAGTCCAAAATGTCTTGGTGTGTGCATTGCGTGTTTCCTATGTGTGATTGGTGTGTGCTATATATGTTCTATATATCAGTGGTGTATGTGCAGCATGTGACATATGCATCAGTGGCATGTGAGCCACGTATAAGTGTCTTGTGCGCCACATCTGTCCAATGAGTGATTGGTGTGCGCTGCATGTGTCTTGTTTCTGACTAGGATATCCATATATGTGTAACTTCTGCCACATGTATGTTTGTGCATGTTGCTGTGACTGTCCGCCATCATACTTCATCTTTAATATTTCTGTTATCACTGTAAGGGCTCATGAACACGACCGTTGGATGTTTTGCAGTCTGCAAATTGCGGATCCGCAAAACATGGATACCGGGTGTGTGCATTCCACATTATGTGGAACAGAACAGCCGGCCTCTGATAGAACCGTCCTATCCTGTCTGTCACAGACACAGAATGCACACGGAGTCATTTATTTTTGCGGCCCCATTGAAGTGAAGGGGACAGTACGGACATGGAAAAAAAAAATTTGTGTGCAGCAGCCCTAAGTTGGGCCCCCAGAATCAGTTACACTGCTGGGCCCTAAGTACCCCAGTCCGACACTGCATACAATCACTGTGTGGTCTGACCCTGCAGTTATGTGTTACTCTCCTCCATTATCAAGAAGGGAAGGCAGAATACGTAACAAAGGACTGTAGGATCAGACTGCAGAGGGTTTGTTTGTAGTCTGTTTCCATGGAGACACATGCGTCTGTATTAAAGCTGTATACACACAAATAAATGTTTGCAAAATTTTATACAACCTGAAAACCAGGGCTTCCTTAGCCTTCTTGTTCCAGTGTTAGCAGTGATACCAGTGGTGCTGCTATAGGGGTAGCAGTGGTCACAATTGCAACCGAGCCCCTAAGCCAATTGCTGTTTTTTTTTGCTTTATGCGTACAGCATCAGGACGTAGTGCGCGTACTATGACCTGACGGTGCACGCAGTCAGGTGACAGCGCGGGTTCGGAGAAGATCAGGGAGCTGAGAATGCCTGAAGAGACCGCCGGACCGGGAAAGTACTAGCAGCGCAGAAGAGGTAAGTTGACTTAATTATTTTGGGTCTGATCTGAGGTCTGATGAGGGTCTAACATGGAGGTCTAAAGGGGGTATGATCAGAGGTCTGATATAGGGGTCTATTATAGAGTTCTGTTGGGGTCTCACCTGAGGATCTGATATGGGGGTCAGATCTGATTTTTCATATGGGGGTCTGATTTGAGGTCTGATCCTCTGATCTGATATGGTAAGGGGGTATTGCTTTGTCCTGGCGCACTTTATAAAGGGATATTTTTATACTGGCACACATTATAAGAGGTAGTTTTTGTACTGGGGCTCATTATAAGGGTTTGTATTGGCAGCATTATTTTTTTTAGTTATTTTTTAGGGCACTGTGTGCCAATAATGATTGAAGGGGGCACTATCTTTGGGGTACTAGTATTTTCTACAGTGTAGTATTGGGGAGCACAGCCGACACAGTATTTCGGGTGGCAGGATGGGATGTTCAGAAGGTGGGAGGATGATGGAAAAGTAGGAAACTAAGATGTCCGTTTGTCAAACTCTGCAGAGACGAGAGATGGGTGAAAGGAATCATCAAGGCGGTCTGGTCTGAAAGGAGAAGATAAGGAAAGAGAATATCTACATCAGAGGAGACGTCACTGGATGTAAGAGGTATGGGGCGCTGTATTACCCTGGATTAGTTGTAGCTCTGTATGTCATGATTTCCAAGAATGTCTTTAACAGTAGGGCTGGAGGGAAGGGGTTAGGTTGGGGGGGGGGGGGGGCGCCGTTTCAATTTTGCCTCAGGCAGCAGAAAGGCTAGATGCACCCCTGCCACAAAGCACTGAGGGAAGGGGGGCCCAAGCTGAACTCTTGCACCAGGGCCCATGAGCCTTTAGCTACACCCTTGAGTGATACGATGGATGGGGCTCAGTGTAGGGAAGTGGAATCACTGTATATTACTATTAGTATACATGGAGCGTAACATTCGGGCCCCCATGATGCAATGCTGTTGGGGTAACTGTCCCTGTACCCCCAGGCACTGTGGCATATGGAGAATATTTCCCCTTTAAAATGTGACTTTTTTCAGAGCTTATTTCTCTGGCAGACAGAAAATCCAGAGCTCCATCGGGGGTCAGCGCCACAGACGGCGCATTGTTACACCGCCTTAATCGTGGAATAGGAGTTTAATCATTGCGGCCATATCTTGTTTAGATCAAACGCGCAGCATAAAACGCTACCTGAGGATTTATTTGCTGCTGAGCATAATGTAATACAATGAAGAGAAGATGAAAGTGCAACATTATACATAAGAGATGGAGCTGAATGTAGGAGCCTCGAGGAGCCCGGATCATACGGGTTATTTATTGGGGATATTGTGGTTCAGAATGAGTCCCTGAAGAGTCCTCGCTGTACACTACTGATTAGGGGATGTATTGGCATTTATGAGGAGGGCTGTTCTGCTCCCACTAAACATCCGGCTGCTCTGTTTAGGAGCAGAAGTCCAGGGACAAAGGGAATTCTGTCCATAGGAATAACTGCAAGTGGCTGCCACCAACAACGGGAACCTGGGGAAGGTAGAACAGTAATGTAAACTAAACCTCTCAATCTGAGATCACCAGTGACCTAGAATGACAGGAATGTCTCCAGAAACAAGGAGTGATGGGAATGCCTCCAGAGATTGGAAGTCATGGGTATGTCTCCAGCGGCAGGGAGTGATGGGAATGTTTCTAAAGACCAGAAGTTTCAGGAGTGTCTTCAGAGACTGGTGGTGATGGGAATGTCTCCATAAAAAAGGATTGACGGAAACATCTTAAGGGACCAGCATTGATGGAAATGCCTTCAGAGACTGGTGGTGATGGAAATATCTCATGAAACCAGGAGTGACAGGAACATCTACAGGGACCAAGAGTGACATGAAAGCAGTCCAGAAACCGGATTGGAACCAAATATCTGTAACATGCCCCCCACCTACAGGGTGCCATTTATAATAATGGGGTCTTTTTAATGTAACAAAGTTCCTTAGGGCCCATCAAGATCCAGGGGTGACTACTCCCTTTGCAACCCCCATATCTACCCTCCTGATTGCAGCCAAGGCTGCTACATTGTTGCCTATAGGCATAGATTTTATTGTAACTTAGTTTTTTTCTATTGTGAGACGAACCACTCCACAAAATGGGAGTGCAGGGAACATCTCCAGAAACAAGGAGTTTCGTCTCCAGAGACTGGTAGTTATGGGAATGTCTCCAAAGACCAGGAGTTTCAGAAGTGTGTCCAAAGAGTGGTAGTGATGGGAATGTCTCCAGAGACCAAGATTGATGGAAGTGCATCCAGAGACTGGTAGTGACGGAAACATCTCAAGAAACCAGGAGTGACGGGAATGTCTCCAGAGACAAGGAGTGATGAGAACATTTTAAGGGACCAGGAGTGATAGGAATATCCCCAGAGACTGGTAGTGACGGGAACATCTCCAGAGACTGGTAGTGACGGGAACATCTCCAGATACCAGGAGTGGCATGAACATCTCCGGAGACCAGGAGTGACGGTAATGTCTCCGGACACAAAGAGTCATGACTCCAGAGACTGGTAGTGATGGCCACGTCTCCAGAAACCTGGAGTGATGAGAATGTAGAGTAACAGGAATGTAGAGTAACAGGAATGTAGAGTAACAGGAAAGTCTGCAGTATCTCAAAATAGTTCTAAAAGGCTTAGATTATCTCAAGAGTCCTGGGAGAGATTGGCGTTGTCCATGGGTCCAAGCTGACCAGAACATATACATGAAAGTCTGAAAATCTCACTCCTATAAAACTGAAATTCTGAACCTCCATGGTGGCAGAGTGTTCCGCCCTGTGCAGAGTGCTGCAGAACATCTCTACAGATCTCATGTATTTGCACTTTCTGTTATATTCTATGGGGGATGAGTTACATAACGGATACATCACATGCAAATCTGTTGCACGAAAATAGGACATGGTGAGATGACGCCGGACTGAATTAGGACTGATTGTCCCCAGAGCCCAATGTTGGTGTCCTGGTTACAGAGCTGACATCTTCGAAGTCACCTCTTCAGGCAGGATGTAGGTATCGCCCTCTGAGAGGTGGTGGTGGGTGTTAAGTCCTTGCAGGGTGGTGGAGATGTCATCAGTTCTCGGATACCCTGCAATTACTCATATTCCACAAATATTACACAATAGACCGGAGCGGAGAGGCTGACAATTAGACACCTGGTCGGCCAACCTCCTCTTCCCATCCTGGAAGGCGCAGATCTATATGAGAGAATTTGGGTGCGGAGGGGTTAAAATCTGAGAGGAACGTCTGAAAGAGAAAACATTGCAGCGTTGTTGCTGCTGACACTGTGTTATTAGGGATTATTTATAACAAGTCAATGAGGAGATGCTGGGGCTGTCGCTTCTCGGCTTGTGCAACATATTGGGTGGGGGTGACGCGATAACTTTGTGATCTTCCTATTGCTGTCCCAAGCTGTTCTCTAGCTAGGGCAATACATATATTTATATATATATATGAACCAGGAATTTCAGGATGAACAGTGTTTTGAGCATGGAGAAGTTATTTGTGTGATAACACAATACGAAGAAACAAAGTTACAATAAAATGTGTTCCTATAGGCAACAATGTTGCAATCAAGGGTGTAGATATGGAGGATGAGGAGGGAGCAGTCACCTCTGGAGAAATGTATGGGTGGCACCTGCAAGAGATCTTGAGAGGCAGACCATGGAGGGAGGTAAGATGGCGGTGTCTTTGGCCACTTGCTTAGTGCCTTTATTATTATCGCTGGACGTGTGGACTGTCATGTTGTTTGCAGGAGGCAGAGATCTGCAGCCTGGTAATGGGAAAGTCTTCAGCGCCACCTACTGAACAGTATGGGTCACTGCATGAATGGAAGCCAGAAGAGGTTGTAAAAAAAAAATGCCCTTACAGGGGCTGAGAGCCATGAATGTAATTCACATCCTCTGGTCAAGTACTGATTGGTGGCCAAGGTTTATGGCTCTTTAAATAGACGCACCAGTGCATAAAATATAGGCATGGGTGTGATATGGGCACACCCTCGCATCACGTGACTTGTGCATGATGTATATGGATCACAATGTGTGACTCTTCTAGGCATCCCGGCACATACAGTGCATTTGGAAAGTCTTCAGACCCTTTCACTTTCTCCACATTTCTTAAGTTGCTCCTTGTGAAAAAAAAAAAAATATATATATATATATATATCAAGTCCCCCCCAATATGCACTCAATACCCCATAATGAGAAAGTGAAAAGAGAATTTTAGAAATTTTTACAAATTTATTTAAAAGGAAAAGTCTAAATTTTCGTCTTAAGACTCTTTTAATATGACACTTGACATTTAGGGTACTTTCACACTTGCTTTATTGGATTCCGGCAGGATCTGTATGCAAACGGATACCATTTGTAGACGGATCTGTCTCACAAATGCATTGCAATACCGGATCTGTCTCTCCAACTGTCATCCGGAAAAACGGATCCGGTATTTATCTTTGTCACATTTTTAAAGGTCTGCGTTTTTCCGCATTAATGCATTTCAATGGAAAATAATGCCAGATCCGGCATTCCGGCAAGTGTTTCGGAACTTTGGACGGAGAAAATACCGCAGCATGCTGCGGCATTTTCTCCGTCCGAAAACCGTACAGTGACTAAACTAAAGACATCCTGAACTGATTGCTCTCCATTCAGAATGCATTGGGATAAAACGGATCAGTTTTTTTTTCCGGTATTGAGCCCCTATGACGGAATTCAATACCGGAAAAGTTTAATGCAAGTGTGAAAGTACCCTGCAGCCTCCCATTTCTCTTGATCATTTTTTAGATATTTTTACACCTTGATTGGAGTCGCCTGTGGTAAATTCAGTTAATTGGACATGATTTGGGAAGACACAGCCCTGTCTATATCATATCTGACAGCTGACAATGCATATCAGAGCAAAAACCAAGCCATGAGGAGGAAAGAACTGCCTGTAGAGCTCAGAGCCAGGATTGTGTGGAGGCACATGTCTGGATAAGGGGACAAAAACATTTCTGTTTTTGTTTTTGATCCCAATAGCACAGTGGTCTCCATAATTCTTATATGGAAGAAGTTTGGAACATCCAGAACTCTTCCTAGAGCTGGCCACCCCACCAAACTAAGAAATCGGGTGAGAAGGGCCTTAGTAAGAGAGGTGAACAAGAACCCAATGGTCATTCTGGCTGAGCTCAAAAGATCCTGTGTGCAGATGGGAGAAACTTCCAGAAGGTCAATCACTGCAGCTTCCACCAATCTTTATGGCTGAGTGGCCAGAAAGAAGCCTCTCCAGTCATCGGTTAAAAACACATGAAAGCCGTCTGGAGTTTTCAAAAAAGCATCTAAAGGACTCTCAGACTGTGAGAAACAAGATTCTCTGGTGTGATGAAACCAAGATTTAACTTTTTGGCCTCAATTCGAAGTAACATATCTGGAGGAAACCAGGCTCTGCTCATCACCTGCCCAGTACTGTATGATGAAGCATGGTGGGGGCAGCATCATGCTGGGGGGGGGGGGGGGGGGGGGGGGGAGCTTGGTCAGGGTGGGAGGAAAAGCTGAATGGAGCAAAGCACTGAGATATTCTTTATGAAACCCCGACCCAGAGCTCTGGACCTCAGACTGGACTGAAGGGTCACTTTCCAACAAAACAATGACCCTAAGCACAAGGCCAAGACAACACAGGAGCGGCTTAGGGACAACTCTGCGAATGTTCTTGAGTGGCCCAGTCATTCACCGATGGTCCCCATTCAACCTGACAGAGCTTGAGAGGATCTGCAGAGAAGAATGGCAGAAAATCCCCAAATCCAGGTGTACAAACCTTGTGGCATCAACTCCAAGAAGACTGGAGGCTGTAATCACTGGGTCCGGAGTAAAGAGTCTGAATACTTATGTCAATGCAAGATTTTAGTTTTTCCTTTTCAATAAATGAGTACAGATTTCTAACATTCTGTTCTCACAGTCATTGTGGGGCACTGAGTGCAGAATGATTTTTGCAGAGGAAATTTTTTTATTTTTTAAATATATATTTTAGCACAAGGCTGCAACTGTAGGCTGAAAAAAAGGAAAGAGTCTGACGACCTTTAAATGTATTTTATATACCAGGGTATATAGACGACATTCTTCGCACCTGTGTGAGGTATTTTAAGGCTGACATTCTTTTTCATGAATTAATAGTTCACATTGCCTTGTAATTAAAGGCTGGAAAAGGTTGCTGATTTGTGAGCAGGTGCATGTAAAGGAGCAGTAATTATGCGACGGGCACACTGACACTTCATAGAATTGGGTTTCCACAGACAGAGGAGCAACATTTTTCACGGTCTACGAATTGGAGATTTGCACAATAACCTTGGCATCAGATGTTAATCTGTACATTCATTTTGCTGCCGACTCTATACCAGCACATCATTATTCTTGGGAACATGATCTTGGCATCAGCTAAAATCCTGGCACTGGATTTTGCTTTGTACCTTAATCTAAGAACTTCACATTGGTCCTGGCAAGGACCACCAGATGTCCGTCTGTAGAGTAATCTGTAGAGTAACCGGTACATCATTACTCCAAGTACCAGATGTATGCAGACTATTCTTGGCACCAGTTACATATCTGTACTTCCCATTACTCCTAGTACCATACAGTACATAGATTAGTCTTGGCACTGGCTACATCTCTGTAATTTCCATTACTCCTGGTAACATTCTTTGGATCAGTTTATTAGTATTGGTGCCAGTTACCCTCTCTGTAGATGACATTACGTCTTGGCGCCAGCTATGTTTTTTATAAAGTCCTATAAGTCTTGCTACTCAATGTTGATCTGTATTTTAGTCTTGGCACTGGAATTTCCCAGAACACTAACCTTGGTACCATCTATGAACATTTATATATGTAATAAACGGCTTGGTACCACGTGTTTGGCTGATCAGTCCTGGCACCAGCTGTATATCACATTAGTCCTGGCAAGGTGAATCTGATGTTGATATCCCGTATAAATACCAATTATTCTTGGCACTATGCCCATCACATTACTCTTGGTAGAGCATGTTCATTGCATAAGTTTGTGTACATGTTGGGCTGTACATTAGTCTTGGACTTTGTTCATACATTAGTCCTGGCACCAGCTACATCTCTGGATATCACATTAATCCTGAAAAGGTAATGTTTCTATTTAATTAGCGTTGGCACCTGCTCTGTGTGTGTGGTCATCATGTTAGGTCTGGTACCAGATATAATTCATAGATAAGTCGGTACCATTAACCGTATAGTCTATTTCTCCCAGAAGAAGATGTTGGTGTTTAGATATGTCTTGACACCATCTCTGTACATTGGATTTGGTTTGGTTCCAGATATTGCTCTATAGATTAATCTTGGCACCAGCTATGTTCTCTGTATACAACATTAGTCTTGGTACCAGATGTTGGTTTGTGGATTAGATATGGCCCCAGCATCATCTGTGTTCATCACATTAGGTTTGGTACCCAGTGTTCACATGGGGATAAGTACTGGCACAAGCTACAACTCTGTACTTCCTATTGCTCATGATGCCATATTCTGGTATGTAGATTAGGGGCAGTGGCGCACCTACAGGGGGGTCCAGCGGGTCTGGACCCCCCCCCCCCCTAGAACAACCAGACAATATATATATTTTTTTTATCCCTCAGGGCCGCACCGCCGATCACCACAGGCGGCGCGGCCCTGGATGTAATTGCAGCAGCGGCGGTGGTGGCACTAATGCCTGCAGCCTATCAGAGGCCGGCTCAGGCGGCGCAATGACATCATCATCGCGCCGCCTGAGCCGGGCAGCACACAGCAGGGACACAGGCCGGAAGAGGCCAGCATCACATCGCTGCTGATGGAGGTAAGTATCAGTGTTTTCTATTTTTTTTTTTTCTGGGGAGGGGGGAACTGGCACTATGGGGGCATCTGACAATTCTTACAGCCTAATTTTTTTTGGGGGTGGCACTCTTGGGGCATTTTTTACTGGCACATTATAGGGGGGGCACCATGGGGGAGAGGAGCACTATGGGGGGCATCTGGGGGCTCTAAAGGGGCTTTTTTTTTATTGACACATTATGGGAGGCACTATAGGAGAGAACGGCACTATGGGGCATCTGGTGGCACTATAGGGGCATTATTTGGGGGCACTATGGGGGAAGTGGGGATTCTAAAGGGGACATTTTTTGCTTATTGGCACATTATGGGGGGCATTATGGCATCTGGTGGCACTAAGGGGGCATTTTTTACTGGCACATTATGGGGGGGCACCATGGGGGAGAGGAGCACTATGGGGGCATCTGGGGGGGTCTAAAGGGGCTTTTTTTTTATTGACACATTATGGGGGGCACTATAGGGGAGAACGGCACTATGGGGCATCTGGTGGCACTATAGGGGCATTATTTGGGGGCACTATGGGGGCATTATTTGGGGGCACTATGGGGAAGTGGGGGCTCTAAAGGGGCCTTTTTTCTTATTGGCACATTATGGGGGGCATTATGGCATCTGGTGGCACTAAGGGGGCATTTTTTACTGGCACATTATGGGAGGCACTATAGGGGAGAGCGGCACTATGGGAGAGTGGAGCACTATTAGGGCATATGGTGGCACTTAGAAGGGGCATTTTTTACTGGCACATTATGGGGGGCACCATGGGGGAGAGGAGCACTATGGGGGCATCTGGGGGGTCTAAAGGGGCTTTTTTTTATTGACACATTATGGGGGGCACTATAGGGGAGAATGGCACTATGGGGCATCTGGTGGCACTATAGGGGCATTATTTGGGGGCACTATGGGGAAGTGGGGGCTCTAAAGGGGCCTTTTTTCTTGCTGGCACATTATGGGGGGCATTATGGCATCTGGTGGCACTAAGGGGGCATTTTTTACTGGCACATTATGGGAGGCACTATAGGGGAGAGCGGCACTATGGGGCATTATTTGGGGGCACTATGGGGGCATATGGTGGCACTTAGAAGGGGCATTTTTTACTGGCATATTATGGGGGACACTATGGGAAAGGGCGAGAGGAGCACTATGAGGGAATTTACTGGGGCACTATATAGGGGTATTTTATACTGGCATACATTATGGGGACATTAGCTCAACTGCGGGCACTAAGCGGGGGTATTTCATGTACTGTCATATTATGGGGAGAATTATTACTACTAGCGGGTATTAGCTTTACTACTACTGGGGGTCTATGAGGAACATGATTACTAGTATGGGCACTATAGGGGCATTATTACTACTAAGTGTGCTCTGGCAGAGAATTATTTCTATTGTTGGGATTTTGGGGAGCACTGTTACTTTGGGGGGCACCCTGGCACAGTATCAGCTTAGCACAATAATTTTTGGTGGACATTATCTTTATACTATTAGTGTCTGGGCGCAGTTATTTTTTAGAGCACTGTGTGCCAATAATTGTTGAAGGGGGCACTATCTGTGTGGTAGTAGTATTTCCAGGGGGACTTTCTCTGCAGTATAGTATTGGGGGCACAGCGGGCACAGTATTGGGGGCACTATCTGTGTGGTAGTAGTATTTCCAGGGGGACTTTCTCTGCAGTATAGTATTGGGGGTGGCAGGAAAGGGTGTTCAGAAGATGATGGAAGTGTGGGAAACTAATGTCTGTTTGTCAATCTCTGCAGAGATGGGAGATGGCTGAAAAATCATCATGGCGGTCTGGTCTGAATGGAGAAGATAAAGAAAGGGAACAAAGGTGACATCACAGGATGTAAGAGGTATGGGGCGCTATGTAGGAGAGGAGATGCTCCAGGCTCCCCCCCCCCCCTGCCATTTGCAGAAGGAGGATTCAGAGCTGGGTGAGGACGGCCAAGGGGGGCAGCAGGCCACGGGCGGGTGGCAGATGGTGGGGGGAACCACAGGCCTTGAGCAGGATCAGGGGAGGGAGGAGAGCGGAGGAGCCTCCTGGCTGTAGCTTGTTGTATAAGCAGGCAGTGCAGCCAGGACAGGCCTCCCCTCTCCGTATGGTGTGTAGAGACAGGCCGCAACTATAGAATGTCAGCTGTACAGTGTGTGTTGGGCGTGGCCTATTATATGTAGGAGGGGCTTTTATTAATGGGCGGGGCTAAAAAATGTTCCATTCCTACAGAGCTTTTAGAAATGGCCAAGTAAAAGAATCAGCGCAACATACTACAGGCCCCCCCCCCCCCGCACTACACATGCCACATTATTTTGCCTTTCGGACCCCCCCTAGACAAAATTGCTGGGTGCTCCCCTGATTAGGGGACATGGCACTATCTACATCTCTCCGCATTGCATAAGGTTTCATATCAGATGTTGGTCTGCAGAGTAATCTTGACACCTGCTACGTTCTCTGTATATCAGATTGGTCTTATAAGTAGATGCTGGTTTGTGGTTTACTCTTTGCATCATCCTAATCTCTACATAACATTTGGTTTGGTAGCACCAGCTATGTTCTTTTTACATCACATTACTCTTTGTTCCATATGTCCATTTGTGGATAGGTCTTGGCACCAGCTGCATCTCTGTATTCTCCATTACTTCTACTACCAGATGTAGGGTTGGTCGAGCACCAAAGTGCTCGGGTGCTCGAGTAGAACACCTTGGGATGCTCGGGTGCTCTACAGAGCACCCGAGTATAATGGAAGTCAATGGGAGAACCCGAGCATTACACCAGGCGCCCCCTGCGCTGAAGAGGGGAGGGTGTCTGGTTCACAGGAAAAGGTCAGAAATTGATGGAAACACAACTGAAATGGTTCGGGAACAGCATGGGGAGGATGTCTGGATGCATCTTGGACTCCCAGGTCGCTGCTGGGAACGATGTTGTCCGAGTAGTACGCTACTTTTACAGACTGACAATAATACGCAAGAAAACCGAAGATAAAATTGATTTTAGAGGAAAAATTGTTAGGAAACATTCTTTCCTGTACATTTACTTGTATATAAAGTGCAAGTGCTGCCAAAAATTACAAGGAAAAGGCACTCCGATACAACCTGTATATCACATAAAGGAGGGCCTCATTCACATTGTGGTACAACTGTTCAGGTAGTGAGACTCCTACACTCATAAAGCCTATGCACTAAGTGAAAGGGCTGCCAAAAATTACAAGGAACCGGCGCTCCAATACACCTTTTATTACACATAAAGGAGGGCATCATACACACCCTTGAAAAATTACGATTGATGACCTGCTAGTGACCCTCAAAAACATTAGGAGCAAGGGCCTGCTGGTGACCCTCTAAAACATTAGGGGCGAGTGCCTGCTGCTGATCTGACCATCTAAAACATTATGGGCGAGGGCCTGCTGGTGACCCTCAAAAACATTATGGGGGAGGGCCTGCTGGTGACCCTCAAAAACATTATGGGCAAGGGCCTGCTGGTGACCCTCTAAAACATTATGGGTGAGGGCCTGCTGCTGAGCTGACCCTCTAAAACATTCGGAGCTAGGGCAGCCTAATAAGCATGTTGATATGATGGAGAAAGAGGAGGATGAAAAAAGGAAGATAGAACCATATACCCTTGTTTGTGGTGGAAGAGGTGTATGGGAATACAGTGTATTCAATACACCATAAAAGCCACATTTAGAGTGCCTTTATGTTCAGCCGCTTTCCTCTGGTGGAGTAGAGAAGTCAGGGGCAAGTCGGATACACTTATCAGTTATTATGCCCCCAGCAGCACTAAATACCCGCTCTGACAAAACGCTGGCGGCAGGGCAGGCCAGCACCTTCAAGGCATAGAGCGCCAGTTCGTGCCACGTGTCCAGCATGGACACCCAATAGATGTAAGGCACAGAGGGATCACTGAGGACGCTGACACGGTCTGCTATGTACTCCTTCACCATCTTCCAAAATGTTTCCCTCCTTGTGACACCAGGCCACGCATCAGGTTGAGGGTGCTGGCGGGGTGTATTAAAACTGTCCCAGGCCTTGGAGAGTGTTGCCCTGCCTCTGTTGGAACTGCTGTGTGTTCCCCTCATATCCCCTCCTCGGTTGGCCAAGGAACTACGTACTCTGCCGCCAGCGTTGTCAGCTGGAAGTTTTTGGACAAAATTTTCCACAAGGACCTTCTGGTATTGCACCATTTTGCTCGTCCTCTCCACCACAGGAATGAGAGATGAGAAGTTCTTTGTAGTGGGGGTTGAGAAAGGTGAACAACCAGTAATCGATGTTGGCCAAAATGCGTACAACACAAGGGTCACGGGAAAGGCAGCATAACGAAGTCAGACGTGTTCCAGAGTCCCAACAGACAAGACTTCGCTGTCCTCATCAGGACGATGATCCTCATCCTCTTCTACCCATCCACGCTGAACAGATGGAATAAAACGTCCATGGGTACTACCCTCTGTAGCGGAAGCAACCATCTCCTGCTCCTCCTCCTCATCATCATCATCATCCAATTCGTGCTGAGAAGACGAACGGAGGGTGGTCTGGCTATCACCCTGTGTACTGTCTTCCCCCATTTCCACCTCTTCCACATGCAAAGCGTCCCCCTCAATTGTGAGCTACGAGCGTTTGAGTAGACACAGAAGTGGTATGGTGACGCTGATAATAGCTTTATCGCCGCTCACCATCTGTGTTGATTCCTCAAAGTTGCGTAACAACCTCACAGAGGTCAGACATCCATGCCTACTCGTCGCTTGTGAAGAGCAGAAGCTGACTGGAAAGGTGACGACCGTGTTTCAGCTGGTATTCCACTACTGCCCTCTGCTGCTCACAAAGCCTGACCAACATGTGGAATGTGGAGTTCCAGCACATGCTCACATCGCACAACAGTCGGTTGGCTGGCAATTGCAAGCGCTGCCAGACCGACGGAAGCTGTCGATTACTTGCGGAAATGGGCACACACGCAGCGCACCTTCACCAGTAGCTCAGGCAAATTGGGGTAGGTTTTGAGAAACCGCTGAACCACTAAGTTGAACACGTGGGCTAGGCATGGGATGTGTGTGAGCTTGCCGAGCTCCAAAGCCGACACCAAGTTACGGCCATTATCAGACACAACCATGCCTGGTTGTAGGTTGAGTGGCGAGAGCCACAGCTCAGTCTTGTCCCTTATACCCTGCCACAGCTCTGCGGCGGTGTGCTGTTTGTCCCCTAAGCAGATCAGCTTCAGCCTGTTGCCGCTCCCCACTGCAGTGCTACACTGCTTCCAGCTACCGACTGATGTCTGACTGGTGCTGCAAGATGATATATCAGAGGTGGAAGTGGAGGAGGAGGCGGAGAAGGGGGGGTTGCAGCCACTAACATTGGTGGTGGCGGAAACACTGATGGAAGTAGGGCCCGAAATCCTTGGCGTTGGTAGCACCTGTGCCATCCCAGGGTACGACTCGCTTCCGGCCTCCACAACGTTCACCCAGTGTGCCGTCAGGGAAATGTAGCGTCCCTAGCCAAAAGCACTTGTCCATGTGTCAGTCGTTAAGTGGACCTTCCCAATAACTCCGTTGGTCAGGGCATGGGTGATACTATGGTACACATGCTGGTGTATGGCTGGGACTGCACACCGTGGAAAATATTGGCGGCTGGGAACAAAGAAATGCGGGACGGCCACCGCCATCAGGCTGCGGAAAGCCTCAGTGTCCACAAGCCTAAGGGGCCAGCAATTTGGAAAGGTGCGCATTTAGTGCTATAGCCTGTGGGTGGGTGGCTAGGCATTTGCGCTTTCGTTCAAAGGCCTGGGGTAATGACATCTGTACGCTGTGCTGGGACACAGAAGTGGATGTGCTAGCTGATGGTGCTTGCGAAGGTCCAGGTGCAGGGCGGGAGGCATCCGGGCCTGCGTCTTGGACAGGGGAAGAGGAGGTAGTGGTGTGACCCGCAGACACTGATTGTGGACCCAGGCATTCGGCCCACCTATTAGGGTGCTTTGATGTCATGTGGCGGATCATGCTGGTGGTGGTGAGGTTGCTAGTGTTCACGCCCCGGCTCATTTTGGCTCAGCACAGGTTGCAAATGACAATTCTTTTATCGTCCACACTTTTCTGAAAAAAAAGAGCCAGACTGCAGAACACCTACCCCTTGGCAAGGTAGATTGCCGCAAGGGGGTGCTCTGGGGAACAGTTGCGGGCCTGTTTGGTGTGGCCCACCTTCTCCCTTACGCCACCCCACTGCCTCTTCCAGCCTGTTGCGGTGCTGCGGATCCCTCCCCCTCTGTAATGCTGTCCTCGCACGGCTTGCCACCTTCCCAGGTTGGGTCAGTGACTTTATAGTCCACCACCTCCTCTTCCACTTCCTCACTCTGGTTATCCTCCTGACTTGTTGACCTAACAACCTCAGTTATTGACAACTGTGTCTCATCCTCATCATCAACCTCTTGAGACACTAATTGCGGTTGACTTATTGGCAACTGTGTCTCATCATCCTCATCCTCATCCACCTCGTGGACCACTAATTGCCGTTCCCCACCGTCATCTTCTTGTGACTGTTGATGCTCAAGAGTTTGGGAATCAGGGCACAATATCTCCTCATGTCCCTCTTGAAGCGGGCTTGTCGAGAGGCCCAAATCAAGTAATGGCGATGAAAAGAGCTCCTCGGAATATCCGAGTGTGGGATCACTTGTTTATCCAGACTCTCCATGGTGGGAGGAAGGAGTATTAGGGTGAGTATTCTGTTGACCAGACTCTTGGCTACTGAGACTGGACTTTGGAAGACAGGGTGGTGCTTAACGCACTGGAAGCATTATCTGCTGCAATCCAACCGACCACCTGGTCACACTGGTCTGACTTCGAGAGTGGTGTCCTGCACCACCCTGCAAACTGGGACATGAAGCTAAGTATCGTGGATGAGTGTGTTTCTTGTGCCCTGGCAGCAGGCACAGTTTCACCGCGCCCAGGGCCACGGTGTCACGGCTGAGGATGGGGAAACCCTCAGCCGTGCGATGCCAGAAGATGTTAAGTCGCTGCTTGACCAGGACGACAGAATTAGGGAGCAGGTCACCTCCTATCGCGTCCCTAATCTGACCCTGACTCCTAGCTGTATGAGCCGACCCTGATGGTAGGAGGGCTCATACTCCGGAACCTTGGAGTCCCTACTACGGTAGCCCTCAGGGTGGCCCTGAACTAGGAGCTGGGTAAGACGATTTGTTCCTCCTGGATACGGAGGAACAGGGGTCTCACTGGCCAAGCTGCAAGGAAGGGGAAACACATACAGGCATATGGATGCCCTGGTTTCCTGTGTGTTTTGTGGTGTGCTGTCTCCTTGGTGTTTGTGTGGACAGCAGTACTGGTGCATGGGTTCCAGTCAGCAAGGCTGTGGCAGGTAGGTTTGGAACTAGTGTTGTTCACCTGCCATATCCATATGCCTGTATGTGTTTCCCCTTCCTTGCAGCTTGGCCAGTGAGACCCCTGTTCCTCCGTATCCAGGAGGAACAGATCGTCTTACCCAGCTCCTAGTTCAGGGCCACCCTGAGGGCTAGTAGGGACTCCAAGGTTCCGAAGTATGAGCCCTCCTACCATCAGGGTCGGCTCATACAGCTAGGAGTCAGGGTCAGATTAGGGACGCGATAGGAGGTGACCTGCTCCCTAATTCGGTCGAGCAGCGACTTAACATCTTCTGGCATCGCACGGCTGAGGGTTTCCCCATCCTCAGCCGTGACAGTATGACCACAAGGGTGGCCCTCACTGGAAGATGGTATATAACCAGGAGGATGACTTCAGCTAAGCATGGCTGAAGTATCCCTCAGAGTCTGGCATCCAGCAGGAGCTAAATAGCCCCAAGTGGCCACACCCACACACACACACCCAGTGTTCACACACAAAGAAGGGAGTTAACCCTTCCTACACCAGGCAAGGGAAGACTGCCACTTAAAGGGGAAGTGTCCAAACAAACATCACACTGCAGCTGTTACCACAGGCAACGACATGCGTGGCAACCATGTCCTGGGAAACAGCCAGAAGGCCGAGACACTGCAACCACATGTACAACACCACACATTGCCACGGGGAGCCACCAGTGAAGGGAAAATGTCACAGTGCACACCAGACAGGGAAAGTGCACACAAACACACACACCTCGTGCACACCAGACATAGAAAAGGCACCTGTACAAAGACAGGTTTCCAGGTGTAACCGCATGCACTTGACAGCAAGCTGCCTAGCAACAGCTCAGGCTGTTATACTGCCAAGTACAAACATGTTGCCAGCGGCAACCACATGTGAGGCAACATACCAGCAGCCCTCACCATGTGGTTGACAACAGACCAAACCGCAAGCAACTGCATGCGGATCCAGGAGTCGCGACCATGACCACGGCCTCTGCGTGCACCATCAGCAGCACGGCCACTTCCCCGTCCCTTACTGCTCGCCTTCCGCATATTAAATGGTATAAATGCTTGCAAGTCTGTCACACGTACAGTAGCGCAGGTTTTGTAAGTGTATGCGCAAATAAAAGTACACGGAATGTCACAGATATTTAGGATGCGCAAACGTTACACAGGAGATGTAGCGCAGATAATATCGCTATCTGCAGCGTCTAAACAATTGCAAGCTATTTAGCGCAGGTTGCGCTAAAAATATATATTGATGCCAGATACAACTATAGTCCTTAAAAGGACTTTCGGGGGTCTCTAACAATTCCACGCAATAATTATATTGCTGCCAGATATAACAATAGTCATTAAAAGGACTTTTGGGTCTCTAACAAGTTTTTCCAATAAAAATATTAGTATTTCACTCCCTACACTATCTGTCCTTTCTTCAGCACAGCTCTCCCTGACTAAGACTGAGCCGAACACGTGTCATTGGGTGCTATATAGCACCCGATGACGCGTTCCGAGCCAGCCAATCACTGTAATACCAGTAGCCAACATGGCTACAGCATTACAGTAAGTGGCAGCACTTACCTGCACGTTTGTTGGCTATGTAGCAGCCAACAAACGTGCGGGGAGGAGACTCGAGCATGGCTCTCGAGCACACACAGTGTTTGGCCGAACACCGCGCTGTGCCGAGCATCGCGATACTTGAGCAAAATTTGTCTTCGGCCGAGCATGCTTCCCCAACACTAACCAGATGTTCATTTGTGGATAAGTCTTGGCACCAGCTGCATCTCTGTATTCTCCATTACTTCTCCTACCAGATGTTGCCCTGTTTATTAATCTTGGCACCAGGTAAATTAGCCTTGGAAGTAGATCCTGGTTTGTTGGTTAGTCTCAGCTTCATCCTAATCTCTGCATAACGTTTGGCTTGATAGCACCAGCTAGGTTCTTTGTACGTACATCACATTACTTTGTACCAAATGTTCATTTGTGGATACGTCTTGGCACCTGCTACATCTCTGTATTCTCTATTACTTCCAGTACCAAAAAGTCCTAAAAAACTGTGCTAAACAGCTGAAAACAGTGTTTACCAGTATGTTTAACAGCTCACTAGAGCAGGCCATTGTCCCCACTTGCCTGAAGTCCTCCACAATTGTCCCAATTCCAAAACAGGCCGGGGTGAAGACCTTAAGTCAAGCATGTCAAACTCAAAGGCTAACATGGGCCAAAAAAAAATAATTTAAGTTTATGTGGGCCGCATCAAAAAAAAAAAAATTTTTTTACAATATAATGCAGACGGATCCGTTCTGAACGGATCCACCGTCTGCATTATATGAGCGGATCCGTCTCAGACGGATCCGCTCTGAACGCAAGTGTGAAAGTAGCCTTAGGGGCGAGAACCTGGGATCTTTCATCCCTTGTCCTATTCAGCTCTATTAGGGTGAATAGGACTTCACACTGTCCCTGCTGCTCTGTGCCTTGTGCACACAGCATCAGGGATGTTACCATGGCAACCAGGGCTTCTGTAGCGTCCTGGCTGCCATGGTAACTGATCGGAGCCCCAGGCTTACACAGCTGGGGCTCCGATCAGAAGCTGCCACTGCACCACCAATGAGGGGGAGGGGAGAGGTCCCTGTGGCCACTGCCACCAATGATTTTAATACTGGGGGGGTTGAGAGGGGCTGGCGCACTGTGCCACCAATGATTTTAATGGGATGGGGGGTTGAGGGGGGCACACTGCACCACCAATGATAAATTTCCCCTTTATACAGGAGGCTGGTACTGGCAGATCAGCAGTTAACCCCTCAGGTGCGGCACCTAAGGGGTTAACTGCCTCTGATCGCAGCTCCCTGTCAGCGGCAGGGTGCCGGCAATGCGATTCTGCTGCCGGCACCCGCCTCCTGTATTGTGTTAAAGACTGACTCTTACTATCAGGCCACACAGAGCGGCGCCCAGCGATGTCTCAGCACTCACCATTAGTTCTGTTCGCCGCTCCGTTCGCCTGCAGTGCTCCATTACTGTCTCCTCTCCTGCTCCACATGCTGCTGATTACTATCGGAGCGATGGGAGGAGACATCAGCTTCACTAGTGGGCGTTCCTTCTTCCTGGCTGTAGCGCTGTCCAATCGCAGCGCAGGGAGAAGGAACGCCCACTAGTGAAGCTGATGTCTCCTCCCATCGCTCCGATAGTAATCAGCAGCATGTGGAGCAGGAGAGGAGACAGTAATGGGGCACTGCGGGCGAACGGAGCGGCGCCCAGGACTAATGTTGAGTGCTGAGACATCGCTGGGCGCTGCTCTGTGTGGGAAATGGGAATAGTCCTATCATTGGTGGCTCAGTGCGCCCGCCCCTCCTCTGCCCCTCTCTCCTCATTGGTGGCGCAGTGCGCCCGCCCCTCCTCCCCCCCTCTCTTCTCATTGGTGGCAGCGGCAGCAGCACAGGGGGGAGGGAGGACAGCTTCCTTCTCCCCGTGCTGCTGAGAGAACATGAGCGCGCCGATAGCAGCGCGCTCATGTTCAGAGATACTAGACTGCCGGGCCGCAAAGATATTCATTGCGGGCCGCATGCGGCCCGCGGGCCGCATGTTTGACACCCATGCCTTAAGTGATTATCGCCCGGTGGCTCTCACTCCTATTGCTATGAAGTGCTTTGAACAACTTGTCCTCAGGCACATGAAGAGCAAGATCTGCACCTCCATGGACCAATACCAGTTTGCTTACAGAGCACATAGGCCGGCTGAGGATGCTGTGTCACTTACCCTTCACACTGCACTGTCACATTGGAGCAAAGAGACAGCTATGTGCGGATGCTGTTCATTGATTACAGCTCGGCCTTTAACACCATCCCTCCCAACAAGTTGGCAACGAAACTGAACAACTTGGGTCTCAGCTCACACCTGTGCAACTGGATACTGGATTTTCTTACAAAAAGACCACAAATCGTACGCATGGGCAAGCACTTCTCTTCATCCTTAACACTAAACCGTGGGGTACCGCAAGGCTGTGTGTTGAGCCCTCTCCTTTACTCCCTCTTCACAAATGACTGTAAACCTATTCACAATACCAACACCATTATAAAATTTGCAGATGACACGACCGTGATGGGCCTAATCTCCAACAATGATGAAACAGCCTATAGGAAAGAGGTTGAGAACCTGGAGAGATGGAGTAAGAACAACATCCTCATACTCAATACCAAGAAAACAAAAGGAGCCGATTCTGGATTTTAGGAAGAAGAAACGAAATGGACACCATCCCATTAGCATTAATGGTGGAAACGTGGAGATAGTTCAAAGTTTCAGATTCTTGGGAGTTCATATTAGTCAGGACCTGTCATGGATAAAAAACACAACAGAAATTACCAAAAAAGGCCTTCAGAGGCTTCATTTTCTGAGGAGTCTGAAGAAAGCACAACTCCCAAAACAGCTGCACCATAGAATCTGTTATCACATACTGCATCACAGTGTGGTCCTCCGGCTGCTCTTCTGAGGACAAGAAGACCCTCAAGCGCATCATCAGAATGGCTGGAAGAATCACTGGTACTCAGCTACCATCACTGGAGGACATCTTCACTGCTCGCTGCAGCAACAGGGCAAAAATTATCTGCGGGGATCCAACTCACCCCGGCCACAGCCTTTTCATTCCCCTACCCTCTGGTAGGCGTCTTGGAGCCCTACACGCCCGCACCACTAGGCTGAAGAACAGCTTTTACCCCCAAAGCAATCAGTCTCCTAAATGCTCGGAGATTATTGCCCCTTCCTAGGATAGAAAACTACCACAGACTGAAAGTGACTGCTGCATTTATGAACCCATGATGATCTCTTGTCTGCAGTGGTGTCTTATCAGTGTGTATATATACTCATAAGCACTTCCTACCTTGCTCTTGCTATATATATATATATATATATATATATATATATACTGTGAACAGTAATGCTTTCTAGTGCAATGTTTTGTTTTTCTAGTGTAATGCTTTAGTTTAAATATCAGTTCTTGTTCCTCTGTCCATGGCATCTAGGATTGCTCCAAACAACATTTCATTGTATTGTACATTGTATTACATTGTATTGTACAGTGACAATAAAGGCATCTTATCTTATCTATCTTATTTTACCAGGTGCCGGTCTGTAGATTAGTCTTGTTCTCTGAATAGCACTTTACTTCTGGTACCAGATGAAAAGTGCTAGATTTTCTAGCACCAGCTATGTTCCAGGTACATGACATTACTCCTGGTAACAGATGTTGGTTTGCCGATCAATCTTTGCACCGGCTTCATTTATGGAAATCACATTACTTCTAGCACTAGATGTTGGTATCATGTAGATTAGTCTTGGCACCAGCTATGTTTTCTGTATGGTACGAGATGTTAATTTGTGGATGTCTTGACACCAGCTACATCTCTGTATTCCCCATTACTTGTAGTACCAAAAATGTTGGTCTGTAGATTAGTCTTGGCACCAGCTATGTTCTCTGTATAGCACTTTACTTCTGGTAACAGATGTTGGTTTCTGGATTCGTCTTGGCTCCATCTTCAAGCACCACCTATGTTCTTGGTACATGACATCACTTCTGGTAACAGATGTTGGTTTCTGGATTAGTCTTGGCTCCATCTTCAAGCACCACCTATGTTATTGGTACATGACATCACTTCTGGTAACAGATGTTGGTTTCTGGATTAGTCTTGGCTCCATCTTCAAGCACCACCTATGTTATTGGTACATGACATCACTCCTGGGAACAGATGTTGGTTTCTGGATTAGTCTTGGCTCCATCTTCTAGCACCACCTATGTTCTTGGTACATGACATCACTCCTGGTAACAGATGTTGGTTTTTGTGGATCAATTTTGGCACCAGCTTCATCTTCACATTACACTTGGTACCAGCTGTTGGTTTGTAGATTAATCTTGGCACAGCTCTACCATCCTTTCCTAGATACATTGGGGCATGGCAGACTTGCGACATTAGTGCATGTTCTATAGAGCAACCAGGCCTTGGTTGTTTTCAGTCTCCAGGCCTCACAGGGCGAAGCTGAACATTTCCCCCCCCAATGCAAAACTAAGGGAGGCGACTGCGGCAGCGCAGGCACAGCTTATGCTAAATCAAAGCAACATAAACATTGATGCAAAAAGTAATTTGGACGCCTTCCAGGTAACTCACTGAGCAATTTAGAAAGAGATTACACAAAACAACAGGAGGACCTACCTGACGCACATATCAATGGCATCTAACAATATCTGCCTTCCTTCCCCCCCCCCCCCCCCCCAGTACAATACAGAACGAAGGAGTCAGCAGAAATTAAACAAATTAAGGAATTGCTCGTCACACATAACATCCTTATATGTGTCCTCGTCCCGGGTATTGGGGGTCGGTCACGGCTCGAGCATTAGGGCCACGCACAGATGGTAAATCACAGAGGTGGCTCACAGAAAGCGCTGACGGCGATCAATAAACCATCTCTGTAAAAAACGACTAATGGCCGCACAGCCAAGGAGAGCGGCGCTTATTTTATTTAACCGTTTGATTCCTGTAAAATTGTAAATCATCACTCCCATCATCCTCAGAGGGTGATATAATGGGATAGATGGCAGCACCTCTCTGAGCAGGGTTGTAGGTCTCAACAATAGCTGCGAAGTGGAGGGGGGGAGATATAGATGAAGTGACGGGGGGTCCAATGTCCTTATGCAGAGGGCACAATGCAGTGACCACTAAGGGAGCAGGGAACAATTATAAATATGACTGGGCATACCAGTAGTTGTCCGAAGAGCATACACTCTAGAGGGGGAAGCAGGCAGCTGAAGTTTTATCTCCGACATGACTTCACGATAATTGCCTTTTTTCAGCTTTGATTTTCCTGTTTCTGGAAAAGTTGGGTATCAGCCACTATGGCCGCCATTACAGCTCCAGCTTTCCCAGGCTCCTGAATGGCGCCTCTGCATCAACATGCTGCGATATAAAATTACTATAAAAGGCCCCTTTCACACGAGCGAGTTTTCCGCGCTGGTGCAATGCGTGACGTGAAGGCATAGCACCCGCACTGAATCCTGACCCGTTCACTTCAATGGGTCTTTGTACATGAGCGTTTTTTTTCACGCCTCAGTCCTGAGTCGCGTGAAAAAAAACGCAGCATGTTCTGTATTCTGCGTTTTTCACGCAGCCCCGGCCCCATAGAAATGAATGGGGCTTCAGTGAAAAACGCATTGCATCCGGAAACAAGTGCGTATGTAATGCGTTTTTCACTGATGATTGCTAGGAGATGTTTATAAACCTTCATTATTTTTTTTTTATCACGCGAGTGAAAAACGCATCAAAACGCATTGCACTCGCGCGGAAAAAAAACTGAACGCAAATTGCAGACAAAACTGACTGAACTTGGTTGCAAAATGCTGCGAGTTTCACTGAACGCATCCGGACCTAATCCGTCACGCTCGTGTGAAGAAGGCGTAAGACACAATAACGGGTACAAAGCACCAGGACTCCCAGGGATTGTAAGCCTTGTAGGTGGCGGGCGGTTTATTCGGGCTGATGATATATACATCATGTACACTTAGAAATCTGTATATTTACACTCACATATGTACATTATAGGAGAACAGCTGCTCGGTACAATGACATCTGCAGACAAGCTGCTAATTGCGTCTCTCTTTCTCGCCGAGTCTCCCGCTGGGTCACATGTCGCCGTCGCCGCCTCACGGCTAACCCTTTCATTGACAGCCTGCTCGTGTCATCCACAGATTCCCTATATACATAGCTTGTCCTTGTACCAATCTTCGCTGTGCACTATGGGGGGACCTCTCACCAATCCGGACATGTCTATTTTATTAACTACTTGCATTTCCCCTTTAATAATGAACTTGGAGCATCTATTCTTATGACTCCATGTTGTGCCGTTCCTTTATTATTCCTGCTAGAAGTTATGAATTGCTAGCAGTTTACAATGAAGGTCCAGTTGGGTCTTACCACCCATCAAGTCCCTCCATTTTTTTATTTTTTTTTACTGTAAGGCACTTCCGCTGACCGCGAGCATGAAACGCTGCAATATTTTACGTCACCTAGATGCTGATCTTTAGCTACATCATGCATACTCCAGTTACCTCCAGAGCTGCATTGTCTGATGTATTTTTGCTACATCAGAACGGTAAACACTATTGCTACGCGCTACGGTGCAGACACTGAACCAGCAGTAAAGGCACTGGCAGCCCGAGAGCCAAGAAATCCCGCACAACCCTCCAACTGTAGGCACCTTCCTAATCTACGGCAGCAGGAGAGGTGGAGGAGAAGAGTACTAATTATAAGTGGCCACGTATAGCGGTCTACAGGCTGATGGGGGCAGCCAGGAGGGATCATCCTGTGATGTTAGTCAGATACGCTGCACTGGAGGATAGAGCTTTTACTACACAGGTTCCGGACATATACGCTATGCATGCGTTGACCTGTGATGAGGATGGGGGGGCTGCGCCTTGTTCCTGACCATTCAGATGGGTTCATTATTACATTTCCTTTTGCAGACAGCATTAGATACGTTCATCTGAGTGTATCCAAGCCCCAGGTTCTGGGATTATGATAATTCCACATAACTATACTGTATATAGAGTCAATAAATATCAGGTTCAGTGCCACCAACGAACCAGAACCTTCTCACATCTACAGATCACCACCATTGGACTGATCCACATGTCACCCTAAGGAGGTCCCGTTCTTCTTGCCTCTCACTGTGACGTCTCTTCCAGCTGTGGCGCTCGTCCTCATCAGAGAAGAGTGTAAACATTAGAGGGTAGCAAACCCCAGAAAACAGCATTTTGGGGGGGGGGGGGGCTCGGTGCTGACGCCCCCATCAGGAACGATCCTGTCCGTCCTGTGCTATAGGATGAGAGGCAGCTGCCACATGAGCAGAGAGCTGTCCGTTTCACCACCGCCCTGGACGTTGGCGTGGAAAGGACTGAAGTTCCGGTAACCGGGTCCTCCTGATATAATCACCACTGAGGTGACCTCCTTACGATTAGTGTCCTTGGCACAAGGTCGGCTTCTGAACCACACGTCGGGATCATC
Organism: Bufo bufo; assembly: GCF_905171765.1. Classification (NCBI taxonomy): domain Eukaryota; kingdom Metazoa; phylum Chordata; class Amphibia; order Anura; family Bufonidae; genus Bufo; species Bufo bufo. The sequence goes on along the minus strand of NC_053389.1, from coordinate 47,505,694 downwards.
TGTCATCTCGTATATAGAGCCGTCTTCCTCGGTGGTTTCTAGGGAAGCGTTGTCCGATCTGGAACCTTCCCTGGCTGAGAGGTGGTGGCCGGGGAGGTGAGAGGTGCCGCGCAGCCGGTACTGGAGAAGGATCCCTTTCAGGCGTGAAGGGGGGAGGTTATTAGGAGTGGGGTCCTGGGACTGACCATCTGAAGCGTCTCTCGCTTCTGTTGCCCCATCACTTTCCCGTACATCTTCTGATGATCCCTGCTCTGTCCTAAGGGCTTGGGGAGCCATGGTGCTCCAGGCCACAGTGAGGAACTGCACCGGCCCGCAATGTCCGTTGAGAGAGACCATCCCTTTCCCTAGTGGAAAAGAAGAGAAAGTAGAAGATGTAAGAGCAGTGGATTGTGTGGGATCTCTACTCGGGGCATTGCATTGTAGTACAACTCCCAGCATGAATCGTATATGCAGTAGTGCAGTGTGGGGGTCTGCACAACTGAATAACCCACCAGTGTAATAAAAGTGCACTATGAATCTACACAGTGGGTTTTATAGGTGGGTCCTATAGGAGCAGTGCATTATAAGTGGTCCACACAGTGGTGTGTTAGTGGTGCCTCCTACAGCAGTGCATTATGGGTGGTGAGAGTCACAGAGCAATGCATTATGGGTGTGGAGAGTCACAGAGCAATGCATTATGGGTGGTGAGAGTCACAGAGCGGTGCATTATGGGTGGTGAGAGTCACAGACCAGTGCATTATGGGTGGTGAGAGTCACAGAGCAGTGCATTATGGGTGGTGAGAGTCACAGAGCAGTGCATTATGGGTGGTGAGAGTCACAGAGCAGTGCATTATGGGTGTGGAGAGTCACAGAGCAGTGCATTATGGGTAGTGAGAGTCACAGACCAGTGCATTATGGGTGGTGAGAGTCACAGACCAGTGCATTATGGGTGGTGAGAGTCACAGAGCAGTGCATTATGGGTGGTGAGAGTCACAGAGCAGTGCATTATGGGTGGTGAGAGTCACAGAGCAGTGCATTATGGGTGGTGAGAGTCACAGAGCAGTGCATTATGGGTGGTGAGAGTCACAGAGCAGTGCATTATGGGTGGTGAGAGTCACAGAGCAGTGCATTATGGGTGGTGAGAGTCACAGAGCAGTGCATTATGGGTGGTGAGAGTCACAGAGCAGTGCATTATGGGTGTGGAGAGTCACAGAGCAGTGCATTATGGGTGTGGAGAGTCACAGAGCAGTGCATTATGGGTGGTGAGAGTCACAGAGCAGTGCATTATGGGTGGTGAGAGTCACAGACCAGAGCATTATGGGTGGTGAGAGTCACAGACCAGTGCATTATGGGTGGTGAGAGTCACAGAGCAGTGCATTATGGGTGGTGAGAGTCACAGAGCAGTGCATTATGGGTGGTGAGAGTCACAGAGCAGTGCATTATGGGTGGTGAGAGTCACAGAGCAGTGCATTATGGGTGGTGAGAGTCACAGAGCAGTGCATTATGGGTGGTGAGAGTCACAGAGCAGAGCATTATGGGTGGTGAGAGTCACAGAGCAGTGCATTATGGGTGGTGAGAGTCACAGACCAGTGCATTATGGGTGGTAAGTCACAGAGCAGTGCATTATGGGTGGTGAGAGTCACAGAGCAGAGCATTATGGGTGGTGAGAGTCACAGAGCAGAGCATTATGGGTGGTGAGAGTCACAGAGCAGTGCATTATGGGTGGTGAGAGTCACAGAGCAGTGCATTATGGGTGGTGAGAGTCACAGAAAAGTGCATTATGGGCGATTTATACAGCACAACATTGGAGCGGATATATAGTAGGGAAACCCGCCAATCATTCCTACCTGTGATTTTGGGGATTCCCTCCAGCTTTGGCACAGGTAGGGTGATGAGAATGCCCAGGTGAGTGCCCACCCACAGTAACCCCTGGCATATCAGCAGGCTGGTGACCCGAGGATTCTTCTGTCCTGTGGGGAGACGTTCAAAATGATTCTAGTTACCATCTTACTTCACAGATACCAAAGCAGACAAAACGACGCTCGCCCAGCACCAGTGAGTAACATGTTGAGGGCGTCAGCTCGGATTAAGCTCGCCGTTCACTGAGGCGGGGGCCACGAGCTTCATCCAATCTGTGCCATATATCGCTAGCTTCTTCTCCATACGGCCGGCAGTTGCCCACCCCAGGACAGACACCACTGTGCCCGCTCATCCGAACTCCGACAACCCTGCTCATTATGGACACGAAGCATCTGCTTCCTGCACGGTAGTACCGGGGGCCTCGGACCATCACCGGAGGAGAGACGCAATATGGGATCATTAACCTGACAGCCGACCCTCTCCATACTGGCCAACTATCACAAATAGAGCTGAGGGGTCGTGTCCCCCCCCGGCAGAGCCATAACCATAGACCCTCCAAGCAGCGAGCTGTGGGGTCTGCACCGAACATTTCCTGCACAGACAGCTGCCACCATCCAAGGAAAACGCCACTTAAAGGGGTTATCCAACCCCTATATTGCCAACCAAAATGCCCGGGCACCTCATACAGGTTATACTTATCCCGCTCACCGGCAGCCGCATCGCTCCTGACGCCCGCACGGCCGCCGCTGCATCTCCCCGTCGTATGGATAAAATTATTCACGACGGGGGGAGCAGCCAATAGCAGGCCGTGGCGAAGATGCGCCTCCCTAGCATCGCCGGTGGACCCCGAAGTTTTGATCCGCACAAAGGAAGTGCATCAGGAGCGACTTGGTTGCCGGGGAGCAGGGGAAGTATAACCTGTATGCGGTGCCCGGGCATTTTGGGGGCATTATAGGGGTTGGATAACCTTATAATCTAGTCACATCCAGAGCTGCAGCAACAACCCTGCTTTCTGGTCATCCGGCAGGTCTAAGCCATGTCTGATCTTTGAGCGCAGATTTTTGGATGCAGCTCTGGTGTGAACAGAGACGAAAATGTGACAACCGATTTCGTTTTTTGTCGGAAAGGAACGACCTGGAGCGTCATCACCCAGAAGCGTGATGGAGGCCAGCATCTCCTCACCTGGCAGCAGCAGAGTCCGGGTGGAAATATTAATTTCTTGCAATAGTTCCAGAGTCTCCGTGTGGAAGAGGCGAATAGATGAACCCTCGGAAAACGCCATCCACACCCCCCCGCCAGCTCGGATCATGTGGGTAACGCTCACCCCCTCGTCTTGTATGGCCTCAAAACTCTGCAGGGGGAGAAAAAGAAAAATGACCAAAAGACTTAAAGGGCTGGTCCAGTCTTCTGCAAATAAAACATATATTAAGACGACAGCAAGCAGAGATCTTGAAAATGATGAGAAAATCGGGCCGCAAAGTTGCAGAACTTCTCATTATGTGATCATGACGCTTCATTTCCGTAAAACCAATTTAGCAATAGATGCACCCCCCCAAATCCAACCAATAAATGAACGTGGCCGCCCAAAACATGACTATGGATGATATCATGATAAAGACAGTCCCCACTCTCCTGCCCCAGAGCTGGGGGGGGGGGTGTTCTCTTACTCACTGCTCCACATGAGACGAGATCATTTAACCGCCCGTGTTCCTCATCCCGGGAGGGGGGGCAGAATCAGGAACCAAGGAAGAGACTGCGGGCGAGGACTAATTAATTTACACCCCCACATCTCCGGGATAATCAATAGTTATAATTAAATCCTGGTTACAATTGTTCCTGCAGTAAACTGTGACCGTGTCATTACCACTGGATGCAACGACCAGAGTCAATCGAGCAGAGCGCCAGTCCTGGTGCGCTTACCAGGCATGACGCTAGCGATACAACCAATTTCCCAAAAGAGCATGGGGGAGCGGGATGGGGGGGGGGGTGCAGCCGGCTGCTGCTATTCTGCAGAGTGCGGAGAAAATGCAGGAAAATCACCAGCCGTCTATAGGCGTCAACTGAATTTAAAGGGGAAATGTTCAAGTCGTTGCACGCAGATTATTTGCATGGAGGGGGGGGGGAACGGTATTATAGCGCACCCCCCCCCCCAAAAAAAAGAAATAAATGACAAAAAGTCCCAGGTGTTAAAGCATGTTGGAAAGCTGGGTGACAACCACCATGGACAAAGCTCCAACACAACCACTACAGCCCAGGTTTTCTACAGTCCTGAATATGTGGCATAAATAGGCAGATTTGCTGTTCAGGAGTCTAGGAAAGCTGGGTGACAACCACTATGGACACCAGCTCCAACATAAGTGCTGTCACCCAGCTTTTCTATAGTCCTGAATAGGCCGCTGTACTGTTGCCAAAATAGGCAGATTTCGTGTTCAGGAGTCTGGGAAAGTTGGGTGACCACCATTAGTGACCCTCATAGACCTCCCACCCCAGGGCTGTCACCTGTTTTTTTTTATACAGTCCTGAAAAGGTGTCTGTACTGTTGCAGATTTTCTGTTCAAGGGTCTTGGAAAGCTGGGTGACAACTGCTATGGACACTGTTAGGGCTCCGACATAGGCGCAGTCACCCAGCTTTTTCTGAATAGGCGGCTGTACAGCTGCATAAATAGGCAGTTTTGCTGTTCAGGAGTCTGGGAAAGTTGGGTGACAACTGGTATGAACAGATGGTGCTCTAACAAAAGCGATGTCACCCAGCTTTTCTACAGTCCTGAATAGGAGGTATACTACTACATAAAGAGGCCGGAAAGCTGGGTGACAATCCAAGAGCTATTAGCTCTCCCACAGGGGTCGACATGCAGCTTTCCTAGTTTTTTGGGTGGGAAACATAGCAGTAAGGGTCCATTCACACGTCCGCGTGTGTTTTGCGGATCCGGACATCAGCGATGTGCGTTCCTCATTTTGCGGACCGCACATCGCCGGCACTTAACAGAAAATGCCTATTCTTGTCCGCAATTGCGGACAAGAATAGGACATCTTTTATTTTTTTGGCGATTGGAATTGCGGACCCGGAAGTGTGGATCCGCAATTCCGGATCCGGGCAGCACATCGTGCTGCCCCATAGAAATGAATGGGTCCGCAATTCCGTTCCGCAAAATGCGGAACGAAATTGCGAACGTGTGAATGGACCCTAAGAGGAGAGCGTAGTGCAGCAGAAGTAGGCGGTAGTCTGGGAAAGCTGGGTGACAACCTGTGGGATGTGGAGGATCAGATATCAGTAAAAAACTACTTTCCGCCCTGTGTTTACCCAGTCTTGATAAGCCAGTGGCGCCCCCTTCTGGAATAATCACCCAGGCTAAACCACCTGTGGTTTCAAGGGCTGTCCAGTTTAGACAACTGATCTAATATTTGGGGTTTCCTTCCGTGAAGCGCACTGTTGGGGGTCTCGCCTTGGGAGTTGTAGTGCTGCTTCTTACTATTCCCCCTATGCTCCAGAGCTCCGCCGGCCCCGCTATCTGGAGCGCCCTGGGCGCCATTTATTACAGATAGGCCAAGCAAGCGACAATTTACATATCTTCCTTTACCCGCCATTCTCTGCGCCATCTGCATATTTTACGGCGGCGGTCAGTGTGTGCGCGCCTTCGATAACGCTGCGCTGCCGATGTATTATTCATCAGGAGGCGCCAGCAGCTGAGTTATGAGCTTTAATAGATGCAAACTTAGTTTGGACGTTAAAATATGCGAAGTGTAGAACGGAGTAAATAATAGAGCAAACGGCAGCTGAGCAGCGGGCCCCGGGAGGGGGACCGACCGTACACAGCCTTAACTCCTTCACTGATGGCGGCCTCAGGACATGTGATCTCACTGACCGCGATGGCCACGTCTTACCTGTGCTTTCAGAGGATCCGTTTCCAACACAGTCACCCGGTTCCGGCAGCTTGCCCACAAGCAATCATCAAGGGCCAACAAAGCCCGGACCGGGCTGGTACCAACACGCACAGTGGAAGGGTTTTCAGGGTCCCAAAGACCACCTGATGAAGAGAGGGAAGAGCTCATTACAGGTCAGGCTACTTTAACACCTGCGTTAGGTGCGGATCCGTCTGGTATCTGCACAGACCGATCCGCACCTATAATGCAAACGCTTAGATCCGTTCAGAACGGATCCGTTTGCATTAGCATGAACAAAAAAAAAATATATATATATTTTTATTTATTTTTTATTTTTTTCATGATAATGCAAACGGATCCGTTTTGACTTTACATTGAAAGTCAATGGGGGACGGATCCGTTTGAAAATTGAGCCATACTGTGTCAACTTCAAACGGATCCGTCCCCATTGACTTACATTGTAAGTCTGGACGGATCCGTTTGCCTCCGCACGGCCAGGCGGACACCCGAACGCTGCAAGCTGCGTTCAGGTGTCCGCTTGCTGAGCGGAGCGGAGGCTGAACGCTGCCAGACTGATGCATTCTGAGCGGATCCGCATCCACTCAGAATGCATTAGGGCTGGACGGATCCGTTCGGGGCGGCTCGTGAGAGCCTTCAAACGGAACTCACAAGCGGAGCCCCAAACGCTAGTGTGAAAGTAGCCTCAGTGTGTCATTATCCTGTACCCCAAGTGTCAGCGAGTCATTATCCTGTACCCCAAGTGTCAGCGAGTCATTATCCTGTACCCCAAGTGTCAGCGAGTCATTATCCTGTACCCCAAGTGTCAGCGAGTCATTATCCTGTACCCCAAGTGTCAGCGAGTCATTATCCTGTACCCCAAGTGTCAGCGAGTCATTATCCTGTACCCCAAGTGTCAGCGAGTCATTATCCTGTACCCCAAGTGTCAGCGTGTCATTATCCTGTACCCCAAGTGTCAGCGTGTCATTATCCTGTACCCCAAGTGTCAGCGAGTCATTATCCTGTACCCCAAGTGTCAGCGAGTCATTATCCTGTACCCCAAGTGTCAGCGAGTCATTATCCTGTACCCCAAGTGTCAGCGAGTCATTATCCTGTACCCCAAGTGTCAGCGAGTCATTATCCTGTACCCCAAGTGTCAGTGTCATTATCCTGTACCCCAAGTGTCAGTGTGTCATTATCCTGTACCCCAAGTGTCAGTGTGTCATTATCCTGTACCCCATGTGTCAGTGTGTCATTGTCCTCTACAGAAAATATCACTGCATCATTACCTTGTACCCCAAGTGTTAGAGTGTCAATTTTCTGTACCCCAAATCAGTGTGTCATTGCACCGGGGACCCCACAGTAATTTCACCGTTATTTAGACCTGTTATTGGTAGATAGCACGGGCGTATGTGTTAGAATAGAGAGTGCCGATATCTTACCTTGGTTTTGGGGGTACAGTGCTAAAGTGCCATCTTGCAGTCCTGCACACAGGTGACTGGGGCTATGACGGAGACAGAGAACGGGCTGCAGGTCAGGACTCCTTAGCGCCATCAGACAGGTGGAGCCAGTGTCCACGCTGCTGTACACCATTATACTGCAGAGAAAAGGCAATAAAAAAAGTTAATGCCGGAAGTGTGACAACCCCAGTAATAGCTGCTGGTAAGTGTGCCAACGTCAGGCGCTGCAAAGCTGCTTATCTATAAGTCATAGGTGCATCTTCATTATATACCATGAGACAAGATTATGGTGTCAGGAGGCTGCAAGTACAGCTCCACTGGATCAGCCGGTCACACTCGTTCTGCTGCAGAGTGCTCCTCGTCCTCTCTGGATTCAGGTGCATTATCCCATAAACCCAAAATGTCCTATGTAAAGAGCCAACATCGTGCTATGCTACATTTACGTCATTTGCATGGAGGGGTTAGTGGGATTACCAGCGATCAAATAACCGCGTCACCATATGCCCTGCTGGAATGATGTGAGAATGAGGCCCTGAGGTTGGAGGGTGTTGCACCCCACATCACACCTCTCAGCGTCCCCTCACCTGCCATCCTGGAGCCCCACGCACACGGCCGGCTGCACCGGAGCAGACACGTAGTCCTCCTCATTCTCGCAGCCCTCATCATTCACTTTACCGCACACGTTCTCCACACACAGCACGCGAGACGGCAGCGGGAAGGCCTTCAGCATCCGTGGAGAGGTATGGTTCAAGGAGAAGATCTGGATCTGACCGGGACCATCCTCCTGACCCCCGCCAACCTGGAAGCAGAGACAAGACTGTGAAGTTATCATACGGGTTAAATCTACATACAGTACTTCGCTGTACTTACCTGGCAATGATCCAGTCACATGCAGAGCTGCATTCACAATTCTGCTGGTTTCCTGTTTACCCTGGTCTCATCTCTCTGCTGCCCCCTGCTGTCCAGTCTCTGTACAGGACATGCTGTGGTGCATTGCTAATTTATGTTGTTGTAGGTTTGTATTTTTATGTGTGCGATGGCATTGGGGGGGTTCCCACAAACAATACTGTGGTTAGATCAAAGGGGTCCGACCACTAGGACCACCACTGGTCACAAGAGTCCCAGGTTCCCCTATTCAAATGGAGTGGTCAGACTCATCACGCATGTCCAATGCCGCTCTACCAATCCCATACAGTTGAATGGAATTGTGCAACCACATGTCCTCCTGATCGTGGGGGTCCCAGCGGTTGACCATCACTGGTGGTGGTTCTCCTCTACAGAACCCTGCTCAGTCAGAGAGCTGCTTCAGAGGTCTGAGGGCTCAATGTCACCATGTACAGTCACAGTATCATCTGGATGGGCACCATGCCATACTACCCCTGCAATGGCCCGCTATACATTTATCCAGTGATAAAAGGTTGTCCTGATGGATTATTTCTTAGGGGTTGTATCTTAGCACAAGATGGGGCAGAATTGTGAATTCAGCTCTTGAAGTGACTGGAGTAGAAGTCATGATAATTAAAGGGGTATTCCTATCTGGGACATTAATGGCACATCACTAGAATACGCCATCAATGTCAGAGACGTGTGGGTCCCACCTGTAGAATGGGGCCCTTGAAGTGAAGGAAAGTGCACCGCGGATGCGCAATCAGAGCTTCTGTTCACCACTATGGGAATTCCCAAAATAACCAAGTGCTAGCTCGACTATTTTTGGAAGTCCCATAGTAGTGAATGGAAAGCAAGCTGCGCATGCATGGTGTGCCCCGTTCTGGACGCAGGTGCCATCAATGTCCCAGATGGGACAACCCCTTTAATGCCATGAATTTCATGGAGATGCATCATGAAGGTTCACACATCTGGTCCTCTGCAGCAGTTTTCTCCCTCCGCCGACATAAGACTTGGAAGATGCCAGGACACAGGAATAAAATCTGCATATCATAAGGTTATCTTATAGAAAAAGACAAGGAAAACTTACCCATAAGTATCCCTGAGGCAGCGAGGTGCTGACAGAGGACAAGCCCAGAAGGGAGTTCTGTACCGGAGTGTGAATAGCGCCACCTAGCTGCAAAAACAAAATGAAAAAATAAGAAGATATAAAGTCATATCAATCTTAAAGGGCCACTAACAGACGTCAGTGCCTATGACAGTGCTGGAGCATTATAAGAGGAGCGGCTGGTATCAGTCACTTATCACAGCGAATACCAGGAGCGCAGGGAGGGAATTTGGCCGGCCAGGAGCGGACTGGATGGAGGCACGAGCAGCTGGGTCTCCTCTGAGCTGCACAATATGTTACCAGCTTATAAATAAATGATCAAAGTGACGACGGGAAATGCCGTGTTTTCAGCTTGCGCCCGTCACTGTGCCATGCAGCTGCTGGCGTCCTTCTCAGTCATTGCTTCTGGGCAGGAAGAAAAAAAAAAGTTAAAAGTTTCCAGGCATCCTTATTTGACTGCATGAAAGGTCTCTGCTTGTCGCTGGGGATGTGGAGGCAACGACGGTCGGGATGAGAAATCACATTTGTTTTAATTAGCATAAACAAGTGTGATGTGCGGACAGGGGCAGCGAGCCTGGCGCTCCCAGCGGACCTGCGCTGGGCTGCCCGGCATCGGAAGATCTCCAAATGACCTGTCACATCCCAGCTGTTACTGGAGAGGGGGCGGCGGAGGGAACCATCTCCACAGTTCAGCCAGGAGTCTTCATCAAGAGCTTTCTATAAATGACATATTGGACCTCAACTAATCTGGATGTTACTGCACCCACAGAGTGGACTCAATGGTCGGGAAACACAGGGCAGAATCCAAAAGGGTAATACTATCACTGCAGCCAAAGGGGTTAATAATACAGGACTGACATAATAATGAAGCCATGTCCTGCAGAAAGCTGTCTGAAACCGGCTGCACTCCAGAGCCTACAGAGATGAAGCAGGGGGCGCAAGGACAGAAGCGGGGGGCGCAAGGACAGAAGCGGGGGGCGCAAGGACAGAAGCGGGGGGCGCAAGGACAGAAGCGGGGGGCGCAAGGACAGAAGCGGGGGGCGCAAGGACAGAAGCGGGGGGCGCAAGGACAGAAGCGGGGGGCGCAAGGACAGAAGCGGGGGGCGCAAGGACAGAAGCAGGGGGCGCAAGGACAGAAGCAGGGGGCGCAAGGACAGAAGCAGGGGGCGCAAGGACAGAAGCAGGGGGCGCAAGGACAGAAGCAGGGGGCGCAAGGACAGAAGCAGGGGGCGCAAGGACAGAAGCAGGGGGCGCAAGGACAGAAGCAGGGGGCGCAAGGACAGAAGCAGGGGGCGCAAGGACAGAAGCAGGGGGCGCAAGGACAGAAGCAGGGGGCGCAAGGACAGAAGCAGGGGGCGCAAGGACAGAAGCAGGGGGCGCAAGGACAGAAGCAGGGGGCGCAAGGACAGAAGCAGGGGGCGCAAGGACAGAAGCAGGGGGCGCAAGGACAGAAGCAGGGGGCGCAAGGACAGAAGCAGGGGGCCCAAGGACAGAAGCAGGGGGCCCAAGGACAGAAGCAGGGGGCCCAAGGACAGAAGCAGGGGGCCCAAGGACAGAAGCAGGGGGCCCAAGGACAGAAGCAGGGGGCCCAAGGACAGAAGCAGGGGGCCCAAGGACAGAAGCAGGGGGCCCAAGGACAGAAGCAGGGGGCCCAAGTGCAAATACAGGAGGCACAGGGGGAGATGCAGCAGGTGCAAGGGCAAAAATAAGCAGGCCCAAGGACAAAAGCAGGAAGCACAACAACATATCTAGAGACACAGAATGAGGCAGGAGGCACCAGATAAGCTGAATTTCAATGTTAAGTGCAGTAGGTGGGGAATATAATACTACTATCCTGCCTGAATCTCCAGCCCCCACTGGCTATTACACCAGGCTAGATCCTCAGGCTGCTTCCAGACATTTATTCATCTTCTTCCATCTCATTTACTGCACATTACATCAGATTGGCCGCTGTCGAGTAATTACAATTTGCATTAATTTTACCCCTCTTAAGAAAATGAGAGACAGATTTAACCTTGTCAGGATGTGAACCTGGAAATCCTGAAGCGTGATGGAAGTCAAAATCAATCCTCAGTCAATGTCACCGCCGCATGACTGTACTAAAGCAGGGCATGTCTTGTCTGTACCCCAATTCTCCATAGAATAGACTAATGTAATGAATGGAAATAGTCTCCCTGTTTGTTTATTATTTTAGAAAAATTTGAAGACTGTGACAAGGACCTGCTGAAATATTGAGCCTGGACAGCAGACGGGGCGGGGGCGAATGGCCTGAAAAGACGGGGCGGGGGCGAATGGCCTGAAAAGACGGGGCGGGGGCGAATGGCCTGAAAAGACGGGGCGGGGGCGAATGGCCTGAAAAGACGGGGCGGGGGCGAATGGCCTGAAAAGACAGGGCGGGCAAATGGCCTGAAAAGACAGGGCGGGCAAATGGCCTGAAAAGACAGGGCGGGCAAATGGCCTGAAAAGACAGGGCGGGCAAATGGCCTGAAAAGACAGGGCGGGCAAATGGCCTGAAAAGACAGGGCGGGCAAATGGCCTGAAAAGACAGGGCGGGCAAATGGCCTGAAAAGACAGGGCGGGCAAATGGCCTGAAAAGACAGGGCGGGCAAATGGCCTGAAAAGACAGGGCGGGCAAATGGCCTGAAAAGACAGGGCGGGCAAATGGCCTGAAAAGACAGGGCGGGCAAATGGCCTGAAAAGACAGGGCGGGCAAATGGCCTGAAAAGACAGGGCGGGCAAATGGCCTGAAAAGACAGGGCGGGCAAATGGCCTGAAAAGACAGGGCGGGCAAATGGCCTGAAAAGACAGGGCGGGCAAATGGCCTGAAAAGACAGGGCGGGCAAATGGCCTGAAAAGACAGGGCGGGCAAATGGCCTGAAAAGACAGGGCGGGCAAATGGCCTGAAAAGACAGGGCGGGCAAATGGCCTGAAAAGACAGGGCGGGCAAATGGCCTGAAAAGACAGGGCGGGCAAATGGCCTGAAAAGACAGGGCGGGCAAATGGCCTGAAAAGACAGGGCGGGCAAATGGCCTGAAAAGACAGGGCGGGCAAATGGCCTGAAAAGACAGGGCGGGCAAATGGCCTGAAAAGACAGGGCGGGCAAATGGCCTGAAAAGACAGGGCGGGCAAATGGCCTGAAAAGACAGGGCGGGCAAATGGCCTGAAAAGACAGGGCGGGCAAATGGCCTGAAAAGACAGGGCGGGCAAATGGCCTGAAAAGACAGGGCGGGCAAATGGCCTGAAAAGACAGGGCGGGCAAATGGCCTGAAAAGACAGGGCGGGCAAATGGCCTGAAAAGACAGGGCGGGCAAATGGCCTGAAAAGACAGGGCGGGCAAATGGCCTGAAAAGACAGGGCGGGCAAATGGCCTGAAAAGACACGGCGGGCAAATGGCCTGAAAAGACACGGCGGGCAAATGGCCTGAAAAGACAGGGCGGGCAAATGGCCTGGAGAGAGATGAGGTGAATGGCCCATCGAGACGGAGGAAGAAAGGTCCGTCAAGATAGATGAGGAATGGCCTGGGGAGACAAGGGGTGACATGCTGTCATACAAGACCATAGGAACTGTGAAATTCAGGCTGCAGTCTGCACCTGTAACTCACCTGTAAGTCGGAGGCTTTTGTGGAGAAGGCAGGGAGGCGACAAACCATAGTTGGAGACCAGAATGGAATTTTCATTTTTTTCTCCTCCTCGGGACACAGCCAACCCGGAAGGTTTTCCTCTCCTGGGAACAGGTAAGAAGAATCAATTAGAGGAGAATATAAAATGATGTGCATATTACACCCTGCTGTGACCAACCCTAACCAATATGGTCGTCACATGACAACTACGCATTTCTCATCTGCCTTTTCTATTGCGCTGCGGTTACGGGAGAACTTGTCAGCCAATGACAGCTGTCACTTAGGTTAGGACCTGGCGGCTGCGACGTGCTCTGCGGTTGACCTGCTTAAGAGGCCTCTGCATACTACAACGCCTGCGCAGAGAAGTCCTGACCGTGTACATCAGGCTCAGCAGAAGCATAATGCGATTCCTCCATCTCCAGGGGAAAAATTCGGAGACGTTTGTTAATGAACTGCTTTGTCGAGTCATTTCTCCTTAAAAAGAAAAAAAATAAAATTTGCAAATCCAGACTGACGAAAACCATCCAAAAGATGTAAGAAGTAAAGTAGTAAAATAAGAAAAGTAAAGTAAGAAAAGAAGTAAAAATAACCTGGTCAGGTAGAGGGAAGAGCGGAGGAAGGTGACGTAGGTGCAATTAACCCGCTGAGCGCCTGAACGGAGGTGGGTGCCTCTATGTGCAGTTACCAATCAAGCAGAAAAAAAGTAATTTCTTCCCATTAGAGCTGAATGGTCTTTTTAACGAGTTACACTTCTCTTCCCTCAGGCTTTGAAGATAAAAAAAAAAAAAAAAAAGAAGGCGTTTAGACCATGAAACGCAATCATCTGACGCTGAGACATCGGGGGCATTAAAGAAGTGCGTTTTCCAGGATGATTTAAAACAAATTTCCTGCCATTTCGCTTCTCAGCGGCGGCTGCGAGAGCCAAGAAGAAGATAACGATGAGACGTACGGGGCCGAATTCTTCTAAAAAGCCCTGATGAGGCAGGGGAGCGAGGAGCGCAGGAGAGGGCCCATTCAGAACGCTGACGCGTTTCTCTATAGGCCGCTCGTTATTGTGGATGTGCACGCTGGCTAAACGCTAAAATACTTTCACAGTTGAAAACCTCTTTGTCCCTGCAATTTTCAAGAGAAGCCTCCGACTCCTCTCTCCTTTCTGAAGGGTCTTTTGAAGAGAGAGAACAAGCCACCTACTTGAGATTATGACGGCAAAATAAAGAAAGAGAAAAAAAATATATATGATTACTTTCCCAGGAGCCCTCGGGGCAAGTTATTTAAAGGGGAGATCTTGCTCGGAAGATGTCCTGAACTGCCCCCAGCGACCGAGATTGCAGCAAGGAATGCCATTCGCAAACAGTCACTAGCTTCAACCCAGAGGCCTCTAAAACCCTAGAACAGGTATAATGGATGGTTTCTTAAAGGGGTGACGCCATGACTGATGTAAAAAAAAAAAAAAACGGACATCATATAGTACATGACAATCTCTTTCTAATAAAGCTAGAACCGGCCCTGTACCTCACATGGGTCCAGAGATTTCCACATTCATTATTCCCATTGCTCCGCTACATTGTTTTCATCTGGGAAGCTCAGGGGGTGCGTCCTTTCTGCTGCAGCTCTGTCCCTATCGCAGCTCAGTGGGTGTGCCCTTTCTGCTGCAGCTCTGTCCCTATCGCAGCTCAGTGGGTGTGTCCTTTCTGCTGCAGCTCTGTCCCTATCGCAGCTCAGTGGGTGTGTCCTTTCTGCTGCAGCTCTGTCCCTGTAACTGCCACAGCTTCTAACAGAACATAGGGCTGGTGACAATTATAAGCTGAGCACGTTCGACCAGCTCAGCGAGATGGACAAAAATATAAGGGAAAGAGCAAACAGCAGGTGGCGCCATACAGATACATTTTATTGAATAGCTCACTAGCTATACTACATTTTTAATGACATGCAATTACAAAAGTATTCAGATCCGGGTGCTGGTTGGAAAAACATTGAATATGTTTCGTGATGCAACCCCTTTAAAGGTAGAGGAGCGCCATTACATTGTCACCTAGCATTGTGTTAGACAGCAGGCTCTGATTTTGGTATTGCCAAATGCCAATACTAGGGGCTCAGTACTGGACAGCGCTTCCCTCAAAGCTTTCCAGTAGCACTACACCCCCAGATGCAACCAGAGGGGGACAAGTTGTGTAGTGGTGTCATTGTACGAGCTTCCCCCGAAGTCTAGATAGAGGGTGCAGGTGATGGTCAAAGCGATAGATTTTTATTTTATTTTGTTTATTTATTTATTAATTTTTTTTATAAAAAGGTCTTCCCTTCACAATCTATTCCCTTTACCGACCCATAGGCTTGCATGCGCTCTTCTGGTTGGTCACTTAATGCATTTACAGCTTTAATGAACATCCTACAAGAAAGAAATATCCTACAATTTTAAAACCAGCACCTGGATCTGAATATTTTTGCAATTGCATGTGGTCAAAAATTTAGTATATCCACTGACTTATTTAATAAAACGTATCTTTATAGCGCCACCTGCTGTTTGTTCGTTTCCATATTTTAGTTTCAGTTCTATCCTTTAACTGCCACCAGCCCATCTACTGTTAGAAGCTGAGACAGTTCGAGGGAGAGAGCTGCAGCAGAAAGGACACAACCCCTGTGCTGGGATAGGGAGAGAGCTGCAGCAGAAAGGACACAACCCCTGTGCTGGGATAGGGAGAGAGCTGCAGCAGAAAGGACACAACCCCTGTGCTGGGATAGGGAGAGAGCTGCAGCAGAAAGGACACAACCCCTGTGCTGGGATAGGGAGAGAGCTGCAGCAGAAAGGACACAACCCCTGTGCTGGGATAGGGAGAGAGCTGCAGCAGAAAGGACACAACCCCTGTGCTGGGATAGGGAGAGAGCTGCAGCAGAAAGGACACAACCCCTGTGCTGGGATAGGGAGAGAGCTGCAGCAGAAAGGACACAACCCCTGTGCTGGGATAGGGAGAGAGCTGCAGCAAAAAGGACACAACCCCTGTGCTGGGATAGGGAGAAAGCTGCAGCAGAAATGACACAACCCCTGTGCTGGGACAGGGAGAGAGCTGCAGCAGAAAGGACACAACCCCTGTGCTGGGATAGGGAGAGAGCTGCAGCAGAAAGGACACACATCCTGAGCTGTGATAGGGTAAGAACTAGGACAGAGCAATTGGAGCAATGAATGGATCTATGTGAGGTACAAGGCTAGTTGTAGCTTTTGTTTCTCTGTTATTCCTCCTGGAAATTTAGGAATAATTTGACAACTGGTTGTTACCAGTCGGGGGTTCATCACTATTCTGTCTGGCAGAGTCCAATCAGTGCGGACTGTGTAGGGACACACCCCTTTGACAAGGAGAATAGTAACAACCAGCTGTTAATTTATTAATTGGTTTCTAGGAGGAATAACAGAGGAACAGCACACTGCAGAGCTCTAAGAAAATGCTGCAGAATTGGAATACACATAATTACACAAAGAGACATCTCAGGAGAGGTGACAGCTCCTCGTTAACCATCTGCATGGTAGTCAGTTCCACTTACTGAGAGCGATTTTGGCCAAGTGCAATCGGTTCACCCAGGAAATCTTGCTCAAGGGATTAGGGGTGAGAAAAAGCGCCATGATACTCATTGGACGGCCAGACCTGAAGAGTAGAGGAGAAAAATGGAGAAGGATCAGACGGCATCAACCATAAGATATATACGAAGCCTTGAGACGAAATGTTGGGATGAGAAGTTTCACTAACGTCTCTGCACTGTAAGGCTCAGTTCACACCTGAGCGTTTTACAGCGCGTTCCTACGCGCTGTAAAACGCTCAACAAGGAGAAACCAATGCTTCCCTATGGGAATGGTTCTCACCTGGGCGTTTTACAGCGCGTACGATCGCGCTGTAAAACGCCCGACGCTCACACAAGTACAGGAGCGTTTTTTTGGGCGCTTGTCGCGCGTTCCCGTACATAGACTTTCGGGAACGCGCGACACTGTGTGTACACTTGTCTCTGTATGCGCGCTTGTAAACGCCCGTACAATCGCGCATACAGAGCGCTCCTTTCAGAACGCTCAGGTGTGAACTGAGCCTAAGAAAAATGCATTCAATGAAAGCAAAGAGTGAAGAATGGAATGTATGGGCCATTACTATACAGGAGAAGAAGAAGAATGAAAAAAAGAGTGGACAGCGCCACCTAGTGCCACAGACCATGATACGTTGTAGATATGGGTGTGTGGAATAATAATGATAAACTAGGAGGTGAGACTGCAACCGTTGAATACACTGGCAGCAAAGAAAACCCCCAAATAGTCACATTGTATAGGCATCCTTTAAGTGACCTCATTTGACATGCTTTTGCTAGCAGTATAATTGGCCTGCAGTACTCCTACTCTCCTATAGGTGGATCTACAAGTGATCGTCCCACTTAGTAAACCAACCAAATCAGCATCCTCATCAGCAACCCATGTAGCCTCCATCACTTGCCCCAGACTCACTTGTCAGATTTTCTTGGCATTTGGAGCTGGAGACGCAGATGACATTTATTAGCCGACTGAATCTCCTCTTCTTTCAGCCGGATGAGTCTCTGTAAACCTAAACACCAATCCTGAGCCACCGTCATGTTCAGATTCTAGAAGAGGGGGAGAGGGTGACGCCGTCAGATGCAGAGTGCTAAAATATAGGGAATCTGCCTATGTGAGGGGTCAGGGACATAAAACACTGCTTAATACTGGCTATAGGGAGAAAATGTCCACCACAAGCTAAGGGTGGAATGGTAGTAGCATTATATCTAGGGAATACGTTGGACTTTTTCACCCAGTGCCAGAAAAAGAGCAAATGCCAGTGGTTTCTCAGTAATAAAGCTACTACTAACTACTATAGCTGACTAATATAATACTGCTCCTATGTACAAGAATATAACTACTATAATACTGCTCCTATGTACAAGAATATAACTACTATAATACTGCTCCTATGTACAAGAATATAAGTACTATAATACTGCTCCTATGTACAAGAATATAACTACTATAATACTGCTCCTATGTACAAGAATATAACTACTATAATACTGCCTCCTATGTACAAGAATATAACTACTATAATACTGCCTCCTATGTACAAGAATATAACTACTATAATACTGCCTCCTATGTACAAGAATATAACTGCTATAATACTACCTCCTATGTACAAGAATATCACTACTATAATACTGCTCCTATGTACAAGAATATAGCTACTATAATACTGCCTCCTATGTACAAGAATATAGCTACTATAATACTGCCTCCTATGTACAAGAATATAACTACTATAATACTGCTCCTATGTACAAGAATATAACTACTATAATACTGCCTCCTATGTACAAGAATATAGCTACTATAATACTGCTCCTATGTACAAGAATATAACTACTATAATACTGCTATTATGTACAAGAATATAACTGCTATAATACTGCCTCCTATGTACAAGAATATAACTGCTATAATACTGCCTCCTATGTACAAGAATATCACTACTATAATACTGCCTCCTATGTACAAGAATATAACTACTATAATACTGCCTCCTATGTACAAGAATATCACTACTATAATACTGCTCCTATGTACAAGAATATAACTACTATAATACTGATCCTATGTACAAGAATATAACTACTATAATACTGCTCCTATGTACAAGAATATAACTACTATAATACTGCTCTTATGTACAAGACTATAACTACTATAATACTGCTCCTATGTACAAGAATATAACTACTATAATACTGCTCCTATGTACAAGAATATAACTACTATAATACTGCTCCTATGTACAGGAATATAACTACTATAATACTGCTCCTATGTACAAGAATATAACTACTATAATACTGCTCCTATGTACAAGATTATAACTACTATAATACTGCTCCTATGTACAAGAATATAACTACTATAATACTGCTCCTATGTATAAGAATATAACTACTATAATACTGCTCCTGTGTACAAGAATATAACTACTATAATACTGCCTCCTATGTACAAGAATATAACTACTATAATACTGCTCCTGTGTACAAGAATATAACTACTATAATACTGCTCCTATGTACAAGAATATAACTACTATAATACTGCTCCTATGTACAAGAATATAACTACTATAAAAGTGCTTCTTATGTACAAGAATATAACTACTATAATACTGATTCCTATGTACAAGAATATAACTACTATAATACTGCTCCTATGTACAGGAATATAACTGCTATAATACTGATTCCTATGTACAAGAATATAACTACTATAATACTGCCTCCTATGTGCAAGAATATCACTACTATAATACTGCTCCTATGTACAAGAATATAACTACTATAATACTGCTACTATGTACAAGAATATAACTGCTGTAATTCAAGTGGTATTATTCACTTGAGACTGTGCTGCAGTTCCCTGTGTAGCGGACTGGTTTGGAGCACCATTGTGCAGTGTAGGAGCTCTTAATCAGTGTTGCGTTCTCTTTGTTCTCGGGATCGGTTTGGGTTCCAGAGATCGGTCATCCGCCAATCACAAAGTGATGAGATCTCCTGGCTACATGCCATCACTTTATAAGATGAGAACTCCCCTTTAAGAGCAGATGAGAGGGGAATAGACTGAGTGGGGTAAAGCACCACACGTTTCAGTATGCCCCAATAACACCGTTGTTCTGGTCCCGGTCTCACCTGATAGGAGCCGTGCAGGGTGCTGATGAGCTGCGTGATGTGCTCCACCACGTCCAGGTCTTTCTTAATGTCCTGCAGTTCCTGGTAGAGGCGCGGGGAGCCCAGAGACACTTTATCTAGGAGGGGGAACAGGATTACAACCTTGCCTTGTCATACACAGGCTCCCCTCAGATTCACAGAACTCACTTTGTCCTGCAGAGGGCGACTGCTTCTTGCTGACGGACTGCTGCCCCCCGGTGGCTTCTTTTTCATATGCATTTCCTTCCTGTCCAAATTCCGCCACTTGGAGCTGGGTTAACGGCGTGTTCCACTTTAGCACATAGCGAGGCCCGAGAGGAACAAGGTTCCCAATATCCGGCTGTCCCCTGGTAGAGAGAAAGGCCCTGAGAAATTAGGAATGATTTGGACCCTAATACGGCACCCGACACAAATCGGGCCCCCAATTGCAGCCAGGCCCCCGGACACACTCACTTGAAGTTGATGTTGGCGCATACTAGGACGTCATTGAGCAGGAATAGCTTGCGCTCCTTGGATTTCAGCAGCTGCCCCTTCTCACCGTACACCATCTCGGTGAGAGTCTCACACAGGAGGAGCTGGTGCTGATCTGAGCTCAGACTCTGCAAGACAAACAGTCACCTGAGTCCACAGCAGCACAGAGGAAAGGACGCCACAAAGTAAAAATAAAATCCCCCTGGGAATAGGAGTCCTCGAGAAATCATATTTATGAAGGCCACTGAGATTAAAAGTTCACAGGGCATGATCTGGCAGCAGAGCTGAATAGCAGCCTGAGTCGTTAGCTATGGCACACAGCAACTGATTTAAAGGGTAACTGTCATATTTTCATAAAAATATAAAAATCTATTTTAGCATATGTTACTGCTGCAGCACCATTACCATAAAGCGATCTTTAGTTTCTTCCCATACCACTGTTTTCCTTGAGTTTATCCCTTAGTAACAGCTGTTTAAACATTTACAATATGAGGACCTTCTCAAGATGGCTTCCCAGTTCTGAGGCCAAAACTGCTTTCCCTCACTTCCCATACACACTTGTTGTACCCAGCAGCTCCCTGCCAGCCAATCAGATTGGATTACTGAGAGACACGCCTCCTCACTCTGAAGCCTAATGCAGGCATGCAGTGTGAAGGACCGCCCCTCTGTCTTCCCGTCTTCTTAGCCACAGACAGACAAGCCATAGCAACTGTCTTTTAAGGGAGCAGTGGAAAGGGACAGAGGACATTAATGAAAGCTGTTATTATAAGGTAATTACAGATCTTTTGACAATCATTGACAGACTCACTCAGGTATACATGCCTAGCTCTAATAAACTAGCAAATAAAAAAAAAAATCTGACAGTTACCCTTTGAGTATTTTACAGCTATCTCCTCTTTATTAATCGACGGTATATCCTCTTCAAGAAGTCCCTATGATGTCCCCGGGGGAAGAGACAACACCAAAAACAGGAAAAATTAGACCTGCATATCGACAGAGACCTGGACAAGGGTGAGACGGGGCCTAGTGCAGCTGCAAGCTCCCCGCTACTTTCTCAATCCTCCACTCCATCCCGCTCTCCGAAGTCGGGAACAGGAGCAGAATCCCCTGCATCTCCACTTAACCCCGGGAAGCATAAGCGGACAGACAAAAGGTTCTCCCCGAACGACTGCGCACCATGCGGCCTCCCCGGAGGGCTCGCCGCCATCTTTCTCACCGACTCAGAGCCCTGAAAAAGAGAGGCCTAAAATGCACACCGCTGCACAACTGCACAACAGCTCCACACAACAAACAGGCGAGCCTAACAGTAATGCTACTTTGCTGGATAACTTTTCCACCTCAGAACAACCGGCCTCCAGCACACTCCTTAAGGAGATGTTCGTTGCGTTCAGCCAATCTATTCATAAAGACATTGCCTCGCTACTGTCCCCCGTACAAGCGTCAATTTCCGGGAAGCTTCCCATTAGCACAAGTAACACCCATCCAACTAACTGAACTGGACCTCCCTCCACCTGGAAGAACAAGGGCATAAGCTATAGATCTCAGTTGCTATCAGACAACCGCCTGAAACCATTTGACACCCTGCAAACGGAGCTCAGTATGCCAAGGACAGACAGATTGGGCATTTATTGGATCATAAGAACCCATACCAGGTGACAGCATACATTTGAATTCTGGTCTAAACCTCACTACGAGACTAGTAAGCAAAAGTTGAGGCCTTTTTACATGATATTGGGTGAAAAAAAACAAAAAAAACACCCAGTTATTGAGCTGGGATAGAGAACTAGAAATAACGATACCAGCGGAAAAATGGACCGTTTCCACATTCATGTGCGCCACATATTACGAGTAGTGTTGAGCGAACTTCTGTTTTAAGTTCGGCGTCTAAAGTTCGGTTAGCGGAGAATCCCGATGTGGATTCCGAATTCTGCTGTGGTCCGTGGTAGCGGAATCAATAATGGCCAATTATTGATTCCGCTACCACGGACCACAACGGAATTCGGAATCCATATCGGGATTCTCCGCTAACCGGAAGCCGAACTTAAAACAGAAGTTCGCTCAACACTAATCACGAGGCTGCAATCAAAACATGTCTTCGCTGGTACTACACACCAGATAGGCTTAGCCATATGTACCCAAACACAGCCTCGCTATGTTGGCACAACTGCGGAGGAAGAGGAACATTGCTGCATACTTTGTGGTCATGCCCGAAAGTAAACCCACTGTGGTCTATCTCGCCTCTAGATTTAGCGGGCTACACATTGAGAAATCAGTTTTAGGGGCGCTCTTCTTTATGGGGGGGGGGGGGGGGGGGGAATACAAGATATACCAGCACCTTACAGAACCCCCATAGCCCACCTGTTTCTTGCTACAAAATTATAATCCATTACCAAATACCGGAAAAGTACAACTATCCCCTCAATGGCTGAAATTCCCAACAGGGTACACGCCACCTGCATGTTTGAAAAGTTAGTAGCTCACAGAAATCACTGCCATCATATATATGTGAAGCAATGGGAAAGATGGCGTAGGTTTTCCCCTCTAGGGTCTGGCACTCGAACCGCAGCTTACCCTCAAATCGGATGCTCAGATTCACCTAGATAGAGCAGAACAGAAGTTCCCCAAACTTATCCCTACCCCTTTTCTTTTCTTTTTTTTTTCCTTTGTATTTTGACTAGTGTTGCATTCCTACACGTTTTTAATTCTTTATGTTGAACTTTTCCCGTTTATTTATTCTACAATGCTATCTAATGACATGCACCTATTGTAATATTCTAGCCTAGATACGATTTCGTACTAGCTTACTAGTACCGTAGATGACAAGCTCCACCTACTTGACGACGCTAGTGCGTTTCATTACTGTATGACACAACAAAACTGTTTGTTACTGTTTATACTGTCAAAAACTAATAAAAAAAAGATTAACATGAGATTAAAAGTTCACCTGTCAGCAAGATCAACCCTACCAAACCAGCCACAATGCCTGTGGTTTTAAAGTGGTTTTAAAGATATGCAATTTAGGGCTTAAGTGCACTGAGGGACAGCCCTAGTCACTTGGTGCAACTTAAGTCCTCTGCTTACCTGGACACTCCCCCGCCACCTGATCCTGTCAATCAAGTGCAAGTGGGAGTGATGGTGTTCTCCTCACGGGAATCAGGTTCACCAGGGCCTACGGTCCCAGGATGGAGGTAATGATACGAACAGGAAGGACCCCCCCCCCATTTTTGGGCTTGCACACCCCCCCCGCGTCTCACCTTGTACAGGGTGCTGCGGTCATTTATACTCTTGCACAGCTGCTGGATCTCGGCCACTTGGTCTGCAAGTCGTTTCTGCTCGTTGAGCTTCTCCGCCAGGGTTTCCAGTTCTGTGAGCGCCAGCTGAAGGGACAGGCGGTCCGGGTGACCCCGCGGTGTGTTCTTTAACATGTCCTGCAGCACATGGCCATCAGTGACAGATCGGGGAGGGGGGTGGGGGTAAGGGAGCTGGGGAAATGGGGACAACCAGCTTACCTGCAAAAGTAGAATGAACTGAGGAAAGCGCTGGATGGGTTTCACCATCAGCCCGTAGAGGGTCACCCTGTCCAGACTGGCCGCCTGCTTCTTCTATAAGAGACAGACATGGGGGTCAGTCTACAGTACTGGAAACTTGGGCTTCTCCGGGCATTGGGAAACTACAACTCCCAGCATCTCCTGGCCATAAGACCTTGAGATTACAGAAATGAGGGCAGCTCTCACCTTCAGGAACTCCAGGAAGGCCGGCTTGGTGAGACAGGCCTTCTTGATTAGAGTCATGGCGTTGGTGAAGTTGTTGACGTAGTCGCTGTAGACATCGAGCACCATGGACTTGGAGAACTGGAAGAGGAAGGAAGGTGAGAAACAAGACGAGGAGCAGAGAACAGACAGGAGAGCGACTGAGAGACGGCAAGAGAAGAGACGAACCAGGAACCGTTCTAAGAGAAGGTCCGGGTGACTAACCAATTCAACAGTCCGGAAAATCTGCCGATTGTGGAAACTGAACTGCTGTATCTAAGCCTATCACTGTCCGCTGCATTGATGTATCTAAACCTATCACGTGTGATACTGCCTGCTAAGCTGCTGAATCTAAGCTTATGTGTGATACTGTCTGCTGAGCTGCTGTATCTAAGCTTATGTGCGATACTGTCTGCTGAGCTGCTGTAACTAAGCCTGTCATGTATGATACTGTCTGCTGCTGTATCTAAGCCTATCATGTGTTATACTGTCTTCTCACCCATTGTATCTAAGCCTCTAATGTGTGATACTGTCCACCACACTGATGTATCTAAACCTATCATGTGTGATACCATCTGCTGAGCTGCTGTAAGCCTATCACTGTCGGCTGCATTGATGTATCTAAACTTATTATGTGTGATACTGTCTGCTGAACTGATGTATCTAAGCTTATGTGTGATACTGTCTGCTGAGCTGTTGTATCTAAGCCTATCATGTGTGATAGATACTGTCTGATGAGGTGATCTATCTAAGTCTATTATGTGTAGTCCTGTCTGCTGAGCTGCTGTATCTAATCCTATCATGTGTGATACTGTCTGCTGAGCTGCTGTATCTAATCCTATCATGTGTGATACTATCCGAGGTGGTGCTGTATCTAAGCTCATGTGGCACGCTCTCTTGGAGCACCCCCCCCTTGCCACTCACGGAGGCCACGAACAGGTCCCCGATCTTCTCCGAGGAGTCCCATTCTGCGACGCGGGAGGACAGCGCGATCTGGAAGACGGAATGGCAGTGCAGGATCTCCTTCACCCGGGAGAAGACCAGCTGACACTTCCGGGCGCTCAGCAGTTTGGGCTCCATCTCCAGCAGGGGGTTGCGGTAATCCTGGAAGATGAGGAGGATGATGAGAGTAGTCCATGGAGCAGGACACCCTGGCCCACACTCTGGATCACTCCTCCTGTAACTGCTGACTGCAGACATTTTCACTTCTGCTATTACGCCACATGTCATATAATGCTCCACACCGACTCACCCCCCTCCCCGTATCCCGTCATATAAGTCTTCAAGTCGTCCTGGTCTCCTACACGGGTGACTACTGCCGACTACAGTCCCCAGAGGGGTCACCACCCAGCTTCCCACAGCCCCTGATCAGGACAGACGTCTAGTCTTCCGTCATCTAAGGTCTTTCTCTTTTACTTCTCAAGAGTGTCAGTCTTCACTGTGGATATGGCATTCTATTCGCAGCACCAGAAAGTCCAGGATGAACACATTCCTGAGCGAACATGTGGCGCCAGGACTCACCTGTAAAACACGCTGCAAGGACTCCACGTAACTCCGCTCGCTCTGCATGATGGAGGACAGGATGTGACGCCGCAGGACCTGGAAGATGCACAATGCTGCGTCACCTGCGTCTAGCACAGAGCCCGGCACGACCACCATGATATCGCTCTTACCTGCTGGGCACTGAGCCCCTCTGGCATCGGCCCCAGCTCTGATGGCGGGGCGGTCATGTCCAGCTCCAGACCGCTCACCTCCATGAACCCCATCTCCTCCTCCTCGGAGTCTCCTGCAAGAAGAAAAATGGCGTGAAGGAGCAGGAGGAGGTCGAGGGGAGCGGAGGAGTTGGGCGAGGGGGGCGGTTACCCGAGGAGGTGCTCTCGTCTGTACTGAGGTCGCTCTCTGACAGGTGCTTTTTAGGAAGCGACTTCCGGAACCACCTGCTGGGTCTGACCATCCCCCGGCCCAGGCCGAGCCTCAGGGCCATGCTACTGGTGTGGGACTCGGCGTACATGGCCGGGCGTGAGGGCTTCACTGATTGAGGACCAGGGGAGGGAGAGCAGGAGGTGGCGTCCCGGGTGCTGACACTGGAGCTTTCCACCATGACTCATGTATCACTTCCCTCTTCAGAATACAATGTGCCGCCATCTCAAGGGGCCCCACCCTGCTTCCCTGGACTTATTAGAGATATCCTATAATACTTTACCCATCTTTTACACTCCAGTCACATCCAGAGCTGCACTCCGCAAGCGCCATAGGGCTCTGCATTCTAGAAGACGTAGGATTCTATGGATTTTACAGTGATACAGAGAACTTCCTCCCCAGAATTTTGCAACATTCGTTTTGTAGAAGCAGCTTCAACACAATCATATACAAGCTTATACCAACGGTATTGCGAATGCAGCTCTGGATGTAACTACAGTAGAGCACGTGACAGCAGCATTGGGAATGCAGCTCTGAATTCAACTGGAGTATACGATATGTAACAGCAGATTTGTGAGTGAAGCTTTGGATGTGATTGGACAATAGGAAATATAACAGCAGTATTGCAAATGCAGCTCTGGATGTGACAGCAGCATTGTGAATGCAGCTCCGAATGCAACTGGAGTGTACCATGTCTAACAGCAGCATTGGGAATGCAGCTCTGAATGCAACTAGAGTGTACCATGTCTAACAGCAGCATTGGGAATGCAGCTCTGAATGCAACTAGAGTGTACGATATGTAACAGCAGATTTGTGAGTGAAGCTTTGGATGTGATTGGACAATAGGAAATATAACAGCAGTATTGCAAATGCAGCTCTGGATGTGACAGCAGCATTGTGAATGCAGCTCCGAATGCAACTGGAGTGTACCATGTCTAACAGCAGCATTGGGAATGCAGCTCTGGATGTGACTGGAGTATAACACATGACATAAAGCATAGGTTATGTGCAGTTGCTCAGCTTTATATAGAGATTTAAGCTGTGAAACTGCAATACAAGTAGAGCTGAGTTTAAAACCTCCTCGTACCAGTTGTCTCTTTGCGCTGTAGGAAGGTGACTTTGCGCATGACGGCGATCCGCGTCTTCTCCAGTCCGTCCTTAGTGCCGCTACGAGCTGCTCTCATCAACTGCGTCATCTGCAGGACAGAAAATACTCCATCTGCATGCTGGCAGTGATCTATCACTGTGACAGGACGAGTCGGGGGTGATGTACGATAACAGGACACAATACACACGTATGATCACAGGAACATGACACGGTACATTAATATATGTGACTCTGGGGGGGGCAGCGCATATGCTGTGAGGGGGGACGCGTCTCTCCCAGGTCCGCTATTAACGTTACAGCCTATCAGTGATGGATCATTAAATCATTAAATTAGGTTTCACTTGTCAGATATAATAAAGAGCTGCGAGCGGAGCCGCGGCCGCCCAGCGCTGAGCCAACACTACACAATACACAGGATGCAGAAGGCACGGCGCTCCACCATGCACCCCAATATCCGAGCTCCCTCCCCCACAGTGTTGTTAGTAGCAGGCATTAAAAACACATTTTCCACCTAAATGTTAATCCTCCGTCCTCTGCTGAAAGTGGAGCTATATTCTTTTTGGACATTTCTTTGTTATATCCGTTTTTTGGGAAAGCTGGGTGACAACCAATATGGCCGCCACTACAGCTCCCACAAGGGTCCTCACCCAGATTTCCTACACTCTTGACTGAGAAATCCTAGATATACAGCGGCATATCCCTCACCCCTGTATCACTGCAGATTGATGGAAAGCTGGACAACAACCCCCATGGGAGCCGTCATGGCGGTCATATCGATGGTCACCCAGAATTTATAACAACGACATAGAGTTTTATGGTCACTGTTTATGGGGGCATTTCAGATCATACAGACAGGACAGGGCGTAGTAAGCAAGTCCAAGCAATACATCGCACTGTAGACCAGGGACGAAGAGTGGATGAGACCATAAGATGCCCAGGTTATACCAGCATGGTCCATATATCGCTATATACAAGTAGATGTATAACTTATACCAGCTGTACATATATAATTATATACAGGAGATACCCAGGTTATACCAGCATGGTCCATATCACTATATACAAGAAGATGTATAACTTATACCAGCTGTACATATATAATTATATACAGGAGATGCCCAGGTTATACCAGCATGGTCCATATCACTATATATAAGAAGATGTATAACTTATACCAGCTGTACATATATAATTATATACAGGAGATGCCCAGGTTATACCAGCATGGTCCATATCACTATATACAAGAAGATGTATAACTTATACCAGCTGTACATATATAATTATATACAGGAGATGCCCAGGTTATACCAGCATGGTCCATATTACTATATACAAGAAGATGTATAAGTTATACCAGCTGTACATATATAATTATATACAGGAGATGCCCAGGTTATACCAGCATGGTCCATATCACTATATACAAGAAGATGTATAACTTATACCAGCTGTACATATATAATTATATACAGGAGATGCCCAGGTTATACCAGCATGGTCCATATCACTATATGCAAGAAGATGTATAACTTATACCAGCTGTACATATATAATTATATACAGGAGATGCCCAGGTTATACCAGCACGGTCCATATCACTATATACAAGAAGATGTATAACTTATACCAGCTGTACATATATAATTATATACAGGAGATGCCCAGGTTATACCAGCATGGTCCATATCACTATATACAAGAAGATGTATAACTTATACCAGCTGTACATATATAATCATATACAGGAGATGCCCAGGTTATACCAGCATGGTCCATATCACTATATACAAGAAGATGTATAACCTATACCAGTTGTACATATATAGTTATATACAGGAGATGCCCAGGTTATACCAGCATGCTCCATATCACTATATACAAGAAGATGTATAACTTATACCAGCTGTACATATATAATCATATACAGGAGATGCCCAGGTTATACCAGCATGGTCCATATCACTATATACAAGAGAATATATAACTTATACCAGCTGTACCTATATAATTATATACAGGAGATGCCCAGGTTATACCAGCATGGTCCATACCACTATATACAAGAAGATGTATAACTTATACCAGCTGTACATCTATAATTATATACAGGAGATACCCAGGTTATACCAGCATGGTCCATATCACTATATACAAGAGGATGTATAACTTATACCAGCTGTACATATATAATCATATACAGGAGATGCCCAGGTTATACCAGCATGGTCCATATCACTATATACAAGAAGATGTATAACTTATACCAGCTGTACATATATAATTATATACAGGCGATACCCAGGTTATACCAGCATGGTCCATATCACTATATACAAGAAGATGTATAACTTATACCAGCTGTACATCTATAATTATATACAGGAGATGCCCAGGTTATACCAGCATGGTCCATATCACTATATACAAGAGGATGTATAACTTATACCAGCTGTACATATATAATCATATACAGGAGATGCCCAGGTTATACCAGCATGGTCCATATCACTATATACAAGAAGATGTATAACTTATACCAGCTGTACATATATAATTATATACAGGCGATACCCAGGTTATACCAGCATGGTCCATATCACTATATACAAGAAGATGTATAACTTATACCAGCTGTACATATATAATCATATACAGGAGATGCCCAGGTTATACCAGCATGGTCCATATCACTATATACAAGAAGATGTATAACTTATACCAGCTGTACATATATAATTATATACAGGAGATACCCAGGCTATACCAGCATGGTCCATATCAATATATACAAGAAGATGTATAACTTATACCAGCTGTACATATATAATTATATACAGGAGATACCCAGGTTATACCAGCATGGTCCATATCACTATATACAAGAAGATGTATAACTTATACCAGCTGTACATATATAGTTATATACAGGAGATACCCAGGTTATACCAGCATGGTCCATATCACTATATACAAGAAGATGTATAACTTATACCAGCTGTACATATATAATTATATACAGGAGATACCCAGGTTATACCAGCATGGTCCATATCACTATATACAAGAAGATGTATAACTTATACCAGCTGTACATATATAATTATATACAGGAGATGCCCAGGTTATACCAGCATGCTCCATATCACTATATACAAGAAGATGTATAACTTATACCAGCTGTACATATATAATTATATACAGGAGATGCCCAGGTTATACCAGCATGGTCCACATCACTATATGCAAGAAGATGTATAACTTATACCAGCTGTACATATATAATTATATACCGGAGATGCCCAGGTTATACCAGCATGGTCCATATCACTATATACAAGAAGATGTATAACTTATACCAGCTGTACATATATAGTTATATACAGGAGATACCCAGGTTATACCAGCATGGTCCATATCACTATATACAAGAAGATGTATAACTTATACCAGCTGTACATATATAATTATATACAGGAGATACCCAGGTTATACCAGCATGGTCCATATCACTATATACAAGAAGATGTATAACTTATACCAGCTGTACATATATAATTATATACAGGAGATACCCAGGTTATACCAGCATGGTCCATATCACTATATACAAGAAGATGTATAACTTATACCAGCTGTACATATATATAATTATATACAGGAGATGCCCAGGCTATACCAGCATGGTCTATATCACTATATACAAGAAGGTGTATAACTTATACCAGCTGTACATATATAATTATATACAGGAGATGCCCAGGTTATACCAGCATGCTCCATATCACTATATACAAGAAGATGTATAACTTATACCAGCTGTACATATATAATTATATACAGGAGATGCCCAGGTTATACCAGCATGGTCCACATCACTATATGCAAGAAGATGTATAACTTATACCAGCTGTACATATATAATTATATACCGGAGATGCCCAGGTTATACCAGCATGGTCCATATCACTATATACAAGAAGATGTATAACTTATACCAGCTGTACATATATAGTTATATACAGGAGATACCCAGGTTATACCAGCAGGTTGACCTGTATTTTTGGGGTTCCGCTGGCAGAGTAATGGGTTGGATGAAACATATGAAGCCTCTTTTAGCAGAATGGAGGATGGAGATTGTACCTTGCTGTCGTATCTGTGTTTCAGTTCTCGGACGTCTCTTTTCCTGACCCTAAGAGCCAGGAGGTCTCTCTTAGTCTGGCTATACCTCTCCTTTAGTCTATTAAGATCTGGTGAAAGCTGCAGACGGAAAGCAAGACAAGCAGGAAGACAGGGAAAGAGAGAGAGAGTGCAGCGTAAGCCGAGCGGTGAGCACAGAGCAGCAGCAGCAACACCCCGCAGTTAGTAAAGAGTTAACCCCAGTGCTACACAGTAACGACATGCACACACCCAACTTACCGGCAACATGTAACATGTAAAGAACACAGAACATATAAAGTTATACAAAAAACAAGGACACCCTAATATATGCTTCCCCGTAGTTCAGGGGCAGTAAGAGAAGGGGCCCTTGGGAGATGGGAACCAGGGGCCAAAATCAGTCGCTCACAATAGTTGGGATGGAGTCTTGTCCTAAAAGTTCTGGCCTGTAGTACCCAGGATCAGCCTGTAGGTGGTGTTACATAACGACGAGGTATGAAGCAACCAAACCAGTCCTCAAGGAACCCCAATATCTCATGTCTTAAAGGGGTTGTCCTATGACAGTGATGGCTAACCTCCAGCACTCCAGGTGTGGTGAAACTACAACTCCCAGCATGCTCCATTTATTTCTATAGAGTTCTGAGAACAGCTAAGCCAGTGTACATCTTGGGAGTTGCAGTTTTACCACAGCTGGGTTGCCGGCGGTTAGCCATCACAGTCCCATGAAAACCATAGGAATAAGTGTTTGATCATCGGGGTCTGACCACTGGGGCCCCCTGCTGATAACCAGAATGGGGGCCCGTTCTCCCCATTTAGAGTCGGTCACGCATTTGCTCTATTCAGCTTATCGGGCTGGCAGAGATGGCCGAGAGCATGTACTCGCGGGCCCCCGTTCTCAAGATCGGCGGGGGCCCCAGTGGTCAGCAACTTAACCACTGTAAATAAGTTGTCTTAATGGGAGTCTTACAGCTGCTTTCACACGAGAGTATTATGGGTGCCCATATTATAGCTAAGAGCCCCGACCCAACCATAGGTCTAATGAACCATGCCTCTCAAACTATCCCAGATCCATGGGGACAGTCGAGAATTTCGGCCTCAGTCCCATGGTCCCTGGTTGGCTGAAGCCTCTTCCAACGCGTGCCTTCAGCTCCACCGTTTCCCTGGCTGACAGTTTTTTGGTGCAGTCGAGTTGTAGGAATTGAGTACCGCACACTATTATTATGCACTGGTGCCAGCAAGGACTTGACCGGTCTTGACTGGTTCATTACCTGGCAGTGTCTGGGATTATGTGCATGAGCGCCATCTTCAGGTACAGGTGTGCATGTGCCATCCCCAGGGAGTAAAGCGCATGTACAGCAGTGAAAAGCAGGTCTGTCATACAGCACCACCTGATAATGTCAGGCAGAGAAGTAAGTATGACTATCTGCCACTAGGGGGCGCCCACGTTCTGTACTCACACACAGAGCCAAGGAATGTCCATGGGTCATAGCTGTAATAATGTGATAACTCAGTCAAAGGTTCCTGCAAATCTGAGGCCATCACCTGAGCCAAATGGAGGAATCTGGATTACAATCAGACTCCAACCTAACACCAAGAGCGGACACAGACAGGAGAGGGCCCCTGTGCAAGACCAGCAAAGGGGCCCCTTGCTCTCAAACCGCTCACTATAGAGCCCCTCAATGGATCTCTAGCCATGCACAGATCTCTGAAAATTAAATTCAGTCCATTATATACAGGCATCAGATAGCAGCTTTTAAGGTGACAGTGGACCCCCCTACCTCCTGGGCCCCTGTGCACATATGGTATGTCCACACCTGCCTGACACCCAGGGAAAATGTCATTCAGCACCTGAGACACTTAATGCACCCTGGTCTGTCATGGTCAGAGCAACAGGTGAAACCTGACCCCTGCTGGTGGTTCCCTGAACTGCAGCCATTTAATTTCCTAGGCAAGGCAATGCCACTCCACCACCTGCTGGTGGTTACCGGAACTGCAGCCTTAACATATCCTATGCAAGGCAAGGATGCAAAGGGCAATTAAAGGACAATGAGTGAGCATGCTGAGGGTAACAGCTCTCCATTAATTATAAATGACACCTCCACATGCCCAAGCACTATGTGCATCCCTCCTGTGCCAACTCCAGCAGCCAACCTTTAAGATACAGCTTCATGCGGCGAATAGTAGGAGGTACTTACTCCAGGGAAAGGATTATGTGCAGACATCAGCAGCACAAATCTAGCCCTTGTTAAAATGTTTGTTACAATGTTTCAGTGCATGCAAGATAAAATGTATCAGTCTTGAGTCCAGGATTGTCTAGAATGAATACCATTGGAGCAAACCCTCAGCTGTGGGAAGGATCAGAAATACTGTGTTTTTCAACCGCTGGATGTCGGTAGGAATGTTTTCCGTCACTCAGGTCACAGCAAGCAGAGGTCTCGAAAGAGGAGAGGATGAGACTCTCCATTAGAATAGTGCATTATATGGGGCGGAAAACCCCCACTTCTGCCCAGGGATGTATGGAGGCTGGCTGCATTACCGTATATAGGATAGATGCCGTTCTGAACATGGGGGAGGCACTGGGTCTGGTTACTGTCAACCTCATGATGTTGACCGTACGATTACAGTCAAAGAAGGAGGTGACGACATTACACAGCACGGTCTACTGCGAACGCGCCCTACTACAGTGGATTGTCCTTGGCTTTGTCCTGAGCACAGACCCCTTTAAATTAGGGCATCTACAAAATCCCTACATGAGGGGTTAAACCACAGTAGACCATGTAGTACACGGCACCTGCATTCTCTGAATGGAGAGAAGAATAGGGGTCTTAGTGATGTGCTGCCTGCGCTTACAACTTCTCTACGGACAGATGAACAGCAATTTATTAGGGGATTGCTTACTAGGCAATTGCCTAATATAAGGGTCCATTCACACGTCCGTAGTGTGTTTTGCGGATCCGCAAAACACAGACACCGGCAATGTGCGATCCGCATTTTGCGGACCGCACATTGCCGGCACTAATAGAATATGCCTATTCTTGTCCGCAATTGCAGACAAGAATAGGACATGTTCTATTTTTTTCGGGAACGGAAATGGGGACCCGGAAGCGCGCATAGAAATTAATGGGTCCGCAATTCTGTTCGGCAAATTGCAGAACGAAATTGCAGACTTGTGAATGGAGCCTAAAGGTGAGGTTTCAGAAACTGCAAATCAGTCCTGTGCCCCAGTCAGCTCCTGAACCGAACTTTAATATTGATGGCCTATCCAGAGCATAGGCCATCAATATCTTATCAGCGGCGGTCCGACACCCCCATACCCCCGCTGATCAGGGACTTTACAACTCGGTCCTGGACAGCACTAGTGTGCACAGCTCAGACATGGGATTCAGCTGGTTCCCTCAGGTTCTCCACAGGGCAGTCTTTAACAAGGGGCAAAAGGGGCAGCTGCCTCTTGAGCCCTGCTAGCCACTGCCCCGGGTGTCAGGCTGTCAGCTACACAGGGGGTGCTGCCATGCCATGCCTGCCCGCACTCCAGGCAGCGTACTGTGAGAGCTGCGATTCTCTAGGATCTTAGATGACATCATCACCATGTGACCAGTAACCTAGCAATATTACTGGTCACATGGCTATGAGGTCATCAAGGTCCTTTCTACCAGGAGTGTTGCTGTAGAAGTTTGCCTTAACTGTGGAGCTTTTTTTGTGAAGATTACATCAGAAAAAGATGACAGGGGCTGTTATGCTAATATACTGTAAACAACGGTATAGTGGGGGCCTGCATACTCTATATTGTGGAGTGCTATACTGCTGTACTGTATACTGTGGGGGGCTGTATACTGTGGGTGCTGTATATTGTGGAGTGCTATACTGCTGTACTGTATACTGTGGGGGGCTGTATATTGTGGAGTGCTATACTGCTGTACTGTATACTTTGGGGGGCTGTATACTGTGGATGCTGTATATTGTGGAGTGCTATACTGCTGTATACTGTGGGGGGCTGTATACTGTGGGTGCTGTATATTGTGGAGTGCTATACTGCTGTACTGTATACTGTGGGGGGCTGTATACTGTGGGGGGCTGTATACTGTATACTGTGGATGCTGTATATTGTGGAGTGCTATACTGCTGTATACTGTGGGGGGCTGTATACTGTGGGGGCCTGTATATTGTGGAGTGCTATACTGCTGTACTGTATACTGTGGGGGCTGTATACTGTATACTGTGGGTACTGTATATTGTGGAGTGCTATACTGCTGTATACTGTGTGGGGCTGTATATTGTGGAGTGCTATACTGCTGTACTGTATACTGTGGGTTGCTGTATACTATAGGGTGCTATACTGCATACTGTGGGGTGCTGGGGTGCACTGTAACACTAGGGTGAGCCGAGCTCTGGTCTCCTTCCTGCAGAGCGGTGCCCACCTCCAGCCTGAGCCCAGCTGCCCAGAGCACTGATCCTGAGCCGCTGGAGTCTTCAGAACTGGAAGTATTTACAGTCATTCTCTTCCGGGTGTATGCGATGACGTCATCGACGCAGGCGCATTGAGGATGGCGCGGTCGAGCAGAGCGGCCGCCTCTCAGTGCGCCTGCGCCGATTGAAGCCAGGTACGGCGCAGGCGCGAGATTTCAAATTCTAACAGCGCCAGCAGATAAGGATTACCTTCCCTGGCCCTGTCAATCAGCATGCCGAGGGGGCGTCATTACCATCGGAGGATGCGGCTGCTACCAGCAAGTAGCCGCCCTACTTGCTGGTAGCAAGGTAATTAGCATATTTTAAAAATCTTTTTTAGCAAAATCTACTGAACCAAAATTATTAATTTGATTATGTATCATGAGATCGCACTATAGGGAATATTATTAAAGAAAAAAAAAAAAAAACGGTTTAATGGGGTGACAGAAACCCTTTAAAGACGGCCCTGGTTCTCCAGATGCGATTGTTAAAATTACAGTGGCAGCAGGAGATGAGCGCTTCCATTCCATAGTTTAGCTCCTTAGGCTTTTTAAAAGTTGGGTGGTCTGTGTGTGTTGTGTATAATATGGTGTATTTATGTGTGTGTACCATGTATATGGTGTATTTATGTGTGTTGCATATATATGGTGTACGTATATGTAAACGCGTGTCGTGACGCCACGTGTCCGCCGTTGAGTAGGGAACCTGTTGTTAAAAATTTGAATCTCACCCCTGGCGCTGCTCCCACTGAAGTGAATACTGCACAATGGACGGAGCTTTGTAGTTGTAGTTTCAGAGCTACTCTGAAAGTGTTGATCGGCCGGGGTGCGGGGTGTCTGACCCCCGCCGAACAGATAAAGATGGCCTATCCTGAGGATAAGTCATCAATATTGAAATCCCAGAAAACCCCTTTAAGTCACTGCGTACTGTTATTTTGTTCCGTAAAACTTTTGACAATTCACAGTGATATGTCAGAAGACACAGTGCGGAGACCACCATCAACCACTGAAGGACTGTGACCCTTTGTCTACGATCGGCTCAGCTCTCGGACAGTAGAGCGAGCAGTGTACCGACTCTTATGTTCTAGCTATGGATCTGTGCACCACATGCTTGCCTCTTAGTGGAGAGCGGAGACCATCGGGGTACAGTGCTCAGATAATCATGGGGGTCTCAACACCTGGACCCCCACCAGTGACAAGCAATATGGCTGCTACAGGGCTTGTCACCAAAGTTTCTATCTGCCTAGGGCCTCAAGCACACGTCCGTATGTATTTTACGGTCCTCAATTTGCAGATCCGCTAAATACAGATACCGTCTGCGTTGCATCCGCCATTTTTGCAGGCCCATTGACTGCAATGGGTCCGTGGTCTGCATTTTTAAGGCCGAGAATAGGGCCTGTTCTATATTTTTTTGCGTAACGGACGTACGGATGTGGAAATCACACGGATCATCCGCAAAAAGAAAATGTGGACCATAGACCCACTGAAAACAATGGGTCCCCCCAAAAAAAGGTGGATGCAACACGGACCACATCTGTATTTTGCGGACCGCAAAGCAGATATGGTCGCGTGCATGGGGCCCTATGTAGAGATGAGGCAGCAGGGATTGTATCAATCAGTACAGATACTGAGACATATGACGAGGCGGCAGCCTGACGAGCCCCTGGCTTCACCTCCCTAATGAGGCTGATGTGGCCCAGAAATCACCATTGTGAGTCCCAGCACGTTCACACTAGAGAGACCCAAGAATGGGGTGGGGGAGTATACCCAAGGCACTAACGGTAGGGGCCTATCATGACCAGGGGATCTTTCCTTATACGCTGCTATAATGTACCGTTATCATAGACAGGACCTACGGAAACCTACGGAAATAAAACAAGCGGCGGGGCTTGTAGCAATAGATTTCGTCTTACAGTACCTTAGGCTGAAAGGCTACAAATGGTTTTGCGGGTTTCACTTTCCTCTCCGCTGTTTCCGCCTCCGAATCTTCGCTATAACTCTCAAATTCACTGGAGCTCCAGCCGATGTCCTCGAAGTCGCCCGCGCAGCCGTCACGTTCAATGTTCTCGTAGATCAGGTTTTGTCCCAGCCCTGCAAGACAATGAACATATATGTACCAGCAGAGGGTAGTGGGGTTTCTACGACTGGATCCAAGGCGACATGAGGGTTCGTCAACCTCCTAATGATGTCATCATAGCCTCCGTTATCTGGTCACATCTGTGCACAAATTCCTCAGATCAATGGGGGTCTGACTCCTGGCCCCCAGTTGTGAGGGTGAGCGCTGCAGTCTCCTCCGCTACCTATGATGTCCCATCCATCACTCACATGATCTTTGTGCAGCTCACTTCCAATGACGTAAATGGAACTGAGCTGCAATACCATGCACGGCCACTATACAAAGTATGGCGCTGTGCTTGCCATACTATGAAGAGGCCAATGTACTTATCCGAGCACCACAGGTCCTTCAAACAGCTGGCTGGTGGGGGTGCAAGGAGTCAGACCCCCACCGATCAGATACTGATGACCTATCCTAAGGACAGGTCATCGATATTTAAATCCCAGAAACCCCTTTAATCCAAAACCCATTATATTTTAATCCAACGCTATCTAATGATAGCTGTAGTCCTCAGGGGTGGTTCTTCTGTACACCGTCCTGATGTTTAAAGGGGTATTCCGGATGTGACACCTATGAGATCTCTATGGGAGTTCTGGAAATGGCGGGAGTGCTGGATTTTGCCGCCTCTCTGTCACTCTGTTCATTTCCGGGGGGGGGGGGGGGGGTGCAGAGGGGCACGGGGTCCCCTTTCTTGTCATAGGTGGGGGTCCCCCACAAATCGAATAGTTATTTCCTATCCTTTGCATAAGGAATAACCTGTCACAACCGGAATATCCCTTTAATAATCTTACTCGCTCCTGTGATGCCAGATTAAAGGACATTTTCTGGACATCTTATTAACCCCATGACTGGGTGGAGGGTCCTTAGGATCATACACCATCATTTGGGATTATTATGCTGAGGTTTCTCACCATCCTTGGTGCCGCCATGTTCACAAGGTACGTCGTCGTAAATAATACCGTCTTCAGTGCTGTGCGAGCCGGATGAAAAACCTACAATATAAAAATCAAGCAGAAATTAATATAAATGAGGATTCATCAACATATATGACATGTCGCATACATACAAGACCAGGATGCATCCACTATATGCCGCAGAGTGAAGACTTGTCCTGACAGACACATCCCCTATATACAAGAGGAGGAGGACCCGTCCTGACAGACACATCCCCTATATACAGGAGGAGGAGGACCCGTCCTGACAGACACATCCCCTATATACAGGAGGAGGAGGACCCGTCCTGACAGACACATCCCCTATATACAGGAGGAGGAGGACCTGTCCTGACAGACACATCCCCTATATACAGGAGGAGGAGGACCCGTCCTGACAGACACATCCCCTATATACAGGAGGAGGAGGACCCGTCCTGACAGACACATCCCCTATATACAGGAGGAGGAGGACCCGTCCTGACAGACACATCCCCTATATACAGGAGGAGGAGGACCCATCCTGACAGACACATCCCCTATATACAGGAGGAGGAGGACTCGTCCTGACAGACACATCCCCTATATACAGGAGGAGGAGGACCCGTCCTGACAGACACATCCCCTATATACAGGAGGAGGAGGACCCGTCCTGACAGACACATCCCCTATATACAGGAGGAGGAGGACCCGTCCTGACAGACACATCCCCTATATACAGGAGGAGGACCCGTCCTGACAGACACATCCCCTATATACAGGAGGAGGAGGACCCGTCCTGACATACACATCCCCTATATACAGGAGGACAAGTACCCGTCCTGACATACACATCCCCTGTATACAGGAGGACAAGGACTCATCCTGATATGCAAGAGGATGAGGACCCGTCCTGACATACACATCCCATGTATACAGGAGGACAAGGGCTCATCCTGACATACACATCCTCTATATACAGGAGGATGAGGACCCGTCCTGACATACACATCTCCTATATACAGGAGGACAAGGGCTCATCCTGACATACATATCCCCTATATACAGAAGGGTGAGGACCCGTCCTGACATACACATCCCCTATATACAGGAGGACAAGGACTCATCCTGCATCCTCTTGCTCCAGGGACTTGCTCTCTCCACGTCACTACACAAGGCCCCCATAATCAATCATCTTAGGCTACTTTTACACTAGTGTTAATATTTTCCGGTATCGAGATCCGTCATAGGGTCTCAATACCGGAAAAAAAACGCTTCCGTTTTGTCCCCATTCATTGTCCATGACAATATGACAAGTATGACATATATGTCCCCTTTATAAAGTTGGATGAAGATCTGTTCTGACTTAAGTCCCCTACATACAGGTGGATGAAGACCCGTCCCGATTTACACATCCTCTATATACATGTAGATGAGGACCCGTCGTGACATATACAGGGAGTGCAGAATTATTAGGCAAGTTGTATTTTTGAGGATTAATTTTATTATTGAACAACAACCATGTTCTCAATGAACCCAAAAAACTCATTAATATCAAAGCTGAATATTTTTGGAAGTAGTTTTTAGTTTGTTTTTAGTTTTAGCTATTTTAGGGGGATATCTGTGTGTGCAGGTGACTATTACTGTGCATAATTATTAGGCAACTTAACAAAAAACAAATATATACCCATTTCAATTATTTATTTTTACCAGTGAAACCAATATAACATCTCAACATTCACAAATATACATTTCTGACATTCAAAAACAAAACAAAAACAAATCAGTGACCAATATAGCCACCTTTCTTTGCAAGGACACTCAAAAGCCTGCCATCCATGGATTCTGTCAGTGTTTTGATCTGTTCACCATCAACATTGCGTGCAGCAGCAACCACAGCCTCCCAGACACT